>NW_026947503.1:51148031-52348031 GCF_034190915.1 Cavia porcellus | reverse complement strand
CAAAATGTTTTTAGAAATTTGAAAAGGAACCATTTTTTTTTTATTTAAAGGAAAAAAAAACAAAACAGTATAAGGGTACAAGTAATATAGAATTTTTTTAAAAAAGTAAGAAATCACTAATTAGTAGATTACATATTGTCATCTTACAAATAGTTGATCAAGTTACACAATTAAGCATACAAAGTGGACATTCAAACAGTGAGACTGCAAACAGTTCTGTTCAATGATCCAACAAAAACTTAGCAATATGGTCATCTGTCTTAACATACCTAAACACTCTTGCAGTTGTATCCTTTTGGGCACTTTTTTTCCCCTCTCTTTTTTACAACAAAATTTACACATTTTAGGGTTTATTACTCCCATAGTTCTTATTACTTTTTTTTTGAACCAAAAATATTTTTAAAATACTGTTTTAGTAGTTTTTTTAAAAAAAGGATACAGAAATACTTCCACAATGTCCTCTACCTCCTTAACTTATGAATGTTTCAAATTAGTCTTTAAAATATTGTTCTTTTTATCCCTCTTTGTATTGCATAGGCATTTAAGGATCTATATATTGTCCATTTTCTTGGTATAATTAAATGTACATTCATCACCATGCTTTGATTTGACGTAAGGGAACATATTAGATTCTGCACTGTAAATAAGGTACAATACTTTGACTATGTAATACAAATTCTACTTGTCTCACTCCACTGTTCACTCTAGATATTTAAGTTATTCATAACTGCTATTCCCACAACACTTAAAGAGATTGTAACTATTGGCAATTTCTATATATTATTAATATCAAAGATAGCAATTCTTTGGCACACAATTGCAGCTTTTTATAGAAAAAGAAAACTTACTGAGGCTTGAATACATTAAAGGAATTCAATTGGTAAAATCACTAGAAATTTAATCTCTTTACATTGTTTTCCCTTTCTTCCCTCTCTGTATCTAGTTTCCCAAAATATTGGAGAAAAAGAAGCTCTGAGGAGAGTCCAGGAATTCAAAAGTGTTATAACCCATGAGGTCTACCCCATTCAATCTCTCCCCCGTTTTAAGTTCTGAAACAGCAAATCTACCTCTCACTTACCAACATCATGCAATTATTACAGTTAAATCACCTGGGGTCACAGACAAAATTCATAACATGAGAATTTATTGAATTCAAAAAGAGGAATGATGACAATAAATTGTGAAATGCCTAAATGGGATTAAAAATTATTACTTCCTCAGAATTCAGAGTGTGACTGGATGTAGTAGAAAATACCCAGTTAACAATAGGAGGGATTAAAGGTATGTAACTAATCTAGATGAATGCTGTACTTTTATGGATACAACTTGGGCAGTTTGGAATAAGGATTGTAATTATTGATTTTTCTGTATGATATGCAAGTGTTAAATGACACTTGATTTATGGTATCAGCTTCATGCCTCTGGCACTGATAGATCATTCTGATGTTTCTCCTAATAAAAACATTGTCAAGCTTTCAATTGCACATTGCAAGGTGCCACAAATAGAGCTGACTGGAAATAGTGGGGGGAGCCTACTACACCATTCTAAAATATTAGCCCTGACTTAAATAATTTCTGTTGTGTGTGCTGACAATTCAAAGATATCATTCCTGATTAAAGAGACTTGAATTATTCTGTCACAATAAAAAATGGAGGAGGGGATAGGAAGCTTAGTTTTTATAGAAGCTGCCTGATTAGCTCAATGGGAATGGAACAGATTCAGAAAGATTGTTATCTCTATTGCCATTCTGATTGAAAATAGTTTTTCAGCAGACTTAGCTGTAAAATACAACTCTATTGGCTCCTAAAAGACTGTTTTAAAGAAATATGTCAATTAGTATTGTCATATCTGTCTGAAACAGCATATTTTTATGAAAATTATGCTTTAGTTTAGTCCCAATTCTGTCCTTCCTTCTTTCTTTTTGTAAGAGTAGGAAAAACTTATTGAGAGAAAGGTAGGTTCTGTCTATGAAAGACAGAAGGAGCTTGGAAAGCGGGTTGCCCACTCACCCTGTTTCTCAAAGGTGTTTTATTGAGCAAAGCCATAAGGTAAGGTGGGTTCAAGGTGGTCCAAAATTGTAGTTAACGAATAAGATTACAAATAGAGTTGCTTAGGTAATATTGATCCAGTGGGATCACAGTGTATGGTGGTCAACCAACAAGATTACAACAAGAATAGTCACATATAATATGGATTAAAGGATGATCATGTGGGGAACAAGTCACACAGCAAGTGTGTGTGACCTGAACAAGGATTTTTTCTGGAAAGGAATGGGCTAGCAAGGTTTTTTTCCCTACTCAAGGTGGTTGATGCCTATTGAGAATATCAACCACTGATGTTCGTGCCTAGGGGAAGTATATGGCCATAGTCCTTCCTTTTTCATTGAAGCCTGGAATTCAGTGAATGTGCCTCCAACCACAATGGTCTCCTTTGCGGAGGGCCCATCCCTCTCTGTCTGTAATATTTATAACAAATTTAGCTGTCTACAGTATTATACCCTCTGAAAAGCTATCACTAACTATGGTGAGCAGAGAAGGGATGTAGTTTCCATGTAGCTATTTTGATCTGAGAGAGGGTCAGTGTAGAGAAGATCATAGTCAGGGGCCTTTGCCAGAAAGCTAATCTAATGGGCCTTATAGAAGTTGTGTTGTAAAGACAATTCAAGGTTTTTCAAAGTGGATCCTGGAAAAAGGGTTCTAGAACATTTGATATTTGTTCTATCTGTGTGATCATTCAGAGTTTTGCAGTCTCTAGGCAATCGCAGACAAATTTTCTAAGAAACTAGAATATGTAAAATCAAAGCATGAACACTAGAATGGAAAGGCAAGTTGGGGAAAGCACCAAGTCTAGAAACCATAACCAAGGGACTGGAATAGTGATTGTAACCCACTGATTCTTAGATCCCTCTACTGATGGAGTCTGATATTTTGTCATAAGTCTCTCTAATTTTAGTTGTGAGAACATGGAAATATTGATAATTTTGAAGGACAATTTTAGTTTGAGAATTTTTAATTTTTATTGAGTTTTGATAGACTTTATTGTAGTTGTTTGTTTCTTTCTGTTTTTTCTTAAGGTCCAATAAGAGTGGTTAACTGCCTGTATAGCTGAAAACTACCAGAGAGTTCATAATTGGAGCACCTTTTGATATCTAGCTTATTACTATAACATTGTTTTTATCCATCTTTTGATTACACTTTTCTACTGTGTATTTGAGACCAAGTTACAGTGAGACCTGTGTTAATTAAAATTAACTTCTTGCTCTCTCTCTAGATCAGTTAATTCTCTTCAGGCATTTAGAACCATATATAGTGCCTCTTGGTTCCTTTGTCAGTGTCAAACATCAGGATGGGTCATGTCTTTGCTTGACCAAGTTTGTTTTCTGCGAAAGCTTGGGAGACCCTTCCCTCTAATGAACATTTGTTAGCATTCTATACACTTGTTCATTCTTGCCCTCTGTGGTCCAGCAGACTTCTTATTCAGAAGGCTGAGTGATTCATCAAAGTTATAGGATCTGATAGAAAAGATTCTCTCGTGCCTTGGGCCATTGTTGTCCTCAGAGGCCAGGGCCAAAATATCAGCTATCTGCTTATTCCACTTGCCTTTCTAGTTCTGTTTTCTAAACTTTAGTTGCTGAACAGCTAGAAAAAAAGATCAAGGATATTAGTATTTCAGTGGGGACAGTAAGTTCAGCTATTATAATTTCATCTAGATATAAAGTATTTTGAAATGTAAAGTATAACTTGAGGGCTGTTATTTCCTATCAACCAGAGTTGTTTAGTAGTTCCATTTCTTCAGGATAGTAACAGACAACATTTATATAGTTTATGGAGAAAACTTGAGCTAAAGGACTATACAGGGCATTTTAGCATGACAATCATGATAATATTATTTCTGCATTGCTCTTAAATGTCCACTTTGTGTAGAATAGCCTCTTTAGTCAATCACCTCTATCTATTATCAAAAATATCTCTCATCTAGTTTATTACCATTTAATAGGATGTCACTGAAGATGTTTGTGCCATTGACTGGACTGCTCAGTGCCTGAGCATCTTTAAGGATCGGAACACACATATAATATTGTATAAGCTTTAAAAAGGAACAAATTTGTCATCTGATTAGTGGTCTCATGTCAGTTTGATATATATTTCTTATCACAAGTATCTAGAACACAAGTGAAAGATAGACATCTGAGTCTAGAAAAAGATTATCACCAATAATAATTCTAGCTTCACATCTTAAATGATCTGTACACCCATAAGATATGAGTACAGTTAGTACACCATGAAATTAGTAATAATGAATATTATAGCTACATGGAAAGTAGTTGTTAGTTTTGTACCAAGAGAATCTTTTAATGAAACTTTACCCACCGAAAACTTAGCCTTTCAATTATGACCAGTGTAAACATAGAACAATAATATGTTTAACAACATTTAGTAGAGTGTTTGTCTCATAAGGCTATGGAGACTTATGGGGCCCCATTAATGAATGAAAGCAGTAAGAAAATATTTCCAGGCAGCTGGTTTTTTATTCACTAAGGAAAGTCCAAGCCACAGATTACCTAACCTAAAGTCCTCATTCAATTATTTTAACAATTTTTCATGACCTAGGAGAATCAGATTAAAATGGTTAACATATTAGTTTTTGATGATTGCCTGGATAAACATATCACAATAATATGTGTAGTGACATTTATTCAGGCGTGTCTCCCATAAGGCTATGGAAATTATTGGGGTCCTGTTAGTAAGCAAAGAAGGGTCAAAATATTTCTAGGTATCTACTTCATTCACCAAGAGAAATCTGGTCCAGAAGTTTCCTTAAGCCTAAAAGATCCTCATTTAATTGTTTTCACAAAGTTTTGATGGTCTATGAGAAGCAGATCATAACAATTAACAAATTATTCTTGATTAATTAAACCAATTTATTGTACACAGACAAAAATGCACATTTTATTTGTCTTGATATCATTTTGGTCACCTAACAACCTACATGGAAGTATGTCTTTAATTCTGATGACATTTACCTATAAGCCAATTTAAGCTATAAGTAAATATTTAAATTTTTTAAAAGGCAAAGTAAATAATGATTGAGCTTTAAAAAAGTATTGTAAATATTGTAATAGCTATAGATTGTAAAGAGACATGGACAAACACAAATAAGACCATTTATTTATAAAACTAGAAAACCCTTGGCCAATTGAATTAAAATTATACTTTTTAGATTTATAACTATAAATAGATCAGAAATTTTGTAGGCCAATTAACAGAGATCTTTCATAATAAAAATTGGGAGAAATAAAAGTCTCTTACATCTATGAAAGTAGACACAGTTTTTAAACTGTCTCTATTCTGGAAACTTGGTCCTGAAATTCAGCAGCCATGAAGGACAATATTGTCTATGCCCAAACACTGTAACTAGCTGTGTTATTTCTCAGAGGCAGGACAGTGGAGAAGAGATAAAAGACTGACCCCAAGTATGCCACAAGAACTGTAAATTGTAACCATGTCAGGTGTAAAAAACAATTAGGATGAACAGCTTCTGCAGGGTAGCTCTCTAATCCTTAACACATGTCTCCATGCCAAACGGTATGGTTGATTCCAGTAGCTTTACCAAAAAGAAGATTAAATCAACAATCAAAGAACGAGAATAATTGCTTTTTAATATTTTAAAAGAATGACAAAGAAAATGAGTATGCCAGTTATATTGTTCAGATCTTACTTTCTAATAAATGACTCTGAATCAAAAATTTGAAAATCCACACCTGCAAAAGATATCTATTGCCTCCAGTGATGAGTAGCATTCCAGAGGAAATCTCAGTCATAAGACAAAGATGTCTTTGATATATTTTAGGTTCTTTATCCAATCACCAAGGTAACTTCCTTCCATAGCAATGCTTTCAAAGCTGTATTTAAACTCACTCTGAAAAGATGCGCCCCTGGGTGCCTGCAATATACTTAAGGAACACACAAATTGAAGTCCATACTCATTATTTCCTTTAGAAGTCAGCGTTTGATGTCAGCATAACGTTACATCTTTCCAATGTAGTTTGTAGATCTGAGTAATTCCTTTAAAGACCTCAATGTGCTTATCAGCATCATCTGAAAATTTCCCTACATACTACCTGATTTGTTTTAGGTCATTGAGAGAAAGAGACACATGAACACAGGTAGTTCAAAACTCTTTATTTACTTACCGTAAGAGATTTTGCCCTTGGGGAGTTGTAACAAAGTCAGCTAAGATGGATGCGACACTGTGAAGGCTTTAATAACTGGCCTAGAAGCTCCACTCTCAAGACCTGAAAGGCAAGTGATAGAACTGTGGGGAACCGGTGGTGGCTGAAAAGATAAGAAGCATGAAATATAAATGACCTTTATTTTGAGAATGCGGGGAGAGACATCCCTGACATCCTGGTTGCGGCACCCCCCGCCTCAGTGATCTCTCCATGGAACACATGGAGTGGAGGCATATATGTAGCTTAGGTTTGGGGTGGAGCCTGAGGGGGCATTAGGGATGTATAGGTAGCCCATTGGTATTCTTTTGGTGCCATAGGTAAATTCCTAGGGGTGGGCTTCGTTCCACCTGAGGCTTTACCAGCTACAGTGTCCTGTCTGGGCCAAAACTCTTTCAGCAAGTAGAAGACCAAGCAGACTTAGTTATAGTAGAAAAGGGATGGATTAAGGTTGTCTTAGAAACTTCATCCTCAGCTTCAGTAGTAATGGATGCCTTAAGGGACAGAGGTGTTTGGATTTGCTGTGACTTACATTTAGATTTAAACAAAAGTAAGGGATATTTCTTAATGCAAAGAAAATTGGAACATAGGGTAATTGTGACCATTTTTATTCTCTTTTACAGTATAATAATAGCTGTGAAATAGCATCATAATCAACACTTCCCTCTGTATTTCCTCTTGTCTCTAGGGATTAGGGAGTTCATTCATGGGTGCAAAAAATACTAAACTATTGTTTTTCAATATGTGAGGGTTAAACCTCTGCCAGCACTTATGAATACATTACAGAGCAGTACCAGATTTTGATATTGAGCTCTTCAGCAAAATTCAACAAGAAAATATCAAGGTTCCTTTTATTTCTATGGAATTTCTATACCCTCAAGGGATCCTTCGAGTGGATTCCACTCCCAGGAAGGTGACTGCCATTTGGAGAGAGATCCAGAAGATAAATACAACCAGATTATACATCCTTGTACTGGCACATGGTTTTATCTTCTTAAGAAACTTGTATCCTTACCCCCATAGGTTTTTCTTGAATGCTCTAGTTACAATTGATTTCAGCCATAACAGTTAGCTTTAAAGAAGGAAGCATTGTTTAGAACTAAACCACTGCTTTTCAGTTATTTGAAAGAGAATGAAGGCAAGTACCAAGAAATGAGTTTGAAGTGGTGCTTCCCAGTTTACATAAGAGATTATCTCTAGAGACAGAACCAGATCAAAATGGTTAGGATAAAAATTCCTCCTTGGGCCCTAGGACAAAGAAGCCCCCAAGGCAGTCTTGTTATTGCAATGCCTTCTCTAGCAACAAATGCTTTTTCAAGTTCATTCTCAAAGTTTTATGTCTCTGAATCTTGCTGATCAAATTTATACCTATTACCTCCAAACCACAATAAATGTATTAGTAAAGGTACATCTATAGGTCTTTTATACACACATGAAAGAAAGAAAGTTTAACAAAAATCTTTGTTTCTCTCAGCATGTATATCAAAGCACACATGTAAATCTTCTCCTGATAGCTGCTTTTCTCTGTGAAAGGCAAACTGTGGTTGTAAGCTGCCTCAGCCTGAATTTGGGAAAGGAACCATCTAACATCAAGTTGATTCTAATGTTAACTCCCAGTGAGTTCAAGAAAAACTCTAATTTACTAGCAGAGAGAGAAAAGTCTGAATCTGTGGCTCATTTCTCAGTGGAGGCTTTAAGAAAAGGATCTAATAGCTTCATGGCTGGTCACTCTGGGATATCAGAATGTCACTGAAAAAGTAACCTCTCATCTCACTGAGGAGTGCAGGCAGGGATGGTAGATTTTTCTGCTGGTTGCCCAGTTGAGCTGTCAGGTTCCACTGAGGAACCTTTTGGTGTCTGCCAGAGAGTAGCCCTAGCCACGATTCATCAGTTGTCTTCTTAATTTCTATTGATCCACACAACCAGAGGTCAGTGTCCAGTAAGGAATTCAACTGCCTGTCTGGTCAACATTTCATTGCCATCGATTTCAATGGGAATTCACCAGGAGGTACTGTAGAAATAATCCTCTTGTTTTTAAGTATGTGGTGGCTGTTCTACAAGCCTTAAATTATCCAGAAGAGTAATCATTGTTTGTTAACATTCTATAGGGATAGTAAAATGTTGAGCAGAATATAATCTAGATTTCATAAAAAGACCATTTTACAGCATTTCAGATCCAAACTCACTAGGGGGCACTCGGATATTACCTTTCCTTACCCTTGTTGTCTGACAACAAACCACAACAGTCACAATAACAATGTTAGTAAATTAAGCAATTAATTCCAAATGCAACATATGAAAAAAGAGTAAACTGTCCTACTGAAGAAGCCTTATATTCGTCCTGTGTTGTCAACCTAAATTTAATAATCATTTTAACAAAAAGGAGACAGCCTGAAAAGTGGATTGCCCCTCAGTCATTTGAAGAGAAGAGTTTGACTTTTTAAGAACAAGGTCATTATAACTCCAGGTTTCAAGGGTAAAATTAATAGCATTAAATATTTAATGTTGCATTTGCAGAGTAGATTGGCACGATAATCTTTTATTGGTGATTGGAGTTACTATAAACCAACATTTAATTTTCTCATACATAAGCATAGGAACTTCTAAGGAGTTTTTTCTTTTGTTTTCTCCAACATTCAAATTACTTTTTGAGTGTCTCCCCTTATTGAATATATACTTATTTCTTCCCCCAGTGGAGGGCTGACTCACAGATTAAAAAACATTGTGAATACTTATTTTAATAGAGAAGCAATTCTGAGTTTGAAAACTAGTAACTGAAAGTCTATTTTTGTTAGAATTGCAATCCCTAATTTCATTGCTTGCTTGAAGTCAGTTACCAGTGTAATTAATTTAATCAGCTACATATCAGTGTAAGCTTTGTATCTTCTGTGTTTCAATTTTTAATCCCGGTGTCCATAAATTGAGGAACTACCGTACGAATTTCATCTGAACTTAATAAAAATATTTCATTTTACTGTGGGAATATAAGGACTTAGATCATCCAATAGTGAAATGTTTACATGAAAGAAAATATGCTTTCCTGTACATGTGTGTTTTACTATATATGTTTATTTGTTTTTGCAGGTAGAATATCCTAAACATACAAAAAACTTCACAAAGTAAATGCAATCATGATCATTATAATAAAACCTGAACCTTATCTAAGCCCTAGAATCTTCTAGTTTTTTTTTTTTTTTTCCTTTTTTTGCAATCACTTGCCTGGCAACTCTTCTGACTCCATAGTGCAGAATGAGGTTTCCTTTTTTAAAGAAACAAAAATAGAACTATACAATACTTACTGTATTATCTGTATAATACATCCTTTGTTAAATATTGTTAAGACTCAGGATTTTGCATAGAGTTATCTTTGTGTTTTGATGTTCTACAGAATAGATATACTATTTATGTATTTATTCATTCAGTTGTTGATAGAACATTTAGAAAAGAATTGTTATGCAGTTTTAACTATTCCCATGAAGATGTAGCAGTATTTATTTTATTTTGTATGTATCTGTGAATGAGTATCTTTTTAAAAGTTTAGTAACTCTTGCATAACCTAATTACTAGTATCTTTATTTTTTCCAGTCAATTGTCTTTTTAAAAACCATTATGGTCCTTTAAATTTTCTAAGTATATAGTTTTTTGTTTTTTGTAAGTGGCTACACATATTTTAAATATTTTCATCCAAGAGGCAGTTTGTCTAACTTCTCTCTTTTTTCTCATGATAAATGGAAATTTTAATTTTAATGTAGCCCAAGTGCAAAGGAGTTAATTAACAGGTCTGTAACTCTTTCTCTATTGGGAATTATCCATTTCAAGGGCAACTACAATCAAATGCCTTTGTAAACAAACTCATGATCATAGTCAAGAACCTTTAAAATGGTGGCATTAAATGACAAAGACAAATACTGTTTAAAAAATCAAGTTCTATCCACAAAATGATTTTGTGGTAGTATATAGTTGGTCTCTCTGATTGCATGTTGAAAACCAACATGGACATTACAGACTTACGATAAAAGATATTGTTGGTTAAATAGTGGGGAGTACTCTTACAGATAGTGTAACAGAAAAGAAACTAAATAAAAGAAGTATCTTTGTCTGAATAATGTATCTACACACTTTCCAGAAGAAAAGGTTATTTTGAGAATTTTCTCAGACTTCTCTGAGAGGATAAACTAACCTCTTTAAAAATTAATGGCATTTCATGCAAAATCTTATAAATATGTTGCTCTGTTTCTTAAGTTTCTTCTTTCTATGAATTCTTTATCATGGTAGGGAGTATGGTTCAATATTCAACAGGTATGTATCAAGGACATTTTAAGCAAACACTGAGTAAACCACAAAAAAATAACGTAACCTGAGAATATTGGTTTACTATCTAGTGGCATTAAATTTAATAGGAATTTAGGAAATGAGATAATCAGCAGAATTGCATAACTGGAAAATGTTCAGGAAACAAAAAACAGAACTTTATCAGCAATGAACTGCTGAGGTCTGCCTAGATATCCAGTCCTTCAAACAAGTGCACAGTAAAGGCTCAAAGGAATGAGACAAGCGACATGGTCTTTAGTGGAGCAGGAGGAGTGAAATCCTCAGCAGAGGTTCTAACTCTGCTAGCTGAGGCCAACTGATGCTAGGAGCCCCTATTTAATCAGAACAAGCCAGGAGTTGAGTGGACAATGGAGGAAACCTGAGCAGGATTTTGGGAGGGGCTCAAGGACCCCTCAGAGCCACAGAGGATGCTGATTAAAGCATCAGCTGTGGCCTATCTTGCCCCCTGAGGTGTCACCTCATTCTCAGTTCAATCATGCCCGAGCCATACACAGCCTTGCACATGTGTTCAGCTTCAAAGCCTTCCAACAATGAACTTCAGAAACTAAAACTCACTATGTAATAGATTACAAAAAGGCTTAAAAAGTAGAGAGCGGCTTGACCTTTAGGAAATATATCGTATTCAGCTGTTTCAATGGAGATCTATCCTGTCTCATTACTGAAAGCAATAATTGGATATTTTTCTTCTTTATTTTATTTTTGATAATGAATGAAGAAGAGAAATGATTTGGAAAAAATATTTCTCTCTTACTAAGTGATTTGTACTCTTGCATGATTTAAAACAAGATCTTAAATTTTGAATTTTTAAAATTAAGTTTATAATGTTTGTGTGAGTGGAAATGATTATTTCAAAAAGATGATACTCAATATGTACTACTTAAGCCTCACTTATTTTATTAACCAAAGATATAATTGTGAATAATTATTTTATATGTCCTTTCATACTGTAAACATATAAAAATATTGCTATCAATTTTGATGATTATTTGATAAGATACAAAATGTTTCAACTCAAAGAAAACTGAGCAATAAATGTTTTCCTTGACTCATACTATACTATTTCTTCTTAATATTACTACACTTGGATGCTTTGCTGAGAAATAAATATAGTTTAATTAATAGTTAAGCCATTAATTGATTCTTAAATTGGTGAAAGTCTTTGTGGTTTTTAAAAACAAAGCATATTTATAATAAAACTATATACTTACATAACATAATATTTTTATATAAGAGAGAAAACCCTACTTTAATGTGTAATGGAACCTCCACATGGAGGTTAAAATGGAAGAATACTTATAGATCCTGTCACAATTTCTCAAAGATCATTTTTTAATGTATATTTAGTTTCTAAACAAAGTGCTTTAATGAAAGCCTAGAAACTCTATCAGAAGTATTTAAGTCATTATTTTAGCCTGGGAGATATTTTGGGCAGGAGGAACTAATTACCTGCCTGTATCATAAAGAATCTTAATATGGCTCCTGAATAGCACTTTTGTGCAGAATTCCAAGCCAATGTGTCCTCCAGGATGAGTTAGCCACAAAACATGCCCTTTGACAATGATTCTGTGAGCAGACTTGCTTACCATTATCAATCTGGATGCAGGAGCTTATATAAAAAAGTCACTGATTTTTAAAAATTTCAGTGTCTTAAGAGCTATTTACCAATAATAAAAAAGTTTAGTGATTCTTTAAAACTATTTATCAGACTATAAAATGTATTCTTAATTACATGTACATAATTCTAATGTATTCACATGGAAAAATGTTCAAATAGTGCAAAATTAACTTTCTTGTCTCTAAATAGAGACAAGAGCACAGAGAGAGCACAGTTAACTATTTCTATTGTTATGTGTCTTAGAAACCACTACTGTAATACTAAAAATAATATATCTTCACATTTATTTCTGAATTTATGAAATGAGAAATGTGTTTCTTATAAAACCTTCCTTTGATCACCTGGCTATGCTAAGTGTAGACTTTTAATTCATTCTTTTAAATTGTGTTTATTGTTAAAAGTTTTGGTTGGATTTCTATTTCTCTGTTCATCATCTGATGCTGTACTATGGACTCTAAAATAAGTTAATTGGCCAATATTTCTTTCACTTATTTTGCTTTTTGCCGTTTCTTCCAAGAGATCACAATGTTAATCATTTGCATCAATGTTTTGTTGATGGAGCAGCTTTAGAAGGTAAAAGCCAATTAAAAAGTCCACCAAAGACTATACCTTTAGGGATCATATCAATAGTTGATTTCTAGATAAGACTCTCTGATCATGTAGATGACTAAAAAGTCCTTTAAAGATTCTAGTTATATTATTATTCACTACAGAATTTTCATTTGCCATTAGAATACATCATTGCTGTATCTTTTAATTTACACTCACTTAAGTAAATTCCTTACCTTACCACATGAGAACTTTTTATAGTGGCAAGAATGACGCATTCTTGAATATTTGAGTGCTGATTGCTACTTGAGATAGTTTTGTCCTTATTTATTATATATTAAATTTACTTTGGTAATTGAATTCTCAAAATGAGACTGTGAATGTATTTATCAAAAAATATATTAGTGACTGAGAAGAAAACACACATTGGATTAAGATTTCTATTTCCTCTTTCTGAAAAAAAGAGAACAAATGACTTCCCAGGACTCTTTCTTCCAGACACAGTAACTTGCAAATGGTAAAAAAAAAAAAAAAAAAGGTAAAAAACTGTTTGTATTACATAATGTATGCATATGGGTGTTTTCTGTCTGCTCATACTGTTACAATGAAAATATTATAGACTAGGTGCTTCTAATGGCTAACATTTTTTCTCCGAATTATCAAATCAAAGAAATACAAGCTCAAGATACTCAGTGAGAGCCTGCTTTCTGGTTCATACCTGTCCATGTCTTCCTATGGCAAAAGTAGTGAAAGATTTCAGAGGTTTTCTTTTACACGCACTAATTCTACCAGATCTCACCAAATAATCACCTCTCAAAACACCCACCTTCTAACACTATCACATAGGGATGAAGTTTCAGCATTTGAATTTTGGCAGGGGAACAAACACTCAGACCACAACTTGTGTGAGTATTAGATTGTGTAAATCAGTGTGTGTGTATAGCAATGAGATGGAGATTAGCCTGTTTGTCTTTGAGTAGCTGTGGAGAAAGCAAAGTTCTTGATTGTTGAGAAATGTGTCCATTTTTCTCTAGGATTTATTTAATCTGTATTCTCTGTAGCTCCAGGTACATGGGGCCACAGGAATTAGGGTGCTAAGGGGGCTAATATGAAGTTGTTACTTTTATGGATACTTTGTTTACATCTTCAGGCACAAATTGGCAGTAATTTTAGCACAGATTCTGGGATCACACAATTTGAATGTTTCCTCAGTGTGATGCTTTTTAGATATATAATCTTGGATAATTAACTATCTCTGGGTCTCAAAGACAGCACCTGAAAAACCGGTAATCCTGAAGGTCATGACTACATAAGGAAGTGAAAAGAGTAAAATAGAACACTGTGGGCCATATTCTCAATTCACAACTACGTGAATTATTTTCATTTGAAACAGATAATAAAGTACTAAGAATGACAGACTTCATACTGTCAGATGCAATTATTTTATTATATAAAATTATAACAGTGATTTTATTAGCAATGTATCATTCCCTCAACAATTCTAATCTGGCGATGCAAATCAATTTACTGAAATTAAATTTCAAGTAATATATTTCTCTTGACTATTTTACATAAAGTCTATTATATTATTTTTATAAAAAATACTCCTTCCTCCTATTCTTTTTTTTTTCTGTTCTCTTCTGTGCTGTGATCTGCTCTCCTCTCCTCTCCTCTCTTTTCCTCTCCTTTCCTCTCTTCTCCTCTTCCCTTTACTGTCTTTTTGCTTTTAAGTTCAAATACTCCTTGGATGGTATTTAATTGAAAACCACGCAAGAACAGCAGAGTTTAGCAATCAAAAATGAGACTTTAAGATAATAGTTATCTTGATTTGAATTCTTGGAACTACATACTATTTGGTAACCTAAATTGACAAGCTTTGTGACTCAAATTCTTTATGAAAAACTTACACTGAATTGTGGAGTAGTTACAAATATTAAATGAAATAATATACTCAATAATTTTAATGTTTTACTTCACACATATAATACATATAATAAATGATGATTTAAAATTCGTTAATAGGACCAATCTACCTTATGTATCTAAATTACTAAAAAACACATAAAGTTTAAAAGTAGATGTGTATGAACTATTTTATCCCTCTGTGATAGTTTTAGTTTAGCAGAAAGACATGGCCCTTGCCATATTTTAAAACCTTTGAAAATCTATAATATGTAACTCTCTCAATTGAAATAGTCTGTCTTCTCCATGTTGATGCATGTTGTGTCTAATAAACTGTAAAGGTTCCATTAAATGAGTCAGAGGGAAGATTGTATGAAGAGCATTTCTGACTTTGAAAGGAGTTTTATCCAACTGTACACCTTGCAGTAGTGAAACTCTAAGGTGTCCCATGAAGGAAAGTGAAGGCACTTGTGAAAGTACAGGCTCTGAACAAGGGCCTAATCAGAAATCTATCAATGTCATTCAAAATCCAGGCAAAATAAAGAATTGCTGTGTGATTTGCCTCTCAGCACATTGACATTACAACCCTGATTTATTTGTGTGTAGTTTTAAAAAGGTCAATGTTGTTAGATCAAATTTAACAGCTATGATTGATAAATTTAACAGCAACAAATGGCATTAAAATATTTATTTAGAAGATATAGTTATAATGCATATAGTATAAGTATAAAGAACAAGGTTTAAAGATATAACATTTTCTTCTTTCTTATTTGTATTTAAGTGTGCTGTGGCCAGAAATGTAAATTTCATATGTTGAAACATAATGTCTACCTTGATAATGTTAGGATGTGAGGCCTTTGGGAATGACTCACATCATGAGAACTCTGGCCTCATAAATGGGATTAGTATATGGAGAGAGAGAGAGAGAGAGAGAGAGAGAGAGAGAGAGAGAGAAAGAGAGAAAGTCCACCATCACTACATGTGAAGGTGAATCTGTAAGTGCCATCTATGAGAAAAGAGGCCATCACCAGACAGATGCCTTATTTTTGTACTTATCTGTCTTTATAAGTGTAAGAGGATGTGTTATTTATGTCACCTTTCCTAAGATAATTTTTTATAACAGTCCTAACAAACTTATACAACCTGTGATAATATTTATTACAGTAATAAATTGTTTGTCTAAAAGGAATTTGTTTATATTAAAGAGAACAAGTATAATTAACAAATTCAATTTACCCAGAATGTATGACTAGAAGATGATAATCAGATTTATTTATTTATTTATCTTTTCTTATTTGTGCACAAATGCCTGCCGAATGAATCAAGGTGTTAAAGGGTATCATTTAATTAAAATATAAATAAGAAATAAATCTCACATATATAAAGGGACATTTGATTCAATATTGGCTGAACATTTTCATATAAATTGGACTGCAAAATGTTATTTATTTATTTATTTTTGTTCAAGGCTGCAGTTGAAAGCAGAGTCTCACCCTTGCTATCATGAAGGTACCACTGAGTTATCTCCTCAGGCCAAGATTTTATAAACCATCCTTGAACTTAAAGTTCTTACAAAGTAAAGTCCATGCAACCCCCATCATAAGACATATTCAACAGAATTATGGGAGAAATACAATGCTATCTAGTTATAAATACCATAAGTACAGTGCATAGAGTTTTGTTCTTAGAGCAATGAGGACCTTAGAGGTCTCAAAGAATTTGACCATCAGAATCTGTGACATCAGCCAATGGTGACTGTTTACCCAAACAGGTGGGAAACAGTAGGATAACTTACTGTCTAGGACAGGATGATGTCTCCTCTGTTGGCTATACCATAGAAGTCTCCCTCACTGGAGAATCACCAATACTTGAGACTTAGTTTCTTATCCAACACGCCTCTTAATGTTAAAGTACTCCCAGACTCCTGTCCCTCACTGTTATCTTTCTTCTGTACCCTTTCAGTGCTGTCGATTAAATCCTGTGATTCTAAATATTATTTTACAAGCCATCAAATCAACTAAGTCAACGACACACAAACCACAATCAAGTCTACTAAAACTATTTATGCTCTATAATCTACTTTGTAAAAATCAACCAAATTAAAGTTTCCAGAACTCCAAGTACTTGTTTGTTCCTGTGCTTAAAAGTCTTATAAGTCATTCTTGTTGCAATGAGAATAAAATGTATTTCAGATCAAATGTCTTCTTCAAGCCTTACAATCCTCTCATCCACTTAGACACACACAGAGGAGTAATTAAGATATTTGCATGCTTTCTGAAGAATCAGTTAAAGTTTCCTGTGTGTCAGATGACAAAAATAGTGATGAAACCTGTCCTGATAAGATCTTTTGACTTGGGGGTCTACTAAACAATTCAGATTACACCGTGTGATACAACTTCTACCAAGAACTGAATGACCTCATATTTGTTCCACACTGGGTTCCTGTCTCTCATAGATAACCTTTTTAAGAATGTCACATTCTTTTAAGAACTGTGTAACATATTTGTAAATGCAACTGCACATGGATATCTTACCAATATATACTGTATCAGATGGTTTTAAAAACTTGGCTTACCTAGACGCCTTTTTGCCAGTCTCCCTGGTCCTTCAGTGAAGAACCTAACTCAGGTTGGCTATCCGAGGCATTCTACATCTAGATACCTTAGACTGTGTTCCTCTTTTCTTATGTTTTAATTATTACCATAATTTTGGAGGTCATTCCCTTGTGCTTATATAAACAGTTAAAATATATACAGATATGATAATATGTACATATATAATGCATATCTACACATAAGCAGTGATCTACATATAGATATGGATAAAGATGTAGATATAGATGTAAATGTAGATATAAATATAGATATAGACACGATGCTTTGTTCTCTTCATAACTTTTTATAATTTAAAAAGAAAAACAAAGCATAGAAAATCATAAAAAATGAGTTTGAATATGGTAGAGTAGAGCTGAACGTTAAAACAAATGAAGCTGATGTAAGTTTAAATGTTCATATCACCTTATTTATTTTCATTTTGCTTTACCTGTTTCCCTCAAAATCTCTACAGTAGTTAGGGTTGAGTTTGAATTTCACTGGCTTTGGGATCTGCCCTAGGCTTGGTGGAGCACACTTGTAGGGATATCTGAATGGATCATGGATCATGGCCTTGGAGTGTATTTCTTGGTCCCTGGCCCGTTCTGCTGAGGCCTGGTTCTCCTGCTTTGCTTCCCAGCTGCCATTAGATAAAGGGGGAACTGTGAAAGGTTTGGAGGTGAGGGCTAGAATGCTGAAAGTAGACGCTGATGGGTTACTCTGGCTAAAGCTCAGAAGTTCAGTACGCTCATAGGAATGTAAAAGCCAAGCTCAGGAAGTTTCAGTTGGTAACAAGGACTCTACGGGGAGTTGGACAAGTAGCCACATGTATGTGTTACACTCTGGCAAAAAGCATGTCTACATTTTGCTCATGTTCTGGCACTTTTCATGAGATAGAGTTGAGGGCAGTGGACTAATTAATCTGGTAGAGAAAATTTCAAAACAGTGCCACATCTGGGGCATGGGATAATACTGCTTGTTTCTTTTAGCCAAATTTATGATGAGAATTAGGGGCAAAAAGAAAAGCAGAAAAATTTTCAAAAGGTCAGGAAACCTTTTACCCAAATATGCAAAGAAGGACTGTGACCCCAGGCATGGAACGCACCATGAAGGCACAGTGTATGAAGCTGAGAGATTAAACCTCACTGTACAGTGGAGAGCCCAGAAATCTGGAGATGCCAGGAATATGGAATATTTGCAGGAAAAAATTGCAGTCTATGTCTTTGGGAACTCACACCTTATCATTATATGGTCCAGGTGCCAAGTGTACGATTATGAGACTCAGCATTTGTCCTGCTTGGTTTCAGTTTTGCTGTGTTTCTGTAATCTGTATCCCTATTACTTCCTTTTAGAATGAGAATGTTTATCATGTGCTACTGTGCCTTGGTATTATGTAATTTGTTTTTGACTTTTACAAAGTTAACTGCTAACAGTTTTCTTGAGTCTCAGAAAAGACTTGAACTTCAATCTCTGAAAAATAGATTTAGGAAGATTCTTACATTTCCAGTTGTATAATTTTATTATGTTAGGCTGAAGTATGAAATTGGCTATTGTCTTTATTTGGAGATTAAATAAAGGAGACATGTTTAGCTGTCAAGTTGATATGAAGTGGATTGTGAGTCTAATACTGAAAGATCAACTACATTGGATTAAGAAGCACCTCGAAGATTAGTAAAAGCACATTTTTAGGAATGTGCACATGGGTCATGGAGACATTACCTTGAGTACTGCATATAACTCCTTACCAGTTTCTTTCTGGCATTGTTCACCAGCTCGTCTTTTTAATCAATAAGGATGAACTTAAAAACTTTGCTCTGATACACTCCTTTATCATGATGTCTATTTTTTTGAGCCAACCAGTCATAACCTGCTCATGAAATCTTGAGCAAATTAAACTTCTCTGCCCTTAATTGTGGGTTTGGACACGATGTCTCAGAGATAAGAAAGCTGACTAATGCAATCTTAATATTTTTATGGCTTAACAAATTTTATCTTTTGATAAAGATCAGTTGCTACTACTGTAATTCTTGTTTGGCACAGTAATTATGCTGTTGTTACTTCCTACTATAATAGCCCACATAATAACATTTTCCAGATTTGCTCACATGCCTTGAATAGAGTTCTTCGTATGGAGTTTTACAGAATTGAGGATCATATGCCTGTTTTGTGAAAAACTTTAAAACTAAAAATATCTAAAATAATATTTTCTTGTACATTTATGATTTGTCACTTGCTTAACAAATAAAAGTTTTCTAAAATATTTTCTATAGAGTAATTTCTTGAAATTTGTATTATAGTATTTTGGTTGCTGTTTCATTTTATTTTGGTTTTGAATTAATGGAGATTTCACCCAAAGACTTTGCATTGAACTTGTGATCCTCTTGCCTCAGCCTCCCAGAGTGCTCAGATCATAGGCTTATGTTGCTATCCCTGTCTATGAATTTATTTCATTACAATTTATCCTAATGTTACACGTCTAGAGTATTTGGAAACTGAACTGGATTAGTCGGTTCAATATAGTTTTGAGATAATTCTTTTTTTTTGTCATGATTTCATGAGATAATTCATTTTGAGATGTGGTTATTAATATACATCCACATTACAGATACTGATTAAATTTACATGTGTCTGTACATGTGTATGTATTTATACATGCATAAATGTATGTATATATATAATTTTCACTTTATGAAATGTTAAATTGCATTAAATATTTTATTACAAACAATTATATGTGTATACCCCTTCTTCTGTACAAGCATGTGATTGTTTCTCTAAAGGAAAACCACGTTGCCAAATTACTCAGGTTGGTTATAGCCATTTAAATTCCCTCCAGTAGGTTATAAAAAAAATATTATATCCTTGTCAAAATATCTTATTGTTTGGCTTATATGTTTCCTGTGTCTGAATGTGAAATGCTTTATTAGCTGCAGTTTTAACTTTCAATACTATTATTACTGATAATAGTAAATATTTTTACACACAAATCTTTCCTTTCCATTTCCTGTTATATTTTGTTCCTTTTATTGGGTTCTTTTCTGTCTTTTCTTTTTTCTTCTTTTCTTGTGTCTTTCCTTCTTTCCTTCCTTCCTCTTTTCTTCATTCCCTCCCTTGTTTCTTCCCTCTTTCTTTCCTCAAATGATTTGTCACTGGATCACAATGAAATAACAACATGGGCCAGAATACAAATCAGTTTCATTATCCAGCATGTGGGCCTGTATTAGTTCCGCTGATGTTTTTGAAGCAAAACTATCTCCTGAAGGAAGCAACACAGTAGATTATCTTTATAGGGAAATACTTTTTTGCTGGTCACTAATAAAGAGCTGATTGGTTACTTCAAGTAGTACTATTTTCCTACATACTGTAGAGAAAATTATTTGGGCAACAACTTCCTTCTAGTAGTTTTCAATTAAAGGTTTGTTCAGTATATAATTACATCTTTAATAGTTGGATAATTGTACTTTAAATTTTTTTGTTTCTGTTTACTTTTGTGTATTGAGATAGATTTTAAACTTTTGATGAAACAATTTTTAGTTATTATTATCTTTGAAATGTTTTTCTTGAAAGTGTTAAGAAACATTCCAAGTAATGTGTTTTACATTGATTTGAATGAAGATATTTGTTGTATTTTCATGTCACTTTTAAATTACTTAGTGTAAATCTTAAGTTGTCTGTCTACATGACTAAGATGCCTGGATAGCTTGTAGAAACTAATTTTATGTGTGGGAAGTATGTTTTCCCTTCATTTTTACATTTAATTGTAGCCCAGTGTTTTAAATTTCTTTAATTTTCACAATCAAATCAATCAATTACCATTCTTTTAAGCAGGGTTTTATGTGTTTAGCTACACATGTACTTCCTTTGTGACTTTTCTTCCTTGTGTCTTAAGTTTATCTTTCCAAATTTAGTTTTCTTTCCATTCAAAAAAGATTTAGATTTGTCTTGGATTTGCATTTCCTATTTTGATATTGTCTATATATTTCTTTTTTTCCTATAATAATACTTTGGCCATGGGTAAAGTTGTACATTTTCATCAAAGTTTTTTCTTGTAGTTTGAAACGTGCATTTTTCATCTTTGAAAATGATTATTCAAAAGATTACTATTAGTCCAGATTATTCTTCTTCACTCTTTGACTCTTTTTAAGTCTCCTAAGTGTCTTTCATGTTTTATACTTTTAATACAATTTGTCGAGTAGGGTTTTGTCTTTGTCATTATTTATCTTTTGGAATCTTTGTGGTATCTTCCTCAAAAGACTTACTTTAGTGATTTGTAATCCAGTTATCCATGTAAACTGCAACTATTTTATTTTATTCAGTTTATTGTTATGCTTTTAATTAGATTAGTTTTAAGACATCAAATCTAGGTTATTGCCAGAAACTAAAACTAAAGTTTCATTGCTAAATTTAATTGCAGAAATTCCTTTGTTTATGTGATATATACGAAAGCATTTAAGGAATGAAGTGCTCTATGAACTGAATCAGAGTTTTATAGCCGGGGAAGAGATCAAGAACCTGTATGTTCTCCAAGAAGGTACTAAAGTTGGAAGTGAAACACACCAGAAAGACTATTTGGCAATGAAATTTCCCCTTCACTTTGTGAGGAATAAATGGAGTCATGTTTATTTCTGTCTTATTTAAGGCAGGGAAATTTTGTTAACCACTCACCCATAT
The DNA here is from genome assembly GCF_034190915.1 of Cavia porcellus. Classification (NCBI taxonomy): domain Eukaryota; kingdom Metazoa; phylum Chordata; class Mammalia; order Rodentia; family Caviidae; genus Cavia; species Cavia porcellus. The sequence continues at coordinate 52,326,141 of NW_026947503.1, read as the reverse complement.
ATAGACATAACATTGGCATCAGTTACAATTAATATCTGCCCTTTAACTAAAAGGAAAAATAGAATATGTCCTTAGATCTAAGTTTAAAAAAAGTTTCACTTGGGAAGCAAATGAAGAAACTGAAGTAGGGATCTAAAGTATCTCTTACTGCACCCGTCTTGTGATATGTACTACCTAGTTCACAAAAGAGGGCTTTAAACTTTTTATGTATTATTAATTACTATAAATTAAGAGGATAAATATTTAAGCAGCTTTCAAACCAATTCCTAAGGAAAAAGTGGCTGTTTCTTTCTTAACTTGAAAATCACCTTTCTGGTGGTATTTAAGGAACACTGTGTCATTATAGATTTCTTATGCTGAGGCATCATGCTGATTCACACAAGTAGAGAGAAGGGATCACACCAGGATGCATCAGGCTCTGGGACTGAGGAGTTAGAGAGTTCTTACCAAGCCATATTGAATGATTTTTTTTAGAATAAAATCCCTTTTTTTTTCCCTTTCAATATGGCTTTTCTAAAAAATTCTTCTAAAAAACTGACTGAACCTCACTGAAAAATTTAGAATTCGAGTTGCATTGTATATTTGGTCACAGTTTTTTAAAACTTGTTGTCATTTTAAATACTTGGAAATATTTCTGAAATATGTGGTTTAAAAACTGATCCATTCACATAAAATTATTTCGTGTTAAGTTGATTTATCAAAGTAAGTTCAAAGGTGAGCATTTTGTAAGCATTTTGTGTTAAAAATATAATATTTATGTAGGAACAAGATAAACATATAATTTGACTGTAGAATTAAAGAAACAAGAACAAGGAGAAAGGAAGGAGATAGAATGGCATAAGGGAACTAAATCATTATCTTTCAGAGCTGAACGTTATTGAAAATGTCAATGGAAAAATCATATCTTATCACTACGTTGTTAATATAAGTTATGAAATAGCAGTATAAGCTTGATATCTGGAATTTGGAGGAAAACATAAAAAGACTTGACAAATGAAAAATTGAATGCAATGTTTTTAACAGGAAGTATTGTTGAAGGCTATGCAAGATGGACCTTTTTAATTAAATCTTCCATATGTCTTGGTTTTTTATTTCCTTTATTTGAAAATCAAGTTTATGTATTACTATAGAAAGCTGTCAAAAGAACTTTATCAGTTGAATATATTTATCTTAGAATTATAGCAGGCTTTGTTAACTTGAGTTTTTTCTTTTCCTTTTTTTTTCTCCGAAAGAAGTTTTACAAGAATTTTAAATCAAGCTATCACTTTGGTTTGTTTTCAGTATTAACCTGGATAAAAACATGTTTGCTTTTTCCCTCTTTTTCCCCCTTGAGTGTATGTGATAGGTGGTTGGTAATTATTTTTGTGCTAACATGCATGATATGTATAGAGTTATGAAACTTTGCCAGGCTGAATCCTTTTAGGAATATTCTTCACCTGGTTAGGTCTATGTTAGCCGTCGTAATCTTTACTGTAATAAATTGATTAGATCTTTTCAGCATAGTAGTTAACATTAAATAAGAAATAAAGATATTCTTTAACTCAGAACTTACACACTTGATATAATTGTATATATTATACAGATAACTATGCAAATATATGTTTATGTGTATATATGTTTACCTTTACATTTTATTCTGCAGTGATTCAAGCAGGAAATAGATTTTCTATAGTCACACACTACATTTCGAATATGAATATCTTGTTATTCTTTTCTTATTTATGAATTTCCTCTAAATCTCTAATGACACCATTATCTCACAATTTGGGACCTAAATTATCATTTCTAAATAATACTACAAAGTACTTTTTGCACTCTGAGTTTACAGCACATCTTTTTAGATTGAACACTTAAATTAGCATCTGCTTTAACAGCAAATATTCTGAACACTTAGGTTAAAATTAGATGAATGTGATGATATTTTTTTTGTTATTGACTGCTATGTGACCAAACTACCCCAAAATTAAATAGCATACAAGAAAAATCATTTTACTATCATTTATCAAGAATTAAGGAAGCATTCACCTAAGTAATTTCTCTTCTTCTGATATCAACCATGATAATCAGCTAGCCTACAGCTCATCTGAAGGGTCAGTGTAGTGTAACTCACGTGACTGGCACCTGGTGCAGAGATCTGTAAAGGCTCACTGAGATTCCACATTATGTTGAGCTACATGTAGTTTCTTCAATATGGTGTTCTCATGGTAACTTCTTAAAATACTGCTGTTTTCTTCCAAAGCCTGCACTTACGATGTTGGTGAAAGCTAAAATCTCTTTTTCTTCTTTTTTTTTTTTTTTTTTTTGAAATCCAAGAATGTCACTTCCCATTGTTGTGCTTGTCAAGCTAATACACTTGTGCAGCCTTGACTCACAGGGCACTGAAACGTTTCTGTGCCTCTCTATAGGAGTGGTGAAGAATTTTCAGCCATCCTAAATCTACTACAGTAGTGTTGCAAAATAGTCTTTTATAAATATTCTATAGAAATATCTTGGTGACTGTAGTAATTGAGAAGTCACAAAAGTCATAAGAATGGATACTTCTAAGTTTATTCAGAATTTCAACTGGTATCCTTTAAATCATGTGCTTATTAAATGTGAAAATGTAACTCTGTGAATATGTATTTCACACTTTTATTTTTATTCTGACATCCTAAACATTTTCTTACAGTAAGTTTAGGCATTGATTTTAAACAAAATTTAAAAATAGTAATTCAAAACTAAATATCTGTGAAAGTACTGAAGCACTAAAAAATTTCCATTAGCCATATCAAAATTTTACCCCAAAATTGTTTATTGCTGATCCTTTTGAAAAATCCAAACTGAACAAAAAAATACCAGCTAAACTGAGACCCAGAGTCACTAGTCCCTGTGTTCTGTCCTGTGACAAGCAACATCTGTTTCCTCATCAATCCAGAAAATTGTCACAGCGAATAATAGTGCCAAGTTAGATCCTTACCTGACTCTACATACGTGATATAATCCAAACAATTCTTTTTTCAATTTTGACATCAAAAGCAGAAGCAAATTTAGTAATATAAATAGGTATATAAGATAAAATTGAAGCCAAGTAACAACGTTAAAGATATTCTAGTGTTCTCATTTTATTGACTTAGTAACAAAACAGTAGTGAATGGGATCATTGAAACTTAACAGAATATGACAATTATTAACCACCATTATTAACCTACTTTATTATTTATATTAATTATTATATCATTTATCTACTGCTGAAAAATAAATTGTATCCAATTTAGTGGTTTAAAATACTATATATATAATCATTTCAAAGTTTTACCAATCAGTAATATAGATGGAGATAAAACATGAGTTTTCTACTAAGGTTCTCTCCTGAGACCGCAATCAAGATTTGCATGGTGGCAGTCATCCCAAGGCTAGATGGGAGTATAATTCACTTCCAAGCTCTCTCAGTGACTGTTTACTGGGTTCACATCCTACAGACTCAGTAAGGGCTTTGGTTCCTTGCTGGCAATCATTGGCAACCATTGGTTCTGTGGTTCTCACCACTTGGACCTCTCTGTAGGACAACCTGCCTCACAGCACCTGGCTTCATCAGAGGGAGCCAGACAAAGCCTGAAACAAAACGCCCGCTCTTCTGTTATCTGCTACCAGAAGCAGCACATATTTCAGTATTATATTCATTAGAAACAAAGACTTGAGGTCAGCTCACACTGAAGGGGTGATTACACAAGCAGAAAAACACCGAGAAACAGAGATCACCAAATCTTTCAAGAAGCAGTTAAATACAATTATGAACAGATTCAAAATTTTAAATTTATTGTATCATCAGATTTTCTGTAAGCTCCTTTCTTGTCAACAATTTTGGAAATATTTGAATTCTGATGTATCATGAATATTTAAATGAAAAAATACAAAAGTTTGTTTTTGTCTTTTAAAACTTACGATTATTTTCTTGTTCTCTGCCTTTAAGAAAATAAGAGCTAACTAAAACATACGTTCTGCATTGCAATCAGCTTATGTAAATTATAAAGCCACATAGAAAATATCTGAGAAATAATATACAAGAAGAAGTGTTACAATATGTTGTAGATTTACTTGCATATATGTCTCAGAATACATAGCGAGCATTTAGATTCATCAAGTGTTATTTAGGGAAAAGAAAAAAATACATGACTATATTCAGTGCAAGATTCACCTATAATAAACATGGAAACTTAGTTGAAGCATATAAAAGGCAAATCTCATCATATGATTGCTCCGTTTAATAAAATTAGTATTATCAATGTTTATTACAAACTTGAAAATTTTAATTGCTATATATAATAAATATTGTTCCATTACTACCATCATTTTGGTTTCATAAAACAAAATACACTGAATATAATTTTGCATATTTTTAAAAACAAATCCCCTACTTACATAAATGATGAGTCTTGCCAAAACACTATTGACATAGCCAGCTTTCTTAGTAGCATTTAAACAACATTTTACTTATTATGCACACTCCTTTTCTCCTTACTTCTCAAAAATAATTCAGTGTTCTTCTTAATGATCATGTAGAAGATATTAAAATGTATGGATCCTAATGAGAGAGTTTTAGTTTAGATCTTACAGGTTGTACTTGTGCATAACTGCCATGACATGATTTATTCCTTGTCATTTAAAGGAGTTCCCATCTTTTTTTTTTTATTTAAGAGGAAAAAGAGAAAAACACAAAACAAAACAAAGCAGTGTAAGGTTACACATAACACAGAATTACAAAAAAAAAAAAAACATAACAGTAAGAAATCACCTGTTAATAGATTACATAATATCATCTTGGAAATAGTTGCTCAAATCACAGTATCAAAGAATACAAAGTAGACATTCAAACGGAGAGACTGCAAACAGCTGTGTTCAATGATCCAAAAACATTAATATAGTCAGCTATTTAACATCCCTAAACACACTTGCTGTTATATCCGTTAGAGCTCTTTTTTTTCCCCTCCCTCTCTTTTTTATAACAAAATTTACACATTTTGTATTTTATTACTCCTTAGTTCTTATTACTTTTTTTGGGGGGAGAGAATAAAGTCAAATATGGCAAAACAAAGCTGTAAGTCAAAACCAAGGATAGACATAGCACATGATGTAGAACAGAGTACAAGGTTATCAACAATGGTTATCAACGTTGTCTCTTGTTTCCTTAAAAGGAATTGTCCATCTCATTAGAACATTACAGGACTTCCAAAGGAGACAATAGTCAAACCAGAATGGGCATCTTTGTGAATCTTATTGCCTTCAAATTAGTTGCCGATACCTTCAAACTTGCTACTATCGCACAGAATGGAACAGAGTCTAATCAGTCAAAACAAGATCTTGGGTGTATTACAGGACTTCAAAACAAGTTAATAGGAGATCAAAAAGAGTTACTACTATATATCCTAATTTTTTAAGTTTTTCCCTTAATTAAAATAAACATAAGAAATAGCTAAATAATTTTTTTAAAGAATAGTAGTTACCATAGTGTCTGTCTTTTTCCTTAAAATATTTGGATAAAACTTCATATACTATAGCTTCAAATATTTCCATATCAAAAAGCCCAGAATAAAGCCTTTCTAATTAATAAGTGAAAATTTTATAAGGCTTCAAGGCCACATAATGGGGAATCATGATTATCACATATTCACAATGCCTAAGTTTTATTGGTCTTGTTCCCATCTTTTTTGGATGGTGCCCTCCCTACATTCCATCACACTCAGGGTGAGGCAGTGATCTTCAGAGAGTATGATTGAATATGATGAATTCATTCAAGGCCATTGGAAATGGAAAGAGTTTGCAACAGAAAAGAAAAATTTCAAAGATCTGCATGGAAACACATTAGCCCTTAGGAATACTCAAAAGTGTAATAAAAGTGATGTCCTTTATTACATAAGTATATTTTATTTCAATGCGTAATGAAAACATGAACAGTTGAAGGATAAAATGGGTCTATATTTATAATAAGCCATGTCTTTTTTTCTTATCTAGCAACTTTGTTCCTTGATTATATCTTTGTTAAAGGCATAGCTGCAATCTTTAACAGAAAGTCCAACACAATTAAAAATTAGATTGCTGCTCAAATGATTCTGTATTTCTGCCAACTATTAGGACATACTTGTATACAGGTATACAAATATCAGTTTAATTTTACTAAGTATGGCCAATATGTGAACCCCAAGGGGGAGCTCTTGTGTTTTACAGCTGCACAATGAGCCATTTTTCCTTCCCTGGAATTGCTGTCCTAGGATATAAACAACTTGTGGGTTTTCAGAAAGAAGAATCAACATTTCCCAAGGGGAAAACTAACTAACCTTTGGGAATGTTGGACCCAGGCTCCTGTCTCAGGACCCTTTTCTTACTTTCAACTTAGTTCTTCATTTCTGTGTTCTAATTTATGTCATGGAAAGAAGTATAAAGTGTGCCTTTTACTAAAATAGAGCACTTTCAGCTCTTTTCAATGAGATAATCTGCAGAAATGTTCAAATAATTGCAAGAAACATTATATATATGCATGAAGGCGTATGTAAGGTAATTATAAATACACATATATGTTAGGATATGTGTTAACTGTGAATGTACCATAGAATAATAAAATAGCTGGATATTTTGGGATACAAGGAGAAACACCATGAAAGTGCATGTAATCACCATGTAGGTAAAAATCTTTATTGAATCGAAGGGTTTTTAACGGTTAATCAAGGAATGTACTTCAGGAATCTATTAATGAACTAAAACTACTAGTGACCTGAAATTGTCTAAACCAAAGGTCAAAGTAATTATTTCCTAAATAAAATTAAAATTTCCTTGAAATTTTCTGAAAATATGATTTCACTACCAAGTTGAGTAACATGTTCTGTCTCAAGATCTAGGGCTTTTAAATTGTAATTCTGGTCTGTCCAGGTTAGATTAAAATACCAGTGTCAATCAGAAGATGGAGAAAGAAAGCAATGTGAAACTTCACATGTCATTGGATATCAGCATAAATAGAACTACTGTGGTGGGAAAATTGAATAAATTAAACAAGATATCTGAAGATTGAATTTCAAAAGTCATATTCATATTTACTGAATTTTTTCCCTTTATCCTATCAAGCAAATGTATTTTTACACAGACTATCTGGAAAGCAGCTCTGCCTGTCAACTTTGAAGTCTTGTAGTTCTTCATAAAGATATAACTTCTATCACTTCCAGTTGAGTAATATTGATAAAAATGTTTAATATCTTGATAATCAAGATATTAAACTTCAACATATTTTAATATATGTCTCAGAATTATCCTGATATCATGTGGCATAATATTTAGAAAGTGCTTATGCCTTAGTAGATGTTTAGAAAATGCCAAAAACCATGACTTCATAGGAGCACAAACTTATTGTTTCTGATGTTTGTTTCAACAAGGAAAGACATATATTATGTAGGTGCTTAATGAATACATTTACAATGCTGTCAGTATCTTTGGCTTTCACCTTCATGCTCTAAGCTACAGAGCTTGCCTGCCATTTGAATTTGCACTGTCTATAAACACTTACAGGAGATTTATTAAATGAATTATTTAAAATACTATGCACCTGTAGAAAAAATGGAAAAGCACTGTAGTTTTAGAGGTTATTTTTAATTGAAAAATGAAGATAAAATACAGTATACAATATTTGCCTTTTGTTTTCAAAAAGTAGAAGGAATATACAATTGTGTTAAATTGTTTTACATGGAAAATTTCATGGGAAATTATGTAAGAAACTAATAAATAATGCTATCTACAGGGTTTTATGGAACTTTCCAATGATTTACATTTATATTATTGGAATATAGGCATGGAAGTTAATAAAATGAAGCTTAACAAAGGGAGAAGAAGGAGCAAATTGGGAAAGAGCAATTAACTAGATTAGCTACATATTTTTAATAAATAAACATAGGCCTAACATAATCAACAGGTTGTATATCCTATACCTTCCTATGCATCCTGAGCCCTTTACAGCAAACACAATATTCATTTGTCTTTATATTTTTATAGGCCTTAACTCAGCATTTTTACTCAGTAAACAATAGTTGATTGATTGTCATTTAAACAAATGCTGACAGCCTCTTTCAATTGTTCATATCTTACAATGTCCTAACATATTCCATATCTCTGTGAAAGGTCGTTTAATGATTGACAAGCTTTCTTAAATGCTATTTTTTTTTTGGTCTTTTTCATTTTTATCGGTACCAGGGATCAAACTCACGACCGCCTGCTTGCAAGGCAGGTGCTTATGCCGCTGAACTAAATCCCCAGCCCCATTGACAAGCTTTCTTAATCAATATAGCATTCAATGAACTTATTAAGATCAGGCATGGTTAGGTTCCATTTTGATACATTTGAGTAGCGCCATTTTTATACATTGTACTGATCTTTTGAGCCTTGTCACTCTTAATGGCATGTACGATTCACCTTTTGTGTAGCTTAATGCAATATCAAATAGAGGACATAATGAATAGAAATATATTTGAAGGTGCACATAAGCCTCTAAGCTATTATTCCATTCAAGACATTTGGCAGTTAAAAATCTGTTACAATTAAACTCCTTTGAGATAGTAATTCATGATGAGAAGACTGAATACTCAAAAATAGTTAAATATTCAGAAGCTTTATTCTAATAAGAGCATAGATATCAAAGAGCTCTTTCAAATGTATCTCCAGAAATTTCAAGTATATCTCCAGAAAGCTAAATCTAACTATGGTCAGGATTATTATGGACACAAAGTGTGCACAAAATATTTATACTTGAAAAATGTTACCAAATTATATGCTAAGCAACCCAACTCCTCATTTGGGGGGATATTTAGGGAAAATTTTTATACAAAACAATGTAGATATAGGTAAGAGATTTAGCTAAGATTCACTCATTTCAGAATTTATTTAAACTTTATATGTATGTATGCTTCATTTTTGTTTTACAATATTTTTCATGAGGGTTACATATAACTAATCAGGATGAGCAGACTAATTGACAGGAAATATGACTGAATGAGATAAATTCAAAATTTATTTATTTCAGAAAATGACAGAGCTACAGTTCTCAAAATGAATTCTATGAAGTGTTAAGTATTTGTGAAATGCTAGTGCACTGATTCAGTAGGTATTGTCAGCGCCGTACAGTGTAACAGACATGGTGCTTGATCTTGTGATGTTTAAGTTGTGTTGAGAGACATAAATCTCAAAGGAAAAAGTATGTCAAATCATGGGAAATTCTAGGAAGCAGAATGAGGATTCTGAGAGAAATAGAAGATGAGGACACAAAGCATACCATTTTTACACAGTGTATTTATGAAAGGTCCCCTAAATAAGCAGAGGTTACTTGACCAGAAACATAAGGTAAAAAGAGAGAAATCCGGACAATGTAAATGCAGAGTGTTATTGGCAAGTGAAAAATGAGCAAATGCAAGGGCCCGGAGGTTTTACAATGTCCTTGGAAAACCAAAAGAAAATCAAGAAAGTTAGTGTGGCTGGGGAGGAGATACGGAAGCAGAGCTAAAGATGCTTGGAGTGTCTGAAGCTTACAGACTTTGGGATCTGTCCTGAGGGAACAGGAGTCACTGGAGACCTGAAGAGAAAAGTAAAATGCCTTGTTAAAATCACTAATCAGCATGTACAATTTCAACTATCTTGAAATATAACTTGTCAATTTTATATTAATCATAGAAATAACTATTATATAAATATAATGATATATGTATAGCTATTATTAAATATTTACTATAAATGAAACATATATCAGGTTTTGAACATGTTTATAGCAAAACTTTTTTCCTAATTTTATAAATTTTAATATATTTCTTAATAATACGGTACAAATACTTTGTACATTTTGAGATATATCAAGAAAATTTACTTGTCAAACTCAAGAGAAATTCATCGATTTCATTCTCATTTTTCCAGCAATGCCTCAAGTTAAATAAAATTTTATGACACTTCCTAGAGATAGGGTTTTTTTTTCTGAGCTTTGAAAAACAAATTAGAGCTGTAGAGGTGAACAGATTGGTGAGTTCATGAAGGTGGTATGAATACCTTCATTAAGGGCATTGATTTACGTGTCTGGAGTTCTATATAGTTGGATTCACAGTTCAATTATATTTTTCATCTATTAAGTATGAAGCAGCTGTTAATGCAATAGGAACTACTGAGATCTGTGGTGAAATGAAAGATTTATGTCCACGTTAAATGTTAATAAATATACTTATTAAAGGAAATATACACCTGTTCGTAAAAGTATACATAAATATATATGTACTTTGCAATAGCCAAAAATGCATTTTTAGATCACATTTAATAGATTCGTTAACTTGTGTTACGAGATTTATTATAAAGAGAAAAGTAATTCCCAGTATAATTTAACAAAGTACTTTAAGTTACTCTATTTTGGTAGTTCATAAAAAGATGACAAACTTACAAATGTGGTAGTAAAAGAATGTTGAATAGATTTTTTGAACACTGAAGTTCTAGATGTAGACATAATTTTCTGAGAAACAGAAATATGACAAAATGAACATAGTGGACCTTAGAAAGAGTATATTTGTTTGGGGTTTTGTTTCATTTTATTTCTTTTTGTCTTCTGAAGGCAGAGATGGGTGGTAGTAATAGAAAAAGAACCTTAAGAATAAAATAAGAATTATGAAGAATGAATGTGAGTGTAACTTTCTTCTGAATGCTTCCAGAACTCACGACACCTTTTATACATCTTCAAGTATTAAGATTGGTTTTATGAAATGCTTACAACATCAGAGTGTATGTGGCATTGTAAATATCACAGCGTTTGAAATTTCTAATGTTGTTGTGGAATAGATCACAAAATCAATACCTTGTTGATTCCAAAACTGAGTAAAACTGAAAACATGGTTTTGTACAATATTACTTATAAAGTTTTTATGATAATTGGGGTAATCAAAACTATTAGGACATGAAAGTTAGAAGTACTCTAGGCCAAGACACTTGCTGTATATCCTGGAAAAGCAAGACACAAAAATATTAAGTTACACTGTTCATGATTGCATAGCTAAGCAGTGCATAAATTACCTTTAAGGAAAGATGCTAAGTAAAAAAAATAAAATTACTTAATATTTTATTTTTATAAATTTAAGAAGAATGAATGGGACCTTGCTATCTGATGGAAAACTTTTTTCTTCTGTGCATATTTTATTCAACATGTTTGAAAAAATATTTCCATTGTTTGTGTAGGTTTAAATACAACTTCAAATATTTTTCCATAGCATTTTTTGTATTGTCAGATGTTAATAGCCCTAAGTCTATCTTTTAAAATTAATTTAGTAAACAACGCTACATGCATGTATTACATTATAGAAAGCAAAGTTACAACAATGAAAATTTTTTCTATTTTAAAGAGAAAAAATTAAACAAAATTTCAAAATAGGATATTTAGTCTGGAACGATGGCATATACATTGCATATTGTTATCTTCACCTCAGTTACTCAGAATACAAGGCATCTGCATTTAATAATCAAACAGTACTAGCACAAACCTTTCTATTCAATGAACTCAGTGAAATCAGTAGTGTAATTCTTAACTATCTTTTATACATAGTTTCTTTCAAAAACTATGAACTAGCTTACTAATTTGCATGTCATACTTGAGCGGGGGTGGACCATGCTAATCTCTGTATCATTCCAATTTTAGTGTATGTGCTGCCGTGGCTAGCATGAAACTTTACTTCCTCATGCATAGTCTAGACAAATGGTTAAGTTGGCTAGAATTTTATTATATTTTAATTAAGAAGCCCAGTGGTGATTACAAACATTCTGTGTTAGTATTTATTGTTACTGAATTCATTTAACATTTGCTGAAGTGAAATTAGTTCGCAGCTGATTAGTGTAGCACACAGTTCTATTTTTCTTATAGTTGTTATAGATTAGCTTCTATGATATTTTTTGTATGCATGGTGGACAGTTAACTCACATTCTGTTAAGTTTATAAAGTCTTTTTCCATAGACAAGCATCTGGATTAGCTTCTGTTAACTACTGTTGAAATGTTGGATTTTCGGCATAAACTGGAAAATGATCCTTTCGAGAATATACTGCAAATGACTTTGGAGCTTCTGCTCCTGCCAGAACTTTTGGTTCTGTGGTGCAAATTTAGTCTTTTTATAATTTAATTTTCTACTTTGAAATGTCACTTGTCAAAGACCAGTTCAACTACTCTTCCCGTATACTCAAAATCCCATTACAAATGTCACACGTGATAAGAAATGGATTATTTGGATTTGCCAATGAGTCTAGAGAAACTCTCAGAGATACAATATTACATATTCTCTGTGAAAATGTTTACATGTTTTGCACATAAATTCTGCTTCTAGAATGTGCGTCTCAATACATGTAAATGTCTGTATTATTTCAACTTGATCATGTATGATTTAGGTTAGGCTTCATACAAGCTGGGAAGGCTCCATTCAATATATATATATATATATATATATATATATATATATATATGTATGTATTGGGGATTAAACTCATGACCTTGTGCTTGCCAGGCAGGTGCTTATGCCACAGAGCTAAATCCCCAGCCCCTCAAATTATATTTCAATTGAAAGTTAGCATAAATTGCACCCTTTTGTTGACAGTGACTATTGGTACAAACTGCCAGACAAATTATTTTATTCTTCTAAAACAATTACCGATTTTAAAAATCTTTTCAGTGCTCTTATTTCTTTTGGAAGTAAATAACACTGTAAATAATACCTATTCAAAGGTCAATTGCTATTCACTAAAGAGTGACTTTAAGTTATCTAAACATTCTGAGATCCTAAAATAGACTGTAACATAAAATATTTCAGTAGTTTTATTTTCCATCAGAAACATGGTATCTTAACTGTAAGTCAAAGAAACCAAAAGAAATGCAAAAGCTGAGCAGTTTGCTGAGTTAGTAAAGTATTTCAGTCATATGCTGAATACATGACATTCCAAAAAAGATTACTTGATCTAGTTTTCTATACTTTTCAAATGATATGTTTGTCTTCTCTTTAAAGATGTGGTTGCCATATTAAGAATGATTTGTATATATGAATTGCTTTACAAGTTTCAATTTCCTATTGCTCTTGAATTATACTCCATTTTTTTCTTAAATGTATCATTAACCTCAATTTAGGTATATAAAAATATCTTTCATGAGGAACTATTAATTTTTTCCTGATTAGTGCTTAAAGTACAGATATTGGTGAGTGCTTGTATCTTTGATATTCTGTTTTTTATTATAGTATATATAAAGCTAAAAACTGTGACATCTTTAGAGCTTCAAAATGTTGATGTTGGGGCTGGGAATTTAACTCAGCGTCATAAGTGCCTGCCTTGCAAGCATGCGATCGTGAGTTTGATCCCCAGTACAAATTTCAAAAAACAAGACAAAATGTTGATGCTTTAGTGTATCTCTTTTTGTTTTGCTATATATTGAAGATCCACCGTAATGTATTGTGTGGAGTTGGTCCATATACAAAATATATTTTAATTCTTCTTACCTCCCCCCTGCTCACCTCCCTCCATTGAAGTTCCCTCCATGGATTGTTAATATGTGTACATTCCCCTCTATTTTTCTTTCTTTGAAATAATAAAAATTTATTGTCAGTTTTAAAAAGTTTAATATATTATGCAGAAATTTAAAAAAGTCTATCCAGTGAACTGTCTGTGTCAAGGAGACCAAGGAAGTTGAATCACCTACTGATTCTCATTTCAACTTTTAGGACTAATAATACCCTGGAAAATTTTAAATTTAGACATAAGATGTTGTTTTGATGCAAATCTACATAAGAGGTATGAAATCATAGATTTTTCATTAGGGTAAAGTTGGGAGAGAAACATAGGCTATTCATTCTAATCCAAAGAAGTCAACGTTTGTTGAAGTCTCTTTAAATACTTTATAAAGAAGTATGTACCATAATGTTTTCCCATGATTTATTCAGTATTTTCATGACAAAGGTTTTTAAAAGAATAATAGCAGCTTGTGTTTATATAATTTTTGACAGTTGAAAATACTTTCTCATAGATTTGCTTATTTGATCCAAAATAGAACCAAGCAAGGCAAGGAAAATATGCATTATCATCATTTCATAAGTAAGGAGAAAGGACAGAATAGTTTTCTTAGTTTGCACAGCTAAGAGTAATAATCTGTATCCACAAACAAATTTCAAACTCAGAAACTTTCCATGGAATGTGTGTATTTATGATAGGTCCTAGCTCAAAAGTCCTAGCTCAAAAGCAGGTACAGGAGTAAACAAACAAACAAACAAACAAACAAAAGTCTTTGCAAATATACTCATTTTTGTGATGCAATATTGCACCAAATGGATTAATCACTGATTTTGATAAGGAATTCTAACACATGATGTGAATGATGGTTTGACTGCACACACTGTCTGTTGTTAAGGTGGACAGAAAAAAAAGCCCCAGTGGAACAACACAAATGTCGTTTCCAGAAAGTTTGGAACTATTGGTGCATTTTGACAGTTTTTAATTCTTATCTATGCTTACATTTATAGGTTCAGCAGTGAGTTAGTTGAAAGTCATCTCTGTAGTTCACACTTAAGGAGAAAGATGGAGAACTGAGATTCACCTATTAGTGTCAATGAAAAAGAGAAAGTTAACATCAGAAAGAAACATTTGGTTTTTTCATTATGTACGTGGAAGAGTAGGTGTGGCTATGTCTCAAATTTCTTATGTTCTCTCATTTATATTTTCCCTAGTAGCCCAGAATAAATGCATTACATTTATCTACACTATTATAACTATTTCATAATTCACATGTGCAGTTCTGACACTTTAAATTCTATCATCTATCTATCTATCTATCTATCTATCTATCATCTATCTTTACCTCTTGTGCCTCTTCTGTCTCCTTTCTTTACTGGATTCTTCTTTTGCAACTGAAATATGCTAACACTGTCTAGGGAGGAACCACTATGCCAAGGCAATGCTTTCTGCAAAGTAATGCTAAATGTGTGGTTGTACTAAAATTATCTTTTTTAGCATGCAGATTTGACCATTAGAAATTTGCTTAAACTTCCAAATTAGCCTAAGCCAAGAATAAGGACAATGTTATTTTTGTCTTCCCTGAATTATACATAGTCAGTATTCCAGCGGTTTCAAAAATTTTACAAGCATAAAATTTACTTTCAGTGTTTTATATTAGTACCCATTTAGACTCAGCCACCTAAGATTCTTACTAAGTCTGGAATGAACTTACAAAGTTGCATTTTCAAGTAAAAGCCCAAAAGTGATCTGATGCAAGAGACCTGTGGTCTACTTGTAGGTAAACATTGCAAACTTCAAAAATTCTTACATTTTTTTTTTATTCCAAAGAGGACAAATCAGATGTTGGAAAGAAAGAAAATAGCTCTATAAGTCAGCATACTAAATTAAATTTAATTCTTTATAAGTTTTCCTAAGTATATGTGTTCTTTTTAAAATTTGGCTACAAAATTTCTAAAAAAAAATGTTGCCTGGTCAGGCATTATTAACTTCTTCATTAAGTTCTGACTTAATGGTCAGATTTATTTACAATTTCTTTTGGCTTCTCTGGCAGCTAGATGCAATTATCAGTGTTAAGGAATCTTTACTTAAAAGTTCCTCATCTTGTGCTCCTAAGGCACCCAACTCAATAAATTCACTGCATGACATTTCAGTAATTTTTTATGCATCTAATGAGATTTGTTTTAACAGATCAAAAGCCAACAACAGCAACAAAAAGAGTAATATAATCAACTTAAAAGAGGAAAAGTGTATTTCACATGCAATTTTAGAGATTTCAGACTATGACTGGATGACCCCATGGCTTTTGTGTCTGTGATGTTTCAGTATAGTCTTGATGACAGGATGTGGTAGAGTAAAAATGTTCACCTCATAGCAGTCAGAAGGCAAAACAGGAACGAAGAAATGAGGGTCTCTTGAAGTTCTTTGAGAGCCTCACCCTGTAATCTTCTGCTATTTTCCAGTCCTGCAGGTTGAAAATCAAGCTGCGGACATTTAAACCTTTGAGGGATATTTCATGTCCAAACTATAAGGGTTATGGCTTGACACTTCAGAATTTACAGGTGATCAGATTTTGATGTTGAATTGTCTTGAAAGATGATTCTTATATATTGTAAGCAGTCTATTCATTAAAAGTTGAATCAGAAATTTTAAAATTTTAAAATGGAACAATTTTAATACTTGGTTGAACCCAGCAAAGAAACACAGTAAAAAAAATATTTTTTCAGAACAGCAATACTGAAACTTCTACAGGAAATCTGTAAAATCTTGTGGATTATAAGAGGTAAATATTCTATTGTCAGAGGAAGGAATTATAAATATCCAAGGAATGACAACTAAAATGAATATAATAAAGCTGTCCTTTTGGAATTATGGTACCAGCATACATCCATATAGATATAGGGATAGTTTTAAGAATATATATATAGTTGTGCTTAGATACATACAAGATCCATAGATACATGAATATTATTTCTAGCTCTAAGAATTCTGGAAAGCAATAGCATCTACATGCAACTGACCAAACTTCACATCGAGAATTCTATTTCTAAATTTCATTCCCTAGTAAAGAGTACACAGGAATTCTTGTACATATGCATGACTTAAGGATTGAAATATGAGAAGTTTTCATTAGAACATCTTATAGTGTTAAAAAATAAAGATAAATAACCAAGACAATGTCAACACACACACACACACACACACACACACACACATGCACACACACATAGCTGAAATATTGCTGGCCAAATCTGAAAGCATTTTCTCTACGAAAAATATAATTGCAGTCAGAGAATATAACCCATAAAATTACATAAACATCATTGCTATGGGTAAGTGAATGAATAAATGACATGTTATCACATCTTCATTCGTGTAAAAGTTTTATAATTTACATTTATTTGTGCAGAACCTTCAGTCAAACTCAAATGAGATATATACTACAAGACAACTGGCCTTAATTCTTTATTAATATAATGTGACATTTAATGTGGCAGAAATAAAAGTTAATGATAATACATCATCATGTGTTGGATCCTAGAATAGAAAATGGCAGTGGATAATTGGAAAATCTGAATAAAATATTTAGGTAGGGTAATGCTGCTTCACTGGCATTATTTTCTTGCTTTCAGTAACCACATTCTAGCTGTGCAAGGAAATGTCTTGTTTTTATACATTTATTTACTTTTCAAAAACACTGTGGTATTTAGATATAAATTGAACTTTCAAGTGAATGAAAAGTACAGAACTCAGAATGTCTTAGTTTGTTTTGTACTACTATAACAGAATGTCATGGAAAGGTAGTTAGTAAACAATGGAAATGTGTTTCTCATGGTTCTGGAGGGTGGGAAGTCTCAATCAGGTTTGATGTCTGATAAGGGCCCAAACTCCACTTCCATGGTCGTATACGCAATCCTGTGTCTTTTGAAAAAAGAGAACACTCTTCCCCACATATCCACATCAAGAAAGAAACACTTCTCATGCAGCCCTTTTGAGATTTTAAAACTAGAAATCACCTCCATGAGTCACTTCCCTGCTAAATCCTCCTGTTTCTGTTACCATAGCAATTTGATTTTCAACATGTGCTTGAAAGAGACACACATTCAAACAATGGCAGATGGATGATGATGATAGATAGATAATAGATAGACAGAAAGATCTGACAGGTTAAAATAAAGATGTATATGTACAGGTGCATTCCAAAACATATATGGTTTATATACTCCCAAACTCTTGATCGGCTTAACCTTATTTAGAACCATATAAAGTCTGACAATGAAAAGTAACATGATAGTTTCCACCTTTTACTAATAGTTTGTGATATACAGCTTCATGATTCTTCCACGGCACAATATATTTTTTTCCAGTAGCAGGAATCAAACTCATGACCTCACACTTGCCAGGCAGGTACTTACACCACTGAGCTAAATCCCCAGCCCATTAGTAATTTTGGGCTAAACTAATAGGAAAATCTAGAGTTAATCTGAAATTTGTCATATCTAAATTATCCTCACTTCTAGAATAAAGGAAAGCAGTATCTAACAATGCTGAATTGTCAAAGCAAGAGAATGCTTTCACTATTTTGGAAATAAAACTTAAGAAGTTGGGGACCCGATGGACAGGAGAGACAAAAAGGGCAGAGAAGAGGTGGCTTCCCATACAGCGAGAGTACGTTATGTCTTCACAGATTATGGCCATCACAGGCAAACAATGGTTACATTTACTGGGCTGCTGTATGCGCTTTTACAGTGCTCGTAATTGAGGATGATTGTGGTTAATGACTCTGGTAATGTGCACTTTCAAGCCAGCAGGACAATGTAATTTGTATCAAACCTATTCAGTATCTCTTCAGGCATTTTGCCTGGTTTCATCTTAGCCCAGCACTGGCTTCAGAGGGATTCTCTAGAAGCATCACAGCTGATCAAAATAAAGAATTCATGGTTTCCCCATCCTCACCCTTCCAGTTTATTCCAAGGTAAATAAAGCTGTTTGAGCTTTCACACTATGGGATTGCCCAGGTCTGTCATAGTCCTAAGGACTTACATCCTAAAAGCATGAGGCTCTTGTGTGCAGAAAGAAAGAAAAAAAAATAAGAAAAAGATAGAGAAAAAGAACATCTGCCTGAGAGATTCACTGATGAGGTGTGAGCCAACAGCAGCTAAACTGCTTGGTAAAAGAAAGCTGTTTTACATTTCAATACACTGTGAAGCATAACATTCTGTGAGTTTTTCAAAAGTTAAAAATAATTAGTTAATACAAAAATATGTCCAGTCCGCAGTTTTTTCAACTACGGGGTTGGGGGATCCCTGGTACAAAAACCAGCTTTTGGATTCATTTTAGACATAGACTCTATTTAGAAGCTAAATGCATCTTTAAAATGAGAATTTTGGGGAAAAATCTATGATATTGAGAAGTGTAAATATGCTTCTGCTTTAAGGAGCAACAGACAGGGGAAGTTTTTACAGTAGACATTTGTGTTTGTCATTTTCACAGATTCTCATCACAGCACTGAAGTTTGACAGTTGTACACAAAAAATGTGAAGGGAAAATTTTTGAGAGTCCTGAGGTTCAAGACAATTAAAACTGAAACAACAGACCTATGCTGTCCCACGCTTGAATTTTATAAGTAGATTTTTTCTATGTAAGTAAATGCAAATGACTACATTTCTTTAGTTGTAGAAGCAAAGATTCAGTGCAAACGAGAATTTTCATGAGTGATAACAAGGGGCAGGGGCTGGAAAGTGAGTTTGATATGCAGACCTGCTGTGATCTCAGTGCTAGGTAAATGACAGACATTATACTCCAGGAGCAATGCTCTTTCTTTGGGAAGTAGAAACCAACTTGGGGAACATATGCATAACTCAGATGAAGCTTCCATGCACAAGCCCTTTGTATTTTAGTTTGATTTTTCAATGCTTATAAATCAAACTGAGTTGTTCTCAAATGTTTACTCATATGTTATGAAATTTTAAGTTGGTGACAGATACTTCACATCACATTGTGTATTGTTTTTTTCCTTTCCTGGAACAAATAACTTTGAATATGAAAGTGCAGTTGTTTGATTGTAAATGGCTTAAGCGAAATTGACTATAAATGACTGCATGTGGTCTAGCGTGAAAATACAGTCATTTCTTCTGTGAAAAGTAATAAAAAGGACATTTATTATAAAGACTCATTGGTTCAAGATTTAGCAATTCCAATAACCAAGTTGTAAAAAAAATAAAGAAAAACTCCTTTAGAACCAGTTAAAATGCTTTTGCGGTTATTTTTCAGTTTTCTTTTTATATAACATTCTTAGCAAAGTTTAAAAAAACAGCTACAGTGTAAAAACTCAGGACACTATTTTAGTCAACTTTTTATCACTATAACAACTACATGAGACAGTAAAATTATATAAAAGGGGTTTATTTTAGCTCATAGTGTCAGTGGTTCCAGTTCATGATCAGTGGTCCCTACAGATCTGTGTTGAGGTAAACCAGTACATCAGTGTGGGTATCTTTGTGAAACTGCTAATCTTATCAACAGTTAAAAAGCAAAGAGACTCAGAAGGAGTCTGGTGACAATCTCATTAGGTACCCTCAATGATCAAAGCACTTTCTAATAGGCTCACTTCTTAAGTGATTGGGAGGCTTAACTTCTTGGGAGGTTACAAGACCTCCCAATACTGCTGCACTGGGGAAACAAGCCTATAATACATAGGTCTTTGAGAGACATTTAAGATTCAAAAAACTTCAGACAATTAATGTAATAAATGTAAAATAAAATACAATATTGTTAGCTTCACATTATCTATGAGGAAAATCCTATCAAATTCTTAAAACATGCAAGTATGACTCAAATTATCCTAGGACCTCTTCTAACAGTTTTCTAATGTCCTTCTAGCATTTGATGGTTTTATCATCTTGACATATCTTTCTGGGTATTGGTAGCCAATATTTGGGATTTCTCAAGATATGAAATGATAAATAAAGATATTCTGTTCAGACTCCCTTGCAGCTAGTTCTCTGCATCCCTACAGGAATTTCCTAGCAGATATATCCATAAGGTAATTGGAAGAACAAGGCTTTTCACAACTTGTTTATGGATGCACTTCAATTATCTTGCCTTTAACATCTGTGTTACAGATCTGGGCTTTCCAAATGTTGCAAAGCAAGTAGCAGCACTAGATGTCTGTTAAAATAGCCCTACGATACAGGTAGAAATTTTCCAGCTTTCTTGCTTCTTGGTATATAATTTTTAAGTTGAAATGTCCTGAAATAAACCAATTTCTAATTAAACTAGCTGGAGTGAATAATGCAACTTGAGTTTAAAAATTCTGATTAATAAAATGTGACAAGGATTTTCTTTTCATGTTCTTAGACTCTGTTATTCATCTGGATGCTGTATTTTATAGTTAGGTCACGTCAACGTCAGCATTGTTCTCAGTGACCGAAAGGAGTAGACCTTCGTTGTTTTCCTAATTCTTTTCTTTTCAGGAGCTTTTTCTGTGACTATTTGCTGAATGACTCAGCTGTTATTTCAAGTGTTCCAGGTCACAAGAACTTTTATTTCGGCAATTATTTCTATGATATGATTAATTGGAGTGAGACATTCTCACAAACATGTGATTCAATCATAGTCATAGCTCTGTCTCCACAAATTATCTGCTCTACTTGGAACTGGTATGTAAATCAAAGTCATGTGAGCATTTTCATGGAACCTGCATTCTTAGGAAAATACCTTTTATGTTGATGTCTCTGTCTTAGTTATTACTGTGAACTCTTTTTGGCCAGTGAGCATCTACTTTCTCCACTACAAAAAAGAGAAAGGAACCTGTGTGCTCTCCAGACCTATTCTGTTCATTTTACCTACTTTAATGCTTCTTAAATTTTTTTTAGAATATTGTCTAATGGATACCTTTTACCTTAAAGACTTATTTTAAGTGGAATTACACAGTCACAGGTTGTTTCCTTTGCACATTCTCAATTTTTCAAAACTTTCTAAAGATGCAAAAAACCACATCAAAATCTGATGGATGCTAGAAAAATATTATAATACATAACCTGAAATATATTCTGTCCTGACCATCTGATGTTCAGAACAGTCAGCATGCATTAGCACAATATGATTTGCTGACACAGATGCAAAATTTCTATTGTCTTGCCTTTAATGATTGATCTCAAGAAAAATCAATACAGTTACATATGATGCATCCACTTTCTACAGATTAAGCCAGCCCTTTTCAAATATTCTTGATTACCTTTAGGTATAAAAGACATCATCATTTATGCCATCCTGGGTCCTTGAAATAAGGCAACTGAAATGTTAACTACATTGATAAGACTTTAATAGTGGACTAGGGTGATGTGTGGGACTGAAGAGGCCAACTCACTTATTAGGCCTCTCTAGAGATCCTAACAAACCATTAATGGTCAAATTGGCTCCAGGAAACTTATACTTTCCAAGATTTGGAAGTGGAACAACTTTCTTCTACAATATAGTATATTATGTTTTACATGATATTGTAGTGATGCCCAATTGTAAGAGAGTAAAACACTAGATACTTACAGTAATAGATATTTCCAATCTTCTATCAGGAAAATAGAAAAAACTTAAGCCATTTTTCTCTAAGTTAATTTTTTTTTTCACTCCAGAGGAAGTAAAAGAAAATTCTAAACAGTAATTCAAGGGATATTTGCTTTCTAGCACTTCTTTAGATAGCACTCTACTGATTAATCTGATTGAATATTGACTATGACTAAATTGCAGCAACATTTCTACCTTGGATAATTATTCTTTTTTTCCTAATGTCAGCTGGTGACCTTTCACTGCTTGGCACCTTGAATGGTGAATTCTGCAGAAAGTCACTTTTTAATTGACACTGTGAGGTCTGTATTCTCTGGTATTACTTGAGTGGCTAGGGAGAAATTGAAAGATTTCAAAAAAAGTTTCTTAGTGGAAAGGAGCATTACCTGGTGTCAGATTTAGTTTATTCATGTCCACTGTATATATTATAAATATATATATATATATATATATCTTTATTCATTTGTGCATTCCTGCATTTAGCAAAAGTTATGTATTTTTTAAACATACGTCTTTTGACAACAGATTTTTCTCCTTGACAAAATTCAGACTTGGCTATGCTTTTTCTAGTACAATGACAACATTGGTGGTGGTTGTGTTTTTCAGTACTAAGGAGTTATGTAAATAGTGGAATGTAAGCAAATTTTATGTTATCTGCATTAGAAAATAGACTTTACATTCTGATAGAAACATTGTAAAAAATCTAACTTTATTTCTTGCTTGTTTTCAAAATATGAATATAAAAGTTTTAAACCAACTTTGATATAAATCTTATAGAAACATATACGGATCATATTTTTTCACAATAAAATCCAAAATGGTGGATAGAACTTTAGTTATTTCAAAATCATGTCAAGTACAGTGGCAAAAGCTCTAGAATGTTAAAAGTAATATTGAAGATATACAAAGAAGGAGAACAACTAGAAAAGAGGAGAGAAAGACAGAAAGACAGACAGAGAGAGAGAGGAGAGAGAGAGAGAGAGAGAGAGAGAGAGAGAGAGAGAGAGAGAGAGAAACTCTGAGATTTAAAAGAACTGCAATAAAATGTTTCTGAGTCCTGAGAAATGCCTAATTTTTAGGGTAAACTGGTTATTGGAGACTCAAGGGAAAGCTATGTAGTGCAGCTTGAGTCAAAAGCAAATTTTCTAGGAGAATTTCCTGATTTTTGGATGTCTCATTTCTTTCTCTCTTCCTCTCCCTGTCACTCTCCTGATTGGATGAGGTCTCTGCACCTGATGGATAGAAATCTGTTTTACTCAAAAGCTACTCATTTAAATGTTAATCTCACCCAAAACACTTTCATGAGGCCATCTAGAGTACTGTTTTACCAAACACTTACATTCTGTAACTTAGGCAAGTTAACACATAGACTTAAATATCCCATGCAGCACTGGTATTATTTCACTAACTAGCTTACAGGGTGCATTATTATTTATCACATATAGAGTAGGATAATACTCTGTCATTTTCTCAACTCTTAAACATATGTCATTTTAATGTTCTTTCCAATATCCTTTTTTCATGTGGTTTTGATTTTCTCAGCTCCTGCACTAATAGCACACAAATACATGCCAGTTTTCTTGATTTAATTACCTTTTACAAGAGAGTTATATAATTTTGTGATACATTCAATAGTTTCACATTTCTGCAATCAGATGAATTCTATACATAGAGGCATCCCACCCCCATTTCCCCATTCCAGCCATTTTTAGGTGTGTGTGTGTGTGTGTGTGTGTGTGTGTGTGTGTGTGTGTTTCCTCCTCACATTGAACCTATTTATTTTTTCCAGCCTACTATCTCTAAAGTAGAAAACAAATTTTCATGTATGGAAGCAATAATTATATTATGTGAATATCAAAGCATTTCAGAACTAATTATTAGTCTTCACATAGAGATAGCTGTAGGCAGAGGTAAAAACTCAGGAAAACAGGGTATAGCACTCAAGATAGTTAAACATTGTAAAATAAAATGAATGTCACTATATTTTGTTTGTCTCACTAAGATTCATTCCAGTCAAAAAGAAGTACTTGGGGCAGTTCCTTGCAGAGGTAAGCAGAGTCCTAGCTTCGCTATTCTGTACTACAACTTGAGAGGATGTATCCCTGAAAGAAAGCGTTTAGCAAAATGTTACTGCTTGTTTTTTAGAACATTGTGTTTTACTGCTTACTGTGCTTTAGAAAAAAACATTTTAGTGTCAGTGTAGAATCCTCCTGTTGCAGAAAATAACAGTCTTCTCTTTGAAAGTATCCATTATAGAAATAAAAACAACTGATCTTTTATTAATCAGATTACACTACTGAGACTATTCTTTCAAATGTTTTTACAAGGCTACTAAAGCCTCAGAGCAAAGTGAGCAAAAAGTCACCAAGGTACAATCCTAGGAAGTGTTCTGAGGGGCAACTGGGCATCCTCAGCTGACATCCTATGATGATGTGACATCATCTGAACCATTTATCATTCTTTCCTTATACTTTACTCATTGCCTGACATTTATTACATTTTCTTCCTCCTTCAGCTGCCTATATTTAGCACACAATCCACTTGGACAAATTTTCCAGACTTTGGTAAATATAAATTTTTCTTATACTCATGAGATGAACTCTACCCCTGGCTATAGGCTCATAATTCTGATTGTAATTCTGTTGCCCAGGAATCAAGATGCTGTTTATTGATACCATCTGCACAGCTCATTGTTCACATATTAGGTCTTTTTGTCTTAAATCCTAACTCTTGGGAAGACAATGTGATGACAACAACATCTGTGTTCTCAAAGCTTTCATCTATTGAGCCAGGGGGTATAATTCTAACAGCGTTACTCATCTCAGATGGTCAGTGGGGAGCTTTGTGGAGAACAACCCAGACATGTCCATTGGGAAGATGAGTCAGCACTGCCTGGCAGTGATTCACATCCAGTCATCTCAGTTACCATTAATGAGATATCACCAAGCAATGTTCCTAATTTTTTTTCCAATTTTTCTTTAGAACAGCACCATTTTCTGATTTTCTTCATGAAAGCAGTTGAAGTGTGCATT
The DNA here is from genome assembly GCF_034190915.1 of Cavia porcellus. NCBI lineage: Eukaryota > Metazoa > Chordata > Mammalia > Rodentia > Caviidae > Cavia > Cavia porcellus. The sequence continues at coordinate 52,301,034 of NW_026947503.1, read as the reverse complement.
GGTTAATTTGAAGCAGGACACTGTTTTTTTTTTTCAAGTATGTGCATATCTAAGCCAGTATCTGTCAAAAATTATCTTGTACATCCTCTTTCTTTCCTGCATGCTGGTGTGTGTCATACAAATATGTAATGTCAAAAAAGTAGATTAGACTTGAATTCAGGTGCTCTAATTTCTATTTCTAACACTGGAAATAACTTTGGAGGATTGGGTACACTTTAAAAAATACCCTTGGGATTTTATTTCCTCTTCTGAAAAACTAGTATAATGGAATGGTAATTGTATAGCATCAGAGTGTCATTTGACTTTTAAGTAGAAATTTATCTTTTCTCTTTCATGTAAGTAAGATTTGAAATGGCATTTGGAAAAATGTTCACTGAGTTTTAAAAAGAACACACTGCTTTTCGTTTACTTTGTTTTTTAAAAAAGACAGCATTTCACTATGATGTTAAATGAAATTGTATGTTCTCCATAAACACTCTAGAATTTACAATAATGTTATTCATTTAAAACACTTCAAGAGCTACCATGTGGGTGATATTTAAAGATCATTTGTTCTGAAGCAATAAAATAGAATGAGTTACTGAGCCATCAACAGCCTGCATTGGTGACAAACGTAATTATATATAAATGTTTTATATGATGTAGAGACATAAGTATTTGAGGAGTACATGCCATTAAATCCAAATTTATTTATCACTGCTGTTGTATGCAAGAGTTTCATGTAAATTAAGTACTTCCCTTGAATGAGTTTTTCATTATAAATATATTTCATATATGAAATGTCTTATTAATTTAAGATGCTCTTGGTTTTACTATTTTCCTTACTGAGTATGCCATTGTCTCATTATAATAATATTAGTTCAGAAATTACCATGTGAAATCTTTGAAATTTTTTCAGATGTCTTTGGGAATCTTGCTTGACAACTCTGATTTCTAGAGGAACTGCATAGTAGAAATGCAATGACCTTTAGATAGCACACACTTGTCTAGGAGGCAATTTATTTTTACATACTTTCCGAACATATAGTATGTTCTTGGCATCATGATAAATACTATAAAAACACAGAACAAAATGGCACAATCATTTCCCTTTCAGAGCTCACTGCTTCATGTGGAGACAGATTTTTCAGGACTCAGTGATGCAGCATGGCACAAGTGGTTCTCCTCCTTTTGATGTGAAAGATATATGTATGACCTCAAGTTGATACCTGAAACTATGGAGAGTACCAGAGCCTATACATACTCTGCTTTTATACGTACACACATATGATGGATTAAGTCTTCAAATTAGTCACAGTAAAAGTTAACAATAATAACTAATGATAGAATAATCATAACAGGATGATATATTAAAAGTCTCATGAAAGTAGACTTTTCCTTTACCTAATATCTTATTTTACTGAACTCGCCCTCACTGTGATGATGTAAGATCATCTAATGCACATGAAGTGACTCAAGGGAGGGGAATGATGCAGAACAGTGGGTATAACACTAGAGTGCTATTGACCTTCTGACATAATCATCAGAAGAACAAGCATTTGCTTTGTGTGATCCTATTATAGGTAGTTAAGTTAGAAATTTATAAATGGTCAGAATGGGACTGGATTCTCAAGAAAGCTAGCAGAAAAATTATAGACAGCAGAATTATAGTTGGAGGTACATCTGAAAAAGGCCAGCTTCAGGATAAAGATAATGGCCAGGCCTGCAGGTCTCACTAAGGGATGAGCAAGAATTTGAAATTAAACTGTATTTAGCAATACCTGGTCCAGGAAGTCCAGACAAGCATCAGTCACCAAGTGGGTGACAGGAGCCTTTGTTCTTTCCATGTACTCTCACTATTTGCTCTGCTTCCCCATTGATCAATATTGTCTAAGCAGCTATGCTTGAAATATTGTAGGTTGATTATAGTTTGACTCACGTTGTACCCACATTGTTTCTTTGCTGTGTACATTACCCTGACAAAGGTCCTCTATGGCAGCCCCACTTCTGGGACCACTCCTGTCTCTTAGACACTATCAATCAACCAATAAACATTCCTACCCTTTCACTTCCTTTGTTCTTTGGAATTCTTCGATTTCAGGGGACATGAACGCAGCACACCAGGCATCCAGCAGGTTGGAAGTTACATTTGCACTATATCAATTCTAGCTCATGGAATCATGACAGTTTTGATGTTTGATTGCCAGAAATGAAAATGTCGGTGAAAGGGAATCTTTGATTTTGAATAACTTTTGGTAAAGCCTTTTTGAAAGAATATTGTAGTTGTCTCATTTTACTCACTGGAGTATTGTTGCAAGAGTTATCTTTTCATAGCTATGCAAGTGAATTTAGTGCAGTATTTCATTCAAGGATCATATTCCATAATTTTATATTTCAAGTAACTCTGCAGTTTAAAATATTTCAACAAATATAACAAAGTTCACTCTGCTGGTTTTGTTACAGTTTTTTCTCCTTCGTCTATCATCTTTTATGAATGTCTCAACAAGTTTTTCCAGTGTCTCATTTAATGCTTCCCTATGGCTTTCAATATGCACGTCTACTTCTGGAATCATGTCTCCAAACCGTTCGCCACCAATTTATTTCACCAAGAGAATGATTTGTTCCTAATTTCTTAGTTCGTACCAAGACGCTTTTTAAAAATCATCCATGACATTATACATTCTTCCAGCACGCATTTACAGCTTCTGCATTTAATTCATCCACTGCAGATTTCATGAAGGTCATTGCATCAGCTATAGTAAAGAGTTTCTAGCACTGTATTGTGTGTAGTTCCTAAACTATCTGCATCAATTGCTGATCAAATGCAATCAAATACTGGGCAAATATATATGGCCTTGACAAAACAAATAATGTTTTAACCAAGAGCTTGAAACAATAAGGCTGTGTTTGTCGGTGAAAATATAACCTCCTACATTTTCATTTTTATAGATAACAGACTCGAAATAGTCTAGTGCCTTGTACATTTCTGGTAGAAATTTAAGTTTCAATTTTCTGTCCTGAGGCTTTTTTTAGTTTGAGTTTTTTTTTTTTCTTTCACTTCCAAGATGAAGAATTGGGAGAACCATTTCATAAATAAAACAGTTGTCATCCACTCTTTCTGACTGTTAATTGTTTGACGTCATATATGGGTTCCAGGCTCTACCTTCTACAGCTGGCTTCTTCACCTGTCTTGCCATACCGCAACATAGTACCAGAGTTAAGGCCAAATGCATTTCTATGCTTTTGTTCTGGCGTCCTTGTTAAATGACATATCAACAAATAATATTTAAATTTGCTAAATCAGAAATTGTAAACATTTTTAAAGGTATATTATAAGCAATTGCTTCTCCAAAAGAAAGCTGGTCAGGGAGATGTTGGAGACTGCTAATATTTTTGCATGCTTTGATGTTATTTGATTTTTGAAACTTTCTGCATATTTTCATAAAAATAGATTAAAAGACATAATTTCAAAATGAAAGATCTGAGGATATTGATAACTATGCCAAGATTTATTTAAGTACATTCAGAAAGTCAGTTCTTACTCTTTTTCCTTCCCATGTGCTTTTTAATAAACCATTTAAAGGGCAAGACTGTGGATTTGGTTTTTATCTAGAGCATGGCCAAGGTACTTGCTAAATACAGTAGTAGGTCTATGTACATATTTAAACATTGATCAATGAAATTTAATATGGCTTAATGTTAATGTACCACTCATGAGAATTTATTTTTATTCTACTGTTAGCTATTATTATTTATTAAATCTTATGTGATTTTAATTTATAACTGATTTGAATTCCATTTTTGATAATGCTTTTATTCTATTTCCTTTTTTCAGAGAGCATAACATTGATTCCCTAGATAAAGTTAAAGAGAAAGATTCAAATCTTAATATAGCATTATCATTCTGACTACTGTTTACAGCGTGGTTGTCCAAACTTTGCCCAGACACTCTTCAGATAACATTCTATTGTTTCTTTAATCAAATGTTCTAATATATTAGTGTTGAAAAATTTAAAAACTACTGCAGGAGGGCTCTATATAGAGAAATCACACTCCTGGAGTTTGTAGACGAGGTCTCTGAATATAGCTATGTCTTTACCTAATGCAATCATGTTCATATTATTCCCAAGTAACTCACCTTTTAAACTCTATCTACATGTGTAATATCTCCCTTCTCTAGATATTGCAAGAATTAATAGAAATTTCTAGTAAACGTTTACTTTACAATTGAAAAAGCAGAGAATCGCAGCATATGCCTTAGGAGTTTTCTGGTACACTAAAGGTCAAAGAACAAGGAAAACTACACATATAATACTTGGCTTCCTCCAGGGTTTAATCCTGTCTGATATCTAAAACAATTACATTGCTGTCTTTCTTTAAATGTCCATTAATTATATTATCTAATTCTGTGTGTTTTAAATTTAGAGCATATCTTTTAAAGATTCATTATAAGCTACTAAAATTCTACAAAAGAGACTTAATTTGAAATAGAGCATATTTTTAGATTCTAGAGCAGGAGAATAATGATGTTTTAAGATAGTTGGCAGATTTGGCTTCTTCACTGCTAAAATGTGTTTTTATTTCTATATAATTATGAAAATATGTAATTTATCCTTTCAAGCAGAGACTATAGCTGGAGATTGGAGCATAGCCAAAGTGTTGAACATTTTGCAGAAGGGAGTTAAGGGTAATCCAAAAATTATGCACTGGCAACTCTCACCTCTGCACCTGGAAAACTAGTTTAAAAGATCTTGGAAGGTGGGACACAAATCATCTGGGTGAGCAAAATTCGTTAAAAATAAATCAGACCTAGCTTTGCAAATGTAAATCATCCCTCTCTGCCTTGAAATATATACTTTATGGTGCTTAACAAAGAGTAAATAAAGGAGGGTTGCCAGATGTACTCCATTTAGATTTTCAATGCCTCTTAAAAGAGATATTTTTACCCAGAGTATCACCTGACAGTGGGAATCTGCCTGCAGTCAGAGAACACACACGAAGCTTTTTTGCCATCTGGTCTATCTGCAGTCCAGCTTTACCAGAGACCACAGAGTTAGCTGCTGCCCCTGGACAAATCCATTTCTTGTCACAGGTTGATTTTCAAGAACCTATAAATTCTTGGCAACAGAGGGAGGAAAGGGGAACTTCTGTCAGTGATTAAAACCTGGATGGATGACAAAAAAGCAGGATTGTGGATAAGGAATGAGCTGTCTGCTTATTAGAACAGGATCAAACATTTAATTCATTATTCAGATTAGAAAAACCTGAGTTGATTGTGTTGCATTTCTGAGCACTAGCACTTGGAGGAGAAGCAGAATGCCGAGAAACTAATGAAAATACAGTAGGCATGAATCTCTCTCTCTCTCTCTCTCTCTCTCTCTCTCTCTCTCTCTCTCTCAGACATACACACACACAATTTTGAATATATGGGACATTTGAGAATCACTTTATATGATTAACTTATGATTTAATTAAGAAGATGGCACACTGAAAATCATCGCCTTAAATTCAAAGGCTACATGCAGATGATTGACATAGGACAATATGTATATTTTAGAGTGAACAACTCTGATTGAATAAGTCACATACATGAATATTCAATATGAATCCAACACAAGTAACTTTTTGAAACAAAGTGAATCAAACTAAAATCTTGTTTTTTATTGTAAAGAGTATAAGATCAAGCAAAATAAAACAGAATAAAGCCAATCAAAACAAATCAGTGTGACGCAGGGTTTCAAAACAAGATAATAAGGAAATCAACAATAACTACCATAATGCCTCTTGTTGTCCTCAAAATAGCTTCCCAAACCTTCAGACATAGGAAAATCAAACAAAACAGAGCATAATAGAACCAATAAAAACAAAACAATACATGCAGTACAGGACTTCAAAACAAGATAATAGTAAATCAGAATAGCTACCATAATGTATCTTGTTGTCTTTGAAATAGTGCTCATGCCATCAGGTATAATAAAATCAAACAAGACAAAGCAGGATAAATCCAAAACAATGAAAACTACACAAGACTTTAAAGCAATAAAATAGGGAATTAACAATGGCTACCAACTTCAGAAGGAGATTCTCATAGATGCTACAGAGTGTACTGTTATCCTGTAAATAGATGATCAGACTACTGACTGTAGGCCAGCAAAGTCAGTGATGCACTAAACCCTATGAGAATTAATTTGTATTTTACTGAATAGCTATCATCTCAGTCTTGTCTTTCTCCAGATCATCTTTTAGCTCACAGTGGGCTGGGTGAACCTTCCAGATTCTTGTCTCCCAGCCCATGCACAGGGAGGGGTTGGTGTCTGATTGTCCTTCCTGTGGCCCACCTCTGGCACTGACTCACAGGAAATGGCTGGCTTCTTGTTCTTCTTCCCATCAAACTAAAATCTTAATGAAAAATAAATAAGACAAAGCAGGAAAATATGAAAAGAAAAGCACAAAGGGAAAACTAAATCTTCAAGATTTAAACTGTCACACCAGCACGTTACTGGCATGTGAAGGAATAAACAGTCCAATGAAAAAGAATGGAAAGCCCAGGAGCAGACCCATTTGATAAACGATTAGGTAACAAATGACGTGGAAATAAGCAGATCACAGTCTGAGAAGAATATTAAGGAGAATTCATATATCACATCACAAACCAGTATCTTTTCAAATAGCTACTATATTCAAATATATACAATAAAGACATAAATGTATTTAAAAGAAATTTAAAATTGTAGTATGATGCTAGACTAAAGGTTTTTCTTACACTATTTCGGATTTTAGTAGTCATAACACTTTTAATTTGTTAAATTCAAATCTATAAATACAAAGTAAATATGCAATGCAAAAATCAAATTACTAATAGTCAAATTAATAAAGTCAAATGAATAAAAGTCAAATTAATAACAATCTAGGAAAATATCTACCACTTATAAGATAGATTAAAGTTTAGTATTTCTAATATACATGGAGTGCCTACAAATAGATAAGGAATAAAACTCACATAGCATCTTAGTTACTTTTTACTCATCGCTGAGATAAAATACCTGATGACCAAAGTTAGGAAAGGAAAGGTTTATTTCTTACAGTTTTTGGAGGTTTCAGCCCATATCAGTTTTCTCCAATGCAGGGTGGCATGGCGGGCCGGGCGGCTGCAAACAGCAAGGCAGAAACCAGCAAAAGAGTGAGAAACACTTTCTTCCTGCCATTACATTACATCCTGGCTCCACCCCTAGGCCAGTGTAGCACTCACACCCCCAATCTGAGCACTAGACAATGAACCAATCACAAATGCATAATGCGAATGCATAAGGCCTAAGGGCCACAGACATAAACCATGACACACAGTAATGGAAAATCGGGTAAAAGCAATAACCAGATTCTTTATAGAACATAAAAAGAAAATTTTCCTTAAACCTTAACAAAATACTGAGTTTCTTTCATAATTACAAACACAGAAAGTACAAATGCACTGATCATCTTACCTCCCTATTTCACAAAAACTCAACATACTAATTTACTGAGATGCACACATGCAGATCTGGGTGAAAGAGATCCTTATGGTTAGTAGTTAGCAACATATTAAGACTTACAAATCTATTTGGTCTTCAAAAGCATAAATTGACCTTTAGGAAATACTAAAACACCTCTAGATTTAGGTTATTCGGAGGATATCTTGAGTCCAGTGTTCAGAGTCAGCATAGGCAAGCCAGTTAGATATCATCTTAAAAAATTAAAAAAGAATCGAAATAATAATATTCTATATTATTATAAGAAACATGTTTCTTTCTGTCTTTCTAACATTTCAAGGCCAAGTATGTGTAGCTATTGCCTTTTGAGATGGCGAAAGGAGGCCTGGTGACTATACATTAAAAATAATTCAATGAAGCAAGGTTAAAAGTAAAGATAGGAGTTGATTTTATATACAAAGTACACCGTCAAGGTGGATAGATGGAGTTTCTAAGAGAGGAAATGACCCATCAAGGTTGAAAGTTGGGGTTTCACTGAACATTTCAGGAGACAGAAAAAGAGTGGAGCCAGCAAGTGTGATGTCCTCTCCCAGATTATTGGGCACCTTGTAGATCTTTTGGGAGCATCAGCATTGTGTTTAAAATTGTGTGTTTACAGTTGACAAGGCAATGTTCTCTGCCTTAGGAAAGGCTTTTCAGCTTAGATAAGGTCTCTTTTATTATCTTTCAGAGAAAATGAGTGGGGACTCATCATGCAGACTAAATCAGCTTTACACCAAAGGGGGATGTTGCTGTTTAAAACAGCTGTATCAGGAGGAGGGGGATCCAAGAGGTTCTTCTGCTAGGGGTTTAACCATTTTGTTACCAATGGGCAGCCTCCACAGCTGTGGAACAGGAAACATGGCATTCATTGTGAGTCAGTTAAAATACTTTGTACTACAGAAAGTGGGTTTGCCACTCTTGGGGATGAATTTGTTTATTTATTTATCTAATATTTTGAGAATGAATTCTTTTTTAAAATAGAATTTAACTCTTTCAATCAGTTAATTGGTAGTTTATCCATGAAGAAATTATGTCCAATTACAGTCTTCTTTCATATGCAGTAGGAGTTGAAAAAATATAATAAATAAATCCAGCACTCTGGATTTATAAATCCAATAAATAAATCCAGCACTCTGGAATACTGAGATAGAAAGGTAGCATGTTCTCAGCCAATGTGGGCAACTCAGTGACTCAGCAAGACCTTGTCTGAAAACACACACACACACATGCACACACATACACACACACAAGAATTGTGAATGCACCAAATGGGAGTGCCTTTGGTTTAAGCACTAGTATCAATAAATCAGTCAGTCAATTAATCAAAGTAGAGTTTAGATGTAGAAGTGTAATACAAGAATGCTATGAATGTTTTGAATATTCTACTCTTTATTGGTATCTTCATGTCAATCTCTTTTACGGACGATTAAGGGACGGCAAGATAAGAAAAAAAAGCAGGAGTCATGTCTTCAAATCTGGAATTACTGATGACAGGAAAAGAAGCTAGAATACATGTCTGCTTTCCACCCTAGGAGTAAGAAACTCAGTATGTATTATTGGTGGGTCAGTGGATGCTCAAAGTCAAGTGCACCTGACCCTCAAAAGATCTGACCATTTCTGCATCAAATTTTCTGACTTATGGCCATGTTTCTACATTCAGCCTTGTTCAGATATATTTTTTGTACATGATTTTCCCATAAACTCAAAAAAAAGTTTCTTTATGGTGAGGTTTAAGGTGTTTATAATAATCTTTTGGCCTTTTAGCCTTTTGGCCTTATAGTTACCTTTTGCCTTTCCATGTCCAAAACTAATTTATGCATAAACACAAGAGTCAGCGAGTAAGCAAAATATCAATGCTTAAAACTGACAGAACATAGATTTCAAAGTTCATTTCAGTCCTAGATGGTATCTCTGATTCTGCTTTCTCTTCATCTTATCCTCAATAATCCTTTCCATTCCCTGAGCCAGAGCATACCTTTTAGTGCTCTTATGAGGAGAGAAAGACAGAGAGAGAGAAAGAGAGAGAGAGAGAGAGAGAGAGAGAGAGAGACAGAGACAGAGACAGAGACAGAGACAGAGAGATTTTTTAGGGAACCCAGAAATGAAAGAGCAACTTGGATCATAATGTTACTTCCCTTGTCATCACTGAGTCTCTCTGTAGGGCAAAAGAATGAGTTAGAGAAGCCAGAGTTGGGGTGCAGGGTCCTCATTTTCCTGACTTACTCAAGTCAACAAGTGAGTGCTGTTAATATGCCAACACGCATGCACTCAAGAGTCAGACAGTGACCAAAATTTTTCATCAAGACTTCATCTAATGTAATAAAATTTCAAGTAATCCAACAGAAAAAGGGAACTTCTGTCAAAGCTATATTGCCAGAAATCATAAAATTTAGGTGGAAAAACTAAAATGTAAAGGGCCTCAGGATTTAAAGAAAAAGCAGCTCCATAGGAGCTCGCAGTTCCAAGCTAGACTCTAGAATAAACAAACACTTCTGTTACAAGTTCTATTTCCACCACTCACCTTCGTAACATAAAGGCTGTGACATCTAACATCTATATTTTCAAGAACATTTAGTAATTTTGGTTTTACTGTTACTCTATTTTATTTTGGCGAGTTCACTAAAAAGGATATGTTGCTTTATACTAAAGTAGGGTAATGTAGGATCGTGGACAATCTCAGCCATACAACATGTCAATTATAGTGAAAATTAGTGTTTCCTGAATACTTCATGCCTTAGCTACCTGGCATATGTTATTCCACTTCTTAGTCACAACTTTATGAGATGCTATTACTCCGTTTTATAGTTAGACTGCTTCTATCTGAAAGCAAACCTCTTTCTTTTGCATGAAACCCATTAAACAATCAAATTACCACCCAGAAAAACATATAAGTAAAGTTACTCATAGTGTGTTGTTTTGAATATGTGTTTATTTAAGAAGCCTCTGTTCCAATCAAGTGATTTATTCTTATCAGTATGCATTTTTAATACATAATAATTACATTCCTGCCCCTTATTCATCCTTGATATTCCAGAGGATGGTAAGGAACAGGTTAGACTCTGAGCTTCTACAGAGTCATCATCTAGCAGTTGGTTCATTTGATACAGATTGTGTTCTATTATTTTTTTTCCTCAGAGAGCTAACAGGCCTAGCAAGAAATCACAGAGTAATAGACTTGAACTTTAGTAGAGCAATGGCCTCCCCTATGAAAGTACTACTTACTCATATAGATATTATCTTGAAGTGGCAGATAAGAATCCTAGGGGAAGATTGCTATGGATTACTCTATAATCTGTTAAGCATTCTCTGTGAATGAACTGAATTCTTGAGTGAATCACCATAGGCCTATTGAAGAGTCTGAATTTCAAATGCTCTGAGCTACAATTTGGATACCCCAAAACCAATGGGATATTGGCTAATAGAAAACCATGAGTGAGAATTTGAAAAATTCATATAAATAAAAAGACAAGTCAGTAAATTTTGTATTGAGTCCGATATTGCTGAATTGGATTTTATATGCTTTGATAAGAAAATACTCACGATAGGTAGAATTGCTGTAGTGTTTTCATATTTTTAAACTTGATTTCAACTGGTCAATTTTGCACACATATGGATAATTTGGTTGAAATTGGATGGTGAGACAATTAAAAACTAGAAGAATAAAAGTGCCAAAATCTTTACCACCAGATGATCTTTGGGAAGGTGTTGTACATTGACCTGGAATATTTTTGCATTGGAATAAAACACATCGCTCAAGGCAGAATTGTTTTACTTGGTTTAGTTCAACTCTTTATTTAAAATGATGCAAATGTTACAAATGGGAGAATCGTAGTTTTTTCTCCTTCATACTATTATAAAAGTGATAGCCTGAGCAGTACTGGTACAGACCATGGGAGTGAAGGGAAGCCAGAAGATTACTTCCTCTATCCTTAAAACTCTAAACCATTCATGCCTCTTAAATACTAATCTTAAATACTACTACTTTCCTAGGGGAGGCCATTGCTTTATTAAAGTTCAAGCCTATTACGCCAAAGTTTTTGCTAGGCCTATTATTCTCTGAGAAAAAATAATAGAACACAATACTAATCTTATAAAATGTATGACTCACACAGTAGGTTTTTCAGTAGAAGCAAATGTCATTTTTACCCTGTGCCTTCATGGCCAATGGACCAGGTATATAAAGTTGTAGACTTGAAGAATTAGGTCAGCATTGAAGGACAAGTCTGCTTCAAATTATTATAGAAACAAGAATAAAAGTCATATTAAAGTATGATGCTATCAAATATTCATAGGTTATCATATCTCACAATGAATATTTTAATTTATTGTGGAGCATTCAGAGAGCTGTCACCTTATGCTTTCAGAAGCCAGGCCTTCCGAGTGTATGATGGGATGGTGAATGATTGGTGCTCACTGCTGGGCACCAGAGCGTAGGGATGGAAGTTTGCATAAGCACATCATTGACATAGATGTTTTGATTTTGTAAATTTAAGAGAGATTCTTTCAGGAATACTTCATTTCAGTCCTTATGTTAAGTGCTGGAAAACTTCTAACGCAACTTCTCCTAACAGTACAGTTTGGTTAAAATCTACCTGATGAAAGTTCAATTTCAATACTTAGATATTTATTATTGAATAATAAGCATTGATGTTATTGTGTTATTATTGAACCTAAAGCAGTTAAATTTGATAAGCTGAATCATTCTGGTCTAAAATATACATGAGTGATATAGAGTACTTCAACCAAATATGGAGATAATGCTGTACAACTGGGTTAACTATTTTAAAATAAATGCTTGTTTCATCAATATTATGGGACACAATAGAGTTGAATTTTTTAATCATAAAGAGGTTTTATGTCTAGCCTTTGCCATACTGCATCCATATCTCTTGTCATAAAGCTCTTAATGTTCTATGATGCTATCATATTTTCTTTCAGTTCTAAAAGAAAATGACTTACTTGGTAATAGAAGTGATGTTTCTTGACTAGTGTGGTGTACCAATTCTAATATATCAGGCTTTGCAAATTAACATTGCTAAACAAAATGTTTTGAATCATAGTGCGGGTGTATTTATAATACAATTGGATTTATGCTCTCAGTTCGACTCCATAAGTGACTCATTCTCATTTGAAAGGTTATTATTTGCAAGTAGAATATAGTCATTCTCAGATTTTCATTGTTTTCCATTTATGATTAAATATTTGTATTCCATCTTTATCTCCCAGTTTTCATTTTTACTGCTCCATCTGGTGATCAATCATGTCTTGGGTTTTAAATAGTAATTTGTAGAAAGCTTAAAACACATCCATTTTTTACATTGTCAGTAATAAAAAGCATTGCTTGTAGTGTCTTCTGGGAAACATATTCATGTCATGCACATCTGAGTCACTGTATGATTTCTTGAAAGGTAAAGGTTAAAGGGTAGACATTTTTAACTCCAAAAGGCTGATCAATATAAGGAGAAATAGCATTGCTAGGCTTATTGTTATTATTATTATTTTTCACAAAAACAGTAAAAGGGAATTGCGGGCTCACAGGATGAAAATGACTTGTACTTAGTTTCTGCCATCAGCTCTATCATAAGTCCAAATGGTCCATTCATCTTAGCCTGGATCCAGGTGACGCCCAGGGAACTGATGCTCTGGAAATTAGACACAAATTGAAGTGATGCATCGCGCTTCCACCTATGACTTGCTTAAAGTATTTTAGTTAGCCTTTCCTCCTAGGAAACAAAGCCAGCAGTACTTGATTACTGAATAGACATTTTTGGAGGGTATTTCATTAAGATTATGGGAAACTTGAATTTTATAGAATGAGTCTTGGGTTGCATTTCAGTTTTGATTTTTACTCAAAGATTGAAATACATCAGAGACTAACATACCTTATAGATTAGCTTGTTTTTAGCATGCCCTGTTGCAGGCAGAATAAATTGCTTCAGAGAAAAAGACTGCATTTTTTGAAAAAGAGATGTAAAAAAGAACAAATCAATAGCTTATAAATGTAACTTATAAATGTTATTATATGCAATACTCTGTATGTATATTATATTCATATCGTCTACTTGTATATATACATGTAAAAGTGACTGATAGAGTACATGTTTACATATAAAAATTATAATAAGTGAAATTGTTTTTGGTCCCCTTCAAAATATTTTGGCTCACATCAAAATCATTATCACACAGATCTTGTACTTTCTGAAACAGTTCTGGAAGTCCATTTTCATGTTTTTGCTGATCATGATAGATGAATCTCTCTGCTTAGTACTGTCCAATGGAAACTCAGGCTTGTAAGAATAGTAGGGTAAGTTCTCATCTACCTGATGTGATAGAGCTGGCAGTGCGTGGCTGCCAGCTGCTTTGGCTTTTCCCACAAGTCAAAATGATCATGAAAGCTAATTTTTTTGAGGCAGAGTCTTGGTATGTGGTCCAGGCTGGCCTCTAACTCACTGTGATCCTCCATTTTTAGCCTCATAAGTGTTGGGCTTATAGGCACATGCCACCATGCCCAGCTAAAAGGTAAACATTTTGAATACATTCAGGACCTCAAGGCAGCCACAAAGTGCAACTAGAGACCCTCACAAAATGGATTTCCAGAGCTGATTCAGAAAGTAGCAAGAACTATGAGTTAAGTGCCTTCAAAGTGATGGGAAGTATGTTAAGGGTAGTGGTTTCATTCATTATAATAATTTTTAAAAATGTAAATGCATAACTTAAGCCATGAATTGAGATAAATATACAATCATAATGTCCAGCAGGGGAACTCCAGGTAACTTACCTGTGTGTCGAACCAATTGTGGAGCCTGTATGTATTTACACACACAGAAAGACACACCTACACATGCCTCTAAGAAACATCCAATTCCTACATTGTGTAGAGAAGCATTTTCATGACCATGTGCATGCACAGAGTTAAAACTACATGCTTTTCCTATCGAAGACAATGGAAACAATGAAATACACTCTTTCCTTGTTCTTAGGAGAGAGGAACGGCCTCTGTGTGACCTTCAGGACCATGCCCTGGGGTCCTCACAGTTCTCTACCCCTATCAGTGTTGCCAGAGTGCAGAGGCTGGAAGCAGATGCATCCTCTTCTCTTCACCTAGTCAGAGCAGGTGGGAAATCTCAGCCCCACGCTCTTAGGCCCTTGTCTTTCCCTGTGCAAGTGTCTTCTCAGGTGGGCAGGGAATTCAGCACAGGTTAAATTCTTACACCAGCTTGAGGCAACAAGAATTTTGATTTTCAAGCAAAAATAATACGGTCAATGAAGATGGATTTTTGTTTGTCCACCAATGAGTTCTCATAGAGCTCTTTTTGAGCTTCTCTAACTAAAATAGCACTTTCTGTCCTTCACCATCACCTTAAATGCTGGTTTATTTTCTTTTGTAGTATTTTTATCAATCCTTGATAATGGTCTTATAAATGTATTCATTTGTGTTGCCATTTTCCCCAACAGAGTATGAATCTCATTGAGAAGGAGTTCCTTGTGTTTCCTTCTGCATTTTGGAAGAGGACAGTGCAAATCCTTAGCAACTGCTCCATGAAGTCTTGCTGAATTCACACAAAAAATGAATTAATTGTACTTCTTAGGTTGACTTGTGCAAGATGTGGTTCTAAAGCCAAGCACTGAATAAGAAATTTATGGAGGACATACTCCGAAGAGAAACTGGTAAGAAGGGGAGATATGCATATAGAAGGACAAGAAGGGACCGAGAAATTATGTGATTTCAGAAGTCTGGCCTCCAATAGATCCCAAAAGCAATTCTAAAATGAGAATTCCAGCTCCTGGCTTATCTAGCACTCAGCAATAGAGCTGGGCTTTTAAAATTCCTGCCAACAAGTTCACTGGTTACTAGTAGTTCTAGGAGGAGGTCATAAAACTCCCTTCCTATGTTTTATGGAACATAGTCTATTTAGTTTTCTTGAATCACCTTTCTTTTTTCAGATGGTTGAACACCTAGCTGTGTAACAAAATAAGTACAGATGGCCTTTATTTTCCATTAAGACGTATAATTTAGTGTCCAAATTTTTATGCATCAGATGTATAAAACATCCTCATATGTACTACTGTTGTTATTTTAGCCTCAAAATAACACTTTGAACTAGAAGTAAAAATATTCTAAGATTTTATTTCTCCTCCCATCACCTCTTCTTACTCCCTGCTCCCTCCTGCTCTGTTTCACATTTTGGAAAATGGGGTGCACATAGATTATGTTTTAGTAGTTGAGCCAAGGTTTTAAAAAGCACTTGACTTCAAAAATTGTTTATGTTCTTACTACTGAACTAAGTGATCGCATAGAGATTATTCTGCTTTTCTTTTCTTAATCGCTAAAATTCTGAAAACTAAAAAACCCATGGCAAGTAAGTAAGGGAGAAAGAGTCAGAGAAGATTAGTAAGAGAAATACTGTTGCCAGAAGAGCCTGGCGCCTCTCCAGGTCCATTGAGTAAGGCTACCTCCTACATCTGTGCTTGGGTGTTGGGAGTTGGACTCTAGCTGGGTTACCCTACTCTCCCCTTCTGGACCCCTTCATACTTAGCATTAGGGTTGTCTTATTCAGTTGAAGACTACTTGAAACTCTGCATTGTAGGATTTCAGGATTTCGGTGATGGAAAGCAATTTAAGAAATAACCCTGAAAGCATGGTAGTGGCATTAATGGTCAATGATGAGTGAAAAGAAGTGTTTGTTTGGGGAAAAAAAAACCCCACAGAACTAGAAAACAACAGATGACCTACATTCTAGCTGAAATGACTTTGCCTTCAGGTTACAAAAGCACTCTGTATTTATTTATTTGCTTGGTTACTGTGAAAATAAAACACTTCTATGCAATCAAAACCTGAACTTCTGGAAAATACGTTTTTTAACACCCAATTATGTTGGTATCTCACAATTGTAAATATTGTTTTCTCCCTGAATGTCTTCTACACATTTAAATATTGGAAGTCACTGTGAAATTTTAACCTATTCTTTGCAAACAAACCAAGCCTGAGGACTTTTCTTTGGCTTAGTTGTGCACTTGTGTTTTATGCTACATTTCACCAAACTTAAGAAATGTAATTTGATTGTCAGAAAAGAAAAATGGCCTGAGACTATTCCTTCAACAAAGGATATATTACATGTAATAGTATTATATACTTGTAGTTTTCTAAGCCATTTTGTATACTTGGATCCCATTTTTATCTCAACAAGCATTCGTTCTCAGTTTCTGTAAGGTGTATAATTTATTAGAATTGCAGAATAAGAGAAGTTTAGAACTGGCAGAAAACTAATTATTACCTTTTATTATAAATAGAATGTGGGTCAAAGATACTTCTAATATCATAGAACTCTGAAGTAGCCAGAACAGTGAAGACTCTTGTCTTGTTGAACAGAGTTCTCAGTCCTGACAGCACTTCTCTCCTTCCTATTACAGCATCTGGGGTTACCTGGAATCACTGCGAAATGACTTTTGGGTACAATAGATCTCTTTAGGGACACTGATATGGGTTGTTCCAAATCTCCCCCTATATTTTATTCATTTGAATTATTTCTTAGTAGGATATCACCATTAATCCCAGTTGTGCAAGCTCTGGGCACAGATATGGGTACTGAGTGGGTTAAGAGCTCTCTCTAGGACTTGTCACATGCAAACCAGAGAGAGTCAAAACACAGCAAGCACCCTGGAACAAATCTAATTTCAAGCATTTTTCCATGTCATCTGATATGTCTTGAAAATATCTTTGGTAATCGCTATAAATACCCATTATTTGAGTATACACTTAATGACTTCATTTACTGGAAATTTAGGTCATTTACAATTATTTTATCTTGCCTTGTTTCTAATAGGGATCTATTACAAATCTGAGCTTACATATTGTTGCATAACCAAGGATGTTTTAGTAAGTATCAAGATGTTTAACTATTGGGTCAAATGGTAGACATGTGCTTAGGGATCCTGACATGTATGGTCCATTTGCTTTCCAGAAAGATGTGCTAATTTTATTATCCTGTTAGTAATATGTGAAACTAGGTCATAATATCTTTGACATATATTTCACAAATTTTAATGTTATAAAATAATTTGGCAAGTTAATAAATGAATATTTCATTTGGTTTTAATTTGCTTTTTTGAATATTATTTACTAATCATGCACATATGTACAATGAAATTGTTTTATTAAAAATATCTCTCAAAATTATATAACCAGTGCATGTACATAAAAATTCTAGTTTTTTGACTTTTGTTAGGCAGATACTTACACATCAAAGTAATATTAAAATTAATGGAGCTAGATAAAAACCGTTAGTTATAAAATGTCATTAATCATTTGTATGTTTACATTATTGTGCTTTTTACATCATCATCAATTGTTTTATTTGGGAAAGGGTCCCAAATAGATTATTGGTTGACATTCCTCCGTGATACTTCTTAATATGTTGCTTTGTGGGATTTTCTCCCTCTTGGTCATTTGACATGAACAAGTTTCCATTCTACTTTTGCATTTCATTGATACAAGCCTCCGTTAACTCCTTAAGATTCTACTGTATCAACTGGAAACTGCTGTAGTAACCTGACTGTAACAGTATACTCAAAATGGATTTTCTGGATGAATATAGTCTATTTTGGATTCACTCCTCTTCATCATGTGGGATACATGGGAACAGCATAGTTTACTAGGAAACTCTATCCATTCTCTATTCATGATATTTTTTTTTTCGTCTTTTCCCTTTTTATCGGTACCAGGGATTGAACTCATGACTGCCTGCTTGCAAGGCAGGCGCTTACGCCGCTGAGCTAAATCTCCAGCCCCTATCCATGATATCTGATTCACCAAGATTTAAGTACTGTATATTGAAGAGGTTGCCAACATGTTCCCTGGAAAGAAAGCAGTACATACAGCATGAGGAGCAGATGTACACAAAGACACACAAATGAGGCTATGATGAGTATGATACTAGCCTGTTTTCAGGAAGACTGCATCTCCATCTCTCTGATCTTGATCTTTCCCTGAACTGAACCTTGTCACACTTAGCTAATTTCATTTGTACCAACTAGTTTTTTTGCCTTCATCTGCACCTGTAGTCTTGCTTTGTCTTCTATGTTCTTTTTTCTGAGTTAAAATATATCTGCATCTATGTTCACTATGTCTAGGACTGACCTGCTTCTAGTCATTGGTTTTTACTATTAGACTTTCTTTTTGTGAACACTGTCTCTCCACTGCTGACACAACTTGTCAACTGAGTGTCTTTCCTTACGTGTCTCCACCTTTTGTAGCACAGCTCAGTACTTATCAACCAAGTCGCTGAAATACTATGGAAACTACAGCTAAACATGTGCCTGTTCTACTGGGACCGAACAGAAACCCAGTCGGACTTCAGCTAACATTCAAAATAGCTTATGTACTATTTTGATCTCAGAAAAACTTTATACCATTTTTTAGGTTGAAGCAAAAAAAAAAATGTACATCAGAAACTGCATAGATTTTTGCCTTTATCGCAATAGGCTATATTTTAGTAACTTGCCTTTCCCAGCAGTAGCTAGTGATCAGTTATGCAGCTTTAAAATGAGAATCCCCCATAAAAAAATTTTGGTTAGGTCATTGTGTGAAATAATATTTGCAGTTGCATATCAAGACAGAACCACCTTTGAACCTTTCGGCTTCAAAAAGCAGTCAGTCAATTATTAATCTCTTAAAAATATTTTGTAAAAATTTTGAAAAAATTAGAAAGCCCTTCTTAGAATAAGCAACAGTAAAATAATAAAATGTTTTTAGGCTTCCAAAGTTTTTTTTAATTGTTTGACTTGTTATAGTACTGTTTTCTTTTCTCAGTTTGAAAAGCCACTACTACCTCAAAGCTTTTTAAGTCAACATATTCCTGATTTGATACTTTCTTATTTCTGAAATTTTTCTTCTAATCTTTTTCCTTCTTTGTGTGTTCCAGTAATATCAAATTTCTAGTTGTGCTCTGAATATGTTATGTTTTTCTGCTTACAATGTTGAACACATATTTTACTTTCTTCTTGGGAGTAATTCCCACAAATCCACCAAGACTGAGAATAATCATCTTCTCCTTTAATTTGTGTTTGTTGAGCCTCTAACATTGCACCAAATGTCTCTCTTCTATTTACCAATTTCCATGGATGCCAATCTGGTGTATATCAACTACCCATAAATTATCTTTATTTCACATGATTATTTACGCAACACACATGTCTTAATGTAAAAGACTTTGAATGCATAATGTAAATAATGATGCCTGCCATATAGAACCTGTCTGTTTCACAGTAATTCAGTCTCTTTTAAACCCTTTTGAAATAGATGTTATTATAATTCGTATTTTTTTCTGTCACAAAATGTGGTTCAGAAAAACTGCTGAGATTTACCTGGCATTAAATAATGGCAGTAAATATGTGCATTTAGGACTCTCCTCAAACCTGTTGGAGTTTCTAGACTACAGAGATCATTGTGCCTGTAGAATACCGGTTTATATCTGTCTCATATGTCTCCTGTCTTCAAATTCATGCCCAGTTGCAAATACACATTTTTCTGAACTACCCTGTGAATTTTGACTTCTATCAGTGAACACTTAATTTTGTATCAAAAGTCAAAAAGTGATGTCCAGATTAGTTACAGTACAGACAACTTTGAATTGCACTTTATAGATGGCAGAATCATGAGTGTTTGGGCCAAACTGAGCAGTTTCTGATTTTGGGAGTTACGCTCCCTCAAACCTTCATCCTCTTAAAGAAATTCAAAGATCAACATCCTGGGATGTGGGAGCTAGAGAAATTTTCCTGTTATCAGCATATCTAACATTTAAAATAAAGATGGCTTTCATACAATTAACTTAGTTTCTCCCAATTCCATTTCATAATATATAGCTGAAGTAGAATGGAAGACTTTTTGTGTATGTTTTCCCTGTACTGCACAGAAAGCTACTTCTGAGACCTTGTTAAAAAAACAAAAGGAATGATAAGCTGTGGAATATAAACAAAGAGCAAAATAAAAGGTAATAGGAGGTAGGGAGACAGAACTTTCTCAAAGAGGAAGAATCAATATATGGTGAGAGAGGGGAGAGAGGAGAGAGAAAGGGAAATTAAAAAGGAATTAAGGTGGAGTACTAATTCAAGGATTGTAAACATTATGTGTTGCAGACACATACAAAAATGAAGAGAGGATCAAGAGATGGTTGGAGCAGGAAAAGAGGGGAAAGAAAGGAAATTTTAAAAAATTATATGTATATGTATATGTACATGTACCGATTCTCTACAAGGAATGTAAACATTATATATCCCAAACATGTACTAATAAAAATATTCCCTATCATAAAATTCAATGTTTATAGTATTTCTGGACAAAATATGATCATATTACATGTTAATCAGTCCTCCTCACAGTTACTGTCCAAGATGGCTCTTGTGAGTAATGCAGAAAGCTTCCTCTGTCTTTTGTCAGTGTCATTCTGTTCCCAGTCAAAGAAAAATAAAAATGGTAACGGACATAGGTCTGAGCTCATGGATTCCATGATTTAACTAAAATAGAACAACTGTGACCAAAATTAGTTTCCATTTTAAAAATGAAAGAATTATTTGTCATTTTTGTGAATATTCAGGAAATTTCTACATGACTTAATACACATTTAGACTGCTTCGAAAACAGTAAAGTGAAATATAAGTGATGTTAAGTGAAGTTACTTGTCATTAATCATGCAGCTGTGCACTGAAAATGCCTTACCCTTAAATAATTTTAGGCAACGTCAACAGTTGGCTAGATGGTTTAAATACTGAGTTACTGATTCTCTTCAGCATCCACTTATCTGAATACGCTCAATATGATTTGAAATCAGCTCATATTCGGAAATGACTTCCAACCAGGATTTGATGCACCGGCTTCAAGTACACAATGACACAAATCCTAAGATCAACCCAAACCCTGGCTCTACTCTGCTTCAAGACTGTTGCAAAGATGATAAACAAGAATGCTCTCCCGAATCTTTCCAGAATTGGCATAAGAGTGAAAAAATCAACAATTATGAAAAGAACTCATT
Organism: Cavia porcellus; assembly: GCF_034190915.1. Classification (NCBI taxonomy): domain Eukaryota; kingdom Metazoa; phylum Chordata; class Mammalia; order Rodentia; family Caviidae; genus Cavia; species Cavia porcellus. The sequence goes on along the minus strand of NW_026947503.1, from coordinate 52,279,520 downwards.
AATTTTTGTACACTTCTGGTTCAGGTCTCAAAAATGAAAGAATAAGAAGAGGAGGGTGACAAGGTAGAGGAGAAGGAGAAATAGGAGGAGGAAGAGGAGAAAAGTACTCGATTTAAAATCTTGATCACATACCAAGTGGAGATTATCCAGGTTGCTTTGTGTGTAAACCTTACAATTCTCCTTTTCTTATAGAGTATATTTTATATATCAATTAAATAAATGATAAGGATATTTCAGATTTTGTTTAGACACCTACCATCATAGTTTTCAAGAACATTTAATAAATTCTTTCTATTTAAATTTTTTTTAGTTATGAAGACACATTTGTTTTGTTCCAGGTATTTATTTTTAGTTTATTTGCCTCTGTGTATTTTTGTGTAATATGTTATGTTAACATTCCTTGAGAGAAGCTGGTACTTGGCTGTAATGCATTGTATTCCTTTTCTCGTCCTCTCTCCCATCCCTTCCTCCTCATTCTGTCCATCTCTTGATCTCCTTCTTTCTACATATTTACAGTCCATAATGCTTACCTTCCTTTGGTGAAATTAGCATGTCTACACAGTACAGCCCAATTCCTTTATTTTATCTCTCAACCCTTCTCCCTACCTCCATCTCTTGATTGCCTGTCCTTTGAGAAAAAGCTGTCTCCCTATTTTCCATTGTCCATCTTTTATTTGCTCTTAATTTTTATTCCAGGTTTCTCAGTGTAAAAGAAACCATGTAATGTATAAGCTGTGTATCTGATTTATTTTAATCAGCAGTATGGTCTTGAGGTGCATTCATTTTCCTACACATGACTCAAGTTTGTCCTATATAGCAAAGTAGTTTTCTATTTCTATGGCACAATTATGGGAACAATTTACTCTGCCACATACCTTCTTCCCTGATGTGCTGCCTTGACACAGGTCCAAGGGCAATGGGGCCAATTAAAAACGGATCAAATCTCAATATCTCTAAAATGAAAATCAAAATAAACATTTCTTCACTATAAGTTGATTATGTCGGGTATTTGTCATAGTAATGGAAATCTGAGTAATACACCACGGAAGGGATTTCTGAGAAATATATGTCCAGGTTAGCTAACTTGACACAATACAAATCTACTACAATCATTCTTTGTCAGTTTTCTCAATCACATACTCAATTGAGTTTTCAAGAAAGTACAAAAATAAAAAAAAATAAAAAAGAACATATGCTCTACCTGAGGTAATGTAACTGCACCAAGGCAAAAATGTTTGAATCCTCTTCACAAAAGACAATTTATATATTTTGATGTTCATTTCTCTTATGGCTGAAGCATATCTCTTTTGACATCTTGAGACTTTCACACTGAAATGTAGTGCGTTAGATTTTAAGGGAAAGGAAGAAAAGAAAAGAAAAACTATAGCAAAACACTGGTGTATCAAATATGAATTAATACATTTAACCATTGCAGTCTTTATCTACAGCTGATCACACAGCTATAGGTGGTGCTGAAAACTATCTTTTTCTGCAATCATGTTTTCTCTCCTCAGAAAGTCAATTTATGGTTCATGACTTTTAAGGCTTTTGCTGTTGAAAAATATGGGGCTTTAGCAGTCTTATTAATTTGTACCATTCTATTTTTCACCAAATTTAATCACTGAATACAGGAATCCTAGGCACTGCTATAGGGGTCTCTTACATTCCACTGTATTTCTTCCTATTCCGATTCTGCAAGATTTTTGTCCAATTTCTATCAATAGTCAGAATTAGCTACTCTAAATAGAGTAAGTAATCCCTTTCTTTTTCCTATTGATTCACAAATACAAAAGCACCAAAGGTGACAGGTGGTAGTTTCAACTTCGACTTTAATGGAACAACTGTTGGATTTCCTGTGGAGATTTGTTTTGTTTCCCCTGGGAACCATGATTTCAAGAGGACCAGAACTAAAAGTTTCAGAAAGCCAAGAGTTCAATAAATGAACAGATAGTGAGAAAAGACTCTCCCATTTTCACTTCTTGATTCCCATGATTTAAAGCTCCATCAAAGAAGAAACATCACAATGTATTTGTCACTGATCTAGAGATTTCAGGAGGATGCAGTAATGCTCCGCACTGTCCTCACAACATAAAAATGTGTTACTGAAATGTGTTACCACTTAGCTGGCAGGTGTAGCCGAAAGGTGTTGCCACTAGTGGCTGCTATAATTGAATTTTTAAAAGGCCACAGTTTTGCAGCTGAGGATGCACAATATTAACGTGGTTCCCAAAGTCAAAGCAATATGAAAAGTCATACTCATAGGGCTGTTCCCTGCTGCGTGCTTCCGTCCTGGCACACTCATTTCATCTTACGAGATAATGAATTCATCATTTACTGATGGTCAGCCTGTCTTTCCTTTTGAAAACATAGGCAGGCAGATATCTGAGAATTTTCTATTTTTTTTTCTTATGTAAAAGACAGATTACAACCCCCACAAACTGTAAGAGGAGATTTTAATTTGCCTCATAGTTTTAGAGGATTCAGCACATGATTAATTGACTCCAAAGCGGGAGTGTCCTAACACAAAGGATGTTTTAGAACAATGTTATTTAGTTCACGGTGGCCAACACGGTCCCCAAAGTCATGTGTATAGACCCGTATAAAGGTATCTCTACCTATCTCCCAGATAGATCTCAAACCTCATCAAGTTGACACAGCACTTTACCATCACACCCTATCCCTTTCACCTTGATACACAAGCATATCTACCTAAATCATATTTACTATCTAAATTAACACAATGTGATAATCTTGCCTTTCAGGATACAATTATCACCTATACAAGCAAAGCACAATAATTTCTTCCCCAAAGTCTCAACAAGTCATGTGTTTTTCAAAAGTCCAAGTCAATGTCTCTTCTAAGCCTCAGGCAAATTCAGAGCTGTAAACCTTTATAAGAAATAAAAATTAAGTTACATAATTGCAAGGAACAATGACATGGGATGAGCATATCTATTCCAAAATGTAGGAATGGGGAGATAGAAAAGAATTAAACCAAAGCAAGAAAAAAACCAAACAAGGTCAAACACTGAACCTTGTAGCTCTGTAGCTAACAACTGGGGATTCCCTTTGGTAAAGCGTGAGTTCCAAGTGGTTTGATAGCTTCTCACTTATGGTCTCTCCAGTTACACTGCTAATGACTTCTCGGTTGAGCTGTCTGTACTCAACTTCTTCAGCCTTCCTTGAAACATATCCCACTTTCCTGGCATCTTCAACTTCCAGAGGCTTCCACTGCATCTTTTGCTTCATTCCCACACCTTCACACATCTGTCTGGTCTCCCAGGCCTGGCTTTGACTCTGAGTATAATTTTCCCTCACTCTCAACACTTATATTCTGCATTCTAGTAAAATTAGCATCGCTTAGACAACATCACTGTCTTCTCCCTGCACAAGCAGTTGTCATGCTCACTGGGACCACTGCTACAACTGTTAATGAAAACTGGATTGATGAGCAGAGCGGAGTGAATCCTAAAGAACCAATCCGCAAGGGGGATCCTCCTGAGCACATGTCCCAGCAACCCTGCTCTCAAATGAAAGGTTGATACTTTCATATACCTGAGCCTGTGAAGGGTAATGTCTTGATTTCCAAGATGCCATCAAGGTATCTTCTTATCCCATACAAAGTGTTGTGGTTTTTGTTTGTTTGTTTTTTGATAAATGTTCTTTTCTTCAGAAACTGTGTCTTATTTTGCCCAGATTTACACCATCATGTTGGGGCTAAAGTGTATGTTTTTTTTTTAAATATTTTCTGCTCTGTTTTATATTCCCAATTGTCTCTATAAATTTGTATAGAATTAGCAAGAGTGCTAATGCCACAGCCTGGATGTTAGGAAGCCTTGAAGTTTCTGCCATCAGATCAGTTAGACCACTGCCCTAATCTCTCTCTCTTGAGAAGTCTCAGGACATGGGCAAAATTTAGACAAAATTTTGCCAGACTGTCACACACATGGCCTCTAGTCCATATGCAAACGAAGTTTTCATTCCCAAGTGAGAACTGCTGATACTGACTTCTGCTGTCTTTATTCCTGTTGTCATTCTGATCTTCTGAGCTCTGGCCAGAATCACCATCAGTTTATAGAATTCTCAAGCTTCTCAATCCCTCAGTTTCAAACATTTCTAAAGTTCTTCTGTAAACTTGTTTCAAAGGCTTCTAAGCCACATCATCAGGTACAAACACGACAACAGCCCCACTTCTGTGATATGGATTTTCTATCTTGAATAGTTTTTCTACTGCTGGAAAACAATGCCCAACACTACAAATTAAAGAAGGAGGAGTTTAATTTGGTTCACGGTTTCAGCAAATCCAGTCCACATGTGGCTTCTTCCAAGGCCCAAGTACCATGGCAGAGCAAAGGTATTCAGCTCATGGTGACTTGGAAGCCTATCTCGGGAAGAGTGCCAGAAGGAAAGGAGTGGAGACCAATTATAGACCTCATGTCAGACCTCCATGACTCAGGGAACCGGAAGTGTGCTCCACCTTTCCCTGGCTGGATTTCAAAGCTAGTGAAGTTGACACTCCACTTTAGCTGCCACTTCACAGTATGAAGCATACAGTTCTTCCCTTGGTTTCATCATTTCCTTTCTCTTTTCATATGCCAGCATAGTAATGCTGTTGCATAGATATATTATTGTTTATTGACTCAATTTACTAGACTTGCATATATATGTAGTTTTTTATTTGCTGCAGCTATAAAAACATTCTAATAAATGAAACATCTGTCCATGTAAATTTTAATATTGTTGGATTTACGTCTTTAGGGTACATTCCTAGATTTAGAGTTGCTGTCCTGAGGGAAAATGCATATATGGTTTTCTTAGATATACTAAATTCTCTCCATTTGGGTTGAATCATTTTGTTTTATAGTAGCAGTGTTTATGGCATAGTGGTTATTTTCTACAATCCTCACTGCAATGTATATTGTTATGATTTTGTAATGTTGCCCAGTATCATTGGTGAGCCATTGCAGATTTACATACTTTTATTTTGCATTTCTTTTTTGAGTACATTAAATTTTTTTATATATTTACATATTTTAAATTGTCTGTCAATAATTTTATGCATTTCCTTCTGTGATATTACTGCATGTTTTCCTCCCAGTTCTTGGACATTCTTCACATATTGGGAACATTTGCTCTGTACCTGTGAAGTAATTGAAAGGACTATTTGTTTTTGTTTCTAGCAAATAATTTCTCCCATGTTATTAGATACAATTTGAATTTGTTTAACACATTTTTATCATAAAGTATGTGTTTTAATATTGTAAAATGTATCAATATTTTAATATTTGTGTTTTAATTGCAGCTAGAAAAAATTTCCCTATATGTAGTTTAATCAGAAATTCACCTGACTTTTTTCTAAATTTAAATTCCTTTTTTAATATTTTGATTTTTGATGCATTTGGCATCTATTTTCATGCATATTGTGAACAAATGATTTAATGATTTATCTTTCTTCACAGCAGGCAAAGAGTTGAGCCCACATCATTTATCAAAGCAAGCAAACAAAAATCTCCTCGAATGTAGTCCATTGATTAATGATTGCACCTTGCTTATATAGTAAATTTCTGTGAGTAGTTTTTTCTGAACTTTATCATCTATTTCACTAATCTTTGTTTTACATGTCAGAATACTCTTATTATAGCAATGTTACTAAGTTCCTAAGCTGGGTGTGGGGATTGATTTCAGGGGTCCCAACAGACCAAATCTGGCTGCTTGTCTCAGAAAACAAATGGAATAACAGTAAAGTAGGAAAGAAAGGTAGCCACCACAGCCATAGCGGAAGGTCAAAGTGCACAAAACATCTTCAGCTTTGTCTTCACAAGGCCAACAAAGGCTCTATAATTTATATAAAAGGTGGAACAAAACAGGGGCAAGGAGGCTGCATAGTCAAGGAACCTAAGTCAAATTACAGTCTGGTTAATCATTATCTCAGGTTTGGTTCTGTGAGTCTGGTGGTGCTAGAGAAGTTGTCATGCCTTGAGGTAGCAATCCAGTTCCATCATGCAATCATTGCTCCTGCTTAGAAAGGCATCCTCGGTTTCCGTCACAGAGTAGTGGCTCTTGCATGGGGGGGGGGTCCATCTGTAAAGCCTGCAAAGATTGCTTTTCCTGAAACCTTGAAAATATCTTAATTACCTATATCTCATTTGTTTTCTTGAAGGTGAATGAGAAAAGGTAGGTAAATTTAGGACTAATCGGCCTGACCTTTTATTACCAGTTTTTAGACAGATATTTCTTAAGTAACTTTCATGTTTACTTGAAGAGCTGAGAAGGAATCTTTCCCGAAGTTGAAGAAATGAAGAGATACAATGAAGGCCCAGATGACAAGCTTTTATTTTGCTTTATTTACCACCAGTGTTTTTTAACAAAAGCAATTTCTAAGTTGCTATTTCAAGCATCTGTGTGGTTTATTTTTATAGAACAAACTCCTCATCTCTTCCCCATAACGTTTCTTTCTCAGTGATTTCTTGACTATTCTTGTGTGTCAACTATTCTAATTCATTCCCTGGGAAGGCTTGGTCATGTTGCATGATCTTTTTGATGATGCGTTGTTTTCTGTTTGCCCAGTATCTTATTGAGGATTATTTCATCTATATTCATTAAAGAGAGTGGCTTGAAGTTCTCAATTTTTTTTTTTTTATTCTTGTCTGGCTTTAGAATCAGAATAATGCTGGCTTCCATGAATTCCTTTGAGAGTACTGCTTTCCTTTCAGTTTTATTAAAGAGTTTAAGTAATATGGGCATTTGATTGTCATTGAAGTTCTTGTACAATTTGGCAGTGAATCTATAAGGATTTGTGTCTTAGTTGGTAGAGCTTTTTTTAAATTATTGCTTCAATGTCATTGGCTCTTCTGGAATTACTCAGGATTTTTATATCTTAATTTAGTTTTATAATTAATTTTTATCTTTCCATTTCTTCTGAGTTTTTCAGTTTACTAGTGTATAGGTTTGTGAAGTATTTGGTAACAATCTGGATTTGAATAGTATGTACTGTGATTTTACCTTTTCAATTTTAATTACACTGACTTGTATCTTTTTTTGCTGAGACAGGCTAGGTTTTATGATTTTTTTTTAAAGAACTAGATCTTTGATTCATTATTTGTGTCATTTTTTTAGTCCCTTCCATTACTTCTGTGACTTTTATAATTTGCTTGCTTCTACTAGATTTGGGTTGGAATTTTTCTTGTTTTTGTAGCGCGTTGGGGTGGATCATTTGGTTTTTTGTTGGTAATAAATCAGATAGTATCTAAAAATACATAACTGTGTTTTGGAGTTCCCATTGTGTGGAATATTGTTGTCCATTGTAAAATTTTTCTAGCTAACTCGTGTTTATAGAGATATTTATAGATGAAGTCACTGAAGAATGAAGATCTTAACAATGTGTCCAAAGATACGCACTTATTGGTTTGTTTGGATGAATATCACAACTTTCAAACAGAAATCAAGCTTATCACTCAAATGAGGGGGCTATTACTTCTATGAGGGAATTGATACAGGTATTTTATTTCACATTGCAAAGCAGATGAATGCTGATCTTTGGTCATTCCAGTTCCTACCTGGAAATTATGCAGCAAAAGCAAGCGGCCAGAGCTGGGAATGAGGACTAACTGTGGAAAGGAAACACAGTTCCTTGTGGATGTGCAGCAAGCATAGGGAGAAATGTGGACTTTTTAGGGTTTTAAGCAGAAGTTAGAACATTCTCTTTTTAATTTTAAAAGCCGCTTGACCAAAAGGACATTTCTTTTGCTTTGTATATTGTGAAGTTTTAAATCTTTCAAGTAGTAAAATATTGACCCTTATACAATTTCACTGTAAAGCAGACAGTATTTTTGTTTTTCAAAATAATCTTTTGTGCTTAAATTAATAGATTTTGCTCTTCTGTGATCTGATCTTATTTTTCAGGTGAGTTCTGCAAACTGATATCATTGTGTCTCCCATGAAAAGCAATTAGTTCTCTTGAGAGATCCACAAAATATTCATGAAGTAATATTTATAATTGTCTTTTATGACACTGAATACCTTTCTCAAATGTAAAAGTCTATGCTTAGAAATAACCCACTTGATACTGTTAAATATTTTTTACTCACTAACATACTAGCATAGATGTACTTTTAAATTTTTTTTTTTTTTTTTAGTGCCAGGAATCAAACTCATGATCTCGCCTTGCCAGGCAGGCACTGTGTCACTGAGCTATATCCCCAGACTTACAGATAAACTTTTAATCTCTTTCCATCCTGAGCTACGGTTATGATATGGCCGTTTATAGTTTACTTCTTGAAGTTTTTGCCCTTTGTCTTCTACTTGGCTTTGGTCAGTGGAAATCACTAGCAAAAAATCAGAACAAAGAAGAATGAAAGTTAGTTATGTTTTTATTTAAACTTTTTCTCATTTTAAAAAGCAAAACAGAAAAAAAAAAGGATTGAAACGATACAATTTTCAAAAAGAAAAAAAAAATGTAAGGAATTAGCACCAGCTAATATATTGTATGTTGTTATTTCAGAACTCAGGTTATAAAATCTAGACAAAAAAGTGATCAAACAGTGATACATAAACTGTTCTTTTTGGTGAATGAAGAGAGATAAGTAGTACAGTTATCTATATAGTGCATGCATACATGCATACTTTTATATGTTTATAAATATACACATAATCTTGTCCTTTATTGGCCTATTCCTTTCCTTTATCCCAGTAATTGTGTTCTTTGGAGGCAACTTGAGACCATACTCATAAGTGAAATAAATCAAACTCACATTTATTAATATCATATTGTCTCCCTACTATAAAAAAAAAACAAATATCTGAAAGAGTAGTAAGATCCCAAATATATAATAGATATTGAAATGATGAAAGTGAAAGAAAGTGCTCAAAAGGATAGATCCATTTTTCATTGGTCCTCTTTACTGATTTATTATAAGTGGAAGCCTTGTCTTATTTCTCTAGGTTCTTTGAACTCCTCTACCTTTTCAACACTAGGGGGAGTTAGGCTCTCTGTTGTTAATGTGGGTAAATACATTTTCTTATCATTTGCTCAAACTCCTTTAAGATATTTTGACCAATCCAGTTTGAACATGTTTGCTTAGAATTGACATTTTATTGGAGGAATATAAGAAAAATTTGTGGAGGGCACATTATCTGGAGGCAGAAGAGGGCTGATTAGGGCAGCTCTATAACCAGCAGGAACTTTGATCCTGCCTGGCACTTTGCATCTTCTCCCGTGACTGTAAATGTATGTCTTAATACACCCGTTCTTGTCTCATGAATGTACACATGAAATAAGAGCATGTACACACATATTAAATCATCACCGTTCACACGTGATTTATTTTATTCATTTTCAAAAGAGCAAAGGAAACATTACGTTAAAATTTATTTATCTAAATATAAATGTTTACATTTCAACATGTAATCAGTATAAAAATAACTAAGGATTTCTGTATTTGTATACGGGAAAACGTAACAGAAATCTAGTGTATGTTTCAGTCTTAACAGCACATCAAGGGAAAGAGCTACATTTAAAATTTCAAGGGTGAGGCTGTTGGTCCCATTATTGGGCAATACTGTTTCAGTCATTTTCTAATATATAAGTGATTTGATCAGTGAATTCTCTTTAATTTTTTCTGTTGAATAAAACATGGTGGTAGTATGCTAAACCTCAAGATTTCAAAAGTAAAATTGTACATACTCATAAATATATACACCTACCGTTGGAATGTCACGCTTATGAAAAATCAATTGGAATTTTTTCAAAACTTTTTATGAAAATTATGATATAATTAATTATTTACAAACTAGTAAAATATAAGTGTGCAAAAACGAATATGAGTTCTATAAATGTTGTTAAGTGCTTTGGAAAGGATTGATAGGAGAGTAACTCTAAACTTTTTGTTTTCAAAGTACATTTAGTAGAATAATGGAAAAATTGGAAACAATTAAATTTTACAGGGATTTTGCATTAGGGCCTCTTTGCAAGTACAGATAACTTTCTACTTTAAGAAAATTAATGTGAACCTCATGCGGTAATCTTATGATTATGTTTAATGAAAAAATAATGGTAAACCTACAACGTGGTAACATAAATATCCACAACTGATAAAACTGTTTCATATGTAAGAAGGATGAAATAAAATGCTTGCATTTTGTCTGTGACATTGTAAATAATTCTTCAACTAAGATTATTGATTAACTCACCATGGTTCTTTGATGGCAAGCCCCATGAGGGCAGGTATATTTTGCTTGCCAGAATAGCTTGGTGCTAGAATAATAGCTGGTTCAAAGTAGATGTTCAGCAAATGTTTGCTGACAGATTGACACACTCTTTATTTCCATATGCCACCTCCTACTATGCAAGCCAGTTGGTTTTTCAGTTTATAGTTTGCTGTCACATTTCAAAAACATGATATTGTTTTATTTATGACAGACATGATTTCATAGCCTTTTTTCCTAAGTGAAATATTTCTAGTCATCTAGTGGGAGAAAAATCATGCAAAATTTAACTCAGTAAATTTAGACCTGATGTTTTATTAGAACAATACTCAGCTGAAGAAGATAAAAGAGAGTAAATAAAGTTCAGTCTGTCCTTCACTGAGAAGGTCAGAAACTCTTGATTTTCACATGTTATAGGGAATTGTGAATAAACATCTAACAAGCCCTCTTCGGAATTTACAATCTGTTCATCAAAAACACCTAAATTTATCTTTTTCCTAAACATCCATATTTACAGACATTGGCTATGATTGTGTATGAAACTAATTTGAAAAATTCCCTGAAAATAGCCAAACAGATATGCAGATCATTGCAGAATTTACTTGCTGGCCCACTCTGATGGTAATTCTTTAGTCATCTTATAGTTAAGCAGTGTAAAACATTTTAAATTAGAACTAGGATAGTTAGAGAAGCACTTGCAATTATGCTTACTTTATTCATAGCTCCCCAAATACGCAATTTTCACTTGATCTGAGCTAAAGGTCTGAGAAGTGATTCCCAAATATGCCATTTTAAGGGAAACTCTTACAGTTATATACCATAATATATATATATATATATATATATATATATATATATATATATATCACAAATGGCCAGATTCATGAATTTCTACATGGTAAATGCACTGAAGAGTTCCTACAGGTAAAAAAAAAAAACTAATCTGCACCCTGGAAACATTTCTTGTGTCTTTCAAGTTATGATCCTTGCTAGCAATAATTAATATCTTTGATCAATATAGGTTCCATTTATCTATATATGAACTTCGTGTATAATAGAGTCACTTAGTGTATATTCCATTATGTTTAACTTCTTTTACCCAGTAAACACTTTTATAGTCACTCATATAGTCGTTTTTAATTTGTTTATTCTCAATGACTTACATTATTTCATTGTACAAATGTACTACAGCTTATTTATTTATTTGAGGCAGGGTCTTATTATGTAGTCAGGCTGGGCTTGCAGTCACTATGTAGCCCACACTGGCCTTGAACACACGGCAATACTCCTTCTCCCACCTCCCATGTGTATTACAGGTGTGAACCACCATGCCTGGCTTAAAATTTCTTTATGTACTTTACTATCAGTAGCTATTTAGATTGTACTCAAGTTTGCAATATTATAAATATCACAGGTGGACTATTCTTCTACAAGCCTTTTAATGAATATAATATCTGTTTTCTTGGATTTAGGATTTTGGTCATCACATGTACAGACAAAAAAGTATAGTAGACACTGTAAAATTATCTCTTCTTGACTGAGTTATATTACACAGAACAAAAGGCAAAGATCATTTTGATCTCAGAAACAACAAGTAGTTGGTTTTGTTTAGAGGATATAATATGGACTCATACATTGGTTACTTTCCAGTTAGATACCTTGTCATACTTCTACAATATGTTAACTAATACTTAATACTTCTCATATTGTTTTCTAATTTCAATTGTACTTACATTTTTCAATATATTTACTAATAAAATTCTGATTAATTGTAGGAAAATACTTTATTTATAGATGTAATTTATTTTTTAAGTATGTCTGGTCTTATGCTCCTAATAATAGAATTATAAATGATACTTTGCCTTTTGTCTATATGTTGTCAAAGACACTATGTTGTCAAATTTATATAATACTCTTAAGAAATAGACTTTCCTACTTAAGAAGATCTTATAAAATATTCGTTTAGCTTTGCTTCCTTTAAAAATGCATCTATATATAGATTTACACTCAAAGTTAATTTTTAAAAAGTTTGTACATAGACAGAACAGCTATCTCCAATATGGCAATTTATAGATGCTCAATAATATTTTTTTAAAGTCTTTGTGGTACAGTTTCTAGGCATAGCCAACCTTGACTTAATGTACATTCTCCAGAAGATTGATTCTTTCAACTATGTTTTTTATTTTAGCAGTTAGGTGACAAACGACCATTCTAGAATTTATAATGTTTCTTAGGATATATATATATATATATATTATGTTGAAGCTTCAAATTTTAATTTTTAAATCTTATGCATTAACAAATCAATCTATCTTGCAGAGGAGAAGGCAACAAATTACTGCTCAAAATTGCTTTCCGTTGAATTCTTCTCACACTCTTTCCAGTCCTGTTTTGCAGACAAGTTATGCCTCCAGGACAAGAAAGCTGTCTCATTTCCTTTTGTGTTTAGAGAATTAATATATCGCTTGAAATACCACAAACTTCATGGAATATAAATGTCCCTTCTTTCTAGTGTTCAGATCATTACGTTGTCAAATTGAAGTGATGCTCAGTATCTTCTTTGACTTTACTGATGATCCCTCCCTCCTTGAAATAATTACTTGAACTGGCTCTCGTTCCATTTCTGTATCCTTAGGTACTTTTCTATGTGTAAAGTTGTGCATTGTGTTGTTCTACTGCTTTCCTTCCATGTACATTTCCCCCAGCATTTTAACCTTAGCTGTTTTTTCTCACTCCATGTGATTGATTGGACTTAACAATCCTGTCTCACAGCTAGATATGCAACACAATCCTTGCCCCTCTGAATGCATTTAGGTCCTCTTTATCCTATTATTTCTCTAATTATCTGTGCATACCATTTCTGTTGAAAATTCAATTTAGCTTTGTATTTGCCCATGCAAAATAGAATTATCTTTTTCATATCCAATTTTGGTTAATGGTACCCATATTGCCTATGTTAGAAATTATAGATTTTCTTAAATATTTATTAGTGCAGTTTTCTTCACGTATCTCTATTTGGTTTCACAAACTCTTCTCTCCCAATTTTATTAGCAAAAAAAATTCATGATCACATTATTTTTCTATGTACTATGGTAATTATAGTTTTAGTGCTATGAAACTTCAATTTTTAGTTTCTCTGCTCTATAATAGGTAAAACATGCATTTTATTGCTATTTATTATGCATATATATGCTATTGTGGCTAATTAAGATATAAAGTGAACTGAGTACCTCGTCTTTGTCTTTAAGCAGCCTGCACTTGCAGGGCAGACGAAGTTGTAAGTCACTCTTAAAAACTATGATCTGACATAAATACAATGGGACGTTAAAACAAGTAATATTTATTACCTCAGCTAACTTTATTGAGAAACTCTTCTAGATGTTATTCTAAGTATCAGGGAAATAGAACAGACCTGGTCAAAAAGATTCTTGTGAGTGTTATTTCAATGACCTTGGGTTTAAGGATCAAGGAAGAGTTCTTAGGAGAATACAGAGAGTTGAGGGTTGTTTTGCTTTATTTTGTTTTTTGAGACACTGTGTTGTTCAGGCTGGCCTTGAACTCATGGTGGTATTCCTACCTCAACCTCTTAAGTGCTAGGATCACAGATGTGCACCACCACACCTGGAAAAGAGTTTAAAAATAACTATTTCTGAACATAGTCTGGAAGAAAATTTTTCTTTCCACATCCATTGCTTGGTTCGTGGCTGAAACTCCTATAAAAACTGACAGATTAACAAGAGAAAAGCATACACATTTCTTTAATATAAGGTTGCTGTGACTCAGTAGTTTTTAGAAATGAAAAACAGAAGAAGCAGAGAAAGCTCTGTGGATTTCTAAAATACTCAGTGCCTGAGGAGTGAATGTAATGGCTATTTTATCTGAACACTTTCACTCTGCAACTGAGCCTTTCAACACTGAATGTAAATGAGAGCTGTAGGAATTTCATAAATTATTGTAGCCAAGGAGAGAATATTTCGTGTATCATCAGTGGCTTCACACTAGTCAGCTATACAGTCTAGTGGCTTTGCTTATTCTTTGGATTTTGAGGTGGTGAAATAAAATAGCAAGAGTTAGAGAGGATATTTCACAGGTTTTAAACTTTTTTGCTCTAATGTTTAACATCAAGTGTCTGCTTGCAGTTTATTATAGCATCAATTGGTTTTTCTAAAAGCACGTAATGTGTTAATTAGTAAACCCTTGTGGAAAACAGATGTAAGGATGAGTCCTTATGCCTGAACTCAGACAATCTAACTATTTCTCCCCTCTGTTTCTGTTTAGAGCTTATTTTGGGCTTGTATGACTGAAAGTTTAGAAACTAGAGGCTAATATTTCTGAAACTCAAATCCTACTAATTTATTTACATATTATAAATGAACAATACTCTTATTTAGACACTTCCAATGGCCACAAGGAAAAGAAGTTCACAAATGTAGTGAAAGTATCATATCATTTTCTGCTTTCAAAAGCTAATTCTTTGCAATTCTTGACTCTCTAACATGTTAATGTCTCTGCCAACTTACTACATGGAATTTATTGATCCTGTTCTTTAAGTGACTTCCATTTGCATTCTTGGAGGACTAATGGAACACCTTGCTGCTGAGATATCAGAAGCCCTTGTATGATACCAACTCTGTTTCAGTGCTGGTACAATTATGCCAGATTATGCCCTTTTTCTTTTCTGTTTTGTATTAGGAAAAGTTTATTTGGGGAGAGTGATACTGTTCTTTGATTCTCTTTTATAGCTTTTATGATACCTACTTAGTTTTTAGTATTAATTCAACACTCGGTGAAAAGAAAATTTCCTCTTTTTTAACAGAAAAAGATTAAATTCATCTTTTAAACATTTAAATGATGTCACTATTTTTTAAGTTGAAATGATTTAACTTAGCCTGAATGCCTGTTTTCAATATACAGTAAAAGACATTTTACGATGGTTTTAATATCTTATGTTAGGAATCGTTGCAAGTTATTTGTAACATTATTAGTTCAATCAATCTGGTGTTAGTCATTTATATATTCTTAAAATGGAAAGGAAAATAGTCACCTTTTCTATAACAAGACTGGAGCTATCATAATTTGCATTTATCTGGAATGAATTATTAGGTAAAGTAATATTTTACGATTTGGATAATATCTTCTCCTTGTAACTTTTCCCCTTTTACAACACACAAGGAAGTACATAGAACATAAATGAAGAGTTCAGTGATTTATAAAAAAATAAAAACACACAGATGCAGATAGAAAATATCCCCAGCATCTCATGTGCTGCTCTCCTTACTCCCCCATTGCTGACTTTAAATACTTTTGCTAATGTTTATTATTTAAGTAACTTCTATGAGTCTCGAAGTGTGCTCTATTTTCTGGTATTTTTGCTTACTATCTTATCCATAATATTATATTGACAAACAAAATTTATTTCTATTGTCTTGAAGAATCTTCTACAACTACACAATAACCTACTTACTTATTCTATGACTGGAGAAGATTTTGATAGTTTGTGTTTTGAGCAATTGCAGATAAATCCATGAGAAAGATTCCTTAATGTTCATTTGAGTACAAATCATTATGTTTCATTCATAAAAAGTAGTGATACTGTCAGTTCAATTTTATAATATTAATGGATAGTATCAAATGAGTCTTTAGGGTGTTTATGCACTTTCCACTCTTCCTGAGTGTATCATTGTTAGCCCATGATAAGGTAAAATTTTATTTATTAAAAAACATGTTTTGGTCTTTTCTTAAATATTTCACAAGGATTTCCATCAGAATTTTCCTAATTACTATTCTTTTGTCCATTTTTACATCATCAGTTATGGCTCCTTGCCCATTTATCTACTGAATTGTTATTTTTTTTCCATTTATAGTCATATTTAATATTCTGCATATGAGCACTTTGTTGATTATGTGTCTTGTGTTATAAACTTTTTAGACTTTATAGTAGGTAGGTAAACTCATTCTACTATGATTAAAATTGTGAATCTTTTAAAATTTTTGCTTTGTAAGTATTTTCTGTGTAAGAGACTATATAGCTATACTTTTCATATTATCTTTTATGAATCTAAAAATTTCCAAAAACAAGAACTAAGAATGAGTACCTCTCTGTTCAGACATATACATACATACCTGTATACACATAAGTAAAGCAAAAAAATAAGATATTTACTTTAGGAAATAAATTCATTTATTTAACGTTTTTGACCTTGATCTACTTCTCCTATAAAAATGTCTTTGAAATATATTCATTTACACAACTGCATTTTTGTTTATCAGGGACAGATTAAATAACCTGTTAAAGGCATTTCAATTTATGAGGCTAACAATGATAGTAGGCTTAAAATGTTCCATTCATTGAAGTTCATGAGAAGAAAAATGAAATAGATCCCAACTGTGGAGAACAAGAGATCACAAACTATGAAGCAATAGTGGGCTGGATGCCATTTTCAATGGGCAATAAGTCTGTTTAAAATTATTTGAAGAAACTAAAATAAGCTTTTATAAATATACCTTGTGAGGCAAACGACACAAGACACTTGTAATATCAACAGAGCTTTGAAGTACTAACAGATTCATTTTTTTCCTTGGCTATGTGTGTTTTCATAAAAAAGAAAATAGTAAAAGGTGACCTGTTGGTTTTATTAAAACCAGATATGATACTTTCAATAATCATACTTAATTTCATGATATTCATAGAAAAAACCCTAATGCCTTATAATGTTAATTTTTTAAGTTTTTGAGGATTTTAAAGTCAGTTCTAAATGTACCTTTTGGATCATGTATCTTTGTAAATTCAACTACTGCTTTAATTATTATTATAAACTATGATATATTATCTAATTAATCTTTGTCCTTCTTCCTTCCTACACAATCTTCTTTTCATATACACAAATTAAAAACAATACTGTATACCCAATATATATAATGTTTGATGTCATAATACTAAGCAACGTGATTCACAAATAATCAACTTAGTCAAAAGCAGTTGTGTACCAATTTATAATAGAAAGAGCTGTGCCACATTTCTTGGTGTGAGAAACTGGGACAAAAACCAGACGTTTCTAAGGAATTTAGGGGTTTTAAGCAAACAAGAGACACAGATAGTATTTATTAAAATACTGTCTAAAATAATTTCACGTGGAAGTATTTCTTCAGATGAGCTGTAATACAGAAGTCAAATACTGAATTCAGTAAGGTACTGTTGACTGTTGCCTACCCTCGCCATAGAACTTGTCTAACTGCAGGGATCTCCAAAATAGGTCTGAGGCCCTGGAACCATACAGAATGCAGTTTGATAACTACTAAATTATTGATCAAAGATGGTGTTGCAATAGGAAAAAGTAAGAATTAGCTGTAGACTCTGTTTAGAGAAAGAATAAAGAAAAAGAAAAGAAACAGTAACAACAACTTTCTTCAGAGACCATCATAGAAAAATTGCAACTGGCATGGTCTGTTAACTAGTCTGAAATGTGGAAGTGGCATGGTCTCTTTAGCATTGGAGATCCAGGAAGGAGGATCTCCATAAGTTCAAGGTCAGACATAGCAAGTTCACATAGCACGTTTACATAGCAAGTTCAAGATCAGCCTAACCTACATAGCAAGACCATGTTTCCAACAAACAAACAAACAAACATGCTTTGTTAAAGGAAAAAAAATCTAATGAATGTAAGGTGACAGTGCTGGGAAAAGTATTTCTGATTGCTTGGCTTCTACTGTCATCTGTTAGACCAGGTGTCAGCAAGTATTTTCTTTAACAGAACACCGAGACGGTATTTCTGGCTTTGAAGACCGTATGGCAGCTGTTGGTCACAGCTTGACTCACAGTGTAACAGACCCGGCCTGTGGACAGTACGCACATTGGTGGCCACGGCTGTCATACAGTAAAGCATTGACATAAGCAGGTAGACTTTATCCAGTGAATCGTAGTTTGCAAAGTCCCCTACTAGGTTCTCTCACATGCAAGGTATGTTTCAGAGACCATTACTTGAAAGGGAGAAACTAATAAATTGTGAGGCCCAATGAACAGTAAAGATTCAGGGCTCCTTGTTCATAAATCACTAACCATACTAAAATGCTAAGAGCAGAGCATTAATTCAGATGCGGGGTGCTAATGCAGTAGGACTGGTCACACATCCTTGGACCCAGTCCTGCCTAGGAGCTGATTAAAGATGCAGAGCCTCAGGCCCTGTGCCTGGTTTACTGAGTCATAATCTGCACATCAATGAGATTCTTAGGCGATATATTTGTATGTGTGTTTTTGAAAAGCACTGATAGACTCTCAAATGCTTTTAAAACGTACATCTGGCAAGATATTCTCTAACAAGACCCAAATGATCTATCTAAGGGAAATTTATTTTAAAATTCTTACATAGCTATTTGCAAAATAATTTAAAAATTAGCATATCCAAGAAATATTTCCGTTCCTTAATTTTCCCATTAAATTAGTTGGAAGGCATCTTCAGATTTTTTTTTTTTTCCCTTGCATTCTTGCGGCTTGTAATTGGTTACTGAGGGCGGATCATTCCTCTCAGGCATTTTGTCAGTCAGGCAGCATCTTTGAGGAGAGGATGTTGACTTTGGAGCTGTACCACTTGGGTTTGTGTGCTGGCTCCACCACATGCAAGCTGTTTGGTCTTGGGCAGGTTATTTAATTAATCCATCTGTTTTTGTTTCTTCTTCATTAGACAGGATAATAACTCATAACATTATTGTGAAGATTAAAATGAGTTTTTGTATGTAAACACTCAGTGTTTGACACATAGTAAACACTTATAAGTGCTTGATACTATTGTTATCTATCAATTCTGATCACCCTTATAATTCTTGGGGCCCTCATAATCGTTTGCCTGAGTTCTTGCAATACTGGCTCGTAATGCCACATGGGAATGAAGATTAACTGCATAGTTTGGAGAACAAAGTTAGCCATGTCACTGCAGTATAGGAATGGTAACAGGACCTTTTTTTCCTATGACTGCAGTGTGACAGGAGTGAGAGAATCATCCCAAAGATGAAAGCATAGAGGTATCAAGACCAAGGAATGAAATACAATGTTTAGCTAAGTTCCAGCATATTTTGAGATTGGGGGAAAAGTTCAGACAAACATCAACCAAATATCTCCATTAGGTCAAATCGGTGGTTTTGTTTTTTGTTTCTTACAAATAAAATTTTATTGGAAATAAACAGTGAATGTTTTTGTATTATAAAGGCAGAGTTGACTATTTCTGACACAGTACTAGTTATGACATGTCTGTAAAGTAGAAAATAGTCTATGTTTGAGTTAGAAAAAAAGTAATGGACCTCTCAATACAACAGACTGCAAGGCAAGATTGGCGGACTTTATTTTAAAGCAGAACATAGTCTTTGAGGGGTGAGAAGAATAATGGAAAGAATCCTAAGTCATCTAGCTGAAGATAAGACCCACAGATGAGTGGGCAATGTACCAAAAAGACCAGAGTATTCACGAAATTTGTTGTGTTTTTTCATTGCTGAATCATTTGGGGGTGCAAACCTATTAAAGAAGGGACTAAACTATTTTGAAGGTAAACACTGCTTTCATACTGGGGAGATTCTGTTGATTCTGGGGAGGATAGAAATATAGACAGGAGCTGTACCATTGGAAAAATCGGTGATTTTTTCCAATGATCCCAGTAGGAAAAGTATCATCCTACAAAACGTAATTGTGTAACTTTGTTTCAGCACTGTTATGCTATGTGAAGTCTTTGAAATGACATATAATTCTTATTTGGAAAATCGTATCAACTCAGCATTCATGGGACAGCATTGCATAATTGGTTTTGGGTATAAAATAATCAACTTATTGTAGATTTTTTTTTCCTGTAATGTTAGAGTCCTTCTCTTGCCTCTTCAGATAGCATCTTACAATTCATGCTATGAGAATTCCAGCTTGAACACCATCTGTTCTGGAAACTCTTTCAATAGTCTTGCCGGAATAATTAGTTAGTCCATTCACTCAAGTAGAGATGATCATGTTATAACCAAAGGAGTTAGTGGACACTTGAAGCAAAAATCCAACATAGCTGCAGGATATTATCCAGGAGCAGATGTTGTCTACATGTAACAAGCCAAAACTCCAAAGACTCGTCCTGGAGGTAAGAATGCAAAGCAAATACTCACCACTCCTGGGATTCATCCCAAGAGCAAGATCCCAGAGGATATTCTTGAACAGTGTCTATTCTTCCCTGAGTTAAATTGTTGAAGAATATGTTAGCCAATTCCAGCATCTGGCACTCTATAGAGTAATTTTATAAGGTAATAGATAGTGCCTTCTCAAAATAATAGGAGAAGTTTCACTCTAAGAAGTAGACACTTTGCAAGTAAGAGAAAAATAATTACATTTAGCAAAGTGTAACAACCACAACAAAGCATGCAGGAGATTTTCAAAGCTTTAATATCCTTCTTGATCACAACTGCTATGATTTGAGCATGTCTCTTCCTGAATGTAGGTGTTGCCAATGTGACAATATTAAGTAGTGGGATCATTATGAGATTAGCCCATGAAGTAAGTAGGATCACAGATCTTAAAAAAGATAATTCACACAACATCTGGTGTGTAGCCCTTTTGCCTTCCACTGTAGAAATTGCACCAAGAAGATCCTAATCAGATGTGGTACCTGGATCTTGAGTTCCTATGCTCTAGAACTGTGAGAAGATAAATCTCTGTTCTTTATAAATTACTGAGTGAATGGTATTTTAATAGAGCTGAAAAGATGAACTAAGACCACCAGTGAGGTAATCAATAAAGTTTTGTGAATGAGGGTTTCCATTTCACATCAAGACAAGCTTACTAGGCCATAGCTCTGGGTGATATGGCCTTCATTAGGAAAATAAGATGACAGTATTTTAGTATAAGGAGAACTTTTATTTCCCAATCTCTTTTTTTCTTTTTGTTTTTGTTTCTGTGCTGAAGATTGAGTCCCAAGACTTGTGCATGCTGAACAAATATTCTATCACTGAGGTAGATGTAACCTCAATGTTGGTGCTGTATTGTCCCCATTCTTTGGTTGGCCTTGTTTGCTTTTCTTTTTTTATCATATTAAGTTGGAAATTAAAGGAAAGTTGTTCCCATTAATTGTGAAAATCTTTTCTTTCATTTCTCCAAAACCTTTCTTCATAATATAAGATTAAAACATTCCAAGATGAAGCCCCAAGTAACAATAAAAATGGGGGAAAAATTTAATTTTTTTCCTAAACAACTATAAAAAGATTTCTCATATGTAACACAAACAGAAGGAGTGTTTTCTAGCTAAGAAGATATGAATTAAAAATAAACAGAACTTATTTTTCTAATGCACCTTGTAACCATTAACTAACTGACATGAAGAAGCAGTTAATGTCTGAAGAAGTGTAAGTGTTCATAAATATTAACTCTGGACTCAGCACTGTGATTAACACAGTGTTGCATCATGTAATAGACAGGCTTAATGCAGACATTATACCTATGAAACTGTGTAGGTTCTGTCACTGAAATTCTAGTAAAATTGTTTGTTAAGAAGAATATTTTAAAACAACATAACTATTTGAATTTGAAATCATTATTTTGAGTGAATTTATTGCCAACAAAGTCGAAATTTATTTACACAACTTGGAAAGAAGAATAGATCTGAAAAAAATACATATGCATGAATCTGTTTTAAATTTTCTGCCATTGGCATAATTGCAAAGTCACAGCCTTAAATATTTAACAGTTCTACACGTAACCTACATGTCTAGGAGAGTAAAAGATGAGTGAATGAATAACACATCTAACTAATAAAACTGGAAATATCTTCAAAATAATTTTAAAGAGAAATTTGAAGGCTGTAAACATAATCAATATAATAGTCAATTTTCATAAATTTAGTAGGAGATGGAAAGAAATGCTTCAAACCTAATCAAATGTAGGAATTGACAGAAAATTTAGAAGAAATGTTTCCTAATATATAGAAGCAGATAATACAGTGAACATTCATTAAAAAGTGTTTCAGAATCTATGGGTAAAGAAATTTAAAATATAAATCAAATAAAGAACTTTATGAGCTAACAGTATCTAGTTAGATTATCCAATGAAGAGAATCTATATTTCAACAAATAAATATAGAACAAAATTAAATGTCTAAAGAAATACTTCCACAGAAGTCATTGTAGACCAGTAATCCTGCAAGTGATTTCTTCAAACCTCTCCAATGGTAGGTAATTCTGAGAAAATGTTCTAAGGAAAGCACAGATATCTAAACTTAGTTACAATTATTCACAAGCTATCTATTCAGTTAGTATTTGCTAGGCATTATTTAAAAAATGTATTATGCATTATAAATCAAACACAAATTAAAGCTAGGAGTCAGTGTTTACTAACTGATAAGTACTCCATCAGGAAATCCTAGTGGCTCTACTTTCAGGAGAAATCTCTAATAATCAGACCATCTGCACTTTACCACTTAAGAACATCTACTACCGTCTTCTTTTCCTGGACCTTGCAATAACCATTAGCTGGTCTCCATCTTGAGAGTTTTGATTCCTTATCTCTGTTCCATATATTCTCAGTAGGTACAGAAGTCATCTAAGAAACAGATTTCATCTCATTATTTTTAATCTCTAAATAAGAAATTACTTCTTTACAAACAAAAGTAAGTTTCAAATACTTCTAGGGTTTATAAGCCTTTCTTTTCCCTTCTTTACCTGATAGCAAATTCTCTTCTTACTCAGTACGTTCCCTCAGCCTCCTACCTGCACGATGTTTCTGGAATATAGTAAAGAGCTTCTTCAGGAATTTAGTTTACACTTGCTGGTCCATTTCCCTGGAAAAATCCAAATAACCAGAGAATTTGATTCACTTCATTTAACCTTCCCCTGTACATTATCCCCAAAAAAGCATCTCTGACCATTCTTTTATACACTGACTTCTCATGCTCTATGCCTTTATCTTACTTCATGTTTCTTACTAATACCTTTATTGGTATGTATATATATATATTTTTTTAATCTAATTGGTAAACAAATTTGATGGGAGCAGAATAGTTTTTATTGTAGTGTCCTTAAGCCCAGCCCTACAAAAGTGCTCAGCATACAAAAGAAGATCATTAAATAATTTTAAATTAAAGATGGATAAAGATAGTAATATTAATCATGGAAATGTAGAATAGATTATAGCTTTAGCCTTATGAATGATTTAAAATATATAGCTATTAAGATTATGAAAATACTATAATAATTTAAATAATCGTTTCAAACAACAAATTTACACACATAGTAGTGTGCCACGTTTTATACATTACATATATAGAAATACAAAGAGACAAAAAAAGAAGCAAATAGAATGAAGTAAACTCAAAATCTCCATCAACATTTTTGCACCAGAATAAACATCATGTGTTGTTTCATCATTAATATTTTCAGTATTCATGAATGTTCAGTATATTTTCTTATCATTTTAAAATATCTTAAAAATTGAGTATCTACTGTGTGGATATGATTATAAAGTTAAATAGGTCTTCTAATTTTAGTTACAATAACAAATATATATACATATATATTCCAATAATTGTATCTATCAACTATGATAAAGATCAGAAAGTCTATATGGTTGATTCTTAATTTATTTATGCTTTATTTTCCATGTTCACAGAATAAAGGTAACAGTGCCTCCTGTTCCTAACTCCATGTTAAGTCTGCACGAATTAATGCAAGCTCAGTGCAACAGCTCACTTATAGCAAACTCAGTCATTCTTTTTTTATTGCATATATTACTACAGTATTATTTTCAGGATAAACATTCATTTCATTAGAAATTTCAGGGAAGACATGAAGTAATGAACATTGGACAGTTTAAAAAAGAAGTGAAACTCAACAGTATATCCATTAGCATGGGTTGAGTTATATTATGTCAAGACACATTTCTCCCAGATCTCTTGCCTAAGATAATAAAAATTTATATTGAGTATTCTCAGTTCAATGTAGAAATCCCAGGTGGGATAGAAGGAGTTGGAGTGGTTGGCTCTGGCCTGTTCCTCAGGGAGTCAAACCAACCAAACTCTTGAGCTGAGGTTGGTTATGCAGTAGTATAAAGGATGTCTATTAAATCATTCAAGTTCTCTTAAATTTTCTGGATGAAAGCAACACATTTCATTCATATTTCAATGGCCACATAAAGCTACATGGATAACTCTGACGTCAAAGTGATGGAAAGCAATCCTCCCTTGGATATGTATCAATGCTACAGTTGGAAATATTTGATGAAAACACTGATGTTCAACACAGATATATTCACAAGAAGAGATGGTGAATTTGTTTCATCATTAGGTTATTTTGGACAAGGATAACAGTATTAGGCTCTGAGAGCTTCTCCTTCTCTGGTAAAAACAGTATGAGAATATATCATTTTGATATAACAACATAGATATTCCAAATAATTCTACTGCCAAAATGCTGAAAAGTATTCAATATAATTTTGAAAACAGGAGTTTAAAATTCATATCTCAGCTTGTAATAAAGTAAGAGTAATCCTCAGAGGCAGAAAGCAAATAGAAAGCATAAATCTACCGTAATAAGTGAAATACAGTCCATGGCTTTCTTGGGAAAACTTGAAGATCCCTTAATATAGAGCTTTGATTTTAATAACACATGTGTGCCCAGGGCCCACACAGAGTGAAAGATCAGTGCTCAGACTACAAATAAAACTGGGATATAAGAGTAACAACCTCAGTGAAACAGTGAACCTGGAAAAATAAATAAAACAGAAAAGCAGTCATTTGCATTGATAGAATACTCTTGCATCATGCTTTTGATATGAATTTAAGAACTCTTTACCACAAGCAATATTCACACAATTTGTGGTCCAATTTCACATTACCCATGTGGTCTAATAATGTTGCTTAAAGTGGTCACATGATGTTATTGTGCACTGTCAGCACTCTATACAGATATATACTTTCCAAAATGGTGAAATTTCAATCTTGATCATGGGTACATCACATAAATACATTTTTCCAAACGTTATTTCACAATAACAACAATTGTATATTAAATAAAGAAGATAAATGATTATTGGCATAATACATAGCTAAAATCAAATAGAAACATTTTAGCTAGTGAAATTATCACTGAAAGAATGAAAATAATATTCATTTAATGAGTAAAAATAGGAAATCAATATATGGAAAAAAGAATGCAGAAGTTGACAGCCCATGGTTCAAAATTTCCAATTATGTTTTAGACATAAAATATTATAATCATGATAATTTGAAACTTTAGGTGTAATCTTTATTGGAGAAAAATATGTCTTAAATAAAGTTACGGTTTCAATATATTTAGTAAGAAAATACAATAGTATTTGTGCATTCACAATTTTATTCCAGATATTTTACTCTTCATCACAAAAGAAAATCCTTCAACAATTATGCAGTGAAGTATTCTCTTCATTTTTAAAATAATTTTAGAAAAATTAGTGGTAATTATTTATACAGGTAATAGAATTGCCTACTGCATTCATTTGAACCTGTATTCCTCTTTGTGGAAAAATATTTAATTACTGATTTAGTGTCTTTAAATGTTATAGCTATATTCAGATTTTTAAAACTTTCTTCCTTAGATAACTATTAGAGTTTGTTTCAAAAAATGTATGTATGCCTAGGTTATCCATTGTTTTGAATGAGACCATTCATAATATTTTGTTATACTTGGTAAGGCATTCAGTGATGTTCAACATTTTCCTCTTACTAAGTAATTTTAATTTCCACTTTTAGTTAGTTTGTATAAAGGTTGTCAATTTTAACAGTCTTTTCAAAAAACAAATTTAGCATTGCATTTAGCCTGGATTTCTTTTTAGCTTCCCACAAGACATTTCCTAATGTTCTGTGTGATTTATTTTTGATCTGTTGGTTAAATGTGTCTTGTTCAATTTTTATGCATTGTGAATTTACTAATTCCCTTCCAACTGGCTTTGTTGCATTGGAGAAGTTCATTTATTTGACTTTAATTTTTTTTTATTTAAGAGGAAAAAGAGAAAAACACAAAACTTTAATTTTAACTCTGTTGAGATTTATTATGTGGCTTAATATGTGTCCTACTGGAAAATATTTCATATGCACTTGAAAAAAATGTGCATTTTTTTCCTTGTTTATGTATTTGTTGGGTCCAGTTAGTCTTTGCCGTTTTGTACATTTCCTGCTTCTCTGCTGATCTATGTCTGGTTGTTCTACCCATTATGGAAAGGGAGGGATTAAAATCTCCTGTAACTGTTGTTGCTGCTATTTCTTCCTTAGGTTCTGTAAACATGTGCTTCAGGTGCATAGGAGCTCTGATATTAGGTACATGTGCCCTGGAAACTGTTACATATTTCTGATGAACTGACATATTTACTATGATATAATGTGTTTAGCTTTTGTGACTTTAACAAAAACAGCAGGAATAATCAAATAACACTATTAATATAGGGGCTTGAATAGTTATCTTAATATGTAAATGGTCACAAAGCATATAAAAATTTCAATGACACCATTCCCTAGAGAAACACATATTAGGACCACAATGAAATATAACTTCATACCTACTGCAATGGCTACTGTCCATGATGTAACAACCACATATTGGTGAGGTTATGGACACATTACAGTTCTTGTGTACTGTTGATGGGGCTTTAAAACTAAAATATCGAGAAGTTTAAAGGTAAGATTTCCATGTAACATAAAAATCCCACTTCTGAGGATTATACCCCAAAGAATCTTAGTTACAGTCTTGAAGAGATATATTTGCACACTTGTGTTCATTGCCGTACTATTCACAATTTCACTGAGAGGTAGAAATAATCAAATGTTTGTCAGTGGATGAAAGGGCAAACATAAATTATGTACACAAAATGGAATATTTTCACTTTTAACAAGCTGAACACATGGGTAGCATAGATGATATTTGAGAATGTTACATTAAGTGGAATAAATCTACTCAAATCTCCAAACATTGCATGGTTCTTCTTTGATGAGATATCTAATGTAGTTAAAGTAACTATGAAGACAATGATATGCAATGTGTCAATTATTGCAACTGTTCCACTAACCTGTTTTGAAACTGTTTCATTGTTATATTTGTCTTGTTTCTCTTTGAAAGAAAGAAAGAAAAAAAAAGAAAGTTAGAAAGAAAGAAAGGAAGAAAGAAAACGAACCACTGATGAACTTCAAGTAAAGAAAGAAAAAGAAAAAGAAAGAAAGAGAACACAGATATGCTTCCAGTGTCAAAGGAGTGGGAAAAAGGGTAAGATATTGTTTAATGCATATAAAGTTATCATTTTTCAAGATCAAAGAATAATCCAGAGACTTGTTGTTTGGCACCATGAATTTACTTAACACTGCTGAACCATAAATGTAAAGAAAAGACATAATGAGCAAGAAGTGACTATTTTCTCAAGCTTTTTTCTGAGTATTCTTGTAGATTTGAAAATGCACGTAGACAATGTTCATTTGTGTACGTGTTGGAGCTTTTCAAAATCTTCTTAAATCTCAGCTTCCCAGTTGCATAACTGGGGTGAAGGTGGAGGGTCCGCCCTGGGAGTACTTTGCAGGGGGCAGCATCATTTGCCAAAAGGAAAATTACATGATACATAATATATGGTTCTTTTGAACTATTTTCAATATTCAGCTAAGGTTAATATGTGTGTCTGAGTGCAGCAGCATCTTGCCCCATAACTGCATGCACACAAATCATACTGAGTAGTCTTCACCTTTGCATTGAATTACTACACAAGCAGCATAAACTATACCCCTGACAACCTGATTAAACTTGCACAGGTTAGCACCAGTAGCAGCACTGAGTGGCTCATGGATCTATTTTTGTCAAAAGACAGAATTGCAGCAAATAATAGATTTTACTATGTTTTATTTTTTTTTATTTTGAAATCAGGCAATACTTCCTTTCATAACACAATGAATGTCTTAATGAGCTGCTCTGAAGAGAGAACAAATAAGGAATAATGACCACAGACACAAAAACAAAGACTGGGGATTTTATGAATGAACTGTAAGCAGCAGATCATGTGAGAGGGGGCGGTTGGTTAGGTTTTTCATTTTCCTAATTCCTTCTAATACTGATTCAATAAAAGACAATTCTTAAAAATATAAATCATTCAATTGTGGAATAAAGATAGTAACTGCATCAGTTTCCTTGAGCAAATTTTGATAAAACAGCTCTGAAAAAATTTGTAGTATCAACAAAAGTAAAGATTTGCAAATTGATTGATGCTATAGATGTATAATTCACACGTCTAAGACACTACTATAGATATGTGGCTTTTAGGTGCCTAATTATGCTTATTTGAAGGAAATAGCATATTCAAGATCACCATAGATTTAATGTTTATAATGGATGAAATTAAAATGTCTCCAAAATTTATTATGATAATATGAATCATCCGGGAGTTCTTCTTGCAATGGAATACCACTCCACACAAATAAAACACAATGAAAATCAACCACATGAATAAATCTTAAAAAAGATCTTGAACAAAAGAATTAAGACATAACAGAATATGGATTTCATTTACATATAACTCAAAAGGGTATAAGTAAATTACATTTTTAAGGCATACATAGTTTTAAAAATAGAAATGTTGATAGTATGAAAGTATGACTGTAGGTTATCACTGAGCAAAGGATAGAATTCAATTAGAATGGACAAGGAGGGAGCATTTTTGGTGCTTTTTATGTTATTTTCATGGCTTGATTATACAATAACTCATTTTGCATGACTATTGCCATGAGATGTCTGTTATATATCAAAGTGGAAATATTGAAAATATATTTGGATATATGAATCTAGAGTTCAGGGAAGAAGTCTCACCTGAGGCATAAATTAGGGTGCCTTTGGTATATAGACATTATATTAAAACCATAAAAATAGATGAGATCTAAAACACTGTTTATTTAGGGGAAGAGAAAGCTAATAAAGTGAAGTGGTTTGCTGTGGGTTGAATTATGCCCCAAATGTTCATATGTTCAAATCTTAAGGCTTAATGTTTCTGAATGACTTTGTAAGGAAAAAAGTCAATGCAGAGATAAGTAAAGCCTTATTTCAGTCTGACTGGTGCACTTACAAAAGGGGGAGATTGGACAAAATCATGAAAGAAAAAATACCACCTGAGGACAGAGGATTTATTTAGCATCCTTTCTAGGGAAGTGTTTATTATCGAAATTCTACTAGTACTGTTGTTGGCAAACAGAAGGATTCTGGAAATGGGTTCTAATCTGGTTTTCCAACTGTTCACATTGTGCTGTGGTAGCGTAGCTGAGTCTAGGGAACACCAAAATATGCCACCAAACGACCCACATCTAGGAGAGAGGCATGGAACCATGGAACAGATCCATGTCTAGAAAGGTCAATAAAAATATACCTAAACTGACTGGTAACTGAGAATTAAACCTTGAAATTATCACAGTTAGGGTAACAAATATATCTTAAGATACATTTGTGAATTGACCATAGACAAGCACTTATTGGGGGATTTTTAAGAGAAAATGAGAGAGAGGACTTCAAAATAGCTTGCACTATCAATTCTCGTGATGGGGTAGGAGAAACACAGAGTAGGAAAAAAATATTGCTGTGACTGCAGACTGAATTGGAAGTGATTTAATATGGAGGAAGTAAACAGCAGGTTTATACAGTGATATGATGATCCAATAGGAAAGGGTATGTTGATTTTCAGAGAGTTAGAGGGGAGTTTTTAGCCATTAGTCACTAAAAAGGATAAAAGTCTATGATTTACAAAAAAAAAAAATAGAGAAGCCTCCTCAATTTCTTACATAATTTAATCTTATAAGGAGATACCAGAAAATAGGCATGTAAAACCTCTAAGAGTGCAGACACAGTGGGAGCCAGTAGAAATTCTCCTTTTTAAAAATGCTATTTGTTTTTTTTTGAATAGGATTTCAGGTTTCAAAGATGAAGGAGATTGTGCCATAATTCCAAGAACAGAGAAGGGATTGAAATCAAATGAAGAGGATAAATACATTAGAGAAACACAGTATGAAATTTCAGGGACATCAAAGGCCTGTCTGAGATTAGTGGCCATGAATGCAATGGGACAGCCTTAGTAGAAGTATTAGTTTTCTCACCACCTGTATTTGGCTGGTTTGTGCAACTGGCCTCCATTAGAGCCTTGGGAGAGAGCAGGGGGCCACGTCTCAGGCACTAGCATCTTGACGCAGAGGTGGCACAATGTGAATAGTTGGGAAACCAGATTAGAACCCATTTCCAGAAACCTTCTGTTTGCCAACAACAGTACTAGTAGAATTTCGATAATAAACACTTCCCTAGAAAGGATGCTAAATAAATCCTCTTCACTTTTCTTTTAATTATGACAGTTTATAGTGAAGAAATCACTACATAATAATGCACATCTGTTTAGTACTGTTTTAGATGTTTGAAAGATATTCTAAATCCACATTGTAATGGTAACAAAAACAGTAAATCACAACTGAACCACAGATTACTGTGGACAATGAGATTTGTACATACATTATTTCACTGAATACTTCAACCTTCGCTGTGAGATCTTTTTATCCCCGTTTAGTTTATAAGAAAATGGAGTCTCAGCAAGATTTTGCCTGGCTTTCCATAGCTGTAATATATCACTTAACTTCTGCTTGACCACTGAATTTTTAGGTATTTGAGAAAGATTCAAAATAGACTTCCTCATTTGCCTATTTGTTGCAGTGGTATTTCTATTTAATCTCAAAATTGTCAAATTAGCAGATTCTATTTGTCTAAAAAATTTTGAGACATGTACTTTAAAAAACTTTGATAAACTCATTCTGTGTTTGTACTGAATGAGCAAATTAAAGATTGGGTGAGAAGCAAGCATCACAACTGCTAGGCTAGAGGTCATCTTTCTCCTCCATGTTTAAAATTGGTTTGTGTTTGCATTTCGCTTCTGGATGATTATATAAGTCATAGTTCACTTGGATATTTTAGTAGACAGAGTTTAATACAGGGAACTAGATTATTACAACCACTGGAAAAGCTGAGAGAATAAAGTCAGAGGACCGCTGCTTGCTTCCGCAGATCTACAAAAATAAACTGTCAATCCAGCTGATTCAATAAAGAAAGTGGTGTGAAATAGTTCATCAGGGTACCACGGAACTTCCATAAACTGCCTGGTTGCTCATGTATCAACCACTACTAGAAGAAATAAATGACCTCGGCTCTCTGTCTATGTAATTTCACCAAAATACCTCTTATAACAAAAATCCAAACTCACCTTATAAGAACCTGTAAACTGTGGTTTTGAATGTTTCCAATACCTGTGACCCAGGGATAATTTGTTAAAATATGTGATTCAGTTCTCCCTTGTGGGTCCCTGGTCTCTAGCAAGTTGCTGTTTACATATAAACTCAAAATAATCATGAAAGCAATAGGAAACCTTTCTCTGCTATTTTCCATATGTTATCTTCCATTCATACATAAAGACCTATTCCCAATGTGATGGTTTGGGGACATGGGGGTTTTGGAGGTGATTAGGTCATAAGGATGAGGTCCTCATGAAAGGAATTCATGCAGAGGTGCAAGGGAGTTTGTTCACCCCTTCCACCAAGTAAGGATACAAAAGAAGGGGTTGTTTGTGAACAGTGGGTTAGAGCTTGACCAGGCTCTGAATCAGTAGTTTAATCACGGTCGTCAGTCTCAGAACTTCAAGAAGTAAATGCTGCCTACTCATAGCTTGTGATGTTTTCATAGTTTCCTGAATTGACATAAGGCAACTTCTAAAATGATTTTTTTTGTTAAGTTTTTCCTACAGGAGAACAAAGGAATTATACCAATGAAGGTGCATCCCTAAGGAGAAGAGATATGGCCCTCAGAGTCACTATATCTACCTTTGTATAGAGATTATTGGACTTCTAGCTCATTCAAAACTTATCATTTCATACTATAATTTAAAGATAAATTAGTATCTCTAAATAAACATATTACACATATGACTCATATACCATAACGTGGGAGGAAGAGAAGAATAAAACATATTTGTTGATATATACAAACACAGTGGCAAGCCAGGAGTTAATTCTCAAAATGAAAATAGTTCTTTAGTGAAGAGCATATTGTTCTTTCAAGTGAAAAGTGACTTCACATCACATCTTGATTGATGACATACATTTGAGTGTCTTTGTATCTTTGCTTCACCAGTTACAACTGACTGAGTATCTTGTGCTGAAGTGTATTGCCTGTAGAAAATTTGCTTTCCCTATTAATATTCACTCTGATTTTGTGGCTTTGGGATTCTCAAGCAATGATTGGGTGCAGTATGCCCAGATATGATACATGTTGGCTGCAGATTCCTAAGGGACCCCATGAGAAGCTCAGTTTCCTTATGGCGTACTGTGTAAAGTACAGCAAGATGTATTTAGAAAGGAACACTTTGACATGCTTAAATTATTGAAAGTATCATAAAGTTTCCCTGTTGCTGAATTCTGAATTTTTGTTAGAATGAGCATGCTTCTGCTTTGAAAAGTAAGGTTTTTACTATCTCTTTCTTCTCTGACCCAATCAGCATGATAGGCTTTAGTGTGGTAGACCAGATAACCACCTTGTTTATCAACATCATCATATTTTATTATGTTGCTTCTTTATTAATATAGCACATACAAAATCCATTTCACATATGTTTCCCAGTATCTTTCTGGTGTATTGACAATATTTGTTAATAATGACTTTGATTTGTATGTTCTCTATTTGTAAAGTAAGGTAGAGTAAAACTTTTTCTCCATTGAAATCATATCTTTTAAGGGAGTGTATGAAATTTGGTGAGAATGGGTTTTGAGGAGAATCAGTAACACTTTACAAGACAATTTCTGCATCACAGGTTCATTCAGCAAGAGGAGGCATGGTGGAATACACCTATGCTTCCAGTTGTCTTGGAGGCTGAGACAGGAGGATTGTAAGTTTCAGTCCAGCAAGGGAAAAATTTAGAAATTTAATGAGACCCTTGTATGAATAAAAATTAAAAAGGACCAATTATGTGTCTGAGGGCAAAGGCCCTATGTTTAATACACAGTACCACCAAGAGAAAGAAAGGAAGAGAGAGAGACAGAGACAGAGACAGAGACAGAGAGACAGAGAGAGACAGAGACAGAGAGAGAAAAGGAGAGAGAAAAGAACAAGCGAGGAGAGAGGAGGGGCAGGAGGGAACCGGAGGAAAGAAGAGGGGCGGGGAGGACAGAGGAGACCTCTATAAAGCCTGTGAACGTCAGCTAACTACAGTTTTGGACCTTGACTAGTGTTTGTTTTATTTTTAACATTGACCCTCACATTACAGGAGAATAGAGATTCTTTGAGGCCAGTGATAGCAAAATTTTTGTTTTTGTGTTTCTTTGTTCATTTGCCCTTCCTTGAGCCAAAATGTCTTGAATTTGTGATTTTTTTTTGGTAAGCTGTGTTGAGAAATAGATAGCTCATAGTGCTTATAAGGGCCATTTCCACTAAGCAATATTTAGTAACTCTCGTGGTCTCCCGATGACACGTCTTTAATGAGCGTTTCTCTGCCGCTGGTTATAGGCAAGCCCTGGTCTGCGAGCCCTCAGTTCTCTCCATAATGGTGTTGTTATGTTTTCAAATAAAACTGGGTCAGATAACCAATTCCAGCTTCCCACTTCTGAGTCATTTATGTTCCAAAATTCTGAATCTCTCAAGGATTTGGTTTGGGGAACCTGAAAGAGCTCTTGGTAACTCAGTGGGAACAGATTTAATATTATAGAGGATAAGACAATTAATTCACCTCCAAAGTGCTGGCAGAAGCCCGACTGAGGAAAGGCGCTGCTTAATTTTAAACCAGAATTGTCAGCTCTTCTTCTCAAAGTCACAAAGTCAGAGAACTGAAGATGTGCAGGACCTTGACGAGAGTTCACATATGTTGCTGTCTCTAAAAGAAGAAACATGTTAGTTTTTTTTTTTCTTTTTCCTTTGCTCTTAAGTCTCAAACCATTCCTTTCAGTATTGAAATATAACATACCACCATGTGGATAAAGAATTATGGGGAATACAGTTCTTGGCTTCCAGATTCTGTAACTCAAGTGGATAGTTTAGGTAGATAGTTTAGATAGTTTAGATAGACTGAAAATGCTAAGGTATGTATTAAATTGATATAGCCTGTGCTAAACCAAACTTTGTATCTGTGATACAGCTTTCAATATTCTTTAACACGCTTTCCTTTATTATTATGTCTGACAGTCACTCAGTGACTTTCATGTGGCAATCTTGTCAAGTCATCTTGAAGTATTTTATTTTGACCCACTTTTCTACATCCCACTCAGTGTTCTAAATGTGTTCATCATCATCATCTCTTTTGGCTTCCTGTAATATTTTCCTAATTGCTCTCCGTACTTCAAATATCACTTGCTCTCAATCCATTCTCACTGAAATCAGAAAAATATTTTAAAGCAAGAATCTGTTTATGTCACTTTGTTGCTCAAAATGTTCAATGTCTTGCCAATATTTCTATGATAAATTGGATAATTCATTATTTAGACTTTGCCATCTCTCCCAGGTTGATTACTGCCACAGCTTAGAGAACAGGTTCTTTATACATCATAATTTGCCACTCACAGCTTCACGGAAATTTAGATTTCTTGGTGAGCCTTCTCTTTTTCTCTAACATACTGAGAATTTCCTCATCACTAATTAGTTTTCTGTGTCTGACCAATCCTTTAGGTACATATTTAAATTCTCATCTAAAAAATAAGACAATCTTCAGTACCTACTGGTTTTATCCTGCAGAGATTATTTTTCTTTCATTCCTCTTCCATTTGCTGTGTTACTATGGATGAAATCATTTTCTTAACTCAGATTGCTACTTTCTGATCATTGTTTAGCTCTTGTAGAACCAGCAGGTTTTGAAATTTTGCCTCATTTAACATCATTTGATACTGGAATCTTCTATGGCCATTTGTCATGTGACTCAGAAGCTTTTTCTATTTCCAAGACTGACTGGCTCCATAATGGCTTCAAAGAATCACATGTGGGGAGCTCTCTTGACTCCTTATTCTCAGAGACCCTTGACTCCTTGGATGCCAGTTATGTCAATTTTAAGCATTGCCATGGATACAATCTTGATTTTTATCATCCCTTATAATTTTATTACCTCTAGTAAAATATGTTCCAAAATACTAATCTCCAATCACAACTTCCATTCATTCCAGATTTTCACTCCATTTCTTTCATTATATTATTTTATCTTTATTGTATCTTTGGATATTCAATCTCTCTTTCCCTTTTCCCTCATGCCCATGATTTCAATTTATTTCTGATGAGTTCCTGGCTTAGTGGTGAATCATAGCAGCATTTTATTTCCAGTCTCTGCTTGATTTAATTAGTTGGATTGTTTTTTTTTCTTGCTAATTTATATGATTTTTTTGACCCAGGAACCATAAAAACTTTACAATTTGTTCATTCAAGCCTACTATCACCAGCATACTAGGAATTTATGGAGAGACTCATACTTCCTTACAAGCTG
Source organism: Cavia porcellus (assembly GCF_034190915.1). Lineage (NCBI taxonomy): Eukaryota > Metazoa > Chordata > Mammalia > Rodentia > Caviidae > Cavia > Cavia porcellus. The sequence goes on along the minus strand of NW_026947503.1, from coordinate 52,243,840 downwards.
GTGTCTCTATAAATTGTTTTCTTCACACTCATTTTTGACATTTTGTTTCCTAGTAATCATTTCACTTGTTCCTGTTCAACTTGTTTCCATCTCTTATAACATCTACAGATTATTTTTCCAACCCCAAAGTGTTATATTTCCATGAGGAATCACTGGAAAACTGCTTCTCTCCTCTGTTCTTTACATGCTTTCTGACTGAGCTTTTCTTATGATCTCAAATAGTACTGCATGCAGACAACTTTCAATTATGCATCTGATCAATGGGTTTATATTTTTAACTGTGTAACTGTTTACTCTGCATATGTTTCAGATTATGATGACTTTAGATGAATTTATTATGTATTATTTCTCAAATGTGTAATTTCTCTTGAGTTTCCATATCTCTGAACAGCACAGGTATCCACATGATGGTCAAGCTCAGAACTGTCTACATCATTCTTGACTTTGAAATTTCCTTTCCTATTGGTTTTTACTTTACTACTTCTTGATTTTGTTTCCCTCTTCAGTATTGGTGTTACTTCCTTATTCAAGGTCTTATTATTTATTGTGAAATCTGAAAGCGATCTCCTTCCTGTTACTTAAGATTGTCTTATTTTCTAGTTACTATAATTTATTTTCTCTGATATCAATTTCATGTTGTAATTTCCCTGCATTGAATATTTTAGTGACTACCAGACTTACAGAGCAAATTCTGTGTTTCCTGGCATGAAATACCAGCTCTCCAGTAAGAGATCCCCATCTTCTTCCCTAATATCTCTTACCAATATCTCCTACTCTTTTTCTCATATCATGGATGTCCTTGGTATCTTTTTTTTTTGTGAGCAGGGGTTTATGCATATGTGGCATCCTATGTCTGAAACATCTTAACTGTTCCAGTAATATGTTGCATTTATATCTCTAATGGCACAATTTACTGGCATTATCTATTTTTATGTGTCTTTCCCATTAGAATATAAGGCCTGGAAGAAAAATCAATTTTTCTGAGTCCTTAGTACAATGTGTGGTGGAGAATTATAATCTAATGTTTATTATATGCATAAATTTAATAAAAAATGAATAAACCCAAGATACACAATTTTACCTTAGCCTTGTAAACAATAGCCCTTCCTTGAGATTTGGCAGCTGGCTGAACTGTTGGACTGTCTGTTGAAGTACTTCCATTATATTCTGATATCAGTTGGTACAGGAACATGCTTTATTTTCGCCATATAGTTTGCATTATAGTCAGTGGCTTGCAAGGTAGTAGATTTGATGTAGGACATACACATTTATACAAGTCTCTTTTAGTATTCATTCAAAAGGTCAAATGCAGAAGAGTGCAAGAGATCTGTCCCCATAGAGACCTGTAGAATCCACTTGAGGGCCTGGATCCCATGGAAGTGTGCCACACGAGTCCAGCCTAAGGCTTAGAATCCACAACAACATGTCATACAAGTCTGCATCAAGGATCTGCACCAGGAAGACCCAAAGGCCAGTGGTGGGAAGCTATGAAGTATTCCCATGAGATGAAATATCTGTTCAAGAATGCTAAGGGATCTTCACTGGAGCCAGGAAGCAATATTCAAGTTGATGACTAGAACTTCTCAGGAAGAGAAGCCACTGTGGGTGACTGTGGGTGACAGCAGATATAGCACGACCCGAGCTTCTCCTCTGAAGAGTTCATATCAGAATACTTGGCCAAGGCCAGCCTCTCCAAGAAAATCAAGAGCATGCTGTGTGCATTTCCCTTTCTGCGCTGCTGGCAACGGTCTTCGGGTGGAACTTCCTTGCCCAGAACCTTGCTGAGTCGATTCAGTTGAGTGTTCTCAATTAAACTGACCATTTGTAACTTCAACACAATTGGTTACACTAAAATATAATCTGAATATTAAATAAATAAATGTGTTCCAAAATGCTGGAGACACTCTAGGGTAAAATGAACACTTCTACACTGCTAGTGAGAAAGTAAAGTCACACAACAGCTTTGGAAATCAATACGAAGTTTCCTCAATAAATGGAAACTAGAAATTCTATTTTACCCAGTTATTTTCCTTCTAGGAATCATCCCAAAAGAGGAAAAGATATCATACTACAGTGACACATGCATACCCAAGTTTAAAGAGGCACAATTCAAAGTAGCCAGTCCTCGAAACAGCTCAAATGTCCCTTCACAGATGAATAGATAAAGAAAATTGGCTTTTACACATAATGGGGTGCTGCTCGGCCATAAAGAAGGATAAACTTGAATCATTTGTAAAGAAATGGATGCATCTTGAGACCACAATGTTAACTGAAATAAATCACACTCCAGCTTAAATGATTTCTTTTACATCAGAAACTCAAAATATGATAAAGAGAAACAAAAAATGTAGATGATAGGAAATAAGAAAGAAGCTTGTTCTAAAAGTGGGAAGTGGCCAAATGATGGAGGAAGACTTGGGAGTGAGGAAAACAGCATGAAAAAAGAAAACAAATTAAAAATATGTTATGTACATGTACCAACTCTATACAAGCAATGTCAACGTTATGCACTATAAGCATGTAGTAATAAAAATATAATAAAAATAAATGTGTTCTGTATATTAACTTATAACATGTAATCCACCATCGTCAATGGAGATGAATTAGTATGACTGAATTGTTCACGGAGCTGAAGGTGCTCAATCAAGTTACAGTATTTAATTAAATTACAATGGGATTTTTGAATGAAAACAGAAATTCACTGGTTATATAATGCTGCCATTTACAGCAAGATTAAAGTTGATTATACACAAAAATCTATTTGAAATTCCTGATAGTTAGATGAAAAATATGTTGTGGCAAAAATGTAAAGCTTTCTTTTGCTTCTCCTTTGTATGATGATTTATAGATGACCACGATTTATGATATATTTCCTGACAATGGCTGTAAGACTATATCTTTGATGATTTATTAGGATTTCAGATACTGATGGCTCAACATTACTTTTTCCAATAGTATCCAATTAACTACATTGATTTATTAATTTGTAGTATTTGAGAATCTAGCCCCTCGTTTCTTTAACATAGCATGTTCCTATTTGCTTTATTTGGATTTTACAGATTTACTTTTCAATAATTAATACTGTACTGTTCTGTCTATTTTTCAACAATTAATACTGACCTGTACTATTTTAGTTTTATGCCACAAGTCAAGTGTATGTGAGTCTATTTGTTCATAAAATTTCATAGTTGACTCTATTTTATTTTATTAAGTTTCTTAGGGAAAAAAATTGTCCTAACAAGTGAAAGAGGCTTAAGAACACTGAAAGAACCAATTCTTTCATTTTGCAAGAACTGCACATGAGTTTAATCTTGGAAACTAAATGAACTCACTGAAAGCATGTCATCTATCACACCTAACAAAGGCCTGGGTTGCCCACTTTAACCTATTCCCATTTTAATAACACAATGGAGAGGTGTTTTCTCTCATAGCACACACACCAAATTTGTTATTGATTTTTTTCTGCTGATCCTGCAGGTGCTGTTCCTACTTTGTGTATCTTTTGTTTTGCCAATCTTCTGCGAACTGCATTGGTAATGCATTCACAAGACAGACCAGGTCTTTCTCCTGTTTGTGGCTAGCTTTCTGGCTGTTAACACACTTTTGCAGTTATGCTAGCTGCACCTACTTTTCTTACTCGCTTAAATGTGAATATCCGATGTTTCATAAAGCATTTCCATTACAATTGCTCTTCTTTGTGAAGTTAACTTTTACCAGGAGTATGTACAATGTGTTGACCTTATTTGTCTAGATAAATTTTACAATTCTCATTTTATTCCATCGCCTTTGTATCGAATAGTCAAGAAAATTTTAAATAATATGCAATCCCAAATGTATTTCATTCATAAGAAAGCTCTCCATATCAACCGAATCTGGTCTAATACACAATTAAGTGACTTAATAAAATACTAGAAAACTACTAAGATAGCTTTGTTTTTCTATCTTTAAATAGCAACAACTATTAAGTCAGCTTTTCTTCTATTTAGCTGAATTCCTGCTTTTCAATAGCTGACTAGAAAGTATACAGTTCTGAAAATCTGTAAAGGTTTTAGTAAATTTTCAGCACTGAGATTATATTTATTTTAAAGCTCTGCACGACTGACTATTGGTTCCTCAAATCTATGTGGTATTATACGATGTACTGTGAATAGTATTTTACTTACTCATAAAAATGGACAAGACCTAACAATACTAGTACCCAAAGAAAACACAATAGCAGAACCAAGAGAACTGAAAATCCTACATCGACCACAGTTTCATCTCTGGAACAACACATTATCAAAAAGAAAGTCAAGATTTATAGCCATACTTTAAAGAAAAAATAAATCAGTAGAAGATGGTGAGAGCAATGAGAAAAATGTCTTGCATGTTTTCATTTCTTTCTGTTAGATTTCTTAAACTGTATGATGCAAAATGCACTATACAGTTATATTCGCTCCTTGCATGATTATTATTGATTCTCTTTTCACTCAAGAGAAACCTTAAATGCTGTTTGGGAAAAAGTCCTGAAGCACTTTCTCCATCATCTCACCTCTTGTCAATTCCTACTTTTAGAAAGGCAACATCATAGTTGTCTTGAACAGAAAGGATGTGGTAGAAATGACCTGAATATCATACAGGGTCTTTTCTCCGATCTTTATATTATTAGATACTGCTGCCACTGTCAGTGTGAAAATGAATAAAATACAGTGCCTATCCAGCAAGCTTTCCAAACCCCAAGCTGTGCCATTTAAAGAGAGGTCACTCTAGGTCTAGTTTGAGTATGTTTTGCATAAAAGACAGTGTAGACAAATGATGAAACTATTGTCACCTTTAATAGCTTTTAGTGTCATGTAGTTATCCAGAAATGTGCTTTCCCAGTGTAGTTCCTGCTCTCTTGTATTTACTTTACTGTCAGTCTCTCTTTTTCATTTTACTTGTGCTCTTTTTCTGAGAAGGACTGTCACATGCATTATGCCCATTAAATCTTATTGCTGGCAACTTTCAGGTAAGAGCAATTCTGTTCTAAAGCCAAGAAAGCAGAGGCACAAAAGACTGAATTTCTTGAAGGATTCTTCTAACTTTTTCTAAGTCGTATTTCATGCTTCAGAGCATCTTTCATTTTTAATACCCCCAAGTTAACATTTTAGCTAAAGAAACACCAAATTTTTCTGAAAATGTATTGTAAATGGAAAGGAAACTTAGGATGCATGCAATTTATAATGATACATCTATCAAAACATTGGAAAAATAAAAGACTTTTAATTTTATGTATGCTTTCATCCATTCATATAGTGAATATTTATGCTGTATCTTCCAAGAGCCATTCCAATGCTAAACGACAGGGATATGGGGGTTTTAGCTGACATCAGAGAGCTTCATTTCTAGTTAGAAAAATGTGAACATTAATAATAATCACACATATATATTGAAAAATTGCCAATCAAGATTATGAAACAAATTGTACACATGGCTTTTCAAGTAAAAGGAATCTACTTAATTTTTTCCCCTAAAAGGAATCTGTTTTACTCTTAGGGCTCATGATACTTTCCTAAGGAAATAACTTAATTGGTAGTTTTAATTTAAGATGGGATGTGATATGAGAAATTGCAACTTAGAGGGAATTGTTTTTAGGAAGCTTCTTGTAGCTAAGAAAAAACATCACTGTTGGCTTAAGATATAATCTGAGACAGAGATAAAGACATACCATTGAGAATTCTAGGGAAGAACCTACTGACATTGTAGTAAGAAGTAAGAGTAGAAAAAGCATTTGGAAGCATTGTAATTTCTCACTCCCAAAATGGTTAGGTAAGATGCCATCCATTGTTGGTGGACAGTCTTTGTGGAGACTGAAGTATTGTGGTACCAAAGGCTAAAGACTGAAAAGGGAAATTTGAAGTTATTATTATATCAAAGATAATGAAGCCCTGGGAAGATATGAATTTTCTGGGAAAAAATTATACAGAAAACTATAAAAGAACGTAAGTTGATATATTCTTGTGTTTAATATGTTTGTTGTAAGGTGAAGCCCTGAACATACCCAAATATTAACAGAAAGAGGCAATCGCAAGACAGGTTTTGTATAGAAGCAGTATAAAAGGGTTAACAACATGCCTTAAAATTGGAGGGGTGAGATATACAGCATATAAGAGAATGAATACATTTTATATCTGCCAAGGCATAAAAATATTAGCAATTTGCCTGAAATACAAAACAGCTTGTGATTTCCCACCTTTTAGTTTGGTGATACTTACTTTTTCCACAGTGCAGGCATAGAATGCATAGCTTATTATGAGGATTCAATGGGGCAGTAGATGAAGAACTCTCAGAGCAATTCTGGGCCCAGAGTGTGAATCCAATAAATACGACGTGTCTTCATGGTAAGCTTAACATTGTTTGGAAATCCTCTGCATAACTGTTTTATCTGACATACAGATGGCTATAGGAAAAAGGACAAATTTACTTACATGCTTGTGGTATTGAGCCTCAAGTTGGAGACATATTCAATTTATGTGTGGTGATTTGAGTGCAAAATCTGAAGTTTAGATACTAGTGAAAAGTATGTATGTACCTAATGTATAGACCCAGAACCAGACAGGGCATATTGTAATCTAGAATAAAAGAGGAAGTTGTGTGCAGTTAAGAGTTGTAGGGAAATAATCAAACATATTTTTATTTGGTTTTCATTGCTGAAAATACAAAGACCCCAATATCATCATAAATTCAACAGAATTATGTGCATTATGTCCCATCTAAGGTGTGAGAAACTCTCCTAAGCCAACAAAGAGAAGTGTTTGTGGAGCCTTTTGTATCAACTATTGTGATTGAATTATACTCAAATCAGGACCCTAATTTACTAATTGATAATAGATCAAACATGATATAAATGATTTCTAGTTAAGGGAAGATATCTTATGTGATACAGTAGAGAAAAATACTATTAGATTTGGTTAAGTTATATTACATTTAATTAAATTGTCACCTTGATCTTTTAAGATCCTTTGTCTCTTCTGTGCTTGCCTATTTATGACTGTCTCATTTATTAAATTCTGCCTTTCATCTGTGGGTTCTTAGGATACACTGAAGGTAATTTGCTTTCATATTCGTAGAAAACAGTCAACCATATTGTCCGAAAGTGGATAGAATCCCACAGGAACAATTTAAATTAGATATATTTTTATTTAATTTTGATTATTTAAGCTAATTTTGCACAGCAAAAATAATACACAATCATACCTTAACATTTTTCAATATGATAAAAAGGAAAAAATGGAAATTAATTTTCTGTTCCTCTCCACAATTCTTCTAATGTCATTTTCAATGTACATACACACATATGGAGCTATGCTCTACACCCTATTCTTCACCTCTTTTAAAAAATATTCAGGTTTTTAGTGACATTTTCTGCCAGATCAACCTCATTCTCTTTATTGACTGTGTATCATTCTATCCCATTAGATTGTTTCTCATTCTTTCCTATTAAAAACAATATTGCAATTAATAAACCTATACAAGTTGTGTTCAGGAGCATATAATTCCAAGTACTTGGAGGCTCAGGAAAGAGAAACAATTAAGCCTAGGAGTACAGGTCATCCTGGGCAACATATAGGATTCCATCTCAAAATAAATACAAGTTAGATAAATAAATATTCTATATGTGCAAGCTGCATAACCATGGGGCTGCATGCAGTACTGCTAGAGATTAAATCATAGGTTAGGTAATAGCACTGTGATAAAGTGCTGTGCATAGTATGCACAAGCCCTAAGTTTCAGTCCCCAATATCATCAAAAATAAAATGTTACCAGCTAGTACGTGTCCTCCAGTGATAATGAAAATTTAGACTAAAATACAAATTTGCAGGGAAAACTTTGTAAATAAAAATACAGGAAAATAAAAGAAGTACAATTATGACAAGTATTAACCTGGTCTCCTAATTAAGCAGAGCAAGAACAAGAGGAAAAAGCTTGGGTAGTTGGAAGGGTCAACTTTCACACAGAGGTTCAGATTAGCCTGCCCACAGGAGGCTGGCTTTTAGGAATTAGCTGAGGTGATTCAAGGTCTGTTTAATCCCAATCAGCCCTGGTTTTGTAATTCTGGAAAACTTCATGCTGGAGGGTTGGCTCTATGCCCTCAACATGATTTTTTCTGTGGTGGCTTCCGTCATGTGAGCTCTACTTTTCCTGGAATTCAGGTGATCACAGTTTTTTTTTTTTTTTTTTTTCTTTGAGACAAGGTCTTACTATACAGTCCAGGCTGGCCTCAGGCTTACTTTAAAGCCCAGGCTGATCTCGAATTTACAAGGATCCTTCTTGCCTCAACCTCCCAAATGTGCAGTAATAGGAGTATATCACCTCACTCAGCTCTGGTCTCCCTTCTTGAAGGTGATGAGGATAGTCTAGATTAAAGGCTAATCATTTTTTTTTCTGCCAATGTTTAGGCAAACTGGTGACTAAGAAATAGAGCCGAGAAGAATTTAACCCAGATATTGGGCATTTGTAGGTTTAAGCAGAGTCATTATCAAAACCTGTTTTTAAATCCCTGATAGGCATAGAAAAAACATAAATTGTGTTTTGAATGAGTAACATATTAAACTCCCTGCATCATCTTTTTTGTTTGTTTGTTTGTTTTGTTTTTGTTTTTTCCCCTGTGTCCTCATGGTGATGATCTCTGGCTATCTCAGGCTTACTGACTTCCTCAAGGAACTTTGATAGTTGAGATAGAGCATTCAGCTGCCTTCCAGAAAGCTCCACTTCTTCAGGAGCTTCAATAGTTTAAACTGACCTTTAGCATCTACAAGAAAACTGGGAAGCTGCTTCTTGTTGGGTTGAAGAATTTCTACTGTAGCAGAGGATGCCCCACCAGTCAGTATACCTCAGGTAGTTGCCCAGGTAGCAGTTCCTGTTGCTTGTGTTTTCTGGGGATGACTTGTCACTGTGATGCTTATTATAAGAACCAATCAAAGACAGCCAAGTACTCCGCTTCTGTACTTCCTGCTTGCTTATCCCATATAAGCCCCAAACTATCAAGCATCAGGGTATGATATTTTTATAAGGATTGTTTCTTTGGCAGTGCCTGTCTGATATTAAATAAATCTGCCTCAAAATCCTGGGTGATGTTTTAGTGATTTTTTTTTTTTTTTTTTTTGGTATTGCAATATCATCCCAAGAGTCTGAAGACTGAACTGCATCCTACTGCTAACTTCTGATTAGGTGGGACATCTTAGATGCCTTCGCAGAGGTCCAACCTCCCTATCTCTGGCTTTAACATTGAAATGTTTCAAGTGTGAGTAATGAGCTTCAGTCCCACTTAGAGATGGAACATTTTTCTCCTGATGCACTGACAGCTGATCCACAACTTTCTCATTAGCAAGTTTGCATTGATTGGGGGCCTCTTATGAGGTTAAAGAGAGTTCCACTTGCTTAGGGAATCTGGAGGCTAAACTGAATTTCCCTGGTATTTCAGGCTATAGGTATACTAGATTTACATAACCATTTTGCAAGGGTTGTTTCTGAAACTTGTGTTTTTCAAATTCATGTTCCAACAACAGTTTTAACAAGTCACCAATAATGAGACAGATCCTTCTCCAGGTTCAAGGGAAAAATTTTACTGTGCTTGAACTTGGCTATTTAGAGAAATGTAAGAACTTCAGATGAGTGGTGATCTGCAGCCTAATCTAGATTAGCAATCTGAATCTTATTTTTGATTCTATGAGGCAGAAAAAGTGACCCATCCTGATCCCCATCTAACAGTAGACCCACTTTAGGGAGCTCATCTTGCCAGTAAACCTGTCATGCAGTTCGTAATGTAAAACAACAAACTACTCAACCTTTCACCTAAATTCTTGAGTGCAATGTAAAACAAACTGTCAACTCCTGATGTGGACCTGCTACTGTGAGCAGAAACACCTAGGATGTAGACGATCCGGCCCATGGATCAATCCGTGGGGTGTACCTGGAGGGGGAATGGGGATTAAATAAACACATGGGGGTGACAGAGAGAGAGACTGAGGCAAGTTGAGAGAATCTGATCAAGCCCCATTTATTCCGGAAGTGATCACATCTTTTATAGGCCAAGGGTGGGCTGGTGGGACAGGAAGAGGCTATGGGGATGAATACAACAGGGTCATTGTCACATCCGGGTATGTGACCTAAGCAGGACAGGATTATGGTTAATGTAGGCAGACACATTGTGCCCATAGAAGAGCAATGGGGCTGTCACTCGGCTCCCTACATCTCCTTCCTTTCTATATTATTTAATCAGGAGTATGGCAGGCCCTGTGAGGACAACGTCTGTCTTAGGTCAAGGACCTCATTACATGAACCCAACCATGCTTTACCCATCATGGCCTTGCAGGACACCAGTTGGTCCTGTGCCTGTCTTAGGCGGCCAATGGAGTTAACATGCATGTCCTGGTTGCCTGTCTCTGACTGCCTGTCCCTTGCCCCAGGGCAGTTAGGCCACGTCGTCATATGGGCCATTCGTGGGAATTCCTTCCCGGTAGGTTTGTTGATCTGCCATCTCCAGCTGATGATAGTGTACCCGAATGGGCTTTGCCATAAATGCATCTATCCGGTAATTAATGAGCATCATAATCCTCTGAAAAATACAAGGACTCACAGAAAGGAGAAGCAATAGGGCAGCTAGGGGACCCAAAAGGGGCACTAGGTAAGGGAAAAGTTCCTCTCACACACACACATTGAGGAGAAGGGGTTGGCAGCCATTTGTTGTTGTCGCTGTTGAAGTCGTTCTTCTATTTCTTGGAGCTTGCCTCGCATAACACCGGAAGCAGTCTATTTGGCTGGTTTATGTTCCTCCAGACCGAGAAGAGCCTCCTCCGCAGTCACAGGGGGTTGTGTGCATGGCTGTCAGCAGTTGTATTCTGTTTGGCAGGGGTCTAAATCCACTATGGGTGTGGTACGTCTCAAAGAGAAGGCTGAGTAGGCAGCATAGGGCTCTGGGGAGTTGTGTCACCTGTAAGAGAACACAGGGGATTGTGCTTCAGGAAATGACATTATTCCTGGGCATTGCATGGGGTCTTTGAAGAACTGTCTACTTGTTTTATGAGCCCCTCATGTAGCCATCTAGCCTCTCTATCATGTTGAGAGTGAACACATACTGAAACACATACCAAGTCTCCATATGAGAACAAAGTCAGGACCATGCCATGAATTAGTCAGGGGGTCTCGCCATAGTACAGAAGCAAATTGCTTTTGTGTTTCAGAATGCCAAAAACTCATGGCTGCTGACTGTCCAGAAGCATCCAAATTTAAAAAAAAATAAGGATAAATAAGGCACGAGATAGAATATTTTTAGGTATCCTCCTTGTGGAGTACCATTCCCCCCCCCCTTTTTTATTTCATCAACAGTGAGTTTTAGGGAAAGATGTGCCCTTTTAACTATGCCTTGACCTTGAGGGTTATAAGATATGCCTTTTATATGATCAATATTAAGATGTTGACAGAAACAAGCAAAGGCAGAACTAGCATAGCCTGGACCATTATCAGTCTTCAATTGTTGTGGGCATCCCAAAACTGACAAGGTAGTTAACATATGGCTAATAACATTTGGTAGCTTTGCCAGTCTGAGGAGAGGTATAAATGAAACCACTAAAGGTATTTATAGTTAAATGAACATATTTAAGATTGCCAAACTCAGGAATGTGGGTGACATCCATCTGCCACAATGCATTAGGGATAAGCCCTCCAGGATCAACCCCAAAGTGTGGAACTGGGAGGTGTATGGCACAAGAAGGGCAATTTTTTACTATCTGTCTGGCTTGTTTTCTAGTGATCTTAATACAGAATTATAGAAAAATAAATGGTAAGAAATCAACAATTAATAAGTTACACACTGTCATCCCAGAAATAGCTGTCCAGGTTACAAACTTAAAGCATGCAAAGCGACAAACAGTGACATTGCCAACAGTTCTGCTCAATGATCCAACAAAAACTTAGTAATATGTTTACTGGTTCCACACACTTGTTTTTTTATCTCAAAGAGGGCAAGACCAAACATACCAAAACAGAACAAAACAGTTTAAAAAAAAAAGATTTAAAGAAATACAGATTTTAAAGCAATTCCACTGGAGATCTCCACTGTTCACTTAATTGTCTCTAGTTTCTTCCAAACAGTTGTGCCTATCTTTATGCACATTAAATACACACTGCATATTATAGAACTAATCAAATATTACAGGATGATGAAGGCTCCTTAGGTTTTCAAGATCTGACATTGGGGAAGACAATAATGACTACCATAGTGTCTCTCATTCTCCTTTCAGCAGCTGTCCCCATTCTTACATATGCTGAAATTAAACTTAAGAGACTAGACCAGCATCACTCCGATCAGTTAAATGAGTCAAAGTAACTGACATTGGAATCTCTATCTCTGGAGTCTTTTTGTAAAATGACCAGTCTCTCTACAGGTAAAACAGTTTTGTTTATGCTTTTAAGATAAACACCATCCAACTGCAAACCCCTACAAGGCAGCAGCCATAGCAAGACCTTGATGACAAGCAGTTCTAATGTCAATGGTACCAGGGATGGAACTCAGCCTTTTGTCAGGCAGGCACCTTTGCCACTGAGTTAAATCTCAAGCCGTGGGGACTGAACTCACAACCACACACTTGCAAGGCAGGTGCTCATGCCACTGAGCTAAATCTCCAGCCCCTCTGCTTAATGCTTCTGAGAGAGGAACTCATATCACCCTTAAATTGCTTTTGGGCCTCTCTGCTGACATAGGAATCTTTCATTATTAACATATTAAGGTCCCACCTATTGCCAGCCTGTGTATTGTGCCTGGTGGTCTCTTTGCAATTTTTTTGTATATTCTGATTTTTACAAAAGATTATAAGCAACTATAGGGCCATATTGGGTGACTGCTACCTTTAATTCTTTTAAAGCTGCCACTGTGAATGGCATATGAGTCCTAATGACTTGTGGAGCTAGTGACGCAGTACCCGCACCATCGTGCGGCTGTGTGGCGCCATCTTGGGGAGGTATGTTTGTTTCCATCACCAGAAATGCAATTGTCAGGAGAGACCCACACTGATGTGGTGGAAGTGAGGCAAGGGCCATTTTAAGAGTATCACAAGGCCTGCCAGAGGTAGGCGCCATCTTAGGGGCACTATAAGGCTGTATAGCTCAGAGGGCCTTGTGTGACCATGTCCTCAATCTGAGGATCTGCATGCAGCTGGGCAAGCAGCTCAGAGATTAAATTCCAATATGCAAAGGTGGTCACCGGAACCTTTTCCAGACCAAAATCCCTATAATAATCTTTTAAAGCATCTCTTACTCTTTTCCACCTCTTGGTATCTATAGAACCCTCTAGGGGGAACCAAGAGCAAACCTTATGAATAAATTGAAAATACTGCAATAAATCTTTTGTTTTAATCCTTACCCCTCTTGTCTTTAATGCCTTTATAAGGCCTCCCACGAACAATTCGTGTTCGCTCAATGCTTGACCCATTTCTGGGAAAGGGAATGGTGTCGCCATGACTCGGGTGGTAATTCGGGTAATCGTTCGCGCAGGCCTCGGTCCTTGATTTATTGTCCTTTTGCTTTTATCCTTAGTCTTCGATTTAGTTTCTTTTTCCTTTCGCCACGATCTTTGGTTCAATTTGCTTTCACTTTCAGCTGGCTTTCTAGAAAGGCTCCCTCATTGACTACCCCATGCCAGGTGCCCCTACACTGGGTGCCATTTGATCCGGCCATGGATCAATCCATGGGGTGTACCTGGAGGGGAAACGGGGATTAAATAAAAACATGGGGGAGACAGAGAGAAAGACTGCAGCAAGTTGAGAGAATCTGATCAAGCCCCGTTTATTCCGGAAGTGATTACATCTTTTATAGGCCAAGGGTGGGCTGGTGGGACAGGAAGAGGATATGGGGATGAATACAACAGGGTCATTGTCACATCCGGGTATGTGACCTAAGCAGGAGAGGATTATGGTTAATGTAGGCAGACGCATTGTGCCCACAGGAGAGAGAGAGAGGCAGGGAGGCAACCATGGGGCTGTTGCACAGCTCCCTACATGTAGAAACAAATTTATTTATGTTGACAAGCATAAACAAATTGAGATCATTCTCAAAATACCAAGTCCTGATTTCTGGTGGTCTAGGACTTATATGGGACAAGCAAGCAAGAAGTACAGAGGCAAAATGGCTTATCAACTAGGGATTGCTTCATACATCATAGTGAGCAACTATGCATCATAGAGAGTAGCCATTTCTAGGAAACAGAAGCAACTGGAACTGTAACAGGAACCATTACCTGGGAAACTAAAAAAGCTGAAGTATACTGGCTGGGGGATCCATTTTCTGTTGCATTAACCCCCCTCTTTTAGTTTCCCTGGCAACTATTTACTGGGCATGTTACATGTGACTTCCTGCAGAAAGGCTCAACTAGAAGTAGAACATTAGGTGTGTCAGTGGTCCTAGGTTGGGTCCTAGAAAAGGTCCCCAAGATTGTCTTAGTATAGACTATTTACCCTAAGTTGTTTTTAGGAAGAGACATAATTTAGGCCTGTCTATTCTGTAACATCACTCTGACAAGTTAATGAGAGAGTTAATCAGATATAGGACAGTGTCCACTGTGCCTTGGATACTCATCAAATTTTTTTGAAACTTTTTTAATTTTCAAAAGCTAAAACAGAAAGAAACAAAGAAACAAAAAGGGTAGAAATGATACAGAATTTTAAAAATAGTAGGAAATTAACATTGGTTAATACACTGCATGTTGGTATTCCAGAAGCAGTTGCTTGGGTTGTAAGATTCAGTCATGAAAAAAATTGATCAAGGAATCAAACAGTGAAAGCACAAACACTTCTTGTTTATGAACTAATAGTGACTAGTAGTATAGTTATATAGTCTTGGTTCTATTTTCTTGTGGCAATTTGTCTATAGATTTTAAGGCAAAAAACACAGCTAGCAGGGGTCAAGGAAGAAAGGACTGGAATAAGCAGAATCCAGATCAATTAATAAAAACCACAGTTATCAGGGCTGCATAGAAGCAAAGATTGGGGTTAGCAGTGTGAAAAGTCACAAAAATCAAAGGGACTGGGTATGGAGCAATCCTGTAAACTATGTCCTCAAGGCTCCAGTCATGCATGGACTGTTTAGCTTCCAGAGTAATTTGAGCAGGGCTTTCAGTGCATGATCTCTTTAGAATGAATTGTCTGGCCCCGGTATATTCTGCAACGGTGGATATAAGGCTGAATTTCTGAAACTTTAAGAGATCTAGAGGTATTTAATATGTACCTGGGTTACATCTGTGTGCAGGAGTGTCTACAGATATAGGTGGTCTTTTAGCTAAACTTTCATAGAACTGGTTGTAATCTGTTTTTGTTGGGATGTGTTTTATTTTGTGAAGTTTTTGAGAGCTTGTGATCTGTTTGCTGTGTGCAATATTTATTTAGTCATCTCTGCTGCAAATGCAGTCCCCTTGTTGTTGTTGATGAGCAAATGTAGTCCATCCTTAGGGATGATGTTTCACAGCAGGACCCTAGAAAATTTTGTTGTCCTCTCAGTTTGGGCAGGAAATGGGAGGTCAGGACTGGTGACAAGATGCTGAAGCCTGAGCTGGCCACAGAGATAAGAGTACCAGTGTAGTGGTTTGAGCTTTCAGAACATATGGTAGAGTTAGGCCTAGTGGCTGGGGTTGATGTTTTAGTCAATTGGATCCCCAGAGGGTGCTTAGGCCTCTGGAATGAATTATTTTGTATTGGCAGAAGATTTCCAAACAGTAGCAAAAAGCAGTAGCAAGAGAATATTGACCAAAATAGCTTTGTTAAAAGTGACCACAGCTTATCTAGCCTGTGAGAGTGCATTCCTAATAGAGCTACTTTTGTCCATAAACAGGGTATATTCAACATCTGCCAAGAGGTTTATTTTTTTTTTTAAGTCTGGCCAGCCAGTAAAACATGTGGCACTTGAATAGTTACAACTCAGTATGTGGTGAACTTATCTGCATTTTTTATCAGAAGGACAGTGGTTATTAGCACTTGAAGTCAAAGAGGGGAGGCAACTCTTAGCAACTGAATCCAAGTGTTTGTACAGGTAAACCACTGGATCTTTCCAGGGGCTGAGTAAGTGAGTAAGCATCATTGTTTTTGTAAAATCAAGGATCCAGATTCTATAGAAGCCAGCAGTTCCAAGAAATTTGAAGTTTTATTTTTCTTTCTTTTTTTCTCATAACCAGTTTCAGCCAAATATTGCATCAGAGCTTTTGTGCCTTTCCAACTGGCAGCTAGTATCATTCCGATGTCATTCCATTACCATTAATCAGATGTATTTTATCTTAAGGAGGAAATACGTTTTTGAACCTCTAGGAAGTTAAGTCCAAGTCAGTTGAGAAGAGGTTATGGCTGAAAGAAGCCAATCAGAGGTAGAAGAAGGCAATCGTTAGGTCCAGGCGTTGTACCAACAGGCTGTGAGTGTCAGAAGACTGTAGCAATGTATGGGAGGCAATTGTGGTTACACTGTCAGCTCAGAGATCTTGAACTGTCTTTACAGTCAGAAGAAGTGCATTTTAGTAGCTAGTCAGAAGTGAATTGTACCAGTTTGGCAGTCTACAGTTTTGAAGCCTCACTTTTTCCTTGTTTTTTGGACCATGAAATAGCTGAAGGGACAGAGAAACATGTTGTCCTCTTGAACCAAATCTATTGCTACAATCTCCCTGAAAATACAGGGAGAGTTCCCAAACTGTTATGGCAATTGAGTAACTCTCCAAAAAGGGTGTATGAGTTGCGAACTGCAGAATGTAAGATGTCAGGATGTAAGTTGGTTGTGTTGTTGATGGAATGGGAATTTGCTCAATTGATTAACAATCTATTAATATAATGTGAGGCTGGATGCCTGTTTGTGCTTTTTGTGACATCTCCCAGTGGATTGGTGGATGTTGCAGTGAAGTGGCATGGTTGATGGCCAGGCCTGGAGATGAGCCCTTAGCTTATACTTCTGGGAGGAGAGATTTCAGAACATCAGGGTTCTGGTTATCTGTCTCAATCTGTTAGTCATCTTTCTCTTGGGAAACAGTGAAAGTTGAAATTCGGGTTCAAATGAGGAGGCTGACTGGCTTGGTGTGAAGGAGATGGTGGATTCTAACTTGAAGCTGAAATCTTTTTCCAGAAGCAGTATGGGGATTGGCTTATACAGGAATTTATGGTCAGTTAAATGTCCTCCTATACTGTAAGTTTGTGCCTGGTAGGAGTGAGCAACAAGAAGCCCAATTGTCCCATGATTGTAATTTCTGACAGAGGGAATTTGTGAAGGCAAACAGTTATGTTTCATTCTCTGACTTTCTTTGTGTGTGTTTTGTATCCTTGAATGATCACACAACAGAGGAAGGGTGGGTGCTCCTCAGGAGGAGACCATTCAGATATCCACCTGGCCATACCTCCTGCAGTTACTTAAACATGACTTAGCTAAAGATAGTGTGAGACCTCTGTTATGTCATATGTTGATCACCATTGAACTACAGGTGAGGGCCCAATTAGCAATTGTGACCAGTGCTTCCCAGTTTTAGTGCAAAGATGGAGCAGCCCAGTGTTTACACTGCTTGATCACACTGAGTCAGCAGGCATTCAGAAGTTAAACACTTCAACTACCTTCCCTTGATGGTGATACTGAAAAATGGAAGTCGATCAGACTCCCCTTCTTCTCAATCCAAACAGGACTGACAGAGAGACTAAGTGGGGTGCACCTGAGGCTTTCACTAGAATCAGGCAGTCATACAGACCACAGAGAGAAACACAGGATTACCTTTCTCCCTTTAGGGTCTGATGTGAGCTACTCAACTGGGGAGAATGGAATCCTCCTCCAGACCTCAGGGGGAATTGAGAAATTTTGATAGCACACCTTCCTGTCTGAACCTGGAGAAGTTCTCACTCTATCCATGAGGGTCACAGTCAGTGATCAAAAGGTGAACCCCAACAATCTTCCTGGACAATGCACCAGATGCTACAGCAAGAAGAAACACTAAAACAGCACCCAGGATTTAGAGGCAAATTTTTCTACATCATCAGGCACTGATAGGAATCATAATATCGTGCCCTGATCTCTGGTGGTCTAGGGCTTACCTGGGATAAGCAAGCAGGAAGTACAGAGGCAAAATGGCTTGTCAATTGAGGATTGGTTCTTACATTATGCATTATAGTGACCAGCTATGCATCATAGTGACCAGCCATTTCTAGGATATTGAAACAACCAAAGCTGCAATGAAAATTATTGCCTGGACAACAAAGAAACTGAAATATACTTGCTGTTGAGGCCACAACAAAAAGGCTTGTCACTTTGGACAAGAACCATGAACAGCATGAACTCCTGCCATCCTATCAGTGGTCTTTGCCTCTGCCTTATTTTGAAACTTCTTAATTAACTTGACTGTTATGGTCAGTAAGATTTTCAGTTCAAGTCTTTTACTTTAGAAGATGAGCGTGTAGAGATTCTTTGTTATATTGCAGGACATCTTCACTTTCTATTGAACACATTCAAAGAAATAAAAGAAAATACAGAATCTGTAAGGTGCTGTAAGCTGTAAGCAGAAGCTGCTAGGTTTCTTATTATAAGTGGAAAAACTTATGGATGACATGTATACATTATTTGTATTTTACACACAAAAGACATATTTTTATGAGTTTAACTCAAGAATTCCTCCATTCATGCAGAAGAGATGACAGGAATAATGTTAGAGCAAATGGGGGTATTTATATTGTTTTCCCTAAAAGTGAGATCTTTTGGAAATCTGACAGTGAAAGGAGCTTAATGTCAAACTGGATGAGTTCTACTTACAATTCTACCTTTAAACAACCGGAATTTTAAGGTCTAGAAATAATGGATTAAATTAGGACTTTTCTAAAACTGGAGTTTTCTCAGTATTTCTGTTCAGCTGTGTCAGAATGCAAAATATAATGCAAAAGTGAGATTGTGGAGTCTACTCCCAGGATAATACAACTGTGTCTCTTTCAGGAATACTAGATTAACTATAAGAGTAAATTAAAAGGAGGGAAGTATAATTAACATGCTTCTTAGCAAGTTGTAATTACCAATTTTATGCTAAAGATTATTCAGAAAATATAATGGATTAATTAATAAAAGAATTAGTTAATTCTTACTCATCCTTTAGTCACAAATTAGATATTGCTTCCTCAAAGAATGCATTTCCCAAGACAGGGTCAAAACCAGATAATATACAAATTTAATATATGTCCTTATAGTACTCCCTGCTTGCATCATCTGTCACATTTATAACTAAATAATTTTGTGATTGGCATTTAGATTTTTTCACTCGCTGATTAGATTGCAAGTTTATGAATTTAGAACACTGTCTCTAACCTACCTATCACATATTAAGATGCAAAGTCAATATCAAGGCATTCTTGAAGACAAATTATGTATTTTGTATACTGTCAAATAGTAAAAGTTTGTTAACTTAATAAAAATTTGCACATGCGTGCCTCTCAATGGGAAATTTCAGCTATAGTCTATCAATTAAAGTATATAAATTGTAGTGCTTTACCTAGTGTTCCCTAAATTCATGTCCACACAAAATTTATGAGAGTAAACTGATTTAAAAATACCTTCTGAAGTCAGACGTGGCACATGCCTGTAATTCCAGCATTCAAGAAGCTAAGGCAGGAAAATCATTGCAAGTTCAAGACCAGCCTGGGTTACAAAGTGAACTCAAGGCTAGCCTGTGCTGCATAGCAAGACCCTGCCTCAAAAAGATTAAAAAAAAAATACTCTTTAACGACGTCATTAATCAAGATGATACACTGAATTTAAAGCGAATCGTAAAGTCAGTGGCCAGTATCTTGTATGAATACTTGAGGACACAGAGTCAGAAACAAAGCTATGAAGAAAGGGATTAGGGTGGCAGTGTCGAATCAAGAACACCTGTTGTCCACAGAAGTTGGAAGAAAGGAAAGCTCTTCCGCAATATTTTCCGAGGAAGCATAGCTTTGCCGTTTACTTGACTTTAGACTTGCATCAGCCAGGACTGTGAAATAATAAATGTGTGAGTTTAAGTCACTCAGCTTACTATATTTTCCTAATGTTAGATGGGTGAGATAATACAATGATACTTCTGAGCTTAGGTGACCTATTCATTGCTATTTAATTCTTATGATTGCCTTTCATAAAATGCTTAAATTCCATTGATTAGTAAAACATATATTAGAATAGGATATACTTGCCTTGGTAAGGTGAAAGTAAAAACAGTATAAATTAATGTGCTGTGGAGGGCAATCAGGAGGGTTTACTGAGTGAATATGCTGAAGCAGATTTTCAAAAAAAACAAATACATTTCACATTGAAGTTTTGAACATTCAACTGTTTTATCTTTCTATATCAACAATACATCTATTCCAATACAACTATTTAAATCACAGATGAGTACGGTGTGCATGTCTGTAATCCTAGTATTCTGGGAGGCTGAGGCAGGAGGATCACAAGTATGAGCTCAACCTGGGTAACTTAGAGAGACTCTTCCTCAAAGTAAAAAATTAAAAAAAAAAAAACCTGAGGATGTGACCCAATGCAAAATTCCTGGGTTTAATTGATCCCCAGTAACACACACACACACACACACACACACACACACACACACACACACAATGTTAAGTAGAATAGTTGAAAATGCATCTATTTCTTTAAATGTTGTATTTTTAAAATGAATTAAGAATTTATCATCATTTACCGTTAATTAAATGGATGCTTTCCAGAGCTAAATTAAAAAATAATATGCAAAATATCAATAATCTGTGTGAATCTCCAAGGAGATCAAGAGACTTAACTAAAACCATTGAAATTTTTTCACCTTCCAAAAGAATATTTATCAAAATCATTTTTTCAAAGGAAATAAAAACATATCGAAGGTTTTCATTTTTTAAAGCTTTATGTATTTTTATAAAGACTTTTATAAATTCATGTCTGCCAAATGTTATTTCTGAAAGACACAAATAATAAAACCCAATGATTTTGTGTGCTAAAATCATTATGCACTTAAAAATTAAAAAGAGCATATTTTTTATTACCTCAGTCAGAGATTACACTTTTTCCCAATATGAAAATGTGCTATCCTTACTCAGAGTGGCACATAGTACCTGTTAGGAGCTTGTGGTTAAAAGTCATAGTATAAGAAAGGTCCAAATGCTCTGAAAACAACTATGATTAAAAAATACAATGCTTTCCAAATGCTTCTTGCAGTTCTTTCCATACAACATAATTTTCATAAGTGGGACCTGTTGTGATTCTAATATGACTGTGAATATTTTGAGGAGAAATTTTGCATTATTTACCTCTGAATTTCAAGTAGAAAATGACACAACATATATTCACCAAGTGTTTATTAAAAGGATGAATTGTTAAAAAGTAGTCTCTCAAGAGACTGTAACAATAATCAAAATTACAAATTTGAAACTATAAGTGGGTGATCCAGCTACCTCCATGTAATAAAAATATGCAAAATAATCACTCCTATTTCTACATTTATTACATGCTAGGAACAATGAGATATTTGGGAATATCATTCTATTTTACTAAAAAAAACTTTAAATCTATGAAGCATAGTTTTCCATCGTCATTGCTCTAAAGAAGATACACAGAGGAAAAGAGAAACTGAATTGTTTTTGACTAAATAACTTTGCTGGGAGAAGTAGTGTCTGCAGTCAAGCTCTTGTGACAGAAACACCACACTTTTCCTTGTGTAGTAATATAGTAACAAAATCTACTTATATATTTGAAATGTTCCACTGAGTTGTGGGTAAAAATAATCATTCTAATAAGCCGTGGCCATGCAAATGAATACATATGAAAGGATATTGGTATTTCTGGCCTTGTCTTTCATTGACAAAATCTCGGTTTCTCTGAAAACAAAAACAAAAAAAGCCACCATTTTTAGGATAGGAAACCTTAAACATACTGGTCTTTTGTGTGACTTTGTGCTAATCTTACTCAAAGTATTTAACTCTTTTTCATATCAATAATGCTTATCCTTTGAAGTCCCTCCTTGGCTAATTTTAAAAGTTATGCTTAATTTATTTTGAAAAAGAAAACCAGGATTTGAGTCTTGTCTCAGATTGTGTAGCTCCTGTGGGCTCCAGGGAACTGTGGTCCTAGACAAAGATGCAGAGGAGTTTTGCTAGGATGTGAAGTGTACACAGCTCTGACCACAGTCCTCTAGGCAAATCACAAATAATGTTACTGCTTTTAGTGAGCTCAAAATCCAATTTTTAATCATTTCAAATTAATCTGACTTTCTGTGGAAAAACCTCCTTCACTGACTTACATATATTAAATATGCACATCTCTTAGAATAAAAGGTGCCAGGATATTTTATGCACTAAAATACAAAAAGAAACAGAAATGGAAGCTCATTTTTCATTTCTGAGCACACTTGCCAAGTGGTATTTTCTGGAATCTCACATCCTGTGTGATATCACTTGGTCCATTAATTTAATAAAAAGATTCCTTCTAGTAGCTACAACTGTGCTTTTCGGATCTAATGCTTTCTCTTTTCGCCTCTCTCCTGTGAGGCTGCTCTGACCTTCTCGGCTTCTATCACATTACTGAAATATTTCAGTAATAATTCCAAAACACCATGGTTAATATTAAAGTAACACTTAACCATCTAGAGTTTGAATATTGGAACAATCTATACCGTCATCTTGTTTGGTTATTTTTTGAATAGACTTCAGTTTAAGAGATCACTCCAATCTAAACTGCAAATAAACATATTAAAAGGCAGATATCAGACAAATCAGAATTTGATTTTTTCTTGGAAAAGAGAAAGCTCTTTTTTTCTACTGAGACAATATATGTAGTGAACACACAAAAGAAGATCATATTGGCATCAATATAAAATGTGCCTACAAAATCAAAATATTATTTTCTCTTTGCTTGAGCTCAATTTACACTAGTTAGGTTTTTTTTTTTTTTTTTCAGTCAATATCCTTCCTTCTATTCCTTATGGAGAGAAAGGTATAAAGGGTCAGACTCACGGATGTATTCAAGTTGAGGCTTCAGGACACATACTGAGGAAGTATGCTTCTGCATCATCTTTCTGTGTAGTTGAGCTGAAAGCTTCTGGTTGCTTTTAGAAACACTCCCCTCTATTTTGGTTTTCATATCACATTTGTGGAGCACAAGGTACAAGGACTGATAAAAATATACAGTGTGTTTAAGCAAAAGAAAAAGAACACAATGCCATTAATCATCCTCTCTCACTTCTAACACACTTGCTCCATGTTTTGCTTCTTTCTCAAGCAGTTCTGGAAGTCCTATTACCTGATTTTCATCACAAGTTGTGACAAAAAAAAAATACAGCAAATGCTGCTGCCAAGTGCCATCTAATAGAAAGATAAGTTTGCAAAAACACTGTGGTGCGTCCTCACCCCAGCTTATTTACTGGGTCTGGCTAAACGTCCCTTCTGCTACTTTCCAAATTCATAATGATCATAAAAAGGAAACGTTTCCAATCAATCCAGAACATGAAGGCAGTCAAGACTAATGTACTAAAGATCCTCATCAAAGAAGACTCCTAGATCTGCTTCAGAAAGTACCAAGAATGACTGATAAAGTGTGTTTCAAGTGACAGATGTAGTACTTAGAGGAGCATTAATAGCAATGTGTTAACAGGAATATTATTTTTTACGTTTAAATATACTTTGTATTGGTAAATCACATCTCATAAATTTCAGATATGATTCAATTCATAATCTTTGACTTCATGATATCTAATCCAATGTTATTTCTTTGTTGGATTTCAGAATTCCTATGACTTTGAGTTACCTCTGAAAACCCCCCATTATTTCTTAAGTACTCATCAGTGATATTTAATAATACCTAATAAAACTTAAATGAAACTCAAAAACAGTTGGTTAATATCATTATAGCTCTAGCTAAATACTGCCGATACTTATTTTCTATTCATACATGCTTCCTTGCTTAAATTGAACTCTTTATATTTTTATGTGCTGTATGTCTAGCTCTTGACCACTTTCTTTTCTCATCACCAAACATCCCCAGCATGGCTATATTTTCATAATACGTTGGTACACTTAGATATGAGGAGAGCAAACATTTTGCTTTCCTTTGTTTCAAGTATTAAATATTTATTTAACTCATTTCTATTCCATCATTAATCTGTACTTAAATCTATCCATTAAGCCATTAAGAACGTTTACTAGCAATGGACTTGAATATAATATCACTTATTTATTACCATGGTAAGTCATTTATCTAAACATTGTTATTTGGACTTCTAGAAATCATTTCAATAGTGTTATCCATCTGAGTGTCCTTTGTGTTTTGCATGCAGAATATGCCAGAAATAGTCTTTCTTTTCATGCTACCTAAATTATCGGTTCCCACAATGAAGTAGAAAGAAACAAGTAGTTACCATTATTAAACACAGCATGCTTATCATTGAATGACTTGAGAGCCACACTGACACTTGAAATATTGGATAGACTCATTTCAAATCACCCTTGGTTTCTCGATAAAGAAAACGAATTTCAAGAATTTTAATTAAAAAAAGGCTTGAGTTAGGTCAGAGAACCTTTCCTACTGATTTTGTTGACTATAGTGCATAACACAATGCCTGAAAAATGATGCATACTCAATAATTGTTAGTTTAATGAATAAATGTATGCTTCAGTGAAGAAATAGATTGGCTTAAACTGACCACAATCATTTGTGTTTAATGTGCTTATAACTGTACAGTTTTGCATATTTGGAGGATTCAAGTTATATCATCCTGTGGAGAAGGGAAGAAGAAAAAAGTTGTGTAACCCTATATTACCTCTCTGTCTTTGGTATATATGTATATGGGTATATCTGTTTAAGTGTGCTTATTCATGTACACAAGTCATATATTATAAAATGAGTATGGATATTACATATAATATGAATTCTTATATAAAATGTTATATTGTCAAAGTTAAAAAATAATTTCTTCATGATGAATAGCATAGATGTCTTTTTTGTAAGAAAAAATAAAATGACTATTCAGCTAAGCAAATTCTGTAATTGTGTGTGTAATATGGAAAAATAGTACTTCAGGAAGATTTTTAAACATTATTATAGAGATATTGTGATATGGTTAGGCAAAGTGCGATTGACAAAGGACAGCCTGGCACTAATACTGTTCAGTTTTACAAGATGAAAAAAGGCTGTGAATATTGGGTGAAGGATATTTACCACTTCAATATAATTCAGATGGTGAATTTTATATTATGTTTATTTTCCATCAAATATCTAACTACTTACTGGCCCAGGAAAATTGATACATAAAATGAATAATCACAAGGCCAAATATGAATATTTTCATTTTTATATTAGCATGGAACAAACAGAAATTTTCCAATATCGAAACATTACATTTCCATAACTTTAAAAATTTAGGAGAGATTTCCAAAAAATAAAATGTTAGAAATTGCTAGCAGTGACTTAATTATTGCAGTCGTTTCAAATAAATGTGCAATATAGTCTAGAGTCTATTGGATATAATGAGAGTGCTTTGGAGTATGTTTCTGTTTTTCAATCATTCCGTGTGGCTCTGTGTATTTATGGACACATCACAAAGGCAATAGGGCACTGAGGCAGAATTATGTATTATTTACAAACTGCTTAGAATTCTGGTTTTTAGGTGTCTTCTAAAAGGCATTAAAATAATTTGAAAGAACTGTTTTGAAATTTTAATAATTCAAAACAAATGAGGTATTTCCTTCATGTAAAGAAAGAACTGAACTTAACAATGGGACAGTCTTTCTAAATGGTTTCTCATCCATCTCTTTTTCAACTTCTTTTCAACTTTTATGCTCAAGTAGGAGCAGCTTGGTATCATGAGAACTATGTAAGCACTATTTAACTGTGTTTGCTATCCATGAATTTTTGGAAGGCAGTAACTTCTTTCTGATCAGCAACCCACTCCAACCAACTCCTGTGCTACCTTTAACTCACATAGTTGTGATGTCCTCTGTTTCCATTTCTCCATTCATAATTCCGTGACAGTTTATTGAATTCTTTAAACTACCATCATTACTTTAGCCAGCTAGTCTTTTTTTAGTAGCTGAAAATATTATTTATAATCTTGTTTTCCTCTAATCACGGGTATTCAATAAGGTGCTTCCTACAGGCATTGAGACCGAAGAGTCTTCCTGCAATTAATCTCTGCTGATAAAGAAAATTTTTTCTACAAGGCGAGTTCAATTATGCATAAAATCATGCTTTTTCTCAATATTATTTTCTTGCTTTAAAGATGGCCCATTCTGTAAATACTTTAACTCTTGGTAAGCAGAATGTGTCTCTCCAAATTGGCCTGTTTGATTTCAGAAGGAATAGAGGAAATGTACAATGTCTTTAAATACTCTATGTTCTTACTTTTGGTTCATCAAATTCCGTGTGTGTGTGTGTGTGTGTGTGTGTGTGTGTGTGTGTTACTAGACAAAAAAGAAACTTGGATCTTGGAAGCAGGAACTCTTTGACTAGTTACTAACTATATGATATCCCTTAGGATTCTTTATTATAAAGAAGATTACAAGGAACATAGAGTTTTAGAAATATCTCATATTGAAATCTGTCCCATATAGAAGAAAGTACATGTCTCAGCATACACAAATATACATGGTTACATGTGTGTGTACACACATGCACATATACAGATTATTGTAGCCTGATTTACACCAATTAATAAACTAGTGAAATAGGGAAAGAACAGGCAGATCTGTAGGACAAAAATATGGGAAAATTTTCACAAAAAAGAGCACAATGTATAATCCTAATCCTGCAAAAACTGAGTTCAGTCAAATAGCAAAACATAAATATAATATCTATATCTGTATCTCTATATCTGCATCTGTATCTGTATCATCTATATCTATATCTATTTGCAAAGATAAAAAAGAAATAATTATTGTTTGGCAATGTCTTAAATATTATGATAGTTTCTTCAGAATCTCCTAGTGCTTTAAAGTTCAATCTACTATAATTTACTGTTTAGAGCCAATAAATGTGTTTCAGAAGGACATGAATCAAGGATCATATATCCTTACATCCATATAGACTAAACTTTAATCCTTTTACTGCTTCCAAAGTAAGAGTAAAGTAGTGAAAATTTATCTTACTGCAATACCTATAAAACACATGAATGAAACTAGATTTGGCTATAAGAATATAAAGTGTGTTAAACTTGAAAGTAACATTGTCAGACCTGGAATTTCCCGCCACATGAGTGGGTATTATAGCTTCTGGATCTTTACTCTGTACCTTTCTGGGGGCATTTTTGAAATATCATAAACTTCTCTGAATGTGAAAATACATATAGATTATGCTTATTGTAACTCAAGCCTCTATCTCCGCATGTATAGAGTAATAAAATCAGACATCCTATGAAATATTTGTATGGGGAGATACAGTTTTTTTTTTTAACTGCAGAAATTCTGAATAACAATTTGAAGTCCACAGTACTTCTTAAGTTAATATGCTAAGGATATTCTACAGTTGTTAGGGTCTTTACTGTCTGTAAAATTTCACGGTGATAAAAATGGAAGATTATCTCTGATGGTAATTTCCTTTTCAATTTGAGTGTTTTCTAAACAGTAAATTCATCTACTCTACTGCTATCTTTCTTTACTGCAGCAGACAGTAGATTAAGTTACAGATTTAAAGAATTCATTTAAAGGAAGATCCAAGTCTTCCCGCATGATCAATATGATGCTACACTTTCCCTAAATAGAAATAATCTGTCAATCCATTTCCGAAAATCATCATAGCATTGCTGTATTGGTATTAAATTGTGTTCAGTTTCAGGTGTCTCAGAAGAATGTTAATACTTTTGTTTTTAATCTGGACATAGAGGTACACAACACATTAATTCAGATCACACGTGCTACTAAATTGAGTGGTGATCTGAACATCCAGAGAAAACAAACAGATAATGAAAAAGAGACCTAGAGAAAAATAATCAAATAATGTTCATACTTCAAAGCACCATTTTGTATACGTATGGGAAAATATCCAAAATCTGATTTTTAGTAGCTAAGGAAGAATTTCTCTATTACCAACTTCCAAAGGAATTTGTGAATGATAGAAAGGACATGCGAACATATTAATACAAAAGAACAATATTCTAGAAAGTTTATCAAATTACTTCCACATATGTTGAGGTATACCATCAATGTCTGAAGAAGTGATTGTCTCTTTCAAAATAATGCTGTCTTCTAAACAGGCCATCTGTTCGATCAAGCTGTTACTGTACTGATACAGAGAGAGAGAGAGAGAGATCACCTACATGGGAGGCTATAGCCATCTGATGAGCCAGAAGTTTTAGCTCTGATATGCTTAGAAATATGAAAAAGATGAAAAGAGACTGACAAAACAGAATTTCATAAATTTTGGAAACAGATTGCCACTTTAAAACAATGGGCTAGACCGTCATCATCAATGCATCTTAGAAATAGAAATCAGTGTAGTACAAAGAGAGTCAAATAAAATGGGTGTGTAAACAGTATTATTGGGAGGTGATGGCCTTTTTCATTTAATAGCTTGTTCAAACATTATTTTTGTATCTCTGTAGTTTGGATACATTTTCAGTTTGCAGTGTTACCAACTTGTAAATTTCATAGTGAAGTATTAAATATTCTATTCAGAATTTAATCATCAACATTACTATAAGCTAGAAAAGGCACCCCAGAGTTTCTTTACTGTTTTTTCTACCTTCTGATTTTCTTATAGGGTCTGAAAAATTGAATTTGCAACACCACCAAAAAAAAAAAAAAAAAAACAAAAAAACTGAATGTGTATCTCCACATTTAGAGGCAGACTCTAGGAGTCAGAAAAGAGCCTCAGGGAATGAATAGGGAAATGAAATAAACTATAAAATCAGGACCTTACCAGTCATTTAAATTATTCACCAATTAAAGTTTAATGTTCTCCATACTCACTGCAAGTGCAGAAATTCATTCTATAATTGTAAACTGCAAACTTTCCTCCTTAACTCCAAACAAATCAACAAAGAAACAGTAAACTGTATGCTGAAAGTTGATGAGTTACCTCACATGCCTCAGGATGAAACCCCAAGATAGGGAGTGTGGCTTGTTCCTCAGTTTGAGAAGTGAAACCAAACCAAAATGACAGCTACCCATTTATTTTGTCAGTTATAATCACAAACACAAACACTCACATACACACATTCAATTGGGCAGTTGATCAAACATGTCACAACACTGGCTAAAAGAAATAACCTAAAAATCTTAGACTCTCATCTCAAAAATACTTACTGTTTTTGAATTTGTGCATATTCATATTTCTAACTTTTGATTTACTCTCCTTTTCAATAAAAATAAGCAGTATTTATGAATCTTTGCATATGTGGGATAGAAAGACAGATAGATGGGGAGAAGTGATACAGAGAGAGAGATGATAGATAGATAGATAGATAGATAGATAGATAGATAGATAGATAATAGACATTCCAATTAAGTACCTAGGGAATGGAGAAAAGCTTTCTGGTCTTAATTCTTTCTGCTTAAAATTCTACTCAGTGATGTTACAGATGTTTCTATTTTAAAATTACACAATAGTGGAAGGAAACTGAGGGCCTGTTGGGCTCATTTGTACTCTATTTTAAAATGTATTCTTTTGAATTATGAATACAAAAGATCACTATCATTTTTGCATTTGAATGGCCACTTCTTTCTTCCTAGAATCGTTCACACAATATTTTTGAAATCAAGTCTTTGAAAGTATTGAGGCCCTTGAGCTCACTCCTCCCTTCAACTCTCTTTCAAGTCCTTCTATCAGCAAAGCACAAACCCAGAATTCTAACAGGTTTGCTTCATTGTTGCTTTTTTTGCTCTGCAGGCTGATTTCACGAGTCTCACCTCTTGTCTGCAGAAACACTGGTCATCTGTGTGTGTCTTAAGCATATACTTGAGGCTGAGCAGCATCCACGGTTCTTTACTTTTCACTAGTTCATTTTAGTTTCCTTTTTCACTATCTTGCACCAAAACTGTGATGACGCCAGCTGATGGTAGCTTGCAGACTAAGTTACAAGCTGTTGCCCATGGTTACGTGCCTCAGAGTTGTCTCTCCTATTATGTTTGCTTAGCAGACAGGAATGGACCATCCTTTTTAATTTCTACTGTTTAATATTTTAAAGCAGCTTTCAAAGAATCGTTGCATGTTGATGGCTGTGTAAGCATCATGAATTTGAAATAGATTTCTATGTGTGTAAGCAAAGAGATGGTAGAATAGTGTTTCTTCTATTAGAGATCACAGGAATTCATAATCATGGAAGAAAACTTTCCTGGTTTTAATTAAAACTATTGAATTTTCTCTTTAGTGTAAAATAAAGATTTTAAGAATTATTATTTTTATTATTGCAAATATTTTTGGAAAAAAATAAGTAACAAAGGAAAGTATTTCCCCAACTTTTTTTTTCACTGCATGGTTCACCCAGAGGGTGGTGATAATTATGTGTAAGACCAGAATAAATGTGCAAGACAGGTTGGATGCCCTGAGGGTGAAGAAATATTGGGTACACCTGAGACCTATAAATATAGAAGAATTAGAATCATTAAGTCCAGTTAACTCTGTGCTTTAAATATTTATCTCTCCTTTTCCTAGTCCATTACCATCGCTCCTGTTAAGGCTTTTATAATTTCAAACCTGTAATGTTTCAATTATCTTTTTAATAATGTCCCTGAGTTTAATATCTCTATAACTCATTTTTTCTTCATATTTCCAGCAAGTAATCTTTATAGCGAATTTGACTAAAACGCTGTCTGACTCTGCTTCACTTTATCTCCAGCACAAAATCCGGTGTGGTCGGGCTCCTGCTGCAGCCTGCGCCTCACCACCATCTCTAGAACATCCCTAAGCACCGCAGCAGTGTTAAGTTAGGGTCTGGAGGATCTACAAACACCCAGAAGGGTTCCTCATACGAAATCATGTCTCCATTTGTTGTGTAATGTTTATTCACGGTCTCAGTCTAAGTGAATGTTGCTTCTTCTCTTATCGTCCCAGTAAAGCAGGCCACTCTTTTCCCCACATCTTACACTGTAGATCCTGTCTGACTTCAGGAAGCCGCCCTGCTAGGACGCTCCACCTGCTCCCCTTGAACAAATATGCCTGCAGATCTTTGCATTCAGATAGTACTGTACCACCTTTGTGAAGTCATTACTTGGTATTTGTAGAAAATATGACTATGTTCTTTTAAAAATTTCTCCTACTTTGTTTTACTTTCTTTCTTTCCAGTTTGTATTTTTTATTAGTACGTGTTTGCATTACATAATGACTGCAATCCTTGTAGGAAGTAGATATAGGGACATGACACGTCTTAATTCGTTTCTCATCTCCTTTGCCTTCCTGACCTCCTCCTCCCTTCTTCTGCTGTGCCATTCTCTATTAGAAAGTGTCTATCCCTCTATGTTCTATTACACATCTTTTACTTAGCTGTTTATATTCTGGGTTACTCCTGTAGGAAGAAGCATGTGATAATGGAGCTTCTTTATCTGCTGTATTTCACAATATGGTCTCAAGGTGCATCCACTTAATCTTTAAAGAGATAATTCCCTAATTGAAGAATATTTAATTTTTTTCATTAGCTTTAGTTGTATGCTTTTATGAGTCATTAGAATGCCTTCAATTTTCCAAGTTAAATTCTACCATTTTATTCATTTATGAGGAGATACTGTAATTCCATTGCAGTTTTCATTTTTTCTAACTTTATTATTATATAGGCTTTCTTCCGCACTTTGTGTTATTTTATTTCCCCCACAACTTTTTGTACCTCCAGGTTTGTTTCCTGTGTTCATGTGAAATACATTATTTATTCCTTCTTTAAATCTTTTTATTTTTACAGTTAAAAATATCAGAAATATTCTTAGCAAATGAATGCAGGAGAGAAATTTCTTTCCTCTACATTATGTGTTTTTTTTCCATTTTTTTCTTATATAACTTTATTGTTCTCACTTCTTCACTCTTTACTCTTGGGAAAAAAGCTGAATTAAGGATTTTAATATTATAAGAATTGGATTTTTCATAGTCAGTTTTAAAAATATTACCCTAATAATATATATATATATATATATATATATATACATATATACATATATTCAAAGTAAGCAGTTTGAAAATGACCAATAATCTACTTCATTTCAATAATGAAAAAATTTTAAAGCATTTTAAAATGTGTGACAAGTGAATGGGGGAATGCCAAATAAGAACAGCAGATACTAAAAATTAGAAGATAATAGCTGCAGCTAACAATCACTTACCTCCTAAAAGCATCACATCGTCTTTAATTTTAGATGCAACCAATTACCAGATATGCCATACATTTCATCGAATTTTTAAAGTACTTTCAGTGTCCAGATGTTTGTAATCATGGACAAAAAGCCTCCTAATTGTCTATATTTGATTTTACGTAGGAATTACTTACAAATAGCATTCATTTTATGTAAAAATATTCTACAATATAATAATTTCCTTAGTTATAACTTGAAGCTAGTCAATTTATTTGATTAGACTTGAGTACTAATGAATCCTAGGCAATCAGTTTTGTCCGATATTGGTCCTTTTGATTGAGTTAATTTTAATCACGGTTTCCATTTATGCTGAAATAATTTTCTTGCAAATGTATAATTTTGGTTACAAATAGATTGTGCCAGATAAGTGGTCAATTGAACCTACCATGATTTTCAAAACCATAGTATATATTGACATCAAAACATACACGCTTTACACTTTTCTTTTCTTATTCAACTTATTTTTTTTTTACTTTTTCACTCTCTTCTCTTGGGGAAAAAAAGCTGAATTGGATTTTTTATAAGAATTGGATTTTTTCATAGTCAGTTTTTAAAATATTACCCTATTAATATATTCTAGAGGTATACATACCCATAGTAAGCAGTTTGAGTATCATCAATAAATTTATAAATTTTAATGATTTAATATGGATACTTTCATATCTACTCAACTCTCTCAAAGAATGTATTAGAGCTGTATTCACTGAATCATAATTTATTTAATCATCCACAAATTTAACTATATATGAAATAAATGCTTTATCTGCATTATTACCAATGAAAATTTTGAATGAAATCACTAGGTCGTTATTTGGCACCAAACATAATTGGTTTGCTCTATGATTAAATATTGTACATTTCTAATATATCATTAGATACAATTAGCACTGTTCATCAGGGTTTAATTTTTGCACTTATATTTGTAGTATTACTAGCAGAAACCAAATTGGTGCCCATTGTCTGTGTTGGTACCTAGATCACTGACTTGTAGACATAATTACCTCATACAGCTACAGAGGATACGTGTTGTAAATCACAAGATGGGTTAGATACAGTGTGCACTAGCATACTTCCTGAACTTCAAGCACAAAAATACTATCTGGCTTGCAAAAGAAAAGTGTGATGAAAGTATTGTTTTGCCCAACTGAGAATTTAAATATTAACTAGATACACAAAACAGCCTGTTAAAAGGCAAACAATGATGCTGGCAGCTGGCAGCTGAACTCTGAACACAGACTGTAAAACTGTAGAGTTTTAGGCCCAGCCATGTGTACCATTCTGGGTGCTCCGAACCATAAAATAGATAAAAACGCAAAGATTTACACATTCGAGTAACACCAAATGCAATACATATTTGCATTTCATTGAAGCAGTTACATTAGATTATTGAGCTTTAAATCAGCTGTTTATGTTGTAAGACAGAGACAAACTGATCTTGAGAAATATGATGAACAATTTAACAAAAATAAAATATAAATTCAGGAAAACAATATTATTGAAAGGTGTCTCTCCCTGCAGATTGCTTCTTAGTGAATCACATGAAAAATAATTATACTACAATGCTCATCCTTCTGCTGCATCAACAAATGCAGATGAATAAGTCTGTGCATGTTACAAATCATTCCAACAAAAAGACAGTCACTATCAACACACATAAATAATTTTAACAGGAAGATAAACCTTCCAACAATTAGCTTCTGGATAAAAGAGTTGATGCCTTCTAGAAATTGTAGAATTTTTTAGAAAATAAAGAATGTTATTTTTGCTTTTTCAGTAATACCATTGCCAGTGATCATGGCTTCAAGTAGGATTCTATTTATTGAAATGACATTCAATCTTTAATATTTGCACCTATATATCTAGGAGTTTGGTATACAAGCCTATTTATCCCCTCTCAAAATCTATCTGGTTGAACATACAAAGAAATAAAAACAATAAAAACACTACAGTTTAATGTGAAACATGTTCTAATAGATGTCAGCGCAAGATTTAAGCACCCGACAAAATAGTGGAAGCACAAGGAAGTCATAAATACACATATACAAATATGCACATATAAAATATGCATATGTATTTATATTAAGAAATATTTTAGAATAAAATTATAGTAGTTTAATCTCTAAATTATCCTTGTATCTTTGTGTAGTTTTTTTTTTTTGATTTGTAAAAATTTATGATGTATGTTTTAGATTTGTTTTAAATTTTAGTAATTAAACATAATTATTTCTGAAGCTATCTGTATGACTATTTCTAATCCCATCTCCTCTCCCTTACTGTCAGTGCCATCTTAAATTTGATGGACAATTTTATCCCAAGAATATTACATTTATACAAGTACAGCCTCATACATACTTGATTTTTTAAAGTGTATATAATGTTAGTGATAGTTTTGTCTTTTTCTTTCTCATTCATGTGCTTTTTGTGCTTTCTGTTGTGAATTTTGTCTTTCTTTTTTGTTGTACTTTGGCTTGGCTTAAACTGCTGTCCTTTAACCATAAGCAGTGGTGGAATTCATTTCTATATTACATCTATTCTTAATAAATAAAAACTTACTGCCTTATCACTGAGAGTATTACTGACTGTAAATTTCTGACCATATGTGAGGTTAACAGAAATTCTTATTTCAAATTTGCTGATTATATGTGTTTAAACCACAGAATAGTTCTCTGTCCCTGCTGCAATGATTATACAATATTTCTCCATTAATACATTAATGTAATGATGTTATCGTTCCTGCTGTGACTTCTCGCTACCACGATGATGATAATGATGGTATTCATCAGCAGGTGTGTACGGGGATCCACAGAGCACTGCATGCTCCTGGCACTGTGCCCTTCTGCTGGTCTCAATGTCATCATCGGCTAGAATAAAGAGGATGCCAAGAAATCTTCAGCCTTTCTTCCCACAAGTTTCTTTCCTCATGACACAAGCTGCCGTGGTCCACTTCTCAGAGGGAAGCTGCAATCAAAACTAATTATCCACCGTCCGCTCAGATATGATCAAACAGGTGAACCTTTTTATACTTTCTGTTTATCTCCATCACTGCTAAGTCCTAGACTTCAAGGCCTTTTTACCTCTCTTTACTTCTATTTCAGTTCTGCACATCTCTTCACCTAGAGTATGCTTTTCCACTACTAAATTCAAAAATACATCCACCCTGGAACTCAGTGTCTTTCATCATCAAATTCCTGTTTTCTAGCTCCTTCTCTGGCATTGCTTATCAACTTCTCTCCCTGCATGGAATATACTTGTGCTTGGGAGACACACTGTCCTCTGCATTTTTTTTTCTTGGACACTGATTTTGCAAGTGATGTTAGCATCCTATTTCCTCCCCTTTGTTACCCTTAGTAAATTGTTTTACAACTGTTCCCTAACCCTAACTTTAGTGCTTTACTTATTTATGGTATCACTTTCATAAATATTCTAATCGCACTAGAAAAATGATATCCACTATCCCTAATCTCGAAGATTCTTCTCTCAGAGATTTTAGTGTTCTCCACATCTATGATGACTGCTTTTCTAGTATCCTAACCTTAAATTCTGTGGCTGCCTCATCTTGTAATAATAATATCACTCTTCTTTACAACATGGCCACTCAAACACAGGTGTCTACTCTATATTTACAATTACCTGTAGTATAAAATTTTTCCCAGAACACTTCATATTAGTTACATGTCTTGACTCTTACCATGAATTCAACACTATTTTTTCTCATTGTCACTTCCTGTTCTGACTACAGACACTTCCTGTTGGCATGTCATCAGTTTCCTCCTTATTTGGATGTCTTAGTCCATTTTTCTACTGTGATAATAAACTAGTTGGAAGGAGAACCAGCAGCTCCCCAGATCCAACCATGGAGGGACTTAGGCAGCATTGAAGGCAGTGGTTGTTTTCACTGCTTTATTTTGTTTGTTTTGCTCTATTCAATACTCTCTTCCAATTGGTTTTATAAAGTTTTGCTTTTGGTTTGATTTTGCTATAGCTAATTGACTGGACAGCTATTGTGGAGATAATGATATATACTATAGCACCTATTGAAAGCAGTTCTCCCATCCTCTTGGTAAGAGTTCATGGCATTTGCCAGCAGAACTAGCAGCACCCAAGACCAGCCATGGAGGAACTTAAGCAGCTGCACAAGAAAGCAATTTGCCCACCCTCCTGGTAAGCGCCCCTGGCACAGGCGAGGAGGAGAACCAGCAGCTCCTATGAGCCTACCAGCATGTGGGCTGAGAATCAACCACCACCCCGCTCCCCACCCCAGTTAGCAACTGGGAATAGATGCCTCAGCATCTCTTGGGAGGATAATCATATGCAATACAGCATATATGGGGATTTTCTTCTATCTTCTGTTTGAAGGCAATGGTTGTTTTCACTGCTTTATCTTGTTTGTTTTGCTCTATTCAATACTCTTTTTCAATTGGTTTTATAAAGTTCTGTTTTTGGTTTGATTTTGCTATACCTAATTGACTGGACAGCTATAGTTGAGATAACAAGATATATTCTAGTATCTATTACTACCATCCCAGTATCCTACTGTGAAATTCTGTACCAATTTCACTGCATTGTCTCAATTGGCTTTGTTCTGTCTTGTTCTGTTGTATTTTTACTACCTTCAAAATAAAATTAACAAAAACAAACTAGTTGGGTAATTTATAAAGGAAGATAGTGTACTATTGCTCACAGATTTGGAGCCAGGAAGCCCAAAAGCATATCATTGTTTTACTACAGGATCTGTTTAGCTTTTATAGGTAGCAAACAGATGTTTGAAATGTAGATATGTTTATACTACTATTCAAATGTTATGTATAGCATACAGTTACTAATTTCTGACATGACCAAAGCAATTGTGAGTGAAAAGAGTTTGCCTACAGCAAACTACTATGTAATTTCAGAACACTGAATCTTACAATGCAATTATAACAGAAACAGAATGGTATGATATAAAAACAGACTCATCAACCAATAAAACAAAATAGAAATCCTATATACTCATACACTTATGGTCAATATATTTTTGATAAAGTTGCCAAGAACACATAATGGATAAAGGATAATCTGTTTAATAAATGTCATTGAAAATGAGGGTTATCTATTGAAGGAACATAAAATTAGATATAATCTCACACTATAAAAATGCACTCAATGGAATAAAGACTTAAATATGAGTTCTTAAACTGTAAAATGAGTGAAAAATGTCATGGCAGAAGTTCCATGACATTGATCTCTGTAAGTATTTTTTGGATCTGACTCCACAGATTCAACCAACAAAAGCAAAAATAGGCAAGTTTTATTGTACCATACTAAAAGCTTCTCATGGAAGTCAAAGAGGACATCAGAAAATGGAAAGCTGTCTCCTTTTCCTAGCTAGGCAGAGCTGTTATATTTTAAATGCTCATACTTCCAAAATTGATACACAGATTTAACATAATACCAATCAAAATTGAGACTATGTATGAGTATGTTCATAGTGTATGGGTGTATTTCTGGGTTTTCTATTCTGTTTCATTGGTTGATGAGTCTGTTTTATATCATGTCACACTGTTTCAGCTATAATTGCTTTGTAATATAGTGTTTTGAAATTACTTAGTATGATACTTCCAGCTTTGCTCAATAGTGTTCTTTAGAGAACTGGGTAACAACCCTAAAATTCATATGGAACCAGAAGAGATCCAGAATAACAAAGTAATTTTGATTAAAAAAAAGTCAAGTGGGAAGCGTTGGTATCCCACAACTGAAATTCTTTTCCAAGACTCAACAAATAGAATCAATGGGGAAAACTTTGTCAATGATTCCTCAGAAAGAGAAGTCATATCCATGATACATAAAGAACTCAGAAAAATAGACCCTCCAACATAAAAGGATAAAGAACAGGCATGTGAAATGAATAGACATGGGAGCTGGGGATTTAGCTCAGTGGCATAAGCGCCTGCCTTGAAGCAGGCAGTCCTGAGTTCGATCCCTGGTACCGATAAAAAGAAAAAAGACAAAAAAAAAAAAAAAAAAAAAAAAAAAAAAAAAGAAAGAAATGAATAGACACTTCACAGAAGAAATGCAAATAGCTAGTAAGTTAAAAATGTTCCACAATCCTGGTCATTAGAGAAATGTACATGAAAACAACACTGAGATTCCATAGTACCCCATTTAGAATGGCCATTATCAAGAAAGAAAATAATAAATGCTGGAAAGACTGGGGAAAGGGATCCTTTTGCTCTGTTGCTGGGAGTGTAACTTACTCTAACCAACATGGAACTCAATATGGAGATTCCTCAGAAAACTGAAATGATAAATTACATTTCACTCAGCTGTTTCTCTTCTAAGTATCTTCTCAAAAGAATTAAAGACATCATATTCCGGTGACACATGCTTGCCTATGTTTATAGCAGGAAAGCTCATAATAGCTAAATCTTGAAAATGATCTACATGGCCATCAGCAGCTGAATGGACAAAGAATACATGACTTTTACAAGCAAGTGTGTTAGTTGGCCATAAATAATGATTTGGAGGGAAATAGATGCGCCTGAAACCATAATGTTAATTGATATAATCAGATATCCAAACTTAACTATCATGAGGTTTCTCTTATATAAGAAACTCAGAGTAAAAATAAAGATCAAAATAAGAAAGAAAATAGGAAGTAGGGAGACAGATCTTTCTCAAGCAGACCAAGAGATGGAGGGAACGGGGTCGGGTCAGTCCTTGGTACCTCCCAGTCTGTCTTCAGGACAGTAAGATTTAAATTTTTATCCTTTATAAATCATCCGATCTTTGAGACTCTGTCATAAGCATCAGGAGATGAACAAGTTACTCCCAATAACTTGCAAAATGTCCAAGCACAGGTTTCAACTAGAAGTACTGTACACTGGCATATAATTTTAATATGCAGCCCTAATGGAAACTAATTTGCATGCTATAATTACCTTTAAAGTGTCTTTCAAGAGATGAATACACAGTCATTAACACAACTATAATATATTACATTTTTTGCTAAACAAATTTTCTTTATGATATCGTTTAATCTTTCCAAGGAAATGGTCAAACTCTCTGATGATTTTTCATTTAGCACAAAGAATTGAGACTATTTGAATATTTGACTTTGCGTGAAAGAGTACTTTGTAGCAGTAGCTAAATTAATGACATTGTTTTTCCAATAGTTCCTTCCCAGTTACTTACATTTTTTACAGTCATTATTTTAGGTTCAATTACGGCTTGGCTTATGTGAAGCAAGCTTATGGCAATCAAGATGAAAAACAACAAAGGAGTGTAGAGGAAAATTGCTGCTCCTGTATAATTCATCTTCTAATATTAGTTCTCATCTTTTCTGGGAAGACTGAGTAAAAGTTCCATTTACATAGCAACAGAAATGCACAGAAGGAGGAGGAGGAGCAGAGAGAGAAAAAAAGAAGTGGGTGGGAAATGGAAGAGGAGGAGGAAAAAGTACTTCCCACTCTCTCAAAGAATAGAAAACTATTCAGATATATATATGTACGTACTACAGGAACAAAAAAGAAAAATATATGTTTGGATAAATATTTGTTTTGAACGGGCACAAGCGAGGGATAATAGGGCTTTTTGGTGTGAATATAAATGGTGACCAAACAAAATAAAATCTGAAAGAAATATTACTTTTACAAATTGTTTTCTGTCTTGATGTGCAACTAACTAATTTGAGCTTTCTGTATTTCTCTTTTGAGAAACCATCGAGAGGAACCATCGAGATTCAAGTGACCTTGAATCCTACCTCACCAGGCAAAGATCCTGGGAGCAATTAAGACCTGCAGGAGGCAATTCCCATGCCACGTTTACCTTCGTGCTTGTGTGAAATATAGTCGACCTCTTTTGTGCAGGCAGAACAGCCACCTCTCATCTGAACGAAATCAAATTCTAATTCCTGTAAATAATTTTCCTGACTTCTCTCATTTAGAAAAAAAATTATATTCTTACATTGATCCTAAGACTTGGGTCTGATTTGTTTTAGTAGTCCTGACAGCAACAGGTACCTTGCCCAGTAAGTAAATTTTTAATTAATGTACTTTCTCTTTAAAAAATATTCTAGTTAAACACACATATTTTACTTTGGGGCCAAATATAGAAAAAGGCACCAAAAGAATTTTAGTATGCACCTCACAATAACTATTATTATGTTCTATAAATGTTTCACAGGAATTCATCTGTCCACTGTCACAAGTTACTGAAGGGTGTGTGTTCTTTCATATTAATTTCAGGTACATAAATGACTGAGAAGCAGAGAAACTGAGGGAAGCTCATAATAATTACATCTTTATTTTTTATATTTTTATTTTATTAAGGGAAAAGTCTGTTTTGAGTAAATTATTTGGAATATTTTTGCTCTATTGTCTCTACTTATCTTTTAGATAAGTGGACTTGTGGAGTAGTACTTCTGAATCTTTGATGAGTACCAGATTATTGTCCATAGTTTTAGGGTTGTTATCAATTAGCTGAGCATTTTTTTTTCTGCTCAATTCACATAGACATCACAATGGGCAATATCAGCCTCCTTCCTATCAGTGGTTCTGAGCTATAAATACCAGTCACCCTCTGCCCTTAGTATTATGGTTCTTGGTAGATTTTAGTCCTAGCATTACAGTTCTTGGTAGGTTCTACCACCTTTATTAGTATACAGGCAGGTTGGCTTGTAGCTTATTTTGCAGCTTTCTAGAAATTTCTTCCATCTCTCTGGGACTCTCCACTTGTCAATGAATTTCTCTGCCAGTCCCTGTATTTTGCAATTGGTCACTGCCAGTTGCCACAGCTTTTTGATGGTCGCTGCTGGTCTGTGCTGATGTCTGGAATTCTTCAAGGCTATTAGACCCTTACATTGCTAGCACTTTTATTTCGATATTTTCCACCCAGTGTATCCAAGGTAATAATCGTGAATGGACAACAAAGGGCAGAGTCATCTAGAATTGGTCCGCCAGGGCAGATGTCTCCAGGAGCAGCTCTGTGGCTTCTAGGATAGCTGCAGAATCACGGCTACTTGTCTATTGCACTTTGCAGAAGCAGCTGCTAGATTTAAGGTCCCTTGGTTTTGTGAAAATGCTGGCGTTCAAATCATGACTACTGACAGTTTCAAGGAGTCTCTAAGGGGACCAGTGATGCTGATTGTATCCCAGAGGAGTTGAGAGCTTTGGAGAGTATCAGCCAGAGTTCCCAATGCCTCCCTCATTTTGGTCCTGTCTCATATAACTCCTCAAAGAGGCGGAAGAAGCACCTGGAGTAAAGAAGGGACACTGTGGCAATAAGTCCAGCTGTACTTGTCAGCAACACAGAGTGGCAGTAGGAGTGATTCCAGATGTGGCTTCAAGACTCAGGCCATGCTTGAGAAGGTTATGGTGAGTGAGCAGAAGGGATTGACAGCTGCCAGTTAAATCACACGCCCTTTGGAATGTCAGAAGGAGAAGGGAAGAGCTGAACTGCATTTCTTTCCTGTTTCAGGATCACTCTTGTCTGTTTAAATGAATATTGGATGCAGCAAGATATATATCTAATACCAGCACTAAATATGAGAGCTCCAGAAATTTCAGGGTAAGTCTGATATCACTTCTCTTTCTGAGAAATG
The DNA here is from genome assembly GCF_034190915.1 of Cavia porcellus. Taxonomy (NCBI): domain Eukaryota; kingdom Metazoa; phylum Chordata; class Mammalia; order Rodentia; family Caviidae; genus Cavia; species Cavia porcellus. Next base: position 52,201,978 of record NW_026947503.1, on the reverse strand, counting down.
ATAAAGAAAGAAATTCAAAGATTTCACCAAATTCATAGCCAGATGAACTGCCGCTGAACTGGATCCTGTCCTCTGCTTTAGCAACCTGCAGATCTTTTTTGAAGAAGAAACGTTTCCCTATTTAGGACTACACAGATTCATGCTTTTTGTTTCCAGTGTGAAAGTGTAAACCCATCCAGACCCACAGCTATCTCTTCTCTACAACAGACCAATGTCATGCTGGGATTCCCAACAGTGCTTTTGGAAACAGCACCAGCGCGAATGCAGGGTGTGGCCTTGGCAGCTTTGTGAGGCTGCTCAAGAATATATCTCAGGGGAAAGTTTCCCATATTACATGAGGCAGTGTATTTAAACTTTGACTTAGACATACAATCACAGTAGGTATTCAATAAAAGTTATTAAAAGTCTGCTCAGAGTTCTATGTTAAAGGTTTTATAGTCATTTGATTGTTCTATTGCTTTTGAAATCTCTTGAGCCTTATTTTCTATTAGAATAGTAAATTTCTTGGCAGGGGACACTATAATCATGACTAAATTATTGGAAAAATCCTCTAAATGTTGTAATCTGCCATAGCCTGCAATAGCATCTCCCTCTGACTGCCAGCCTGCTCTTTTAAGGCTTCCACTGAAGGTGTAACACACAATTTGAAGTCTGTTATCATGTTCAGCTTCACTTAGAAGTGATACCTCTCGGACAGAAAAACAAAGAAACACAGATCAATTTAAGGAAGTGAAACAGTAAAAGAAAAATAACTGAAAAACTGTAAGATAGATAAGAAACAAAAATCACAGAAAGGAACTGATATAGACTTCCTGTTTTGCAGAGATAAAAACTGGCAGTTAGCTGGGCCTAGTAGTAGTCATTTATTTTCTCAGTATTCCAGGAAGCTAAAGAAGGAAGATCATACATTCAAGCCCAGCCTTGACAAGTTAGCAATTTAGTGAGAATTCTCTAAAAACAAAAGTTATCAAAGAGGTTGGGGATGCAATGAAAGTCTTGGTTTTGATTCCTAGTATCATAGGGAGAAAGAGAGAGAGAGAGAGAGAGAGAGAGAGAGAGAGAGAGAGAAGAGACAGAGAAAAGATAGAAAGAAAGAAAGAAAGAAAGAAAGAAAGAAAGAAAGAAAGAAAGAAAGAAAGAGAAAGAAAGAAAGAAAGGAAGGAAAAAAGGAAGCAAAGCAGAGAAGAGAAAAGAAAAGAAAAGAGAAAAAACTGAGTCTGAATACACTGTTAAAATCTCTGTTCTTGAGAAGAGTTTCAGGTCCTTAATAGAGAAGTTATGGCAAAGAGATTGAACCTTCCTTATAACTATGGATTAAATAAGGCTATTGAATAGTGTTTTTATCCATCGTTGAGATACTGTCAATGTAAGCAAAGGACAGAAGGCTTCAAATACTATTATTAAACCTAAATTACCTTCATTCTTCATTTCACTGACCAAAAGCCAGGCTTGAGGGTTACTTTTGAACCTTCCCAAAATAGACCATGAGATCTGAATCGGCCACATCGAAGTGAAGTCTATAAAGAAACACCTCCATGAACATAGGCTAAGGAGCAGGTAAAGCAGCAGCAAAGAACCTGCTGTCCTCCTGATACTGTTGGTGGGCTCCTCACGAGAAAAGCCTATCCTCAAAACTATAACCTCAGTCTCAATTCAGATATTTGCAGTATGAATTTGTGTCATGTGCATGATACAGAAATTACAAAGCTAGCAAATCCTTGGCAGTGATTGGTCCTTACTGAGAGTAAATTACTTGTGGAGGGATAGATCTTGTATACTGTGTATAACTTAACAGACTTCATGTGGCTCAACCCAAAGGACTATAACTCTGAAATTTTCCACAACCACTATAATCTAGTTTTACTAAAACAAATGATAAAACTAAAATAGTAAGAAATTATATTTTCCAGATACAATATAAAATGGGATAAATATTATTATTAAATACCACATATTAAATAATTTAAAAAACAATAAAATGGGAAAAATAGTGATGCAAAGATTTGTCAAAGTGAAAAATTTAGAAAATAACCAAGTAGGAAATTTAGAAGTAAAAGCAATTTAATTAGAAGCCAAAAACCTAATGAATGAGTTAATTAAGAAATTATTATTTAGAAGTGGATTGGTGAACATGAAGAATAGATAAAAGGATGCTTTAAAAATCCCAAATTAAGTAAATACTGCTAATCTTTTAAAATTATATTAAAGAAAAATTTCACTAAGCCTGACAGACAGATACATAGGAACACACATGATTTTGTCCATTATGTAATTCTGAGATCACTAGAGCCTTGAAAAATTCTTCCAGATTTTTAAGAATGGACTCAATTTTAGTAACATAAACTAATGTAGTGACCTAATCAATACATTGGATTTCCACTACTAAAATAAACATACTGCACTTACTTTTGAACAGAAAATCTCCGTAGAGTCAGACAGCCATATAAATTCAATTTTGCTTCAGAGAAACAGCTGGTAGTGATACTTGTACTTTTAATTTTTTTTCTAGTGGCTAATGAAGTTAAACTCGCATTTATATATGTACTTGTTATCTGTGCTTTCTGGTAAAGTATCTGTGTCTGTTGCCCAGTTTTAGTTGAATTATTTGTTATTTATATTGTTACTTCAAGATTCTGTGTGTGTATTTTGTTGGATATGTACTTTGCATATGTTTTTAACAAGTTTTTCATTTTTTTTTTCTTTGCTACTACGTTTTAATTGGAAATTATTGTTCAAGGCCTTACCAGTTCAACTTTTGGTCCTTACTTGATGCTTAAATGTTAATTGAATTGATTCATGACAACAGCCATTACTGTTACTAACACCTATCAGAAAGAGCCTAAGAATCCTCATGACAACAGGACTTCAGAAAAGGGGTGTGTTTATACTCTATTTGATAAGTTACAGAAAGATGGAGAAGTGAACAATATCAGAGCATGAAGTGAGGTGGCTAAGTCTCCTAAGCCTTCAGTTCAGAAGTTTTTCATATTTCACTTTCACAGGCATGAACATCTCTCAGCAGCACAACCTAAGCGTCTCATTCATTTGAACGTTTACTTATCCATGTATCTGCTAATACCTACTGAATATGTGCTCTGCCCAAATTAGCAAGTACTGGATTTGGAGATGACACAAATGAGAAAAATAAAATCTTTGCTTCAAAATCTTTGACAAAGGGGAAATATATAAGGAGATGAAATTTGCAGTTACTTTTATGTCATGATTGTCATTATGAATGAAATATACAATGATCAAAGCAGAAAGTTGCTAATCTAACAACTTTCTTTCGATAAGCATCATCACAATAGTAATACTATTATAGTTTAATTTATTAAATAGTCTAGGTGAGATACTGTTCTAAGTAATCTATAGTTAATCATGAAAACAGTACAGATGAGTGCTATACTTATCCTTGCTTTACTACAAGAATCAATACTGCTTGGTTTTGAAAGTTAGGTGAGATAATGTATGAGTGGCATTATTTATGTCCTTAGTATATCTAGCTAGTTAATTCTGTGTACTTGCAAATCTCATGTGCCATTTACAAATTCAGAAATGAGTACATGAATAAATATCATCATCTTCATCATCATCACCATCATTGCTATTATTACTGCAAAGCTAGGGATCAAATCCAAGGTTTTGTACCTTGCATGTGGTAGGAAACCACCGCCCTACATCCTCAGCCTATATCCTTTGTTTAACACAATAATTTATAGTTCATTTTGTAGACAATACAATGTAACTGCCTAATTTTCATCTACTTCTTCAATAAGATCCTGAATTTAATGATACCCTTGTGTCTCAGGACACATAGTAGCATATTTCCCTATCCCATTTCTAAAGTACGAACTTGGTATGTTCCTTTGGTGGATAAACAACTATTGAAAATCAAACTGTGTGTCAGACCAGTTGCCTGCGTGTATGATCTGGTAGAGGAATTAAATTGCCTTTTGTGTGGTTCTGTGTGAGCCATCAGTCTACAGTGGCACATTATTGGGAAGAGAAAGAATAATGATTTAATAAACCTTTCAAGAAAAGTTTCTGCTTGTGGTATAAGTGAAATGCCTAAAAACAAGTCTCAATTGCTATGAAAAGAAGCAAGTTAAGAGTACTTTTAGGTAGACACTATCATTCCATTATTTTTTCTCTATTTGCAGCAGTGAGTTATTTTTCTTTAGAATACCATTATTCTCTGTCTTAAGAAATTAGCTATTTTCTGAAATATTTTCATTCCTCTCATTTATTAGTATAATGAAAGATAATTAGAAGTTTTTAGGGTATCTTTTAAAACTCCATAGTACAGAATTAATTTCTTACAAGGGAATTAAGATTCTTCAAGATTTGGCCTATTTTTTTCTATCTCAATCATATACAATAAAAATCCAGTGGAAAGTAGGTGAGATTTTGTGTTCTGTAAGTGTAGATTGCATCTAGAGAAGTTACATTTACTCTCTGTGATGTTAAACTCATTTCTAAACAGATGCTGTTTTATTGTTTGTAATTTGAGGTGAGATCATGCTTGTGAAAAATAATATACATCTCCTTAGCTTCTTGATATGTGACAATTTGATTTCTTCTTTAATTTATCTGAGATTTTCTTTTGGTAAAAGCAATTCCTTTGTGGGACTGGAAGTGTAGTTCAGTGGTAGATTTCATGCTTAGCATGTGTGAGAACCTGTAATCTTTAACACCACCACTACCCCTGCCAAAATAAACAAGAAAAAGATATATAAAGATAAATCAATAATGAGAGTGTTATGGTTTATATCTAGATACCCCCCACTCTAACACCAGAGCGTCATGCTCTCACAGGAGGTTTGGAGGGTTGTGATTGGATCATGAGGGCCTGGTTTAGGTTATTGCTAAATGCGATGTTGAAAGGTAAAGCCCGCTTGGAGGACGTGAGTCATTGGGCTGTGTAGGAATGGTCTGTACCCCACTCCACCCCTCACTTGGATCTCTTTCTGCTTCTACCACTGTGTCATGAACATTCTCTCCTCTGTTGTGACCTCTGCCATGCTGCCCTTGGAGCCAGCCCAGGGGACTGGAACCTTGTGAGCTAAAATAAACCTTTCCTCTAAAGTTGTGGGTGTTATATTGAGTCTCTACAACAAGAAATGAATTAAGATAAATAGTGATAGTTATGAAATTTTCATTACAAAATATAATCATTTCAGTGTATAAATATGAATATCTTCCCTTCCACTAGAGCAATACTTGACTCATATGATAAAATTTCATGATCTTATTTTGAAAATAAGCGCAGATGTATTTTCCCCCTAAATAATTGCTCAGTGACTTAACAAATGAATGATGACTTACTGATTGGAATTAAATCAAAGTATAGAATTATAACATTGTTTCTGCTTATTAACTTTTGACTTTGAAGATATTAAATCTTAATAGAATTTCCCTTTCTTAATAATGTTTGTGTATGTTGAGGGGTGGAGTGACTCTGTATAAACCATTGCTTATCAGCCTGTGGTGGGTGGTAAATGGGGAAGAGAATTCAGTTTATTCATAGCTCATAATTAGGAATCTGAGGACCTATGTCAGTATTCTTAAAGAACGATAGACGAGACCATGTAATTCTGGAACTATAGTTTATTTGAGAATTTCAATTTTTTTTTTGCTGTTGTTGTTCGTGGTGATTTTTTCCTTCCAAAAGAGTATTTCTGCCAATTGAAATCTGAAGGAAGGCAATACACACATACACAAACACAAACACATACACACATACTTTATTTATATAAACACACAAAATTGCTGACTAGAAACAGGGATTTCTCTCCCTAATTAAATTCCTTTCTTCCCATGTCTTCTGCCTTTGTTCTGGCTCAGAGTTCCTTAAAGCATTCTAAATAGCCATAGGTGACCTATGAACGAGTTACAAATTGTTAATTATATTTCTTCCAGCCATAAAATTATACATTTTTGCACAATTTATAAATTTTATACATTTTTGTATAATTTTGGATGACTTTACTTTTAAAATAATACAGACAACAAAAACAGCAATACTCACATGCAACCAATACAATTAAGACTCAAAATAATGTGAATTGCTTCCTGGATCACATTCATAATAGCTATGGTAAAACTCAAGGAATCAGTTTCTTCACAGACGTAACTGCAAGATACTGATGATAACAGAATATTTGAAAATGGCAGTCTTATTGCATTTTAAGCATGAAAGATTAATTCTTGATTTACTAAAATTGATGGAATTTTAGCTCAGAATAATATGTATGTAACATTTTTTGTATTTTTTTTATGGTACCGGGGATTGAACTTGTTACCCTCCATTTGCCAGGCAGGCGCTTATGCCGCTGAGCCAAATCCCTGACCCAATTTTATGTATCTTGAAGAAAACAGTTCTGCATTAACATTTAACATAACTTTGCATACATTGTAGCATACATAATGTTTCTTCTAAAATAGAATAGAGTGTTCTGTGGGCATACTTTTTGAGTAGACTTAGGTGAACAAACTTATTAAAGAAAGAATTAAACCTGCTGAGCCATCTAACTGTAAGGATTTGTGAAATTAGCATGATTCATATGATTATAGGTTAATTTTTCAATCCCCTCTGATGTCACTTTTGACAAGGAAAACCCAGCGCATCACAGCCCACTTCATTATTGATGGCAAATGAAGCCCAATGAGATCTTTCCTGACCTTTCTTTACAAAACATAAAGTTAATAGTGCGTTTTTACTGAGTAATCTTTAAACCACTGCTCTATTAAAGTCCTGAGTTTGATAGATATTCTACCAGGTCTACTAGTACCACTTATAAACACAAGTAGTTTGCATTAATCTGAGAAATTAATGTCAGATTTTTTAATTAATACACTTGAACCTGAGTTGTTAGGTGAGGTAAATCTTATATGTTCATTCTAATTAATTGATAGCCAGTGGGAGTCTGTTTTTAGAGGTTCTGAGGGGGCACTTGAGTAAATGATATGCCTTCCCAGCTCTTATAATGAAGACATACTGGCAGACATACTATGCAACTGTTTCAGAAGGATAACTGCAGGTTAAAGGCAAAAATAGGAGTATCTGAGATACATACAGATACAAGCTTATATGTGAGTCATGTTCATCATTTTTTTAAAGGTAACTATTTTCTTCAAGAAAGAAAATAATTTTGACTACTTAGCTAAAACAATAACATTTGACCTATGGCTGAGATTAAGTTCCTAAGCAGTAGACTTTTCCAATAAAATTCTTATTCTGAGGCAGAATTATTTCTGTTGTGGAAGAATTATTTCTGTTGTGTCCTCTGTGCAGATGGGGTATTTTTGAATGTGCATTTATGTGTTTTTGGACTCAGTATAACTCTTTATATCTCCACCTGCCATTTCAGAAGAGGACGTGATGCTACATAATCCATGAAATATCATTAAATATATTTTCATTTGTTAACCCTTTAAAGAAAGGATATTGATCTTTTTTGTCTATTTGAAGTCAATCACTCTAAGTAGATGCTCTCAAACATTCCCATGGTTCTATAGTTTATGCTATTATTTAATTATACAGTAATATATCGGATTTTATTTCTTCGCTTTCCACCAACTGAGAAAGGTAAAATTATAAGAAGCAAGTTCAAAGTTTCAAGAAAGTTTCTGCTGAATGATGTATGATTTTTCTTCAAGCTTGTCTATTTATATGTTTAAAAATACCTTGCAGAAGTTTTCTTCAATGGTGAAAGTTATTATCCACACTCCAACCCACTAGCCTTTACCAGTATGTAATTTCTGGGGAGTTTCTTAAACTTGGTTTACCTAAATTTTGAAACATGGGTGATTAGAGTAAATCTTTCCCATTCATAATATTAGCAAGGTATGATGAGAATAAATCCAATGCTGAATGTGAAGCAGTAATCAGAGAATTGTGTGAATTAAACAAAGACATGTCTACAAGTATCAGCAGAAATGCAAGAAACTTTCAATGAAACTTTTGTATAAATTTCTATTTATTTTAAACTATTAAGTACAGCTAATGACCTACCTCTAAGAACTCAGTTTTTCTATTATGTTTATTTATCTTCTATTTTGTAGGATGAATTCTCTTTACTATATGTCAAAGTCATGACACTTTCCCATAAAATTAGAAGGCTCTCTTCAATGCCACATGCAATAACATACATCATTATTTTCAAAATCAATTTGCAGAAAATACTATCCACAGTGTACAAGTTACCTAAGAAGAACTTAAAAATATTTTAAAGTTATTTGCTTTCAATGATTTAAAAATGTAAAAGAATTAATAACAAATTCTTTTGTTGTTTGCTCCTAATAAAGTATTTCCCAATCCTTGATTTCATCAACGAAACTGGGGTTCCTGGAGTGTGCAACACCTAGAAACCTTTGTGTAATGATTCTATATTGTTATCTACTTATATACACACTTTAAGATTATCATTTGACTTATCTGTCCTTCTCAAGGAAGATAATAAAGTATTAGTAGTGGCTTGCTATGGCTGTAACAAGGCCCTAAATCCTTTAAACAAATGGTTACAATCTTATTGTCTCATCTACTGATTGGAACTATAGTCTTCTGTCATCTGAGTGCTGTTGAACTTGTAGTGTCTCAGAGCCACAGATAAGCTTTAAAGAATGGAGATAACTTTTATTTGTTATGGGCAATAAACCCAGAGTCTCCACTGACCGTCTGACAGGAAGACATCTGATGATGCAGATCCAGTCAAGCAGAACACAGATCGAAATAATGTCTGAAGGGCAAGCTAGTGGAGGTATGCACCATACAAAACCCGCACACTATAATTATATGGCAATGAGAGAAGATTAGAGGACAAGAAATAAAGGCCAAAACATCCTGTCATGGGAATTTGCACTAGTAAATATCAATTTGGAACATTAAACACTCTGATAATGCCTATTAAATGTAAATTGAATGAAAAAAAGCTGATTAGCTTTGTATTTCTTAAGCTTTCTCTCTATTAAGTATATGTTATAATGTATGTGTAAGCACATTCTGAATTTTCCTACATAAATATTAAATCCTCTGTATTAGTTTTGGAGATATGTATTTTTTATGCAACCACTAGTGCATGATCATATGTACTGTGCCACATAGTACTTCAGCCAGGAACGGGCCTCATACAGATCTTCAATGGACCACATATGATTTCACAAGATTTTAATGGAGCTGGAAATCTCGCATCCTGTAGTGACCTTGTAGTTGTCACATCATCATAGAACAGAGTATTATTCATGTTTGTGGTGCTGATGCTGCTAGCTATATGAAAGTACAGTGTTTGCAACTTTGTACATTATATAGTATTAAATGATTATGTTGCTGGCCTTATGCATTTATTGCACTACAGATTTAACTATTATTTTAGAGTACATACTTTCTGCCTGAAAATCACTTTAAAAAATAACATATTATGTTAGCAGTAGCCTCAGATATCACAAATTTATCACATCTATTGATTACATGATTTGGCTTTGTTCTTGATGAAATCTCAAGTTGTTTTATTCACTGTGGTTGTAGTAGTAATAGGCTATGACATACACACATATATACAAGCACAAACATATACATACATATATAATGTTTATTACTATATAATATGATATGTCTATATAACATACTCATTAATATTTATGTAAGATGTATGCATATAGGCATACTGCATAAAATACTATATATTATATGTTTATATGTGCATATAAACTTGCTCTGTAGTCTAGGTTCTAAAAGCACACTCTGCTGTTCACAAAACAGTAAAGATGCTTAGTAGCACATTTCACAGGACACATTGTCTCTACTGTTAAGTAATGTATGACTGCACAGTTGGGTGTGTGTATTCCACTTTTTTGTACTCAGGGTTTGCAAAGGGGTAGATTTAATATGGGGCACATAAATTGTAAGATTGTTTATACTATCCACCTAAAAGTTCAAATGCAGAAGGATACAAAGGATCTCTCTACACATTAGTGACCCAAAGAATCCAGCTGAGTGCATGGAGCCCATGGCAATGTCTCATGCAAGTCAGTAACAAGTATCTACACTAAGAAGTCCCAAAGGTCAATGGTGGAAGCTAGAAAGTCTGTACCAGAAGGATGAAGGATCTTTGCCAGTAGGCTGAGGGTCTGCACTGGAGCCACAAAGTGACACACAAGGTAAGGAACAGAGCTCCCCTAGAAGAACCAAACTCAGTCTCGGAATCAGCAAGGACTCAAGCTCCTCTGGTGATAACAGCTGAGCTCCTATCAGGAAAGCCATAGTGACACGCTTCTCCAGGAGAAACAACAGCACACCATCTTCCCCTCCAGTTCTGCTTCTGTGGTGTTGGCAGCAGTTCTCAGGTGGGCCTTGCCTACTCTGCATCATGCTGACTCAGATAACTGAATATCACAAGCTGACCATTAGTTAATCCACCATGCACTTCATGTGGCTTATTATTAACTTTTTAAAAATGCATTTTCTTTGTTGCTGATGAAATCCATTTTACCATTGTAAACTTTTTCTGAGGACTGGAATGTGTCTGTGGCATTGAAAGTCAATTAGATCTTTCATAAAACACTCTCCCAATCATTATCCTTTGGTAGCCAACTATAGTAATGAGGAAGTTTAATCATCAGGCATTTTCCCTAGATCTGTTCAAACTGCATTTAAGTTAACCCAGCCATAACTTATTCATGTTTAATAAGATGTTTCTGAGATACATAAACAAACTGTGCAAATGAGAATTAACTACAGTTGCATGAGAACAAAAGAGTCAAGGGTATTTACAAAAAAATTAAGCATATGAGATATTTATGACTGCAATTTTATTTCACAAACATTGATTTTCATTTAAAAGGAAAATATAATTGTAGTTATAGCCATATAACATTAATTAGATATTATTCATTAAGCATCCTAAAAATATAGAAGGTTTCCACTGCATATTGCTAAAGGAACAAAGTGAAATGGATCTTTGACATCTTCCTAATTCTTTCTAAAGTCTAAGAGCAAGGAGATCGTATTTTTATTTGCTTGAATAATTCAAATAATTGCAGAAGTTCTCAGTTTTACCTGGAGAGACTTGCACAGATGCACAAAGACCCTTTATTATAGCTTTACCTTAGTTTCTTCTCCACAGCAACTCTTGTTTTCTCCGTGCCACTGTGTTACAAAATAACACCTCTAGGAATGAACAACAACCTCAAGAGCAATTTCTGGAGTAGCAACTGACAGCTACCTGCCGTTGCAACCTGTTGATGATTGCCTTCCAGCTCCTATTCAGACACCTTAGATACACGGCTTCAATATTTTCTTGCCCTCTTGCCAAAGAGTTTCCACCTGTAACTGCTACAAATAGCACCCTTCATATTACACATCTGCTTCCTTAGTGCAGGTGTGCCTCAAATACAGAAAACACTGAAATCTAATTTCAGGTTCATGTGCTAAATACTCAGCTGAAAATTAGTGCATCTTTATTCTCTTTCTGTCTGCAGCTAGCCCACTCCATATTCCAACAAACAAGTTTCTTCTTCGTCTTCCTGTTCCTCCATTTTTCTCCTCCTTTCTCTTCCTTACTCTCATCTGTTTTTCTTTCTTCTTCTCCTCCCTCGCCTGTCTCCCTCATTCTTTTTCTTTTCTGTTTCTTCTTTCCTCCTCTTTCTCCTCTTCTTATCTCCTTCTTTTTAAATCTAACTTTCAAAGAGTATAACTTTTTCTTTAGCTCTTAATGCCCAGTTTATACACACATTTCTCTACTTCATTGCAATTACTGTACAGTCTTGTTGAAATATGTGAATATGTCAATTTTGGTAATAACAGTTTCTTTATTCAATTCTCTTTTTGATAGACTCATTCAGGAAAATTGAGTATTTTAATTAAAATAAAAATTTTATAGAAGCTTGTGTCTTCTCTACAATGATTTATTACACTGACTTTGTTCACTTTTGCCATTTAACTTCTACTTTCTTTTTTTCCAAATAAATAAATGGTATAATCATTATATACAATTCATTATCAAATAATGTATTTTTTGAAACTTTTCTCCTAAAATTTTTCCCTACTGGAAAAAAAGTCTACAAATTTCTGCAAACATATATATTCTATTTTATTTACATAACAATCTCAATTGTCTTCTAAGAGGAGCATCTCTACCAACTGGGACTTCACAGTCTCACATTCCAGTGAATTTTTCTGATTCAGGCAGAGTGAGTGGCTCATATATAGAACATATTATCAGGCCTCCAAAAGTTTGTTTCTGTACATCCTACCCAGTCCATGGAAAACATACCTGTTAGGTAAATCTTTACTCAAAAATTGTATCTCAGAAGGAAGTGAAACCTTTTGGTATTTCTTTTTTATTGAACTCAAAATAATTGGATCAATTCATCAAAGATTACCTACAGGAACAGAATTGAGCTTTGGTGTTAATAAGTCATTTGATTCAATCAAAGAAATGAATCACATTGGAAAAAATAAACGGTGGATAATATATTTGTCACATACATAAGATTTTAAATATATGTTTAATATTTCTTTCATTAGTTTTGTGCTATATTGATCAGCTTTTTGTTGCTGGGAACAAATAGTCACATCCAAAAGCTAAAGAAGGAAAGACTGAATTTGGCTCATGGTTTCACAGGATTCCCTCCAGATTTGACTGCCTTCAAGGTAGGACCATCATAGCTGAATGGTGTAATGGAGCAAAGCTCATTCATAGTAGAAGCAGAACAAGGGAAGTGAACCAGAGAAGAACATGCTTGGGACCAGATACAGACCCAAGGCCACACCACTCCAGCACAGCTAGATACAGCCCAGAAGTGGGATTTACTATTCCTTAGCTTCCAAGAGAAGCAAGTTGATGATCACTGTAGCAGAAAATGCCTCCCCAGCCAGTATACTTCCATGGTCCACATGAGTTTCTATTCCAATTCTGGCTGTCTCTGTCTCTTAAGAGAAAAGGCAGAAGAATGTGATGCATAGCTGGTCACTATGATGAATACTGTAAGAATGAATCAAAGATAGCCAAGTACTCTATCTCTGTGTTTTCCTCCCCCTTTGTCACTCCATAGAAACCTCCCTCCCTGTGGTTTTCCTCAGGTGACTTTCCACATTGCTGGCATGTCCAAGTTCTTGAGGTCTCCACTACAACTTCAGTTTAATTCCCACAGCTTCATACATCCTCTTCTCAGGGGCACGTTTTTCAGGCTTTCAGAAATTCCTTAAAAATTGGTGTGGATGTGTCTACGATTTCACAGATATTACATTCTTATGCTGGTAAACCAGATTCATATGAATGATACCAAGTTATGCTGCCAGTGCAAATTGAAACCATGTCACCTTGGGTCATGTCTGCAGAAGTCTCTGAGTGCATGAAAGAGTGATATAATGAAGTGAGACTCAGTGAACTAATCTGATGGTCTTTCTCGAATGAAGAGATTTCTTCTCAAGTGAAAGTTTATGGCACCCTTGCCATAGGTGGCATTTTGCTAATTTTTAAGATGTCCGCAGGACATCTTTTTTTCCCCTCCGTTTTTGAAACACTTGGTTTCTTTTTAGTGAACTTAATCTCATTGGCAAAAACACCCTCCTCAGGTTCCACTTTAGATGTATTTCTTTTCTAGAATGTGAAAAGCAATGCAGACAGTAAAATCCAGGATCATATTCAAATATTTTAATTCTATTGGTTTCTTTTTCACAAATCTCAGTGTGAATCCAACTAAAAACATCCAACAGTACTTAAGCCACTACCTAAATGTTGGGCTGTCTTGAAATTTTCTTCAGCAGATTAGTTAATTTATATCCTTGAACTTCGGCCTTCTGCAAAGTCTTTGAACATGAGAAAATGTAGAAAAAAAATTTTTCCCCCGGGTATAAATATATGGACTCAATCTCAATTTCCAGTAGCTTCCCCATTAACAGCTAAAATTTATGGTCCTGGATTTTACTGTCTTCATTGCTTTTCACATTCTAGTTTTCTGATTTCTTAACAGAAACACCTATTGAACTTTGATAACTGCATTTTAGTTTTCTGCAGTATGTTTTACCAAATATATCCAAATTCTTTCTACCAATAAGTTCCAAAATCTCTGAACTACATGGTCAAGTATAGTAATAGAAATGGTCTCATTCTTTGCTATTAGTGTTTGATATTTGTCACCTTCATTGGTAAGTGTAGATCTCTGACACTCACAAATTAAAGGAGATACTTAATTTGGCTCATTGCTCCAAGGCCTTAGTCTGTTACTGGCAAGCTGCAAAGCAGAAACATTGTAACAAAAGAATGTAGTAGAGCAAAGCTGCTTAGATCATAGGAGCTGGAAAGCACAAGAGTGGGGAAATTTCAGATGTGTATATATCATTATAATTTTGTTTTTTATTCATTATTATACTATGCACTGGATAAGCCATGTGGATGACATTAACAAGATGATTTCAATCCACAAAATCAATTTTTAGTACAAACAGTAAAAAAGATAAATAACGATATAATTAGTGTAAGAAAAGAAATGCACATGCAATATCACAATATGCAGGGAATTGTCTTACTCAGGATGAATACAAAGAATGGTAGTAGGAAAAATTAATATTAATTTAGTTTTTAATGCTGAATCTGATTTTAAGGGTTAGACAGAAATTGATGAGCATGTTATGGAAGAAAATAGAATGTAAAAAAGAGCAAAGTACTAAAAATTATCACTGTATGACTTGGATAGAAGTTATCTCCGTATTGCCTGTAATAGTATTCAGATGTGGTCCTGAGAGATGGATGGACAACATAACATGTGGTGCCTGTAGTATTTTGTGAAAACCACAGAATTATTCATACTGGTCAGATATTTCCCAAATATTTTGTATAAAGAACTATAAGCTTCTATTACAGACTTATTCAAAGGATGCCATTTATCATAGATTTTCAGAAAATGGTCAAGCAAAAGAAAAATAAATATCCTTTCCATGGAACTTCCCAATATTTCAATATGATAGTGTATATCATGCGTATTTAGAAAGTAGCATACTGATTTTTGAGTGTCAACTTTGTATCCAGGTATACTACTGATTTTCCTTATTAACTCTAGAAGTCTTTTGGAGGATTTTTTGAGGTCTTCTGTGTTATTTGTGAATAATGGCAATATGCCTTCTTTCTTCCCTATCCTCATTCTTTTTATTTCTATCTTTTCTAATTTCTCTACCTTATGTTTTCAGAACTATATTGAATAGGAGTGTTGATAGTGCACATTCTTGTCTTGTTCCTGATTTAGAGTGAAACCTTAAAGTTCTTGTCCATTTAGAATGATACAGGCAGTTGTTTTGTCCTAAATGACATTTATCAGCTTGAGATAAAGACTTTACTCAGATTTTCTGTAGGTTTTTTTTTATTATTATGAATGAGTATTGGACTTTATCAAAAGCTTTCTCTGCATATATTGAGATGATTATTTGATTTTTGTCTTTGGTTCTGTTGATATGGTTTACTACATTCATTTGCATATGTTGAACCATCCTTGCATTCTTGGGATAAATCCCATTTGGCCATGATGCATAATCATCTTGGTGATTTGCTGCATTAATTTGATACTAATTTATTAAGGATTTTTACATCTATGTATATTAGGGAAATTGATCTATATTGATCTATTCTTTTTTTGCCTGGGTCTTTCCCTGGTTTTGGTATCAGGGCAATACTTGCCTTCAGGAATGAATTAGAGAAAATTTCTTGCCTTTCAATTTCATTAAAGAGCTTGAGGCGTATTTACATTAAATCTTCTCTAAATGTTTTGTAGAATTCAGCTGTGAATTCATCAGAACCTGCATTTTTCTTTGTTGATCAGTTTTGAATTACATTTTCAATTTCATTAACTGATACTGGATTATTCTTAATGTTTATGTCTTCTTAATTCACTTTTGATAATTCATGTTTCTAGGAATCTGCTCACTTCAGAATATTCCATCCTATGTGAGTAAGATTTTTGAGAGAGGTATTAATCATCTTCTGTATTTCCTCAGGTTCTATAATTATTTTACCTTTTTTCATTTCCCAATATATGAATTCAAGTTTTTTCTTTTCTTTTTTTGATAAGGTTGTTTAGGGGTTTATATAGAACACATAAAGAATTGAAAAATCCAGGCACCTTAAATTCAAATATCCAATCTAAAAATGGGTATCTGGGGTGAATACATACTTCTTAGGTGAAGAAGCACAAATAGCAAATAAATAGAGTGCACATCACTGGTCATTAGAGAAATGCAAAGTAAAATAACATTGAGATTCCATCCACTCAAAAAAAAATAGTATCATCAAAAAATCAACCAATAATAAATGCTGGTGGGGCTTTGGAGAAAAAGGAACACTTTTCCACTGTTGGTGGAAGTGTAGACTGGCACAATGACTGTAGAAATATGAGTGGACATTCTTCAAAAATCTAGGTTTACAAGTCTCATTCAACGCAGCAATTCCACTACTGGATATTTTACCAGAAGAATTAAAAACATCAACTCCAAAGTGTTATGTGTGAACTTATGTATATAGTAGTGTAATTTTAATAGCTAAATCTTGGAAATAAACCAAATGTTCATCAACTACAGAATGGATATAAAAGATGTGGTTTTTTTATACAGTGGCATACTGGATGGACTGTAGTACTTTTTACACACTGGAGTACTGGAGGTTAATGTATGCAACTTGTTAATGGTATCCCCGCTGTCATAAGTAGACGCAACTTGAGATCATACTCATATGTGAAATAAATCACTCACATGGGTAAACATCATATTGTCTCTCTAATGTGAGAAACTAAAAAAATAAATAATATCCAAAATCTACAATAGATATTATGAAAAAGAAAGAAACTGCTCAAAAAGAAAGAACAACTAGGATGGGGGAAAACAGAAAAGAAGGAAAGGAAAAAATTGTATATACATGTGATAGCTAAGATAGTTATACTACTAATTTCCTTAAGTCCATAGATGACAATGCTTGGTGTGTATATTGTTTGATCAATTTGCATGCCTTGTAATCTGAGAAATTACTCTGAAGAAAACAATATGCAATATATTAACCATTGCTATTTTCCTACTATATTGTTATATAATTTGTATCATTGTTATTACTGTTTTGTTTCTCTTTAAAATAAAAAATAAAAAGCAGACATGATGTTAAGCATTTACAAAGAATTTTGTCCCCCAAAATAAATTGAATCTTTAATGTATGTCAGTTAATATCTTCTAGAAATTTAATAGTCTGTGAATAAAAAGTACATTCTAATATAGACAATGAGGAATCATACAGGAGAGACTTTAGATGGTAAATAGATCATTATGATTTTTGGAAAGTAGAAATGAGGAAAAAGACTAAGAAATATGGGAACATTTCTATGGAAGTAGAACTAACATATTTGAGAGACTTTTAGATGCAAATATAAACAAAAGTGTGTAATTAACTGAATGAAAGGAGGAAATAAAAACCTCAAGAATGATATTCCGCTAACTTACGTGAGCAGTTGAACATGGATTGCCAACAGTGAGACTGTGGGCAATTATTTAGAGAAGAAGGGAAAGGTCATTTTGGTTTTGGAAATGTCAATTTCAGGCTTTTAGTGGAAATCCAGGTGGATATACCCAGTTTGAAGTGAAATTTAGGACTCAGGAGTTTGGCAGAGGTATCTCAACTGAATAGTGTTTGTGCATTTTCATACCAATGGAAATTACCACTTGCCAATATATTGTTCTTATGACTCACAGTATCAAAATACTTCTCCTTCTTCAATAATATCAGTTATGAACAGTGAAAGTTGACCCAAACAGCATTTTAAGGCATGTTTTTGAAAACTGTGCTTAACATTTTGGAGATCTAAACTTGGAGCTTTGAATTCTAGCAAAAGCATTTTGTAGCAAAGATACTCATTTGGAGTAATTATCTATATAAATTTAAAATGAAATAAAATAGAAACTTATTCTAATGAAACATTTTCTTTCTTTCTTAGTTCAATTTTAAAACATTTTAAATTATATATGTTTGTACTATAGAAGCAACTAGTCCAAGGATAGAAAACAGCTGATTTCAGTACATATAGCGGTGATGTACTTTTAAAATTTGAGAATTAATCTTAAGGAAAAATTGATCACGTGAAAATTATATGAAGTGAAGAAGAAGATAAATCCCCTAAGATCAACTGTAGTTAGTTGTGAACAAAATAAAGAGTCAGCAAGTGCTTTTGACTATGTCCTTCAAATCCAAACATGGAAAAAACACAGGACACAAAGGTGAAGTCACGGTTCGTATAGTCAAAAAAAGGCTTGCAAATCCTTGCAAAAAATTAAAGATTTTTTGTATGCATACAAGTTCTACGATGAAAGTGACTGAGCACTCACGTGGAAAGTTGAACTCAGGGAGTTTCATATTATGAGATTTTCTATTTCCCTGTTACTTTTAGACAGTAACTAGTGATCTGATTATACTTTGTGGAATTAAAACAACAATAACATTTTAACATCAGTCAATGAGAATTGATAAGTTGTGAGTAAAGCTATAGCTTAGTTGGGATAGTAGAAATGAGTAACAATTACTGAAATATACACAGCATGAATATTTCTTCCATGAACATAATATAAATATGCAATAATTGGTACCACAGTCACTGAGAAGTCAGTAGAGACAACTTTGTAGTGGTGATCTATGGGGAGGTATGTTAACATTCCCCACTCCTGACATCTCTCACTGTTCCAAAACTCTCTGAATTCTTTCCCTGAAGGAATATGTTAAAATATAGATTTTCCATTTTTGTGAAGGTACAAATACTGATGGTGCTGAAAAGTCCCAGAAAAGAAACATACTCTATAAAAAAGAGAAAGGAGTAGATAAGACAAATAGGAATTTAAAATGAATGCTGCTTTCAGAATTAATTAATTATATTGGAAATATGGGGGTTAAATCAGAAATTATAAATAAATTGCCTTTAGCTACAGAATACACTAGTATTTTTCTTCAAGAAAAAGTACTACAGGAGCCATCAGATCTAACTTTGCCTGCCTGCCCTGGCCATGGGGAGGCTCCTTCCTGTGGAAAACCAATGCAGGAAGAGAGAGCCAGCAGACATGCCTCTGTCTGTTGGCCATCTCCACAAGCAGGCTGCTTCCTGCAGGCAGCCAGCAGGAGCAGGAACATGTAGCCAGGTAAGCCCTGAGCACCACCATTGGAGGTCACCACTGGCGGCTCTTGGTCCCTCCAGACAGCAATCACCCACAGGGAGAAACAGACAAACAAACCTCTGTGTGCTTGCCACCTCACTGAAATCTTGGCATAAACATGCAGGCTGAGAGAAGCAGCCCCACTTCCATGCACCCTGATGATCAAGAAAGCCCCAGTGTAGATGCACAGGTCTGGAAAAGCCCACCCCATGCCCTGCTATCTACCTGTATATCTGGAGTCAGAGGAACCCAGATGCCCATCCCATTCTCTATACCCCTGAGGGACTGCCAAAGTAGGAGGTACATGGGGCCCCACAATCAGCTTGTTGGGAAGAACCCAGGAGTCTGTCAAAACGGAGGAGTAAAAGGCAATCTCAGACCTCCAGCCCACACAGAACAGGTCTGAGAGATGCAATTATGGAAAAAAATGGAAGTCATACACCTAAATTTTCCAAGAGGATAGCGACTCAGGTAAACAAACAACATAATGAGATTATAAAAGCAATCAAATCAGAAATAATATCTCAAGTAAAAGAAGAAATCACAAACATAATGAAAGAATTGTTTAGCATATTTAAAGAATATATATATATATATATATATATATATATATATATAGTATAAAAAGGAGTATAGGAGAATGATGGGAACTCTGAATGAACAATATAGAAAGGAATTACAATACAAGAAAGAGATTCAAAGAGATATCCAGGAAATTAAAAAATTAATTGAATGCTGTCAAAACCACATGAAAGAGACTAAAGATAGATATTCAAACCTTGAAGACAGGATTGCAGCTAGCAATTGTGAAAGAAAAGATCTCTTAAAAATAACAAGGAATCAGAAAATAATAATTCAAGGACTGAAAGATGATGCAAAGAAGCATAACATAAGAGTGATAGGTATCAGTGAAGAAGCAAGGGTCAACACAAGTGAAATTAAAAGGCTATTTACAGAAGTGTTAGCAGAAAACTTCCCAAACATGGGAAAAAGATTTGGCATACAGATAAGTGAGGCATATAGGACTCCAATTAGTCATAACCAAAGTAAATCTACACCCAGACATATAATAATCAAGATTACAGAAATTCAGCCCAAGAAGAGAATATTAAAAGCTGTTTGAGAAAAGAAACAGATCATCTATAAAGGAAAACCAATCAGAATCACAGATTTATTAAAACAAACCATCAAATCAAGAAGAATTTGGAAAGAAGTATTTCAAACCCTGAAAGAAAACAGCTTCCAACCCATATTGATGTATACTGTAAAACTATCTTTCAAAATTGATGGAAAAATAAGATACTCCCATGATAAAGAACACTTGAAGGAATTCATGTCTACCAAACCAACCCTACATATAGTGCAAAAAGATATTCTAGAGAGAGATAAAGATGACCATGGTTCCAGAAACAGCAGTAGAGGAGGATCATCAAAGAAGACAGACAATTGAATGAAGAGAAAATGTGGAGGGCCAATAACAGAAGGATAGCAAGACAGAGACAAACGAATGTATGCGAGTTGTAAACATTAATGTAGATGGACTCAATTTGGCAATAAAAAAAATCACATGGAGAATGGATCACAAACACAAGATTTGTCGATATACTGTATAACAGAAACACATTTAACTGGAAAGGAAATTCATAGACTGAAAATCAGAGGAGAGACAACTGTGCCATATGATAAGAGACCAAAAAAAAAAAAAAAAAAAAAAAAAGGTAACTTGCCCATCAACCCCAGAATGAGTAAAAAAGATATGGTATTTTCATACAATGGAAAACTATCAGCTATCAAGGAGAATATTCTCAAGGCTCTTGTAGGTAAATGGATGCAAATGGAGATCATGTTCATGGGTGAACAGTTTGAACCCATATGGATGAACCCCAGCATAAAAAAACAGAAGGAGTTAATGGGATCCAAAAAGCACAATAGATATTGTAAAGTTGATAGGGGACAAAAATCTGGGAGGGGAACGTGGTAACTACAGTTAATTTCTTATTGTCTTGTCTTGAACTCTTGTATTGTTTCCACAATTTTGTTAGGTTTGACTTTGTTCTGTCTTGTTTTGTTAGATTTTATTTGTCTGATGGTATAGGCAGCTATTTGAACATAATGGGATGTATTATGGTAATCATGGTTGGGTTCCTATAATCTTGTTTTGAAGTCTTATATTGCTTTTGTTTCATTGGTTTTGATTTTATTATATGCGATGGTATGAACATCTATTTTGAGAAAAACAATACATTATGGCAGACATTGCTGATTTCCTATCATCTTGTTTTGAAGTCCTATAATGCTTTTATTCTTTTGTTTTGATTGGTTCTATTCTGCTGTGATTTATTTGATTTTATTATGTGTGATGGTATGGACAACTGTTTTGAAGAAAATGAGATCCTATCATGACCATTTTTCATTTCCTAGTATCTGATTTTGAAGTCTTATAATACTTTCATTCTTTTGATTGACTTTATACTAGTTTTTCATGTTTGAGATTATTGTGTGCAAAGGTACTATCAACTATTTCAAAGAAAACAAGAGACATTATGGTAGCCACTGTTGATATCCTTTTTTTTTGTTTGTTTGTTTGTTTGGAAGTTCTATGTTGCTTGAATTGTTTTGTTGATTTGCTTTGTTCTATTATGTTTTGTTTTATTATTCTCTTTAAAATAAAATTTTAAAAAATACTACATATTGTCTATAATTTAGATTTTAGAGTTTTTATGCTATTTATTAATATATTAAAATAGGAAAGTAAACATTATATACTACATTTAAGTACTAATAGAGAAAATTCAAAGAAATTCAAGTATCCTATTATTTATAACCATATATTTATCTCTTTGGAATCTTTAGCATGCAGAGTGCTGTCTCCTGACATATATATCAGTTAAAATATTTAACCAGTAATTTTAAAAATTTTACTAAACATACAGTTACTACTCATCCTCAAATGAAATACGCCCCAGGAAAAATTAAGTTGTTTTTGCTCATCACTAAGCGATATTTTAAGATTTATTTTCAACATGTAGTTCTATGTTCATTTTACCAGCCTCTGAGTACTTTGAATTTTCTTTCATTTATTCATATATTCAATAATTTGTCCTATCTTCAGATATATCACTTGACCATATAATTTTATATGACTTTAATATACAGAACATTGCAAAAGCTAAATATCAGTGTTCAAAAATTTAAAAAATAAAATTTCTGGAACTCAAAAAAGAAGCCAGAATTATATTTAAGTTTACAATGTGGGATTGTAATACCCACCAACACTATAAGTATATGATTCTATTTAATATCAAAAAAGAGTCACAGACATGAATGAAACAAATTTAGCTAAGGATAATATATAGGAACACAGATATCTACACATTAATGGAAAAAACCAAATAGCTGCTGTTTGAGAGATCACATGTAATACACACACACACACACACACACACACACACATACACAGACACACACAATTGACCTTGTGTCACAATTGACCGTCTGCAAAGGACGTTAATGCATTCTAATTTATCATTATCAAGATGCTATTTCTAGGTCATTTTGAAAATATTAGCACATTGCTAACCAATTACCAGAAAAAGTAGCATATATCTTGAGAATGTGAATAGAGGAACACAAAGCACTATTTAATAGTTTATATTACATGTAGGTATTTCTCCTTCCCTCATTCCTTCTCTCCTCTCACAGTCTACTCTCCCTCAAGCTATTCCCTCACCCGTCCCTCTGACCACAATTTTGCCCCTTGTCAAGTCAAGGCTCCAGGCTGCCAGCTGCCACCACCAGCAGACATGGCAGTCTTCTTGGTATTCTGTGCCCAGTTCTCCATTTCATATAAGCAGGACTGGAAACAGAGGCAGAGTGAAAAAGACTTTGTTTCTCTTCTTCCTATTTATGTATGCAACTTAGAGAATCAGTCATTCTGTTCATTGTCTTCCTTTTCTTTTTCTTTCCATTGGCCTCTTTTATTCGCGTTAAATTCTGTATCTCTTAAGAAGGACAAAGTAATGATGTGGCCTTGCAGCTTTTGCTTTGGCTTTGCATAAACTAGATGCTTGAGGATTGCTCTGCTTTTTTTCTATAACAGGGTAATGGGCATACAGCTCTGGAAGTATTCCCACAGAATATCTACACTGAATATCAAAAATCTAACAGCAAATCAATTATCTCATTCTTAGAACAAGGAATGAATAGCGGGGATTTTATCTACTTTTAGGGCTGATGCCAATAAGTGAGTGTGCTCATTAGCAATGTATTTACCGAACACAGACGAATTTCACTGAGCCTGTGTGGCCAGCTGGGAGCAAATGATTTCTTCCAGAGCTTTTAGGTATCCACGACCACACAGCTGTCTGCATGAATGTCAGTAAAGTGATGAGCACTGCAACAAAGAACACAGGATGGAATCTTCCTGGAAACAAATCCGACACACATTTTGATGTAGAAATGAACAATGTAATCTCGACCTCTGAACTGAAGAAAACAGGACACTAGTGGAGCTTCTTTGAGCACTAGATTTACACAAATGAAGTGAAAAATAATGACAATAGGCTACTTACTGGTGTGAAAGCGAGAGTTGGGTTGGTGTTCTTTAATTAATGAGGGTGATATTCATGGCAAGAAAGAAGCTCATGAAGAATTAGAAAAAGAGCTTATACTTCTGAATAAAGCAAAGACAGAAAAGAAAATAATCTATAGAAAAGTAGTTCAAAGAGAATGTGTTCTATGACCCATGTTTACCTTAATCAAATGCAAATGCAAAACTCAAAGTGTGGGGGAAAATCTACATTTAAAGATGTGAGGCTACAAGTGAATTGTTTTTATCTCTGTAACATCACACTTTCGAAGTATAAATTGTATTATTTTAAAAACGTGATAAAATGCAGCCTTATATTTGAGAAATATTCTAATATGGGAAGGAGTAGAATGGATGTAGACAAAAGTAAATGAAAAGTGGTGACAGGCAGCATATTAAAAAACAGCTGAAAATACCACTCACTGTTTCCCCTCCTGAATACATTTATACTCATCGTGAAAGATGTTGAAAAATGATGCCTAAAAATATTAATAATCTATGTCACTTGAATTTTAGTTCTTTTTATTGCTAAAATGAAATGTTAGTCTCTGTGGTTCCAGGTAATTATGAATATATTTAATTCAGGATGGAATTATGATAAGAAATTATAAAATTTTGATTATATAAAAATTACTGGAAAAAGGACATTGGGCAATTTAAAAGCATCAAAGGCATTACGTACTGTTGCTTTAAGTTCAAAAGATTGATTAGTATAACAGTGTATGGTATTTACCTTTATTCAATGAATCATCAGTTTTAACTACTAAATCTTTGCTGCTGACATAAAAATCTTTTAAATGTCGATTCATAGATGTTCATTATGACTCCGCAAAATCATTATATATGAAAAAGCAGCAATTTTCTCACCTCAGAGCCAAATTAAATTTTTCCCCTGAAGTTTCACAATGTCTAATAAATATGAATATATATTCACCCTATAACATGGGGATTCTGTTTGTGGCTGTTTAGAGAAACTCATGCATATGTGTGCCTATAGACACAAATTTATTGCAATATCATTTACCAAGGTAAAAAATCAGAACCAACTTCAGGGAATAATAGTTACATAAATTATGGTATATGCTTATGGGAGAGTAACATACAACTGCAATGAATGCTCTCGAAATATAAACTGGGCTTATATTTACTAACAAGCTTTCATGTTTGAAATGTAAAACATAATGCTGTGCCAACTGAATGTGGTGGCCCATGTGTCTAATTTCAGCACATGAAGTTAGACATAGAAGCAACACAAGGCTGAGCCCAGTCAGGGTAACTTAGGGTAACTTTGACTCAAAGAATAAAAATAAGATTTTAGCATGTCATTTATGTCAATAAAATCTTCATTCTTTACACAGTATGTTTCAGGGTCTTGTACACACACATACACTCAAATATAAGAAACATGCATACTGAATTTATAATGAATATTGAGTATTCTGCAACTGAAATGCTTCTGGTTTGTTCACATTTTGTAATACTTGCAAATATATAATGAGATACCTTGGGAATGAGACTCAAATTGAAATTCATTTATATTCCTATATAATTTATACATATAGCCTTAAGGTAACTTTATACAACACTTTTAACAATTTTGTGCTTGAAACAAAGCTCTGTGTTGCAGCTCAAGGGACTGAAGGAATTTTTTCGCCCTTGGTGATGCTAAATTACTCTGTGCTATGCACCTGCATTTTAACTGTGACCCATTGCATGAGGTGAGGTGTATAATTTTCCACATGGCATCTTATGTCAGTGCTCCAAACATTTTGAATTTCAAAGAATTTTTGACTTTGAATTTCCAGATTGCTGATATTTAACATATAACAGTTTGTTCTGAAGAAGAAAGGGAGAAAATAAGACAATAAACTAAGCTCTTTTATGTATGTGGTATTTTATATCATTGGTTTGAAAAACAGGAAATAAAGGGGAAGAATCAATACTGCTCAATTATAAATTGTAGAAACAAAATTACTTCATTATTGTTTGAAATCCTCATATCTACCCATGTTAAAAACTCTTCTCTTCATCACTACTCATGCATGGCGGGGCCTGTGCCTCTCCTGCACCCTTATTAAATCGAACAATATTACCAATGTCACAATGATGACTGAGATACTGCTTAAACAACAAAGTTATTTACCCACTTTGTACTGATAGTGAGATTATTCAGTTTTCCATGTCTGGAACAAAATGCTCAACACTTGTAATTTAAAGGATTAGAGTTTTAATTTGGCTTATGATTCCAGGGGTGTCAGGCTGCAACTGGCCAGATCCAAGGCAAAAAAAACACGGTTAAAGTGATGATGAAACAAAGCTGATCAATTTGTGGTGGCTGCAGCGCTGTTCACAGGGGACAAGCGTTAGAGGTGTGTGTCTCCTCCACACTTGCAGCCCTGTGGCTCACTCCTGTGGAGCTCAGTCTCCAGCAGCAAATTCAGCTAAACACTAGCAAGCGGACCAACACTGCCTTAATACAGTCGGCTCACCAGGTGTCTCTCAATCCAGTCCAGTCAATAACTTGGGTTAACTGGTACAATCATAATAATAGAAATTTCTAAATAGTTATTTTAAATTTTATGGAAACAAGAAATTAAACTTGGTATATTGGAGGTGGTTAAAGCAATTAAAATGTGGGCAGACGAGGGAATACCTAGGCCTTTCTCATTGTTACCTCCTAGAATCGCAGCATTTGACATTCATTTGTGGCATCTAGAATTGAATTTTTATGCATTACAGAGCTATAATGGAATATCTGTTTAGAGACGTAACAGTATTCTTATTTGTTGTGCTCGACAAAATGCATGTGTAATTTTCAACAAGAAGGAGTGATAAAGGGCACTTTAGAAGGCTAGAATTTGAGTTATAAACCTGGCATTCTTTTTGTCTACATGATTCTCAAAGCACTTAAGGAATTTCTGTGTACCAATACTGCAAGGATTTTATTGGCAATATCCCAAAATTATACTATTAAAGATCAGAATATGTGCAGCACATATAAATCTTGGATCAATTTTTCTTCTGAAATTCTAAGGCAAAAATGTTAAAAAAAAAAAGAGACCATAATCAAGCATAATCAAGGAGGGAAGAAACCATGTCTGTGCATACATGTGTGTGCATGTGTGTGTGTATATATCTGGGGAAAACATAAATGATACTCTCTTGAATGAGGAATTAAAATATTTCAGAATAGTTTAGTATAGTATAGCATGCACTATTGCTAAGTATATCTAAGAGATCTAAGAGTTTTTAATTTATAAACCTCAGCCAAGAGGGTGAAGTTTTTCATACGGATGAAGTCAGTTAGTGATGTAACAATTATGCACTGTGTCCACACTGCTTGGCAAATCTGAACATGACTCACCTGCTGAAGGCAGTCAAAGGTTGACGATACAAAACATGGATTTTAATCTGACAGCATCAATTTAAATTTCTGGGAAGTGGAGCTGTCAGAGATAGTTACTCCTGCCTGAAGCCCTGTTCTTTCTTGGCAGCATTTATTGTATTTCAGAATTCAACAAAACTCCTGTTGTTACCAAGTTATGTAAAATATTCTACCAAAAAGATTAAACAATTTAATTTTCCCTTAGCTTCGTTCAGGAGTTCTGTAATTCAGTTTATGGATAACATTATGATATCAAGATATATGGAAGAGGGCCAGGTGTATAGATCAGTGGCACAGTGCTTGCCTGGCAAGTGCAAGGGCCTGAGTTAGAGTTCTGGTACAATATATATGTATATGTATATATTAATGTATATTTCTCTCTCTCTCTCTCTCTCTCTATATATATATATATATATATACATATATATATATGAAGAAATGATTACACATAAAATATATCAGTTTTTTAATGTGTATATGAAATTTCAGAATTTTCAAATCTCAATGAATTATGATGGCAAAGCACTAAATAAGAAGTAGGAATGTCTAGCATGGACCATGTCTTATATTTTCCTTTCTCGTGCTTAAACATCTCTGTTTTATATTTTTACAAAATAATTACATTTTAGGAATTAGTATGTATCACTTGTACTACATTATGCTTTATTTACACTTTTTAAAATAGCGAATTATAACTTGTTTACACTGTAGTTGCTATAACTCTTACTCAGAATTAAGTTTTTCAAGGGGGCTATTCATAATGAGGTTATTCTTCCTGTTTCTCCTAGGGCCACTTCTTCCAGTTTCCTGTACAACCATGTCCATCATATAGTCTTTCGAGATCTCGTGTTAGCTCTGTGTGGAGACAGCAGTATGTTAAAGTGCTGCTGTTTCCCTTTCAGCTTTGCAAGGACTTCCTGGAGGTGGATAAATACCTGACCTGAGACAGTAAATGTCAGGTGCAAAGAAGGCTGGAATTATGGAGGTCAGCACATAAATCTATTTTTCAGAGTAGAAATCATGCAGTTCTCAAAGTTCATAACTATATATTGCACAGAACCTGCTACCTAGGAGATGTTGTTTTTCTCATTAAAAATATTTGAGCTTTTCCCTAATAGTCATGAGTATCATTAAGGCACAGAGCAGAGAATACTTACTTTATGAGACTTAGAGTTAACTTTGCTACAAAAATCTGCTGGACATTAACCAATTTAATCCAGTTTTATTTGAGAGGAAAAACTGACTCTTTGTGTGTGTGTGTATGTGTGTTTGAGTGAGTGTGTTGCTAGGGACTGAGCCTAGGGTCTCATGTGTGCTAGCAAGCTTGCCTCTAGCTCTTGCCTCCTTTGTTATTTACAAAATAGCTCATTGTTTTTATTATAAAGTTTTCAAATATACGTTCCAGTGACTATGAAGATTCAACACACCCCATTTAGAATTCTACACTTAGTGATGCATGTTCAAAAACACTAAGGTGGGACTAGTATGGGTAAAAAAATAGTCTAAATCTAAAATGTATTCAAGACAGTAGAAACCTCATGACATCTGGGAATGTCAAAAGTCACAGAGCAAATGTAAAACGTACACTTTTTCAATTGTTATTAACAGGCCAGAACAAGCATAAGCAAATTTTAAAAATCATAAAAAAGAAACCAGTTTTAAAAGTTCTAAACAATTGATGCCCAAAACAAAAACAATTGGTGCCACTGGTTGTTTCCATATCTGACCATTCATGTGTGCCCGCTGCCACCTTCAGAAGGCTTCTTCCTGGGGGCAGCCAGTGTGGGTAGAGAGATGCAGCCAGGTATGCCCTATGCACCCACAGGCTGCCATGGGAGACCCTTGCTTCCTTCAGGCGGCCAATGCTCACCAGGAGCTACTCTGATGATCACTGGAGGTATTATGGTAACCATTGTTGATTTCGTATTATCTTGTTTTGAAGTTCAATAATGCTTTCATTCTTTTATTTTGACTATTTTTATTCTGTTTTGCTTCATTTAATTTTATTATGTGTGCTAATAATCACAGTTAATTTGTTATGTTTGTTATGAGATGTTATTGTAGCCGTTGTTGATTTCCTGTCACCTTGGTTTGCAGTCCTATAATGTTTTTATTCTTTTGTTTTGATTGATTTTAGTCTGTTTTTATTGTTTGATTTTATTTTGTGTGAAGGGATGGACAGCTATTTTGAAGAAAACAATAGACATTATGGTAGCCATTGTTGATTTCTTGTTATCTTGTTTTGAAGTCCCTATGCTTTCATTCTTTTGTTTTGATTGGCTTTATTCTGTTTTGTTTTGTTTGATTTTATTGTGTGTGATTGTTGGACAGCTATCTTGAAGAAAGTGAGAAACAGTATAGTAACCATTATTGATTTCCTATTGTCTTGTTTTAAGTCCCATATCACTTACATTGTTCTGTTCTGATTTGTCATTACTGTTAGTTTTTTTGCTTTATTCTCTTTAAAAGAAAAAAAGAAAAATGTGCATATCAAATCTATTATTTTCATTAATCAAATACATCAGACCTACAAAATATTTGCTAATAGATTGCTATTCCATGGAACTATTATTTAGCTTTTTTTCTAGATGAAACTGCAGCATTTATGTGTTACAGAAGAGTATGCATGTTTTTCATTATACAATAGGGACAAAGGTAATACATTTTCAGAACCATGCAAAAGACTCAATTTTAAACAATTAGAGAAAGAAACTAAAGCATTCATCCAGTTTTCTATCTTTAACTTTCTTCATTTTTATTGTCTCATTCAGTCTTCCGCCTACTCCTATCTGTCCTTTACTTCCAGTTTTTATTCAGATCACTAATGACTTACTTCCTTAAGTCTCAGTTTAAAAGCGATTTTTACATTACTCACTTTAAGTGACCACTTAGTAACATTTTGCATTTCTTCATTCTGCCTTCTTGAATACTCTCCTGTCCCAGCACATATCATTCTCATTAATTTTTTTCTGAAATTTATGGTAATTCTTAAGTAATGTTTCACTATATATGGTAATGGTAATGTTTTTCTATATATGGTTTACAGTGTTGGAATGATTCAATGTTATTCTTAGGTTCTCTTTTTTTCTAAGTTATAATGATTTATATCTAGATGTCTCTCCAAAAGCCTTATTTTGTTACTAGTGGGGTTTTGAGATTTAGGATGTGTAATGTGAGGATTAAAAATGTGATGCTGAGACTACGTGTGATCCACCCTAGTGTGCCTGGCACTACTGTATAATGTTACAGCCTGGATAAAAAAAAGGGTCAGAAGGAAAATAGTCTGCTGCTGCTGCTGCTGCTGCCACCATTGCTTGCTGCTTGCTGTCTTCTGCCTGTCCTGCTACGCCACGCACTGTTCCTCTTCTGCGGTGCTCCGCTGCCATCCTGCCCTGCCTTGGAGCCTGCTGATTAGAGACTAAAACCTCAACAAAATGTGAGCAATTAGAAAAGTAACCAAGACAACGTTCCATGGACTCTCCCTAATGCATTGCATTCATATTGCTTGAAATATCTGACCTCATATCCCATCAATGCACATGATTCAATCACTAGTCTAGAACTTATTTAACTTAATATTTTAATTTGGATATTTCAAAAGTGCCTTGAGCTCAGTGTATTAAACCTGAACTCATATCTCACCTCCTGCTCCACTTGGGATTTGCTCTGGATATGGCCTGCATGTCAGATGTTCCTACTCCAGTTGGAAAGTGGTGAAATCTTTAAGTGAAGCCTAGTGTCAGAGTAACATGAACTTAAGGCTCCTTTTAGTAAACAGGACTGACTTTTCACTTAGGCCTGCATATTCTGATGGCTTATGAAAAGCAAGCTGAAACCTTCGTATCTTTGCCTCCACATTGTTTTTGTCTCCTTTGGTACCCTTAAGCGGTTGGATCAGATTCCTACTCACATATGTACAGGTTAATCACTGAAGAAGTGTCTCTCTAAAAAGTAGTAATTTAAGGTTGGTTGGTCTTAAATTTACTTAACCTCTCTCTTGTCCCTTCAAGGCTACAAATAACAAGACAAGAGAAACATATTTTCCAGATTTCCGTAAGGGTGAGTCTTGCATTTATGTCAACCTATGATAAGTACTAAGGCTGTGCCTACATCCTACAACAAAACAAAACAAGACAGAAAGAACAACAAGGAAACAGAGACAGCCACCTCATAATAGGAGTCAAAACTTCCTCCACCTCCATGTGGAAGCAACTATATCCTTAGGGGAATCAAATTGCCCTCTCAAACGACAATTGCTCTGTAACCTTATGAACACTGCAAATCCAAAGGTGAAATAATAGTCAACCAGATCATGGTTTGGCCAAGATAACATGACTATAGGTACCTTCTCTCCCTCCCCTAATTCTTCTCCTATGGAACCCTGAAGCTTTTGCTAGTAATAGGATTTACAGTGCAGAGCTTCCCACATCCCCCCATTTCTTCCTTGCATAGTCACAATCAGGAACTCCTCTCTTGCCTGACCACCACTTGTGTGTCTGACTGCACTCCCAAAGAGGTGAGGGTCTGAATTTACTCAACTGAATCCCCCATTGGGAGGCCACCCATCTAAAGGTCTGGCAATGCTGGGTCCTTATTTCATAGGGGGTTCAGTATCACCCTTAGAAAGCAAAACATAGTTATCACTGTGATAGCTCAGACCCCGGAATAAAATCCAGGGAAGCAAGAAATTAAAATTTGAGGAGCAAAGGCTTTATCTTAGGCCAGGCCTGGCAACACAGCCTCCAGGAGCCAATATGGAGACAGCGCGCCTTACAGCTAAAAAGGGTTGGGTTTTAAAGCCAGAAAAACCCACAGGAATGTTGCGAACTTTGACCCAGTTTGTTAACTTCCTTGTAGTTAAACGTTTCTTAAGGACAGCACATTATATTGCAGATAGGCTGAAGGGGGTGGGGGAGATTACAAGAAACTGAAACTTAAAGCTTTTATGGGAAATGGAGACTTAACCTAGAAAGAATGGGGAGTAGAGGGGGATTTACAAGGAGCTGAAACTTAAGTCTTTACTGGAGATGGAATTTTAATCTCTATTGAAACAGCGCATACAGAACAGAAAGGAGGCACATTGGTTAGAACTAGGTTACAACAATCACAGATCTGGTATTATATAGGGGGAGCTTTCTGCTGTAAAAGTGCTCTTGTTTCACGAGATGGTATGAACTTGTTTCCAGAATTTTAGGGCAAAAGGCCCATTTACAGAAGTCCCAACAAATTGGACTTGGCTACTGTATTAGTCAGGGTTTTACTAGAGAAAATAGATATAACATGAGATATACAGATGTAAAAGAAACAACAAGACTGGCTTACGATGGTCATCAGAGTCCGATGAGGAAGCATGCAGAGGTTGTCTGCATACTGGAGGCTGAAGGATTCAATCCAAGGTCTGGAGTTCACCCTAGTGTCTTGTGCAAGTCCACACCTGATGGGTCTGTGACAGAAGGCCGAAAGATCAGTGATGAAAGGCTGAAGAGTCTACACTGGAAACCAGGAGACTGCATCCAAACCAAAAGGAAGACTGGGTCTTCTCCTGAGAATGGAATGCATTTGTCCCTCCTTCTTCCCTTTTATACCGGCAGGTGAGGAGCCACCCTAGGGTGGGTCTTCTTCTACATCCTTGGGTGTAGCGTTGCTAAACCCATTTAGTTAAGTTTCTAAATGTCTCAAGTTGACACAATCAATCAACCACTACAGCTACTCATCCCAAAATGTCAATCAAAAATACAGTTGAAAAAGAGCTTTAATAAATTTGACTGTGTAGAAAAGGGGACCAAATGAAAGGCTGCCAGATTTATCTTCAAGGTGCTAACAGAAGTCTTGGAATTTTATACAAAAGAAGAAAAAAAGGTAAGAATTAGAGTCTTGTGTAGCTGAGGGGGTTGCATAGCTAAGTAAACCAGTATATAAAGACTCAGTTTAAATATTTTGTTATAGTAAAAGAAAATAGATGTGAAAAGCCTCCCAGTTTTAGTAGTAATCCTTAACATACTGAATTCTCTTATCTTATATACTATGTATTGTCTTGATTTAATATGTTCTCTAGATGTTAATTTTTAATAGTTTCCTAACACATCTGCTTAAGTTGGATCTTATCAGTCATTAAGTTAATGCAAAATGTTCTCCTCTCTAAAGAAGATATCTTTCCGAATCACCTAGGTCAATTTGTTCATCTTGATTCTTTTTCCTACTTTTCAACCTGGTTGTCCATCACAGCTTAAGCTGTATTAGTAACTTTTCACAACTACTAAGATAGATTTTAATTTCCTTCACCTCTGTAGTACTTAGGGTGCTGTATGAATTAACATCTAAGCCCTATCCCATTTGCCTCATTTTATATACAACTTTCACTCATGTGCTGTACAGACTTTATCTTTGTTTCCCAACGGCTATTTAGGCACATAATAAAATTTGTATTTTTCTCTCTCTACTTAATCATTGGATCATTAAACTGATTAAACTTATTGAAACTTCAGAAGGAAAATAACAAACTTAAAAACTTTCTTACACAGCTTTTACGTGTGTGTGTGTGTGTGTGTGTGTGTGTGTATGTGTGATATTTTAACATTTTTCTTTAGGCCATTAGTGGCACAAAGCAAGGACTCACAGCCTAACAAGGCAATATTATGGCACAAGCTTTTGCAAGTTATTGCAAGGTCATTTGTTAAGGAATTGGAGGAAATAGTACCAATATTCTTGCTCAATCAGTTAGTATCAGGGGATTTTATAGAAAGATAGAGGGGAGAATCCAGTTTTTGAATTGAATGTCAGAAAGGGGAAGCTTTAGGATTTGTTTGCACAGGTATGGATAATCATCACGGCCCTTTGCAGATCACATGTTTCCTTTTGGGGAAGAGTTAGACTTTGGATGGAAGATTTTAAGCTTGAGATGTCAAAGGGTTATGGAGTGAATGATCTGGCATTTGTGTATGACCACTCCTGAAAACCATCTCTCAGAGAATTTTGGAAGCATTTCCCAAAAATTAATGTGAGCAGTTTGCAATTTAAGGACTATTTTATTTTACAAAGTCATAAATACTGGAAACCCTATCAGAAACTATTTACCATCTGGCACTGACCTGGCACCTGACAAGCATTCAAATACTTCCTGATTAAATGAATGACTACAAGAAAATACAGCAGTGAGAATACTTTCTAAAGAGGTAAGAAATGCTGTGGAGAAAGTAATGTCAAGGCCAGCAGGAGCAGATTGACCAAGAAAAAAAAAATTTTCCAGCCTCAACGAAGAGAGACTATTGTTTAATACTGTCAGCTACAAAGTGAGACAAGCACCTTTAGGAACAAACTCCTGCACTTACAGATCAGGAATCTCTGGTTCTTTAAAAGACATCTTTGAAGTTATTCTTTCTTATTATTCCAACTCTTTGGAGAAACTTTATGAGGAATCAATCAGGGTCACTAAGTTACTCGACTTATACGTTTAAGTAACCTAGATTGAACTGGGCTTATTAGAACACTGAATGGAGCGTGCTTGGAAGTGTTCTACCCACCATCTTTCTTTCTTGGATGTGTGATCTATGACTATAAATTGAGCATGCTCAGAAATGTGCCAGCTGCTATATGTGCTTTCTGATATACGTACATAGTGTCCCTGGATCAAATCTCCACATTTTCTTTGTTCAGGAATGAATTGCTTTATAGATGATAACACTGGGGCTCTCCTTACCTGTGTGACAGATGATACATCTTTCATTCCCTGGTAAGTACAAGTCATGAATTTGATCCCCAGTACCAAAAATAAAAATGAAAACAAAACAAACAAACATAAAAAATAACCACAAGTGAGTAAGCCTTATGTTCCTTGTAGTAATGTGTTTATGTTAGTGTTGCTTATAGTTGAGGTATTGATATAGGCTCATAAATTCTAAAAGATAAATGTATAATAGCTAGAAAAACTAGATTAACTTCCTTAGTGAATTCCTTAGTGTAGATTATCCTTTATGGATAACGATTAATCTGTTTTAAAATATTTTGTCCTTGTAAGTGATGAAAATATTTTTCAAATCTTTCATAATGACATGACAATTAAATTAACTTTCTAGGCCTTCGTGTGAAGAGACAGCAAGGGTTACACACATCTTGGTGATTTGCAAACAAGTGTCTCTCATTCTGAAAAATGAGGTTGGCTGAACTATGGTCATTGATTTTTCAAGTAGAAATTTTAAATTTCTTCTACAAACTGAACTTCTTTCTTTCTATGTAATCTTTAGTGACATCTCTATCTTGTCACTAGCAATAACAAAATTTTAAAGCTGTGTTCCATGTTTATAATGCTTGTATTGACACAAAATTTCTCCTAAGATTTACTATTACATTCCCTTATTGGCAGAAACATGGTATATACTCTATCTATAAAGCCCATTTTCCTTCCTTGTCTTATTGTGAAGTTTAATAAAAACAATGCAGAATCAAAGACAAAGAAAAAAGCAAAGCAAAAGGATTTGACTCCTGTTTACTTTAAAGGATATTTAAAAAATTGCTTTGAATCTATTTGTTCTTTATATTACCACAGTGCATAATGACAGGACTGGGAATTAATGTACATCCCCATGCATTACCATGGGTGCTCACTGTAACTTAGCAACAGATAACAGTGGCTTCTTCAGCTTGTTGATTTCCATTGCTGGACCTGGGAGGCCATAGAAAATTCAATTTACTCTAAATTTCTTATGTTAGCAGTTAAATGTTAAGCTCCTGTTTACAGAAAGCTCTTTTGTGAATTGCCAGTTAGAATTCGGCCCTCTGTTCTACACAGCAGGAATGCCAACTATTTCCTTTTTGTTGTTGTTGTTGTTGTTGTTGTTGTTGCAGGGGGTGAGGGCTATAGGGTAAAGGAAAGTAAGTTCTCCTCCACACTCTCCTCTGGTCTCAAATGTTCTTCCTATAAACCTTGAGGATTCAGGTGGTTCACAAAGACCAGAAATGCATCAACTTATTATACCAGACTTTTAATTCATGGAAAGTTCATTATTCTAAAAGAAATATGAAGAAGGCCTCAGACAAAAAAATCAAACCAGATATCAATTTGTAACCTAGAGATAACCTCGAGAAAATTATGAGGATTCAAACCAGTTGAGGCCATCAATTTCTGCCACTCAGATTACAGTTGAGGTAGGGCATTCCTGTAGCCCACAGCAAAGCTATCTTTTCTTTTTTCTTTTCTTTTCTTTTCTTTTCTTTCCTTTTCTCTTCTCTTCTCTTCTCTTCTCTTCTCTTTTCTTTCTTTCTTTCTTTTTTTTTTTCTTTTCTTTTCTTTTTTTTTTTTTTTTTTTTGGTACAGGAATCTAACTTAACTCTGGATCTAGCACTTACTATGCAGGTGCTGGGCCACGAAGCTATATCCCTGGTCCTGCTTTTTTCTTTTTAATTCTGTAGCTTCCTAATTATCCAGTGTAGCTGTAGGCTGGAGTCATCTGAGATAGGCTCACTGTGGCCAACACAAAAATCTTACAGGCTGATCTTGGGTTACGTAGGAGAGCTAAAGATGTATAGTCACAGTTCTGCACAACCTCAAGTGACAGCCCAACTTTTCTGAGAGAAAGCTCAAGGGTGTCCCTGATACCCAGGAGTGTCCTAGCAGCAAGACAAGTGTGATCAGCACCAATAGGGATCCGAGGATTTGGGGATATTAGCTTTGTGCTCTGGTCAGGTAGGGGCCTCCAGGACTACTTAGAGAGGAAGCAATGACGGCCCAGAAAGTAGGTGCAGGAGAAGGACATAGCACCTGTCAGGAATGCAGTCAAAGCCTGTTCAGGCAGTCACACAGGTGGCCCGAAAATGCTGCAACTAGCTGCCGAGGTCCACCCTCAGCACACTGAGTAGCAGTATTGTGCCATCTGTCAGTTATACCAAGCGCCAAGTGGCTGCCAGGGTAAAAAGCATCTTAATAGCTTAGGCCTCATATTTATCATTTTAACTCTATTAGGTGTTTTTAACTGCGTCCTGTTACTGTGCCAAATGCTACTGTTTTAACTATTAAAGTCACCATTTGCAAGATGAGAATATGGAGATGCTAAATGGCAGGAAGTGATTTAAATCCACAGATTTAGGCTATTAAAATCTCATTTTGATATTGTTGTTTTTTATTTTTTAGTCCTCTCACACTCTTTATGCAACTTTCTCTTCAGTCAAAGACAATTGTCTCTGCAGAGGTTAAGTACGCCCCTCACTATCTCGTTAAATAGTATGGGAAGTATAGCGTTCTATTCCTTTCTAGGTTTTCATTACCTTTGGTTTCATCTATGAAGTTTTACTTCTTTTCCTCAATAAGGTGATTCTCATGCCAAAGAATATGATGATACGAATATCAGAAGGCAACATGAAAAAGGTCTGCCTTCATTATTTATTGAAAACAGATGTACAGGTATTATATCAAACTGCTGAGCACAGACACATGGAGGGAAGTGGGGTGGGAGTGAAAGTAGGGGAGAAGGGGCATTCAACTGTACCACTGAAATTCTGTATTTCTTACATTTTCTTGCACCAAGAATGTGTCCATGGGTGTTGAATGCAGTCTGTGGAGAAGCTGAATAAATTAAAAGGGCACTATCTGGATTTGATGGTAAGAGTATAAGTCAGGTGTTCAAGTCTAATATAAGTAAAATATAGAAGAGAAAAAGAAGCTGTCTTAATGGAGCCTGCCCTGAGTTTCTTCTTTGCTTTTATGGACTCAAAACAGTTTGTGTGAGCAATCTCTCTTCCTGAAGTGCTTCGTTCAAAATAAAACCTAAGGTGCTGGGCTGCAGCGGCAACCAGGTGCTCTGCATGGCAAAGGTAGAGGACAGGAAGGGCTGAAACTTGTGTCTTTTTTGCCTCAGCAAAAACTTTTGTGTCTGTTACAGGGTAAGCCTGGTTTTTTGTGCTGGAAAACAATAAAGGATTGGTGAAATATTAATGAGGCATCCAAAGAAGTTTTGTCTTGCTATAAAGCTTTATAAAGAAAGCCATTTAGACTTATTTGAGGGTCTAATTAACCAAAGATCTATGATTTGAAGGTTTTTATGGTTTGTCTCTTTATTTACTATTTGTGGCAACAGATAAATAATTGTGTTTTAGTTATTGAAACTGTAAACCAAAGCCATTCAAAAATTCAGTAGTGAAAGCAAACTATCAAAGGTGTCTTCTTTAGTTTCCACATGTTCTGTGGATATTCCTATCCTACCTGCTTACAGTGGTCTCCATTTTCTTCTTCCATTTGTTCCTCAGTTTGGCAAATGCAAGATGGCAATATATGCACACAACACCTTCCTCAACACTATAGACTATATGCTTAAGTATCCCCAAAGAGAGAAAGACTTGGAAACGGTACGCATCTAAACAAACCATCCAGGCTCACCTGCTGTCAGCTGTCTGCACTAGGACCCTTATCCTGAGCCAGAGTCTAGTATGACTCCTCAGCCTCTCCACTTTCTTCTTGGGAGTCTTTGTGTGAGCTATCCTCACTGTCATTATGATGCTATGTATGTTCATACAAGAGAGACCCCCTCAGGATGGAAACTTGCACTATGATTATTTTCTTTTGGAAGAGGGGTTCCAATTCTTCTCTATACTCTTTTCATTGGGACATAAATATAGTAAATATTCATGATTCTTTCCTTCTCCACAGAATATGAGGATGTGGAGGTGTTATTGGTGAAAGAGGAAGGTACGCAGGAAGATGAAATGCAGGTGAATAAGTGTGGTTTATACATGTATGTGTACGGATTGCCTGTCCAGTGATTAAGGATATGTGTGGTTTGTTCACTGTTGTTCAGCTGTGTAATGTAATTAGTGAAAATATTCTCTTTAAAGTTAGAGCAGTTAGCGTATGTGTGACATGTAAGGAAGTAACCAAAGAACATGGGAATACAAAAATTGTAGTGTGCAAAAAAACTTACAAGTTTTGAAAATAAATCAAACACAGAATGATAAATATGGCATGGTTTCCCTCATATGAGAAACTCAAATTATAATTAAAGAGAAAAATAAAAGATTAAAGGACAAATAGACCTTTAGAAGATATGTAGGGGATCTAGGATTGGAGGGAGAGGCTTGGAAAGACAGGATTAAAGTGACATATACCAGGTACTAACTCCCACAGTGCTGGTATTTGGTGCATATTGGAAATATACATTAATAAATTTTCTAAAAAAGAAAAAATTAGGGAAGTATATGAATATCTAAAAACTACAGAAGGGTAGAGAGAAATATACATAGGATAAAGTAGATAATAATATGGTTGCATTAGTAAAATGATTTTAAATTAAATTCTAACTAGATTAATATAAAAATATAAAAACATATTTCATCAGAAAAAAATGTGCCAATATAACAAAATATAGGCAGCACAATGTTGAAAATATAATTTTTCTCAAAAGTGAATATAATCCTAATGCTTAACAAAATATAGTCAATGAATTAATTATTTGTATTCATTTTATTATATGCAGTAGTGAGAAAGAACAAACTACAGTCATATGCATGACAGATAAAATTCATAAATACAAGGATGAGGGAAAGGAACCAGACACAAAGTATATATTTTTACCTCAATTTATAGAGATTTTATTAAAAACAGAGATAGGAACATAGGCTTGCCAGGAAGTTGGAGTGGTGGTTACTATTTACATGATGGGAATGTAAACTGAGTTCATGGAATCCATACAGGTGTGTAAGATTATAAAGTGAAGAGAGATGAGTTCAGGTGCAGTGAGCCTGTGCAGGGGCATACATGTGAGAATACTGGCCATGAAAATGCCTGGATGCGATGTGTTCTCGGGCGTCTCTGTAACATGTCTCAAGAGCGATTCTTGTTAGGATTGTATTAGTTTGCACCTATTTTAAACTGTTACTGCATTTACACCTTCTCCGAATGCAGTCACAAGCTAGAGTGTGACAGTGAGGCTGATGCCATGACCTCCCAGCTGGGGTGACTTGGTGACCACAGCAGCAGAACAGCAGCATCTGAGACTGACATGAAGTCAGGCAGAGCCGGGCACCCTGAACACACTGGACCTGATATCAGTCTTCTAGCACCAGATCAAATGGGATCCATAGATCAACCTCCAAAGAAGATGTGAGAAAATGGCAGCCACTGGCTTCAGTGCCACTGCTCTCTGTTCTTGCTGTCCTCTGTTCTGTTTGAAGACTCAGTGTCTCTTTCTTTTAAAGTTCTGTACCCTTTCCTCCCAGAGCACTTATTTTGTGCCTTGTTATCCTTTCTCTTGTTCTTATTTGTTCCCTAAAATAAAGGGTAACCCTCCACAACCACCAACTGTCCTAAATGATTCATTGATTAGCAGAAACAAGAATCTGGAAAACAGTGCCACTCGCTACCTCATCTGATGACACCAACAGTCTGCCATGCACTTACCCAGCACACACTGCCCCTGTGTCTCCACTCGGCTTGTATCCCCTCAGTCACTCTGCCACCATTGCCTGAGCAGACCACAGTCCCCCCCGGCCTTGAGCCTGATTCAGTTCTCTCCTGTGTTCCCCTTTGGTATTTATTGCTGTTTACTCAAACCAGATGGAGGAAAATTTTCAGTTTCTCTCTAAACTCAGCAGAATTATATTAGCTGATAGGCAGAGACATTCAGTTCAATTGTGGGATATGCCTAGACCCCGATTTACATTGTATCTTATTCAATAATCCCTCCATACTGCACAAAAGAATTTGCTTTCATGAAAGTGCTTTACAGAAAAAGAACAATAATCAGTGGCTTCCTGGTCTTGAGTTGGAACCAGTACATCATTTGTAACCTGAGGATCATCTCATTGTTAACTCAACTCTCCTCAACGTTAAAGTAAGAAATGCCTTTTTTTTTTTTTTTTTTTTTTTGTGCTTACAGGTATTTATCTCTCTTTAAGCAAATAATATGAATTTCATAGCTGACATGTTCAGTGAGCATACGTAACCTCCATCCTCAGGGATAAATATTATGGTTCTTATTACTAAAAAATTAAATGTAGAGTAACACGGATTCTGCAAAGGCTTGCTAGAGGTCACTTTATTTGCACAGAGTGTCGTTTAAGCAAAGACTGTTACCTGCCAGATTTCAGGTTACTCATACTACTACTATTCTGTATGTGATTACATTTGCTACCAAGGAAAATGGAGTAAAAATGACACATGCCAGTTCCACAGACATATAAATCTCCATATCTCTCCATGCCCTTTCCTTTTCCATTTGACCGGGAAGTTGATCACCCAGGATCTTTTGCTTGATCTGTTTTAATGAAGTCAGGTTCTAATGTTTTACCAAGTGGCAAATATTCTCACTTGGTATGTAGCAAGGGGTAATTCGATGTTAATAGTTCTCTGGACTACTTTTCAGAGTTATTTTATGTATGTATAAATAAATGTGAATACAAACTTTGCATATTATATTATTTATTAAAAATCATTTTTGAATATATACTCATATTAATGAAAGTAAACAAAGGTCAACTTCACTCTCCAGGGCTTTATAAGAGGGCCATGAAAAAATGCAAAAGTCTCATACTTTGAAGTATTAGATTATTGTTGGAAATATGAACCAGGCTTTGGAATGTGAGGGCTGGGTCCAATCTTTCCCCTCCTGTTGTCACTGAACAATGGCTCTCCCTCACAGGAGTTACTTCTGTACTGTTAGTCTCCTAGGCAACCACAACAGATTAGTTTCCAACTTTTCCACAGAAATGCATTTGTAGTTTAAGCCATGAAGTTGTAGTGATTTCCCTAGACTCATAGAAGGATTCCCCTGGCATATTATGCATGTTCAGTTTTGGTATGAAGTACAATTCATAATACACAGTTAATTCATAATACACAATTTGTAATACATAATTCTTAATTCATAATGCACTTAAATAATGTCGCACTTATATGAGTTTGTGTGCTTATGTGTGCATGTGTCCTATTTTGACTTTTTTTTTAAATATTGCATGATTTCTTTTATGTGAGAAACCCAAAATATAAATAAAAAGAAAAAACAATAGGAAGTGGAGCGACTTTTGTAAAAGGGGAAGAAGAACAAGAGATAGGGTAGAAGAAAGAAAAATATGGATATGGAGTTTTATAAATGGGAAAGGAGCCAAGAGTTGGAAGGAGCAGGGAGGCATGGTAGAGGTACAGGACAAAAAAGAATTAAGAAACAGGTACCAACTCTCCATGATAAATGTAATCATTATGTACTGGAGACATGGCCTAATAAAATAAATAAATAAATGGAAATATACTGCACATCAAAATGTACACCTATGGTCATGAGTCTTTCCTTCCCTTGTTCCTACCTCCCACCC
The DNA here is from genome assembly GCF_034190915.1 of Cavia porcellus. NCBI lineage: Eukaryota > Metazoa > Chordata > Mammalia > Rodentia > Caviidae > Cavia > Cavia porcellus. The sequence continues at coordinate 52,159,549 of NW_026947503.1, read as the reverse complement.
CAGCTAGTTGACAGACAGCTTTTGATACATGTGACATCCTTTAAAAAAAAGGATTAAAGAGATTAAGACAAAACAGGACATAACAAAGCAGATCAGAACAATGTAAGCAACCCAGAATTTCACTAGAAGACAACCCGTAATTAACTGTAACTATCACAATGTCTCTTTCTTTGAAATAGCTGAGGGTAACTTCATGTACAATAGTATCAAACATAACAAAATAGTATAAAAACATTTGAAAGAATGAGAGTATTACAGGACATTCAGCACCAAATAACAGAAAACAAACAATGGCTATCTCATTTTCCATAGAAAATTTGTTTATACTTTCACACGTAGTACAATCCAATAAGGTACAACATGATAGAGCCAATGGAAACAGAAGAACAAAAGCACAGTAGAACTTCAGAGTAAGATGATATTACACCAGTACTGGCTAGTGTAATAACTTGTTTCCCTCAAATTAGCTGTTCATACCATCACAGTTAATAAAATCAACTTTTCATGTCTGAACAAATTTGTAGTGTGAAACAATGTAGTTTTTACTTCTGATAAAATAAATTCTTCATGACCTTATACTCATTCTTGCGTACATCAGTGTTTGAATGTTTTTTTCTAAAACACTTTATTTACTTCTCTGAGCTATTCTTTCTTCCTCATCAAAAGAAAAATCCTGGTAGATCACTTGCAGCACCCTTTACTTCCTATCATGGTCTATGTCTGTGGCCCCCGGGTCTCATGAGTTTGCATTGTGCATTTGTGATTGGTTCATTGTCTAGTGCTTGGATGGATGGTGTCAGTGTTACACCCCCCAGGGCGGAGCCAGGATGTGATGTAATGGCAGGAAGAAGGTGTGCCGCTCTTTTGAGGGTTTCTGCCTTGCAGTTTGCAGCAACCATGAACTGCAGCCCCGCCATTTCCACCTGCCTTGGAGCCAAATGAATGTGGACTGAGACCTCCAAAAACTGAAAGAAATAAGCCTTTCCTTTCCCAACTTGGGCTTCAGGCATTTTGTCTGAGCAATGAGTAAAACATAACTAAGACAGTTCCTTTAGACAGAAATACATTTTTTTAAAGAAAAATTAATCTAGACTACGTCTAAAACAGAGAAGCCCTGAAGGACTCTGACTAGAAAGCCAGGTTGTAAGCTACAAAAGCAAGTTCTGGATCATCTGAGACTTCTTTTCTTTCAGAGTATTTTTCTACACAAGCCCTCAGGAAGGTACACATATGTTTCTCTATCTTCTAGTCACTTTTCTCTCTATTTTATCTTTTTCTCCTCTGTAACTGTACTAAAAAATCCACTCTTTCCCTGTTTCTAGAAGGCAATTTCTGATCCCCAGTCCCAGAGAATATACGATTACATGCATTTTGACTTTTTGTGTATCTGTTGAAAGTATTTGGTCTCCAGATGTTTTCCTGTTAATGCTTCATAGTTTAATTCTTTGGAGAATTCATGATGTAAGATAATTTTCTATCTTAAATTGCTCTTATAGACTTGATGATAAAGAATGACATCTATACACATAAAACAACATATTAACCTAAGACGCTGTTTTTTTGATCACTTTCCTTTCCAATGCTCAGTACTACACGACAATTGATACAATATGAATTATCATGAGGGACTCCTCAGTGGTTGATGACCTGTCCTATATTCTGTGAATTGTTGATGACGTACCAATGATCTAACACTTCAAGACTTAGCCAGTATTACTATCACTGCAGGATTGCTAACATGCACTGCGTAACATTCATTTGAAATTTCGCATCTTGAACTTCATACCAAAACTGAACATGCACAATATATAAGAGGAATCCATCCATGAGCCTAGGGAAATCACTACAACTTCACGGCCTAAACTACAAATGCTTTACCTTACAGTTGCGGAGTTCAAAAGTCTGCCATCAAAGTGTCATCAGAACTGAGTACGTCTAAGTTTGCATGATAATATTTCCCTTTTTTTTCTCAAGCTTTCAGAACATGCCTGCAATCCTTAGTTTTTTTCTTTCTTCTTCTTCAGGAAGCATCACTTTAACTTTAGTTTTACACTCTCACAGCCTCACACCTCGTATCTCCCATCTTTCACCCCCTTAGTTGACTCTCATATAGCCCAGTGTGATGACACTGGGCTCCCCCAGATAATCTGGGATCACCTCCCCATTTCTATCACTGCTGACTTACTCCACCCGTAAATCCCTTCTGCTGTACAAGGTAACATTTCAGTTGGTTCCAGAGAACAGGAAGTTGACATTTTTGAGAGGAATGGGGGGAAAAGTGTTTTTCAGTTTACCCATGTAAGATAAAGTCACAGAGTATCACAGAGAATACACTTATACTAAAATACAATAGTATGAGATGAAAAAGGAAAAATTGAGCAAAAAAATAAGGGAAAATTACATGACAAAGGAGCTAGGTAAACATACTGAATTAAAGTAGAAAAAAATAAAGAAACAAGACTTCAGTTTGAAATGAAGCATTAGGTTAGGAATTGGACAATTACATGACAATGTTTACCGCTATAACTTTGGCAACTACTGTCAGTAAACAAGAACACCACACAGGGTGGCAATCAGGGTAAAGAAAGGAATATAAAGAATTTACAACTTTGAAAAGCAGAGATGCTAAACAAATTCAGACTAAAGAAATTAGAAACAAATAAACAGAATCAAACTTAAATTTTGATAACTGATATAGAGATTTAAGAGAAAATAAGTATAGAGGAAAGAGACAGAGTAATTAGAAGTATTGACTTAAAGGCCAAACAATGCAACAAATAATTCCTTTCTAAAGTAATTTATAGTTATAATTATTTAAACATAGTGTAATAAAATAGTCATTGAGTAAAAGAATGAAACCACAGTGAAAAGCTATTTAATTGTTCAGGGAAAAAGTACCATAGAAGACACCTTGTGAAAATCAGACTGTCCAGGTACATTGTTGATTTTAAAGGACAAAACAATGTTCTTTAGTCCCCGTGAGAGCAAAATGTTTTGCTCCCTCTGCAGAGAAAAGGAGAGGAAAATTTGTCAGCTGAGCTGTATAAATTCTGAGGTCTGTAGTGTTAGAAGATTTTTTTTAACAGTGGAGGAAAAACAACAACAAAAAAGTAAAAACAAAAATTGAAGCATTGGGGAGAAATTGGCTCTGCAGAGTGAGGCTGGTCCTAAGAGAGAGAAAAAGAGGGTGAGGACAGTGATAAGGACCCGCTGCCTCTAAAACGAGCACAGCCTGGAATTTCTCTGCCTCCTGCAAATGTGAGTGTGCAGATGTCACCATCTGCCCTCACCATGCTAACCTATGGGAGCTGTGGAAGGAGCCACCAAAGAGCAAGGTTTGTTCCAATTAAAAGTGTTATCTTTGAGCGTCCCTCCTGTGTGTGTTGAGCCAGCATGTGCCTGCATGTGTGTTTATTCTCTAATCCTATTATTTTACTTTGTTCTTTTGCATTAAATATTATCTAATATAACATTCTTAATTTCTTAATTATTTTAATATGTATGTTTTTATTTGCTTAATGTTTTTTCTAAAGCTTATACTGTACACCTTAATTTATTAAAGTTTACTTTGAATTTATATTTAAAACTGCACTTCCATATGTTTTCTGTTACCTTCTTTTTTATGTCAATATTAAAACACAACAGTGTTAGTGGTTTTATATTAAGATATTATTAAAACAATGCATCATTGAAATTATCAATGTAGTTATATCCTTTTCAAAGAAATGAGAAAAGAAAATCAAATACACATATTAATAGATTTAGTCATACTAATAATTTCATGCATCATAGTTTTATTAATTTTTCCTGTAAGTGTATATTTAGCATCGGTGCCAATTCCTTTTTTTAAAACAGCTTTGATCACCCTTACCTCTTATGTGTTACTCTTGTCAAATATATTGCATTTCTGTATGCTATAGAACTAACAGTATATACCTGTCTTTATATACTGACATTGAAGCAGGTTAAGAGAAGGAAGAAGAAGCAATGTACAATTTTAATGTTTATATAATAAATTATCTACATAATTACCTTGAGTAGTACTCTTTGCTTCTTCTTACGTTTTTGAATTATTGTCTGGTATCAATTGTTTTCTATTTGAGAAAGTTGAATGGCTTAAGTTAAATTGACCTAGTTGTAGATTTGAAAAGTCCAAAAAAAAAAAAAAAACAAAAAACAAAAAACAAAGTTTTGGGAAAAAAGGTGCTAAAGAGCAGAGAAATAAAAGAACATAAACAATCTGAATTGAAAAAAAAACCCACTGTTACAGATTTTTAATTATTTAGGACACAATTATTGAATAATCAGTATATACTGTACATTAATGTATGCTGTGAGAGTTTAGAAGCAAAACTTACTCTCTAGCATGGAGAATAAAAATAAGTTAAGCAAGAGGATAAATTATCCAACTGCATGGGAAAATAGAAAGAAGTTAACAATGTTTTTGCAATGAGTCAAATGTTCATACTATTGTCCCTGCACGTTATGAGTCATTTTCTTAAACAGTGTTCAAGGTGCTCTCTGGTTTTCAGCATTATGATGATGTGAGTGTGAATCTCATTGCATTTGTTTTAATTTGAGTTTGCTGAACTTCTTGGTCATGTAGGATTTATATTTAAAACTAAAATTTGGGAAATTTTAGTACTTATTTCTATAAGGAGATTCTTTTCTCATACTTCTGTTTCTCTAGTTCTCTCATTCTCCCTTTCAGTGTGTTTAATGGTGTTAAAATTTTGCAGATCTTCTGTATTTCTTATTTTTCTGTTTATTCTTTAAATTTTGTTTTTTCTACTACTCTATCTTCAACCATGCTCTCTTTTGCCCCCTCATATTGTCTCATCTGACACTTTTCTAAATTTTTCATCTGACTTATTGTATTTTTCAAATGCAAAATATCTTTTTTCCATGTCTTTTATTGTTATTCTTTCATGATTAATGATTAATAGAAAAATTTTCAGTTTGTCAAGTTTTCTGTTAACTCTTTAAAAATTATTTTCTTTTTTATTTGAGGAGATTTACAATTTTGTTTTGAAGTCATTGTGCTGACTGTAACTTCTGGCAAATTTAATGCAGTTTGTATATCTTTTTCCTCCTGTACACAGTTGGAATTTCCTGTTTATTGCTCATAATTTTTGTTGACTATATATTTTAGTCAATGCAGCAACTCTAGGCTCCGGTATATTTTCTTACCACAGGGCTTGTTGTTACTGTTTGCTTGTTTATTTTTGTAGAGTTGCCCTGACTAAGTCTTTTTCTCCTACTGTGTATATCTACTGATGTCGCTCCTCAAAGGATGGATTCATACTAAAGATGTCCTATCCACCAGACTTGACTATGCTTTTAGTGGGAATCTTTTTGTTGGTTTTTTCACATTCTACCTTTTGAGGTCCAGGCCAGTCTGTATCTATTGATACCATACTCAGCTGTTAACCCTCTTTCATTGCTAGCTGGTAACTCTGTTATTACCCCATGTTCTAATTCAGTTGAAGTCGGTTCCATGCCTGAGTCAGAATGTTGCCGGATTTTGAGGCTGGTTCTTAAGTGGAATTTCTGCACTAAAATGGGAGCTAAAGAGAAGAGTGGGTAACTTGCTCTTCACTGCAGCTCCAACTGGACCCTGCCCATGGAGTTGGAGCTATGTGTTTGTGTCTGTTGATGGTAAATGGTGCTGCCCTTGGATTCAGCCACTTCCCAGGAGGGGTCTCCTGCAGCCACAGGCTGGGGAGAATGGCAGCTGCTAGTATTTACTGAATAGTAGCATGAACAGGAAAACACACAGCCTGCCCTTTCTTCTCGGAAAAAGGACAGTTACTTTGCAACACCAAGTTGTGGGAAAGATACATTGCTTTCCTTCCTGGCGGTCCTGCCCAGATTCTTTCTAGGTAAGGAAAATTCAGAAAAAATTCAGAGGAAATGATGTCCCCAAGTTGCAACCAACTGCTCGTGGACACATCAGTAACACAGAATCTGCGGTTTCCCCAGCAGCTGAACCACCTGGAACAGGGCTCTCACTACAAGTAACGAGAAAGCTGGAACTTGTCACTGGTTTAATGAGCCCTGAAAATAGTATTTTTGAGAGACAAAGGCCTGACTCTGCCTAGCTGGAACATCACAGTTTCCCAGGCCTTCAGATCTGTGTTTCTCAATGCATCTAAATCCTGTGATTAATCGCCAGAGTCTTTACATGATTGTCTTTGCTAAATTTGACCAGTTTACTATGTGTCTCTGGTTTTGTTTAGCTTCTGATATTGTCTTCCAGATGCTGGTCATATATACCTCTTTTGGAATGTCTTTGATAGTTCATTCTCCTGTGTTTTTATCTATAAAATTCACTTAACACTCTTACTTCAGCACATGACTACTTTGAACTCCTTTGAATTTGGTGTGTAGTACATTTTAACATGAAAATTTTGTATGATACTTGTCATTTAGTACAGAACAGACAAGTTAGAACTTGTTGATGTTCCTTACCTGTGGTGTGCTACTCTTTCAAATGCTATTTAAAAAATCATCTGTGAGCCAGGCATGGTGGTGCATACATGTAATCCTAGAACTTAGTAGGCTGAGGCAGGAGGATCACTGCAAATTCAGGGCCAACCTGGGCTGCAAACTGAGTTGAAGACCAGCCTGAATGCATGGTGAAACTCTGTCTCAAAACCAAAGCCAAAACAAAATCTATGAGCCTTCAAAACTTACTTCAGTGATCTTTTAGTACTAATATGTGTGTATATATATATATATATATATAACCTGTTTCTATGTTTACAAATTTAGGTTGCATCTCTTTCTGTTTATTCTTCAACAAAGTACCAGAAACAGATATGTAAATTTTAGTTTCTCTGTTTTTTTAGCTTGGCACTCAGGCATTTTATGTCAATGGTTTTTTTTTTTTTGCTGTATGTGATGTCAAAAGGAAGTTTGGATAATCTAGTTTATGACCGAGTTCCATAAGTTAAAGAGGATGCTTGTTGTGGGAGGCTGAAAAATGCTTGATAAATTAGAGTGGAGGGGATTTTTGATTTATGAGAAAATTATGAGTAAAAGTCTTAGTTCCTGTAACACTCAGTTTTATATTCACACTTGGATTTATAATAATGAAAGCAAATGGAATGTGATTTGATTGACCCAATTTATTGTATTGCATGCTTTTATAGCGTCTCATAGTACACTGAGAAATGTTCTTCTTCTGTAAAAAGAAGAAATTCTCCCATGTCCAATTTTTATTTCAGCCACAAGTTCCCTTTTTATGTGTGTTCTATTTTGGAGTTGAGAATATTATAAAATCTGGAATTTTTCATTGAGCATTCCCTCTATAATAACGTATCTTCTTGTCAAGATCTCTGCCCCATAGAAAAATATGCTTTTTTATCTTTCTTCACAAATTGATTAAAAAGTTTGGAGGAAAGCTGTCCAAAAAACCTTTTCCTATAACTTCCTAAGGCAAGTAAATTTAATCTGGTTGTTTCTTCAATTTTCTTGAGTCACTCTTTTGATTCATTTTAAAATATGGCAGAGAAAGATAAAAGAAAGATGGGAATCAATAAAATAAACCTTGACCAGATGTTAAGTCATATAGGGCTTTATAGACAGATCTTACTCATAAGATAGCAGTGGTGTTAAATAACCACAATTTTCTAGTAAATTAAATGAATAAATTAATTAAAGCACTATGTGATGATTATGAATAAGTTAGAAATCAAAAATTAAAGTAGAAACTAAAATATGTCCTTCACTTGGAAAATGCAAGCCAGCTGAACAATCAACCAGCAACAAAAATAATATAGTTGTAAAACAAAAGAAAAAAGACTGTTTTCGATAATAAGGAGAATAATCAGAGTAGGAATTATTAAGAGATTGATACAATGAAAGCCCTACACATGAAACTATGCAAGGCTTTTTTGGTGAGAATAATTTGGGGGAAAAAGCATGTATAAAATAAGCATTCAGTCCAAGAAGCTAAACAAACAGATAAATAATGAAAATGAATGTTCTGAAGCATTCAGTAATTATTGAAAATAATTTTAGTTAAATTGGATATAGATTTTGAATAGAATGAAAAAACAAGCATAGTTTTGGGGAAAAGATACTAAAGAGAGAGAAATGACGAACATAATCGATACACATGAAAGTAGTATAATCGATATACATGGTGGCACATGGGTGTAATTCCAGCATTTGGGAGGCTGAGGCAAGAGGATCTGTATAAAACCAATAGGTACTGGACGTTACTAGAAAGTTTAGGATTGGGTCAGACAAGTTATTTGGAGAACTTGTAATCTAGCAGGGAGACACAGCAACACGTTGCTAAATAAAATGAATTACTTAAGGAAACTGTTTGCAATTTTTACATAGAATGGTAAAGGAAGACCTTACTGAGGAGTAAAGTTAACCAAAGACCTGAAGAAAGTGTTTGTGTAGACTTTTCACATCTTGTGAAAAGCATTTTACATAAATGAGGTACCTCTCTGGTGTAGGAACTCACTAAAGATCTCTAGGATAAAATTGAGCAAGGATCGTTGGTGGTAGAAAATGAAACTAAAGAATTAGTAAAACAATTAGTTTTATGTGACTTTGCAAGTCCTTTAAAGGAATTGAGAGTCAATTAAAGTGAGATAAAATGAAGAAATGTGTGAAAAGTTTCACCTTTGGCTTCTTTGTGTAGAAAATGATGAAGAATAATTAGTTCAGAAGCAAAAAGAACATTTAGAAAACTACCTAAACAATCTAAGGGAAAAATAAAGTTTTGGTGAAAGTGACCTAGTGACCAAACTAGTGACCAAACTAGTGACCTAGAAGAGGAAATACTATGCAGATGGATAGACAAGCAAATGTATACACATGTGCACACTTCAGGGGAAGAAAAATACTGTGGTGTTTTTTAAATAGATGGTGTTACCTCCGTCTAGGGGAAACCTAGAGGATTTAGTATATTATAGAAAACACACTACACTGCTGGCTTGTAGAGAAGAAATTGAAGTTTTTTTGACCAAGAAGTCTAAAATCTCAATGACCAAAGTTACCCGAGCAGAAGTTTGCCATACTAGTAAATGTCTGGAAGCTATTGGCCACTATTTGGGAAACTCTTGTAATTGTAGAGCCCAAAGGTAACTTATATTAATCTCATTTTGTCTCAATAAATTTACTATTAAACTATACAAGTTTTGAAAAGAAAAACCATGGTTATTAGAGGGTAGAAAGTATGAAATTAATAAGATGAATGAATATGTTTAATTGTAGGTAATAAGGTAGAGGCTACAAAAATGAAAATAATAGTTGACAAAAATGTAAGCGATAATAAACATAAAATAATTATCTGTATGGTTATATATAAATATTCAAAAATATAGAAGATTGGTTGAATTTCTACGAAAATAAGCCCATGTTGGACTCAAAAATATTTGGGAAAGTTCAATTAACCCCTGCAATAACATCAAAATATACGACAAGTTAATCAAATGTCAGAAAAGAAAAAAATTGTTTGGAATGTTCTACTGTACACATTCCAAACTTCAAAATAAACATCCATTGATAAAGAATAAATAATGGCTTATTAAATTATGCTTATTAAATTATGACATATATACTCAATATATGTAGGATCATTGAAAGAATGAAGTGAGTTTGTAAAACATGAAATGGAACCTGAAAAATAACGTATTTGTTAGTGAAAATCATTTCAGAACAATGAGGCATAACATTTTCAATTTGTTATACTGTCTGTATATTTTAATGAATGTACAAGTATATGAATATTTTTTAGGGGACACAAAATCTTCGAAATTTTACCCATGAAAGAATTAGGAAGTCTAGAGTAAAAAAAAATTCACATTTTTCAATGTAAACACATTGATGGACACAAATTTTTTTGCACTCAAGATTGAACTGAGGAAGTACTGAGCTTATATAACAAACCCTTTCTTTTCTATTTATTTATTAAATTTTGAAACAAAATCTTGATAAATTAGCCAAGCTCACCTTGAACTTTCAATCCTCATGAATCAACTTGTCCAACAGTTAAGACTATACTTCCAACCAGGATTTTTCAATATGAATATACTCCTGGTATTTGTCATGAAAAATGTAATGATAGAATATTCCACTGTGCATTTTTATGGTTTATATGCTGGATATATTATGTTACGTCATATTTACAAATAATATAGCTATATATTACATTTTTAACACTTTGCAACATTTTTATATAAAGGGGTGAATTTTAAAAACAAGTTAGAATGGTATTATTAATATAGTCAATACTACAAATCTAACATGTTTATATGCTAGAATAAATCCCAGAGAGCATAATCTTCTGTTTAATGACTGAATTCTGCTTTTCTGTTCAGGAATATGAATATTAACTATCACCTCAGGCTTTCTATAGATTTTTACATAGCTTTGTATGTTCATTAAAAGAATGGTAATTAATTTTTATTGTCATCTAAATTTAATTTTTCATTCTTTATTGTGCCTTCTTCAGTTTGCAATCTTTCTTCTTTTGGGTGCCTTAAAATATGAAAAGAAGGCTATCATTTTTGTTATTGCTCTTTAATTCATAAATTACTTTGATATGTGAGTGCACATACACCTAAATAAAGCTTTGTAGTTTTGAGCAGTAATGCTTAAGTATAACCCTTGCATGTGATACATAAAATAAATTTTTAACGATGTTGATGATATGCAAAATTAAATTTGTATATGCATGAAATCATATTTCTAGTTCTTAAAGATTTTTTAAACACAGTGTTATCTTTGTATATTCTTTGAAATGACAAAAAGATACACCTTGAAATGTATAGATTTTGAGAAACTAGGTACTTAATGATGATATAATTATTATTTTTAAAACATCATGCAGAATCGCAAGGCATGATGTCATATGACTGTAATCCCAGCATTTGGGTGGCTGAGGCAGGAGTATCACTGTGTATCACTGTGAGTTTGAGGGCGGTCTGGGCTATATAGTGAGACCCGCTCTTAAAAAAAAAAAAAAAAAAAAAAAGCAGTCATATAGTAATCCTTTGCTATAGTTCACTCTCATAACCTGAGAATGTAATATGTAACCTAAACATATCTCTCCATGAATCCACTTTCTCTATTTAATCTCATACTTTTCTACCTCTCACATTTCAATTCATTTTTTGAAGTTGCCCATTCTTGATATTATTTCTCATTCTGAAAACCATGTATAATTATTTCACAGTTTAGTTCATGAGTCATTTTTTTCTCCTGTGCTCTGAGGCTGTTACACTCCAATTTTAGGTCTGCAATACTTTTGGGCAATTACTGGAGTTGTCACTGATGGGCTCTGTACAATGTATTTTGCATTCATAAGTCTCATCAGGCTCACTAACACCTTTGATTTCCTGCTTGAACATTATTTTTCATCCAAACAATGGAGTGTATGGCGTACTTTGAGTTAATTTCTTATTTTCAGTCATTCATACATTCAACCTAAAGTCTTATCCTTATTACATAATCTAAAAATTTTATATTGGTAAAGAAAGAACAGAATATGGTTCCCCCTTTGCAAGATCCAAAGCCGATGGAAAACATAATAGATGTAAAGCCTGTATTCTTCAAGCTAAGTATTATTCATGGATATGCATTATATATGCTATGTGAACATCACTGGAAAAATAATTCCAGTAGAAGTTTACATAGATAACAAATATTTATTGCCATATATTTTGGGAAGAACATTCCAAGCAAATCCAGTAGCATGGGGAATCTATTTTGGATGTTGAAAGTGAATATGGGGTTTTGGTAGTTATAAGTACTTATTTGTGGTTAAATTGCAATAAGACTTTCAACTACACAATTTTAAAAGGTCATCAATCATAAAGTGGCTCAGTTTGTGAAAAAATGAAAGACAAATAGCAATTTGAGAGTTTCTACAATAGTGTAGTGATTAAATGATCTCTACAATAAGATAGAGACATTGCAAAGAGAAAAAGAGCAATAACAGATATTAAAGAGCCAAATGCAAAACTTTGGATATTAAGCAAGCTACAGGATCGCAGAGAGCATTATCAGTCTATGTTTTTGCTGTTAATCTGAGATGGCAGTAAAGGAAGAATGATGATTTAGTAAAGGAAGGATGTTAAGTTCCATTTTGTCCATATCCAATTAGAGATACAATTTAAACCCTCAGAAGGAGACTTGTAAGCATTTGAAGGTCTGAGGACACTAAATATAACTCCAGCTTTCTCCCCTTCAAAAATATCTCCCACAAAACAAGGAGTGGCTTATATTTGAATCCTTACCACAGCTCTCATGTCACAAGGGTATTTTGATTTATCTTTTTCAATTACATTTTTTTTCAGAGTAGAAAAGTAATGTGGAAAGAATAGACACTTGTCCGAAATTACTTCAATCAATGCTAATTTGGAATACTTACAGAGATCACCAATGCAAAAGAACAAGAGGAGGCAAAGAAAATTAGCACCAATTAGTCATTATTTCTAGGAGGGTAACCTCACAGATTCATAGGTCACATGTCATTATAAACAAGGTCATTAAATAATTTAAAAATGTAATAGAGAAAATGATCATGCAGTAGAGACCACAAAAATATTTCAAGAAGAGTGTAAGATAAAAGGTAGTCTGAGACATACTTAAAGTTTTGGATAAGACAGTGACAGCATGATCTCTGCCTTTAACAATGACCACATCTCAAACAATACAGGTGGTTTTGAAGAAGATATAAAAATAAGTCACAATGACAGAAATATAAAACACTGATGAATTAGATTCTGAAATTGAAAATAAAAAATGGAATAAAATTGTTTTACTATTTTAAATATATATGGTTTTAATATGTATTAATAAGTAAAGGAAATATTATATGTTTAATTTACAGTCTGCTAGTAGAGTATATCCTTAAAATTTCCTTTGAGAATATGGAAGGTTACTTTACATTTGTTTCAGCGTCTACATGAAATCAATCTGGAACTCATAACAGTGATACATACCATATATGGGCCAAATGGGATCATAAAGCCGTATTAACTACATAGAACTTTTAGCCTTTATTTTCTCACCAGATGCTTTTCCCCTGTCAGCTGCGCTCCATTTGTGCAGTGAGATTATTTCAGTTTTCTACCAGAACTCAAGCCTTGCCCTAAAGTCACAGAATAGAGCTATGGTCCCTGTTCTGAGCCTTTTCTCACCCTCTGTCCAGGGTATTATATCAAAGGCCGTAACCAGTTAATGTTCCCTTTACATTGGGTGTCCCCTGCTGGATTCAAACACAAAAGTCCTGTTAATACACAATCAGGCAATGGTCAGCAACTGTTCCACTGCTCCACTGCTTACATCATCCACAAAATTAAAATTTTCCAGGTATGGTGGTGGTCACTGTTGCATAATGAAGGCTGAAATTTAAGGCATTTTGGACAAGCATCAGGCAGTCACCCTGGGGGACTAGTTCACCTTCTGGAAAGAATGAATAAAGATCAAAACCAGGCCTGTGAACAATGCTTTTAAAGCTTCACTCAAAATCCAAAAGTCTGCCTAAGATCTTGCTATGAGCACCGATGGAAGTCTTTATTATTCAAACTAGTTTGAATTCAATATGCTTTTATGTGCAGCCCAATTCAGCTGTAATAGGTTTTAATGTTCTCTATTCTTCCTTGAATATAGTCACTTTGCTGTTCGAGTTGCAAAAGCTATTTTCCATGCCCTTAGTTCTCCACGATTAGGGACTATCCCAACTGAGTGTGTATGCCCAGTGTTATAACACCTGTTACCTCTGTTCATACTTAGTAACACATCTACACTTCATCTCATGGCATCATGCCTTTTATCTTCTAGTTCTATTTAAACTCCCCAAAACATAATCAGGCACTCTCTATCATACTGTCTGCTTCAGTGATGTATGTGTAAGTACATTTCTTTCATACCCTGTGGTCTACATAAGCTGCCTCTAATTTCTGTATTACAGATGCCTTTTACCTGCTTCTTTAATAAGTAAACTACCTGTGTTTCAATACTCAGCTTAATTTCAATTCCATTAGGAATCATTTTTCCATGTGTGGAACATTCTCTCTCTCACTTTGTTCCCATTGTACTTTTTGGCATTCTCCTACTGGGTAAGTACAGGCTTTTATTGGTAGATGTTTACTACATTACAACATCTTTGATGACAGAAATTTTATTTTATGCATCTTTTTTTCTAGAAATGTAACATGTATTTTTGAGATATCCATGGATAGCAATCATAAATTCTAGGAAGGAGAAAAAGAGGACAAAAGGAGGAGGAAGAGAAGAAACAGAAACCAGTTTCGAAAGGAGAAGCAAAAATCTGATGATAAAAGGCAGTTTTTTTTAAAAATGATGACTATAACCAGTACTAATCACAGGCTACTGCTAAGAAATGATTTATGAAATATGTAAATATACTTCTATTAAGATTAACAGTGTTAAACAGTTGATGTATTGCTTGAAAATTAGCAAAATGCATTTCATTAATTTGAGGGTCATAAAAAACAATTTAGTTTCAGTTTAAAAGTCAAAGCATGAAGAATCCCCAAATATATTATTTTAAAAAGCCAAACTTGGTTGAATGACATCTTCCTAGCAAAGTATCAGAAGCCACTAACATACAGATTAGGACAGTATTCCCATGGATACAGTGATGGAAGAATGTTTGATGGCAACCATGAAAATTTCCAGGAAGCAAGCCATAAGGTGACACAGAATATTCTGAAATAGAAAGGAAAAAATTAGTTTTCTATGTTCATGGTCATTATAAATATATTTTAACTCAATAATGAATTTTTGGGAAGTCAATACCCCTGCTTTGATATGTTTACATTTGTTCCTTCTGAAACTCATAATGGAGTTTTAAAACTTGATCAGACTGTAGTGGGGCCTTTGGGTACAGTTGGGATTAGATGAGCTGATCAGGGTGGAGCCTCATAACTGAATGCTAGTAGCTTCATAGGCAGAGACAGTGAGACCGGAAGAGACACATTTGCTTACTCTTTGGCATGACTTAAAGCCCCTGGTTGCTTTGCCTCAGGCCTCTGTTGCCTTATGACTCTGCCAGCAGGAAGCCATCACAAGATGCAGCCCTTTGACACTGGACCAGAACGGTGAACCGAATCATATTCGATTTCCTTATTATTTATCCAGTACATGATATTATATTATTAGCGATAGGAAGCAGACAAGGTAATACTTTGCCCCTTGTAAGAAGTAGATTTTTCTTTGGATAACTCAAAAATTTCTAACTTTAATCTCAGGTATTGATATGCTTTTGAAATACTGTTTTAAAACACATTTTTGTGTCCCTAATTTGATATAACTTTTAAATATTTTGGAGCACATCTGGATTGATTGTATGTATGAATATCCTTGCCTAATATAGAGAACAAATGCTCAAAGAAGAATAATTGGACAAATTATCTAGCAGAAGCCACCAACCATTTACTGGTGGCTTGGACCACATTCAAATTATTCAGCATGGGTACATTCTTCCTTCCAGGGAGCTGTAACCCAGTGTGACTGGACCTGCATTAATGAATAATTTGTAATCTCTCAAAGTTAGTAACACTACAAATTACAAAAGTAATAATTCAATTAAAGTAAATTCTTATAAAATTCAATTATGATACAATTCCAAAGGTCACACCTCCTTCTACAGTTCCTATTTTGATAAATGATACAGTTTTTCAGAGAGAGCCAAGCAAGAAAGTGGTCATTTTAAATTCCTCTCTATTATATAGCTTTTATTTCTAATTATACCCTCACTCACTAAATGCCTCTGTATTTTTACTTTCACTCTGTTCAATTTCTAACTTGGTTTCTGTATCTGTTTATGCTTCTTGCTTTCCAATTATATTTCATATGTGATTTTCTATGTGATATCATACTACTTGCAGGGGTCAAACACTAAACTATCTTTCCATATAATCCATATGCTCTTCCTTTAAATTTTTTGTCTTATTAAATGACAGCTCATTTAAAAAAAATCTTTAGGAAAAAATAATAGAAGAGAAAGGGAAGTAACAAGACAATGATTATATATATATATATATATATATATATATATACATGTGTGTATATAAACACATATATATGTATATATACACATATATATACATCTCAAATCCCCATGATGACTATATCACAAAATGTACTAATAATAAAAGCAAAAGATAAAAACAAGAATACTCTTTCTCTCATACTGTATCAAATGCGCAAGTGCATAATGTAGGGTTAAAGTTTTAAATGCATCTCTTGTTTACCTTTTCTCACTATGTTAATGTTGATAGTTGATCTATCTATGGCTTAATTTATTGAAATAGCCTGCTAACCTTTCTTTTTCCCTGGTTTGGTTGACTTGTTGCAATCTATTCTCCAAAAAGTATCTAGAAAATTCTCTTTTTTAAAAATATAGCTCAGGTCATGTCACCATATTCAGCTCTAAATGGTTTTCTGTGTCATTAAACCCTGGTTTTTCTTAACACTGAGTCCTTCTTAAAGACAAGCACCTATATACCTTTTCCCTGCTGCTTTCTGAATTTACCTCCGTACATGCTTTCCTTAACTCAATTCATTTTCACCCTCTTAGTTATTTTTTACTTGTCGCTGACACAAAATTCTTGATACCCAAGTTAAAGGAAGAAAGGTACATTCTTGGAGGTTTTAGCCCATACTCAGTTGGCTCCAAGGCAGGGTGGCAGGGCAGCTATTCATGACAGCTGCAAAAAGCAAGGTGGAAAACCAGCAAGAGAGCCAGACACACCTTCTCCCCATATGTCATAGTTTGGCCCCACCCTAGTGGGTGTCGCACTCACACCAATCAGAGTGCTAGACAATAATCCAATCACAAACGCACAATTGCATGAGGCTTAGGGGCCACTGACATAAACCATGACACACCCTTTTGATCTTTTTACCAATTTTTTTGTACAGAACAAATATACTTTTGACTCTGAGTCTTCTTCAGGGTCCCTCTGGTCTAGCACATTCTCTGTCCAGAAAGCTGGACTTACCTCTACACAATAGTTGGTCCACAGGCAAGGATCCCTTCACCCCAAGTTCTTCCCTCACCATTTTCGAAGGAGGAGCTCGTTGCTTCTCACTTATTCTATCTTTTTTCATGTTTTCTTTGTATACATAGTACACAGAACTACTTGAGTTTTATTCATTTAATTTCTTCCTTTAATAAATATTTCAAAGCAAGAAACTCATCTGTTTATCACTATTGTATTTCCAGTTGATAATGTAGCGGTACCATGTGTTCTATTATATGATACAATTCAGACTAAGAAAAAAAATATATATAAGCATTATGTACATCCATGCTCACTAAGTTTATTTTTGAATTCAGAACATTTTGTGGAGGATATATAACTTTTTTCTCTAAAATGAAGAATATCTTTATAAACTAAAGAATCTGTAGTTTCCAGAATAAGACTTGACACTTCAACTGTACCTTAAATTTGTATCTCTAAAAGGAGAATTGGAGCATGTAATTAAGAAACAAATTAAACTTTTCCATCTTTTTCATTTTTAGCATGACAGTCAGGGACAGACATGGACACGACCAACTTATCTCTTCCTTCTGTTCCTGCTGTTACACAGAAACCAGTTGCTTGTCTTCATACCTTGATTTGTCTTAGGATTAAACGGCCTTTGTGTCACCACTGCTCTTCCCAGTGTCTGGCTGGATGAGTGGAGCTCGTAGACAGACCCTGGACATTTCTACACAACGCTGGAAGCTGATTGGTTGTCCCTCCTCTTGGCCTATCTACTATCTACCATGACTCTGTAATCTGGGGCTCTAAGTGCACAATCTTCCATTCTCTTTTTGTACATCTAAGACCCACATTGCTATCTGTAGGTTTTTTTTTTGCTTACATTTGTTTCTAGTTTCTATTCATTGAAGATGTTTACCCAGTATATATCTTGCAGGCCTGATTTCATTTTGTTACCTAATTCTTAAAACATCCATATCATCTGTTATACATTTCAGAGTTACTTTTTTATAAATAAAAACTATTTGTATATCAAAAAGAGTATATACATTCCATAAATACATTTCTTAAAAAATTCCGTGTATATATTATACACGGAATATATTATATTGTGTATATATTATATATTTTTATTATATTTATTTTCTATTGTGAAACATATATATTTAGTCTTACATCCCTATTCTTCTAATATCTTGTTTTATTATATCAATATTTGTATCAACTAGCTTTCTTGTTGTGGGATAAAGTATCTGATACTTTAAAGTTAAAGAAGGGGTGCTCTATTTGGCTCAGTTTCAAAGGACTGAATTCATGCCATTCCAAGGTAGACAAGGTATGGTGGTGCAAAGATTCTCACTTCATAGAGACCAGGAAGAGAGCCCAGAGAAAGGTCACCAAAAGAAACACGACACCTAAAGGAATGTCCCCAGGGAACCACCTTCTACATCGTGGTCCAACTGCTGAACAGGACAGCATCTATGAAAATCAGTGTATTAATCCACTTATCAGTACAGTACCTCCTCTGTGATCCAAGCACTTCTCTTCTCAATACAGTCCAGTTGACATTTAGGATCAACTGATACAGTATTCAGTAGTTCATATGACTCTATAAGCATTATTCACAGCTGAACAATATAACATGCCTTGACTGAACTACTTTCTAATTCACTATGTTAGTTTTCCTTTGAATTAACTGTCCAGTGATCCTCTCTGCCTAGTTTACTATAGATAATGAACCTGTTTATCCTCATATTTTCTTTCAGAATTTATACTGTCAACTCATTAGGCCGCTTGTGAATTACATTATTGTGCTCCTAGTGAAATTTTATCTAGGGCCTGTCTTACCATTATTTCCAGCAGGATATATTTGTATCAGGAATTGAACTCAGGACCTTGTGCTTGCCGGGCAGGCTCCTGTGCCTCTGTGCTCCACGCCGGCCCTTGGGCTTTCTCTTTATATCACTTCTCGTGGCATCATGGGGATTCTGTGTATTTCCTCTAGTGTAGAATTCTTGTATTTCTTTTACCAGGTTTATTTACATGTTCAGGTCTCTTTTGTCTTTCATTCAATTGCAGTAAGGTGAGTATAACATTCAAGACTCAATATAAATTTTTCTTCAAAATTTTGAAAGTATTTTTCATTCTTCTGGAATCCACACAGACTGCTAAAATGCTTCAAGTCATTCAGATTTCCATTTATTTTGCCAGAGAACTGTTTCAAGTTTTTCCATTGATACTTTTCTTGCTGTTACAAATTTCTTTACATTTATTTTGGAGTAGGTCTAATGTTATCAGTTATGTTGGACAGTTGCTACAGTCTTTTGTCTAGAAATTCAGAATTTTCAATTTTAGGAAATTTTCCTTTTTCTTTTTTCATGATACCATCCAATAATTTTATTTTATTTTTTATTTTTGTGTTTTTGACTTTTGAGGAAAATTAATAAATTTAATTTTAAAATTTTGAGAAATTTTATTTTTAATCTTGCTATCATGCATTTTTTAAAATTTATAGGACTTCCTTTGGTTTCTTTTATTTTAAAATGTGTGTCAGATTTACTTCACTATGAGCATGGCCTCATGTTGCATCCCGTTTTTGCCTATAAAAGTGTCAAGTTTGTCTTTCTTTATGGCAGAGTAGTACTCCATTATATAAAAATATCACTTTTTTTTTTATTCAATCCTCAGTTGATGGACATTTAGGTTAGTTCAAAGATCTAGTTCTTAAAAATTGTGCTTCTGTTAACATGGGTTCATACATAATTTTGTGGTATGATGTTTTTGTCCTTCTGGGAAGATATCCAGAAGAGGAATAGCTGAGTCAAATGGGACCTCCACTTCTAGTTTTTCTGAAGAATCTGCACACTGATTTTTACAGTAGTTGCACCAGCCTATACTCCCACTCACAGTAGAAAAAGGTTCTTTTCCCCCCACAATTCCTTCAGTGTTCGTTATTGCTTAATTTCTTGATAATACCCATTATTTCTAGAGTGAGGCAGAATCTCAAGGTTGTTTTAATTTGCATCTCTCAAATGATCAGTGATGTTGAACATTTTTTCATATAATTATTTGCAGTTTGTGTTTGTTAATCTAAGACATGTGGATTCACCCCAGATGCCCATTTTTAGATTGGGTCTTTAAATCTGAGAGGACTGATTTTTTTGAGATCTTTGTATGTTCTCAATAGTAATCTTTTGCCTGAGGAACAGCTGAAAATTATTTTCTTCCACATTTGGGTTGCCTTTTCACTCTGTTGATGATTCCTTTTGCTGTGCAAAGGCTTTTTAATAAGATGAGATCACAGTTGATTATTCTTTGTAATAGTTCATGTGCATTAAGGGTTTTGGAAGTATGGCCATTTCCACTATATTGTTTCTTCCTTCCCAAGAGAAGTGGATATCTCTCCATTTTCTAATATCTTTTCAGTCTCCTTTTTGAGGGTACCGTAACTTTCAATGTGGAAGTCTTTTACATCCTTTGTTAAATTGATGTCCAGGTATTTCATTTTTGTGTGTGCTATTGTGAAAGGTGTTTCCCTGATTTGTCTCTCAGTGAATTTGTTATTCATGGACAGGAAGACTATTGATTTTTGACTATTGACTTTGTTTTCAGTGATGTTACTGAATTTTCTTATTAAATCTAGAAGTTTTTAGGGAAATTTTTGGACTCTTCTATGTAGAGTATCATGTCATCTGCGAATAATGAGGGTTTAACTTGTTCTTTTCTATCTTAATCCTTTTATTACTTTCTCTGCTCTGGCTAATGTTTCCAGGACTCTGATGAATAAGGGACAGTTGACATCCTTGTCTTGTTCCTGCTTTTAGAGAGAGAGCTTTCAGTTTTTGTCCATTTAGTATGATAGTGGTTGTTGGTTTGTCATAGATAGCTTTTATCAGATTGAGATAAAGACCATCTATTCCAATTTTCTGTAGGATTTTTATCGTAAATGAGTGCAGGGCTTTGTCAAATTTTTTCTGCCCCTACTGAGATGATCATAAGATGTTTGCCTTGGCTCTGTTTTTATGGTGTATTACATTTCTCAATTTATGTATGTTGAACCATCCTTGGAATGAATCCCACTTGATCATGATGTATAATCCTCCTAATGATTTGCTGTATTCTGTTTGCCAGTATCTTATTGAGAATTTTTGAATCTATGTTCATTAGCTAAATTGGCCTGTAATTCTCTTTCTCAGTTGGGCCCTTTTTGGTTTTAATATCTGAGTAACACATGCTTCCAGGATTGAATTTTTGAATGTTGCTTTTTTTCAATTGCATTAAAAAGTTTGAAAAATAGTGGTGTTAGGTCTTCTTTAATTTTCTTGTAGAATTCAGCAGTGAATACGTAAGGTCCTGGAATTTACTTTGTTGATAGATTTTTCAACTATATCTTTGACTTCATTGATTGATATTGGTTTATTTAGGATGTTTATACCTTCTGGATTCAGCTTTGGTAATTCATATATATCCTAGAATCTGTCCATTTCCTCTCTATTTTCCATCTTGTTAGAGTACAAGTTTTCAAAGTAGGTATAGATGAATTTCTGGATTTCTGCAGGGTCTGTTTTGATTCCACCCTTTTCATTCATGATTGCACAGATTTCAATCTTTTCTTTTTTGATAAGGTTGAATAAAGGTTTTTCAATTTTATTTAATCTTTCAAAGAACCAGCTCTTTAATTCATTGATTCTTTGTATTGTTTTATAGTCTGCAATGCATTAATTTCTGCTCTGCTCTTTACAATTTCTTTCTTGTACAAGCCATTTGCTTAGACTGCCCTTCTCTTTCTAGAAGTTTTAGATTTACTATTAATTTTTTATATGTGCTAGCTCTGCTTTTCTCTGTGGATATTTGCTGCTATAAATTGCTCTCTCAGGACTGTTTTCATTGTATCACATAAATTACAGTATGTTGTATTGTCACTCAACTGTAAAAACTGTCTAATCTCTTCTTTAATTTCATTTGTGACTCATTGGTAGTTCAGAAGGCTCTTTTGATTTCCATGTGTTTATGATGTTCTTGTGGTTACTTTTGCCATGGATTTCCATTTCCACTGTGATCTGATAGTATGGATTGGGTACTTTCAGTTCCTTTCCATTTACTTAATAATGTTCTATGATACAGTATGTGTTCTATTTTGGAAAATATCTCATATGCAGCTGAGAAAAACATGTGTATTCTGATACTCTATATTGGAACACTGGCGACAAAAAAGTCCGTTTGTTCAGAAGTTTTGTTCACTTCTAATATTTCATTATTGATTTTTTTGCCCAGTTTATCTGTCTTTTTGTGACAGTGCAGTACTGAGATCTCCCAATATAATTGTATTAGAGCTTATTTGATTTTTCATGCCCATTATTATTTGTTATACATAGGTGCACTGATGTTTGTTGTGTATATTTTATGGTTGTTATTTCTTCCTCTTGGACTGTTCCCTTTTCTAGGATGTAGTGACCTTCTTTACCTCTCTCAATCACTTGAAATTCACCTTGTTTTCAAATAGAATAGCTACCCCTGCTTTTTTTTTTCTGGGTTCTTGTTGCATGAGGTATTGTTTTCCATCCTTTGAGTTGCAGTCTATGAATTTATTTTTTTAACTAAGTGTTTCTTGTGTGCAACGTATTGTTGCATCATGATTCTTGATCCATTCTTCCAGTCTGTCTTTTGATTAGTGAACTGAGACCATTAACATTGATGGTTAACGTTGATATATGTTTACTTATTCATGTTATGTTATTTTCTTGTGGTTAGCTCCTTCTCCCTTTTTCTCCTTCTCTCTAATTGTTCATCTTTCCTGGTAAATTCCTTCTGTTGGGGTTCATGGAGCTGTAGTCCTTACTATCTCCTTCTAGAATGTCCTTCAGAATGTTTTGGATTACTGGTTTGTAATTTTCCCAACTGTTCTTTGCCATTGAAGTATCTTAATTCTCCATCAGTTTTGAAATATAGTTTCGCAGGGCACATCAGTCTGGGTTGAAAGTTATTTTCTTAGAGAGCTTGTAATACTTGACAAACTGAGCTAACCCTTAATTTGCCACTTTTAACCATATATACTAGATTGGTGATTGTATAACAATATCGAAAACAAACCAAAAAACTATATGTAGCATACAATAATATGTCAATTGGTATATCAATTTTATCCTTGGGGATTAAAATTTAAAATAGTTTAAGGAGAAAATAGAGAATTAGAACAAGAGAAAGAGATTAGAAGTAAGTTTGTAGGACCAGGGGGCGTTATGCTAACTTTGGGAAATGCATAGACGGTCATAGGTAAAGAGTGAAGGAAGAGATGAAAAGAATACAACCAAACCATAGAGAAGGTAGAAACCACATTCACATTTATATAAAAACAAGATCAAACAGTGAAGGAGAAATAAAAAAGAGAAAGAAGTAACAGAACCAGAAAAAGGCTACTTCCGGGTTTGTCCAAGTTTGTCTCTGCTTTTTCTGGAGACAACCTGCAGAAACAGTCCCAACCCATGTGGATTTATCCCAACAAGCCAATAGAAGATTTTTGATAGAGTCGGGGGAAATCTCAGTAAGCCTGCACTTTCTGCTGGAGACCAGTCCGTTCATTTGGCTCACCACTTCCCAAGCACCTTCTACGGGTCTGAGCCCTGCTGTGAGCTACTAGATGGAGGCAGTTGCAGTTCTGTGTTCTGATCTCGGCCAGCCTGTCTCCATATGGCTCTTGGCCAATTGCTCTCTCCCACAGCAGGACTGAGATCCTTGCACGTACCACCAGTCAGTGAAGTCCTTCTTGTCCACTACTCCCCTCCATGTCCACTGCTCCCCCGCATTGCAACAACTCTCCACTGAGATTTCCAGGGTCACCAGCCATCACCATCACTGTACTCATGCATCCACACGTTTAACTGATCTTCTTACACAGTGAGTCCCTTCTCAGGGAGAAGGCTCCACTGCCTACCTCCTGCTGGCCACCTCCGGCTTCCTTGAAGTTTCTGTAGCCTTCAATTTGTGCTTTAGATTCAAGGTTACAGGGAACCCACTTTCCTCCTTTGTGTCCTCCTCATGTTGCTATATTCCAGCGTGTGAACAGCACCTCTCTGCTAGGCACTTTCTCTGCTGCTTAGTACTCTAACATCTTGGGCCCTAACTCCTGGGTTTCCAAATATTGTTTAATCGTTTCATGCTGGAGTTTGATCTTAGTGTATGCATAACAAACAAATGTTTTTCCATTCCTGAATACTCTCTTTGCAATAAATGTTTTAAATATATATATTAAAAACATATATTATATATATATATAAAATGTAGTACCCTCTTATGAACATAAAGACTGATCAAAGTACATAATGAACATTTAAATATTTAAAAATATATTGATAAAAACCATTGTCATAAACATTTATTAAAATATCCTCCCCTAACTTTAAACAAACTTATTTCACCATTCCTGCTGTTTCTGAAACAGTTCTGTAAGTCTTTTGTGTGTATGTGTGTGTGTGTGTGTGTGTGTGTGTGTGTGTGTGTGTCTTTATGTGATTCAAAATATGGTGAATGCAGCTGCCTGGTGTCATCCAATGGAGACAGAACTGTAAAAACATAACGGTATGCGTTCATCTATATTTTTCACTGCATCTGGGTGTTTGACAAAGTAATATGATCATGAAAGTTTAACACTTTGAGTCAATTCAGGAAAATGAGTGACAAACTCACAGTTAAAGTTACTCCTGGAAAAGATTTCTGGAATTCCTTTAGAAAGTGCCAAGAACAATGGAAGAATTGTGCTTGAAGAATGGGATATACTTGAGGGCAAATGCCAGCAATACATCTTTAAAAAAGTTAAACTATATGTTATTTTTCATACCTTATGTCTGTTACACACACACACACACACACACACACACACACACTGTTTGGTAATGGAAATCTAACTCAGGACCTCTTACTTGACAGGCAGGCACTGTGTCACAGCGGTATACACCTGGCCCTGTGTCTGATATTTAAATTTTTTCCTCCACAATCTGTACAGTATATTTTTCCTTTCTTATTTGATTTACTAGGTGTTTTATTATTGAACTGAATTTAATACAATTAATTGCTTTATTATCACTTTATGGAGGCTACAGCTAGAAATGATAAATATCTATGTACAATTCATTATGGTTGATTGAACATTGTGTACATGTGTTTGATTTTTATCTGTTATTATGTTATCTAAATATTATATAGGAACATGCACACGTCTAGCCAAGGATGTATTACACCATTATATCACTAGAGTAGTAAAAAATATCTGATGAGCATTTACAGTGTGCTAGTCATGTTTCAGGTATTATACATCATTTTAAAAAAAAGAGAAAATAAATTTACTTTAACATGAAGCTTTTATTTAATACATGGATGTTGATTTAATAGTAAAAATAAGTATCACACCATTAAGTCTCATAAAGTTAGTACTGCTGAGGATATGATATGTAGGTGTTCTCACGGACTGCTGGTGAAAGGACAGAATGGTATGGTCAGTGTGAAAAATCACATAGTAGGTCTTCAAAAACTTAAACAGAATCAGAATTCTTTCTAATAATTTCACTTTTGAGTATAGTGCATGCATATGAGTCAGAGACTCAAACATCTATCTTTAGACTTCTGTTCATACTTTTTTTTTTTTTTTTTTTTTTTTTTTTTTTTTTTTTTGGTCTTTTTCCTTTTCATTGGTACCGGGGATCAAACTCACGACTGCCTGCTTGCAAGGCAGGCGCTTATGCCGCTGAGCTAAATCCCCAGCCCCTTGTTCATACATATTTACAATAGTCAAAAGATGGAAGCAATAGAAGTATCTATAGTGGATAAACAAAGTACCCATACATGATAGAAGACCTCTGAGCATTAAAGAGAAGAAAATTGTGAGACAGATCACACAGATGTGAAATAAAACGCAGGTTGGCTAGTGAGAAAGAAGTAGTGACCAGTATTTACAGGGTACAGAGTTTCACCGAGAATGATAAAATAGAGCTGGAGGTGGATTGTGGTATTGTTCTCACAGTTATACTAAATTCCACTGAAATTTTCACTTAAATGATTAAAATAAAACACTCACTGTAGTTAATAGTAATGTTTTATTTTGTTTTGTTTTACACATCAAGCACTTAACTTTTCAACTTATTTTTACTTGATTAAATGTATTGGTACAATAAAGGTATACATACTCATCATATTTATCTTAAGGAATTTGTATCTGTATATGAAATAGATTCCTTTTCTTCCCAATCTCTGCCTCTCCCTTGAACTCCACTTCTTTTCCCTATTTACAAAACATTCCATATTTTCCTATTTTATAATCTTTTTTTCCCTTTTCCCTTCATTCATTTCCCCATTGCCGCTCCCCAATTCTCTTTTTCTTTTTAACAGTTTCTTATTCTTTCACAATATCTATTGTGCATTTTGGACCTTATTTATTATTTCAGATTCTCACACTAAGGAGACGTTATACTTACAATTTATTTCACTTAAGAGTATCGTCTCAAGGTGTATTTACCAAGAAATATCTCAAGCTTATCTTTCTAATGCTGAATAGTACTTCATTGTATAAAGCACAGACACCTTTTTTATTTATTTATCAGCTGATGTGTATCTAGGTTAGTTTTAAGAGATAGCTGTTACAAATTGTACTGCTATAAACATGGGTGTACATATATTGCTGTGGTATGATGTTTTTAATTCTTCTGGGAAGATACCAAGAAAGGGAATAGCTGATTCATGTGGAAACTCTAATTGTAGCTTTTTAGGAGTCTTCAGACTGTTTCACGGTGGGTGCCCAAGTTTACATTCCCATCAATAGTGAAAAGTGTTCCTTTTCCCTCACAGCCTCAGCAGCGTTTGTTATTGAATAATTTCTTGATGGTAGTCATTCTTTCTGGAGTAAGATACAATCTCAGTGACATTTTAATTTGAATCTTTCAATCTTTTCAACAGTGCAAATACTGTTGAAAATTTTTTTCATATATTTATTTGTCCTTTGTATTTCTTCATCAGAGAAGTAAGTTTTCATCTCACATTCCCATTTTTGGATTGGACCTTTAAATTTGGGTTTTAATTTCTTTCAGTTCTTTATGTTTTAGATATAAGTCCTTTGTCTGAGCTACAATTAGCTGAAAGTTTTTACCACTTGGTGCATTGTCTTTGCACTCTGTTGGTGATTTCTTTTGAGGTACAAAAAGTTTTTAATAGGATGAGATCTCAGTTATTGATTGTTTTGTATTATTTCCTATGCAATCAAAGTTTTGTTTATGAAATCTTTGCCTACAGTTATGTATTCAAGAGTTCTGACTTTCATTCTTCCAGCAGATTTAGTGTCGATGATTTAATATTTGGATCTTTGATCCTTTTTTATTTTAGTTTAGTGCATGGTGATAGACACGGATCTAAATTTAGTCTTCAGTATGTGGATAGCTAATTTTGTTTTTAACACCCTTTAATAAAGAAGCCACTATCTCCTAATGAATGTTTTGGCCCCTTTTTAAAAGCAAGATGGCTGAGTGTATTTGGACTTGGTTCTGAATTTTCTAATCTTTTGCATTGATCTAGGTATTATTCCCCCTGTGCGGCAATGTTTTTATCACAGTAACTTTTAGTATAATTTCGAATCAGAGATTGGGACGCCCCCTGTTTTGCTTCCCAGAATGTTTTCTTTAGCTCTGCTTCGATTTCACTGAATCTGTATAGCAGTTTTGACAGTATGGCCATTTTTATTATGTTGATTCTTTTTAGCTATGAACAAGGGATATCACCCCACTTTTCTGAGATCTCCCTTTTCAGAGTACTATAATTTTCAATGTATAAATGTTTTGCTTCGTTAGACTGATTTCTAAGTACTTCATTTTTTGCAATAGTGAAAGCTGTGGTGTTCCTTCTTTGTGAGTTTGTAGTTTCTGAGCAGGAATGCTATTATTTTTTTAAAATATTGATTTTTGTCTCTAGCAATGCTATTTAATTTTGTTATTAAATCCACAAGTCTTTTGGTGAAGTATTTGGAGTCATCAATGTAGAGTGCCACGTCATCTGTAAATAATGACAATTTATTTAACTTCTTCCTTTCCTACCCGTACTCCTTTTATTCCTTTTTTCTTCTCTAAATACTCTGGCTAACGTTTCCCAAACTATATTGAATAGGAGTGGTAACAGTGGTTCTCCTTGTATTGTTCCTCATTTTAGAGTGAAAATTTTCATTTTTTTTAACCATTTAGTATGATGTTGGCTGTTAGTTTACTGTCAGAGATAACTTCTACCAGATTGAGGTAAAGACCATTTATTGCTATTTTCTGTAGGATTTTTATCATAAATGGGTGCTGTACTTTGTCAAAGGCTTTTCTGAATATTTCAAGCTGATCATATAATTTTTAGTTTTGTGTTGACTGATAAGGTGTATTGCATTTATTGATTGGTGTATGTTGAGAGATCCCTGAGTCCCTGGAATAAATCCTAGTTGGTCATGTTGTATAATATTTTGACGATTTACTGTAATTTGTTTGCCAGTTTCTTAGTGAAGATTTTGGTAGATTAGACTGTAGTTCTTTCTGGTTGTTGTTGTCGTTGTTGTTGAATCCTTTTCTGGTTTTGGTATTAGAATAATACTTGCTTCCAGGAATGATTTTGTTAGTATCATTTCCTCTTTCTTTCATTGAAAAGTTTCAACATTAGTAGAATTAATTCTTATCTAAGTTTCTTGTAGAATTCAGCAGCGAATCCATCAGGACCTTGCCCTTTTTTTAAGGTGAGTTTTTAATCATATTTTCAATTTTAATGACTAGTATTTTATTATTTAGAATTTTTATATTCTCTTGTTTCAGTTTTGACATTCCATTTCCATCTAGGAATCTATCTTTTTTCTTCTGTGTTTTCCATATTACTAGGATACACATTCTGAAAGTAGATATTGATGATCTTCTGGATGTGCACAAGACCATTGGGATTTCATCCTTTTTGTTCTTAGTTGCATGAATTTTGCCTGCTTGTGCTGCTGTGTTGATCTTTTCATCTCAGGTCAGGAAGCTGCTTCCAGTCTTCTGTAGTTAGGGCGGAGGTTAGCTTTTGGTGGCCACCAGAAGGGAGTACAGGTGATTCCACCTCCCACCTCTCCGCAGAGTTCCCTCTAGTCTGCTCCCACCTGCCAACAGTCTACTGGAACTGGATGGCTCTTCTTTCATCCCACTCTGGGATGTTGGCAGTGTAGCAACCTGGCACGATTCTGTTACTGGAACTCACTGTGAGCCTTTTGAAATACAGTGACAGCCCCACATGGACTCCATGACTAAGGGAGCTTTTGTTGTGCATGTCTGTGTGCCCAAGCACAGCACTGGTTCACCTACCTCACTGGCTGGCTTATACTTTCACTGCTGCTCCGTTTGGCCTTTCCTGTACCGCTGACTGGTCCTGACTGTGGGCCAGCCAGCATTGGGATGTTGGCTCAATAGTAGTTATTTTAAAAGAACAGGTTTGCTGAAGTGGTATGCTGACAGTTTTTTTTTAGGAGTCCGGTAGGAGAAATAGAGAAAATATAACTTAAAGTACCAAATAAAATAAGGACCTTGAATTTGGAATTAGAAAGAAATCTCTTACATCTAACCCCAGCTGAGAGAGAGAATGAAAAAGGAATTTTGTGGCAGAGCAAAGAGGATTTACAGGCTTTACTAAGGTCTCAAATGTACCGTCAACTATCAGTCATTTTCTTACTTCAGCTACGAATCTATTGTTCCCATTTTCACAGTTTCTCATTTGGTAAAAAAGTCTTTGCTTATGTATTTTTAGAACGTCACATAGCTTCTTCTTTGTTGTTGCATAATTGTTTCGGCTGGATTTTACCTCATACTCTAAAGGCACAACAAAACCATCATGAGCCCTGTCTCAAATTTACTGAAAGTTTATTTTCCTTGATTAACCATAGGTAAACCAAGTGAAGTGACTTCCAATATTGCTATAAGTAGACTGTGTGAGAACATCAGAGAATTGCACTTTATTCTTTCAACCAATTAAAACTAAGTTGCTCAGTCTTCTGTTATGATTAGATGATTGGATACAAATAGATTTCTAATTGTTACTGCAAAACATTACTGGAGGAAAATTTTATCTTGGTTCTTTTTCTTTAGTTTTGAAGTATAAACTATTAACAGCTCTAAAGTATGCATTAATTTGGATATCCTTTCAAAATCAGTTTGGTGATAACATTGGCAGACATTAGTAATTTTTAAATGTTAAGAAAAAAATATTCTGATAGGTAAGTAGGGATGTCTATCTTTGTTCTTTGCAATTAATTATTTTTACTATATTTCAAGTCCTTATCATAGACTCCATGACTAAGGGAGCAGAGTTTAATTGGTTCATTTGGCTCTGGTTCTCTCTTCTTCCTGCAAGGCACAGGCTTCTTTGTGATTAATCTTAGCAAATTGCAATTCTCAGTGAAACACCTTCTTGCTTTAAAAATAGAGTTTGCTAACTAAATATTTGCTTCCCCTAATTTATTAAGGGTGTAAATGTATGTCTATTTAAACATGGTAAGCTATGTGTCGACTGCTCTAGCAGGGTATATTGTCTTTAAAGAGTTCATTTTTCATGTAACTATTTTTTACTTTATTTTTTTTCACCCAAGTAATAGATTTCTTGTTGAAACTACAAAGTGTACCTCAGATGGTTAAAGATCACATATACACATCCTGGAGAATTATTAATGGAAGATAAATGTCTCATAAAAACTTATTGGAAATACTTGTTAACTTTTACTGTATGTATGTATGTGTGGATGTGTGCATAAGTATATAAAAATTGATGATTTTTTTTTTTTTGCTTTTGGTACTAGGAATTGATCTCACAATCTTGTACTTGTAAAGCATGCACTGTGCTGCCAAGCTATACTCCTGACCATATATTTTTTTAAATTCCTTATTATGAAACTAATTTACCTTCAGAAATTAGACAACTATGTTTATGATTGTTTACCCTCTTGTTGAAAACGCAATTGGTTACAAAAGGAAAATTGCAAAATCAGTCAGGAAATTTATGAAATAGGTATTTTTATGCATTGGACAGTATGAAAGTCAAAAGTCTCATCAATTAGAAAGAGATGAAAATAGGGTGATTTCTTTGATGATTTTCTGCCTGAAGGCACTTTTCTGAAAGAAAAATGGTCTAAAGCAGAATTTTCCAATTTTTTTGAGATAAATGAAAGGATAGAGATTTTGAGTCAAAGAGGAAAACTGGACCTACTAGGTTAGTACTGTGGGGTAGGAGACAACTCAGAGAAATGGCCTCAGAAGTCTGCATAAAGTTTTCTTGGAATGCTACCAAGTATGTGTATGTTTATAGGCTGAAAATTCATGAAATTGGCAAAAAGCAACTTTTGAGAAGCTTCTATACTGTAACTATAGAATTTTCAAAGTGACACATAGTATAAAGCCATTTGAAATCTATCAGTTCAGTGTAGAGAAACTTATTTTAGTACTTTGGGAAGCCAGTGCAGTTCACCAAAAGGGAATGTTTCAGTGACTGGACTAAGTTTGATAACATTTTAAAAAATATAAAATAAATTTTTGGAACATTAACTTACTCTGCAAGTAGTATAACTACTTTCCAAATAAATCCATCATTGTTTAAATAAAGAAAATTAACCCAAAACAATTGTATAACTTTCACAATACCTGGCAAAAAATATAAATTTTTTTTAGAAATATGTATTATATTTTCTTGCTGTATAAGAAATTACCCCCCATTTGGTGATCTTTAGTATATAAATATGTAATAGGTCACAAATCTGCTAAGAGTATTATCAGATTAAAATTAAATCATTAGCAGGTTAAATTCTTTTCTTGAGATTCTAGAGAAGAAAGTGTTTTTAATTTTATTATTTTAATTTATTATTGTTGCTTTTAACTTATTTGAAAAGCTATGGGGTCTTTGGACCCCATATGCAGGTCTTTGGAAGGTTAGTTTCGCTGCCTATATCAATTCAGGGTCACTCCTACTTCTAGAGGCTGTTGGGTCTTTGATATGGTCCTTCAGTTTATCTTCAAAGACAGAAATGGGAAAAATAATTCCTTCTTATGTTATATCTTTCTTACTTCATTGAAACTAAAAGCATCTTTAATTATAATGGTCTACCCATCTAACAGAGGATAATCTCCTTTTCCCACAATCTGTAACCTTAAAGTCTAAAGTCAGTCACTTTTGCCATGTAAATTCACAGATTTACAGATTCCAGAGACAAAGTCAAGAGCATCATTGAGGGATTCACACATTTGTTCCCTATCCTATTTGAAAAACAGAAAAAGTAAATTTTAGACAAGGAAGACAAAGGAAGTGATCAGATGGCTCAAGAAATGAGAAAATATTTGGTGTCTATTAAATACATAGGCAGACATGGATTTCTATATAGCTATAGCATGTTGAAAATGTGATTAATTATTATAAGAAAAACATGAAAATGGAAGAGAAATTGCAGATATAAAAATGAAATTAAATTTAAAATATAGGGACAAACACATAAGATCTGAAAAAGGGAAATATTGTGCAAATTAACAGTAGTATATATGGTAGAAAACATGGAATAAATTGAATATACTGTGACAGAAACTACTTACACAGGCTCAAAGAAGAAGAAGAAAGCTTCAGTGATTTTTGTCTCACTATCAAATGGTTTTGTATATGTGTAACTAAAAGCTTAAATGGAAAAGGTACAGAGGAAAGCATGAACAGCTGAACATGAACAGTCTAAATGGATTGAGATGGGTAGGCTCACAGATCTAAGACATACGAAAATTAACTGATCATAATAATCAAAATAATAATACACCGAGGTATAGTATTTTATTGAAAGACAGTAAAGAGTAACTGTAAAGATGTCACAAAGGAGGGATAAATGTCCAGAAAAATAAATGTAATGATTACATTAATTTTTTCTCAGAATTAATATTAGAAATCAGTAATTAGTTATGTTTAAATATGGAAAATGTAATTTGGCTACAGATTACTTTTTAATATTTCCAGAAAGAAAGACAAGTGCACTTGATCAACTGTCCAATTATCTGGAAATTGACAAGTCCTGAAGGAAAAAATCTAAAGATCAGGTAAATATATCTTCCTCAAGTTGATAGAGGGTCAAGAGATAGACAAGGAATGAGAAAAGGGAAGACATGTGAACTACCTGTACCATCTCACACAAGAAGTGTAAGTATTATGTACTGTAAGCTTGGGCTAATAAAAATTTAGAAGTTTTTAAAAACATTAAAAGTTCAAAAGTGAACTTCAGAGAATTCTCAGTGGAACACAGTGTTAACTGAATGGAAAAAAACAAAAACAAAAACAAAAAGCATAGAAGTCTGTGGGACACAGCTAAAAACAGTACTTAGAAGAAAATTAGAGCTATCAAGTACTTATATCATGAATGAAAAACTGTATAATCAAGAACCTTTACAACTCAAGAATTAAGAAGTAAATAAATATATCAACTCAAAATAAGTAGGAAAAAGACAGTAAAGATAAAGATATCAATGAATTAGAAATAAGGAAAAGTTGTGAAATACCTGTGAAAGTATAAACTAATTGGAAGAGATCAGTATTTGTAAAGGCAAAAATAAGAAGAACACACAAGCTGAAGTGGTGGCATACAGCTATAATCCCAGCATTCTAGGAGGCAGAGTCAGGAGGATTGCAAAATTTGAACCTAGCTTGGGAATTTAGTGAATCCTTATGTTAAAAAAAAAAAAAAAAAGAAAAGAAAAGAATAAAAAGACTAGCAATGTAGCTTAGTGTGAAGGGTTCAATCTGAATACAAAGAGGAAGAGAAAGTATAAGGAAAAGAAAGAAGAGGAGGAAGAGGAAAGAAATGCTACCAATATCAAAAATGTGAAATTACATGACTCTACAGTTATTAAAGAGTTAAGAAAATTCACGTTTTTAAGAAGACATAATTTTGTAGGTAGAAACTTCTTAGAAAATACAACTCTTACAATTAATAAATCTATCAAGTTTATAAAATGTATAGTCAATATAAATGTCACTTTATTTTTATGTATGTGGGCAATTGGAAAAATGTGATTTTCATAATAAATATTCACAATCACATTTAAAAACAGGAAATACCTAAAATATATTTAACAAAATGTGTACAAAATACATTAATAAAAGCTTAAAATATTGCTGAGGAAATATGGAATTTTATGCAAATAAATAATTATCTTACTGGATCAGGATAAATGAATTCATTATTTGTAAATTATGCCTCAATAGAGCTGTTAATTAGCATATATAAGAAGCATTTTATTCACCAGGACTGCTTAATTGGATATCAAATAGCCTTATTAGATTTATATAATAAATCAATTTGACAAATTATCTTTGAATTGGATTATTAATCTGGTAGGTGCAATTCATGAAAAACTAACGTGTTCGTTTTCTAAAATAACATTTTAGCAGAATCATCTCAAAGGCAAAAAAGTGCTTTTCCTTTTGTCTATTGGTAGAATCTTGGAGAGTATGTCAAATTTCAAATGTTGTCAAATTGCATACGCTGTAATGGGAATATTGCA
Source organism: Cavia porcellus (assembly GCF_034190915.1). Taxonomy (NCBI): domain Eukaryota; kingdom Metazoa; phylum Chordata; class Mammalia; order Rodentia; family Caviidae; genus Cavia; species Cavia porcellus. Next base: position 52,125,021 of record NW_026947503.1, on the reverse strand, counting down.
AAACACTTGGATTTTGCAACCAACCCACTTCTTCTACCTCAGGAGACCCTTCTCTGTGGAGATGATGGTCTGCTTACTTGAAGTTCTGGGATAGCCAAGTCTCCCACAAGACTGATACACTTCGATTACAGCCAGACAGAGCCATGAGTTCCTCTTCAACTTGCAGCCTTAGGTGAAATGGTTTCCACTGGGAATAACATCTGGCCTCAGCAGGAGTTGCTACACACCTTGAATACGGAATTTGGAGGAAGTGAACAAGAGTAAGGAAGGTAATTTTCCCTTCTCTGTCTTCCCTTCGTCATGCTATCCCAAATAATAGGTTTTAAAACAATTCATGTGCGATTCTTGTCTGAAATGCCTTTTATGACCCTGAACTGATTATTGGTGACATACTGTAAAATAACACAGCACAGTAACACATCAGCTTTCACTTGCTTCTTGTCTTTTTATTCCTTTATTTTACCTCAATTTGCAACTTCTGGGAAAGCAATATCCTTCCCTACAAGACAGATAAAAAAAAAGAATATGAAAAATAACCATTTTCCTTTTAACCCTTATTTAATTTGTGTCGACGCTAGATCAGCATTTCATCATAGTAGTAGATAGTATGTTGGTTGCCTTTAGAATCTGTGATAGACTTTGCATATGTTGAGTTTCCACGTGTTGAGGATCAACTAATCATTTAATCCATAAAATAGATTTTCTTTTTCAAAATTTTGATTTTTACTGGCAGCAGCACTCCTAAAGTCCTGTGCATTTTTTGATTTTTTAAAATTGTTGTACCAGGGATCAAACTTACGATCCTGCACTTAACCAGGAAGACACTACTAATGTCCTGCTTTTGAAGGCTGTGGGAGACAGAACAAAGCCCACCTCATGGCTACCCATACCCTGGGTATCCGCACACTCTGATGCTTGGAATGTGATATTATAAAAAAAGGGCCTTCACTTACAGATTAAGATAGGCCCTTGGAAATGGAAAGCTGGTCCACCCTAATATAATCACCAGGGTCTTTATTAGTGCAAAAAGGAGCCAGGAAAGGTCAGCCAAAGAAAAGAAGACTCAATGGACCATTCCTGATTTTGAAATTGGAATGGGCCACAAACCAAGGAATGTGAGAAATCTCTAGAAATGGAAAAGGTGAGACAATGAACATCAAGAACCTCAAGAAGAAGCCAAGCCCTGACCTGGAATAGATTTAGCACAGTGAGCTTCAGATATCTGTGCTCCAGAACTCTGAAATAATACATGGGTATTTTAATCTACTACATTTGCGGTACATTTTTACAGTAGTAAATACAAACCTATACCAGGGCATTTTATTTTGTCATAGATTATTTATCAATGCAAAATAATCAGTGTTAATATTGTATAAATAAGTAAAGCTGTATTTTAAGAGTACAACAAATTCTGCTAATGCTTGGAAATATTATTTCCCATTTCTTAATTGAAAGAAAAGGTAAAATGATAGAAAAAAATGCAGTGTTTGGTATGCATTTGTTTTGTTGCTGTTGTTCTGTTTTTTACACATATGATTTTTTATGTTACTATGTTTTAAAAAGGTGAATAAAGTTTCCTAGAATATTCTAGCAGCCGATAGTTGGGAGACGAAACCAAGGAAAGGATATCTTGTTCTTACACTCAATAATTGTCCTGAAGCTTCTCTTAGAACTATGTTAGACATATGGTCTATTTTGAGAAAATTATATTTGAAAATAAAATTGAGAGCACACTCTCAGTAGCATGGCCTACTTACTTGCTTTGTAAGGATCCTAGATTTCATATTTATGTCTCTTTGAAACGTTTATACGGAGCAGAACTGGCATGAGTGATTAAACAAACAGGGATAAACATAACTCTTATTTTTCTGAGTTCTTAAAAATAAGTTTTAATATGTTATTTTATAGCTTATATCTGGATATTCCCCTAAAGCCTCATGCAATCACAGGAAGACTTTTCAGAGATGGCTGCAGTTAGGGTATGTGATACCGAGGTTAAAGGTATGTGACACCCAAATGAGTTTAACATAGTTCTGGATGTGGATAGTGGAAGCCCCACTCTTACTGTAGGTGTCACCAATCAATAGGCTTATGGCCTGGATGGAATATAAACGGAGTGAGGGAAGGCAGCTTGTACAGCTTTCTGCCTTCTGTTTGCCATACCATGGACAGTTTCTCCTCCCTGAAGACCCTCTCTTGTGGAGTCTGCTGACTAGGAAACCCCTCTACCTTGGAGTCAGTTGACTATGGGCTGAAACCTTTACCAACTGCTAGCAGAAATAAGTGTTTCCTTATTTAGCTTTGGGTGTCAGGTATTTTGTCTTAGCAACAAGGAAAGTATCTAAGATAGCTATCCTACAGCATAAGTCTATAACAGAACCCAAATTTACAATAAGCCCTTAGCCACTCTTGTTTGCAAGCAAGGCATCTGGTACTGACAATCAAAATTCATTTTTCATATTTTTCTGTTCGTAAGCATAACTGACTTCTTTTTCTCGGCTTTGTCACTGGGAAACCCATCCATGATATTCTTTGGAGGCTAAGCTTTAGGTGGGTCTTTCCTGCAAAGGATGCATCATGGATAATCTTGGTTTCTGTCATAAGTGTTAATTTTGTCTGAAGGACTCCGTTGATTTCCTTCCTTCCTTCCTTCCTTCCTTTCTTTCTTCCTTCCTGTTTCCATTCACATATTTCAAAGATATATCTGTAAGAGTTGTTCCAAACTCTTCCAGCGCCCTTCTTATTCCCAGTTCAGAGTTGTTTCCCCAAATAAATCTCTAACCAAACCTTTCAGTGTATATTTAGAAGATTACAGATGAATGCATCTATCCATCACCTAGCTCTCAATCTTCATTAAAATGAGTAACGGTAAGGAGTAAACACTGCAACAATAGTAACCACTATACAAAGCACAATTAGAAGAAATGAAATAAATGACAGAGAAAAAATTAAACATGACAACAAGAAAAATGTAACTAATAATAATGAATTTCAACAGCAATGATACAAGTTAAAAATGGTAGCACTTATCCTTATTTACTGAACTGATGAATTTTGGGTTTTCATGTGAATATATGGCAGCTAATCTTTATTACTAATTTTTGTTCAGAAGACATTAGTAAAAAGTCAGCACAAATGATGCTTGGACTCAAATATAAAAGTTAAAACACAGGAAAACTGTGATTGTAGAATACGATTTAGGGAGCCTATGAATAGCTTAACTACTATCCAGATGTCTAGACTGAAGAGCAATGAAAATTTCTCTCTTGCTTTTGATTTCAAAGTCTAGAGTTCAACACTGCAATGATGTAATGAATGTGTTATAATTGCTGACATCATACCAAAAATCTATAAAAGCCTGAGATGTGAGTATACATTTGTACAAAATTAACTTTATGCTTCTTAATTGCAAAATCATCAATGACAATATTATTGATTTTCTTCAATGTTTGTCTTTCAAACATGTAGACAGAACACCAAATAAACCTGATTTATGATCAGAACATATGTATTTCTACCTTAATAAGAACCATTACTTACTGCAAAAGCACTATTTCTTAGCCTCTAGCAGTGTGAGGGAATTCCTGTTTTTGATTGCTAAGCTGGGAGCTTGCCTTTTCATTGTGTGAAATTTTGGACCTAACTTTATAGTGACACTTTCCCATTGATAGAGTTCTAATCTCATCTTTATGGATAACGTCTTTCAATTTTTCTCACAATCGATATTTACTTCATTTAGTCCTTATGCAAAAGATTGAATACCAGCTACCTTTACTTTGGAAATGTCAGACTTTGTGTTGAGAACTTCAAGTTTTATCAGAGAAATTTTGTAATATTAGAGCAATATGTATGCATTTATTTTATCTGAAAAATGATCCAAAAGATTGTTATATTTTACTCAAAATGATAAAATTGAGTACTTAATTTACATAAAATATACCAAGATCACAAAGTTACTTATGGGAAAATAATTATAAGCTTCATAGGGCAAGGGCATTGGAAATTATCATCATGAAGACCAGTATTTTAAATACAGAATAGTACAAAAATTTGAAGTGCAATATGGGTTCAAATTCAGTTTTTGCCTTCAAATTATATGATGGTGGATGAATATTTTGCAATTTTTTTTCCTCTGAGGAGCAGTCAAGGGAAATTAGTCTTTAATCCTTTTACACAAGTTATTTAAGTCTTATTTTCAAGTAATTGGCTTTCTTATTTTTAATTAGCTTAGTTTTGCAGGTCCTTGCCAAGCATATTATTCTTAATCAAAAGAAATGGAGAGTAATGAAAAAACCAATCTTACCAATTTTGGTGGTTGATTTCTTCAACAGAACAGAAAACTTTGGTTTTCATTGGAAAGAAAATAATCACTGTCTATAAAGCTGAGTTTACTTACTTTACAAAAAAATCATTAAAAAAACAAAATGCTCTACAGAGAGTTAGCAGCTGTCAGAAAATACTGGAGCATGAGTTATTGCCTAAAATGTGTTGGGATAGTTCCAGTTGATCAAAGTAAATGAATGTCCTAGATGATTACAAACACTGCTTTGTGTTTAGTGTCAATTATCAGTTACATGATTCATAATTGCTTTGCAAAGCACACTAAATAAAGCAAATGACATTATACATTTCCATATTGCATCATTGGTGGCAAAAAATAAATTTGACAAGACGTCTTTAACTCCAGATTAATATGACAGTTTTTAAATGTGGTTAAAGTTTTAGAGTTTAATACATTTTAAACATTTCTACTTTGATCTAAACATATTACATTGTTCATGAAAGATAGAATAATGTAAATTATATGTGCCCAAATTCATAAAATAATTATGTTTAAATTAAATAATTTCAAACTTCATTATCTTTTCCACATTCCTTAAGATTTAAGTAAGTTATTTCTTTGGAATCAGACTTGATGGTGCATACCTGTAATAAGGATTGTGAGGGGTTCCAAAAGATCTTAAATTTGAGTCTAGCCTGAGCAAATTACTAACTTAGGAAGTCCTTGATTCAAAATAAGGAAATATAATAGGATGGTCACAATGTAACTCAGTAACAAGGCCCAAATTCAACACAAAAACAACTAAACAAAAATGAATTGTTTATTCAGTAAAAGAAATTTTTTTATCCAGAAAGAAATTTTCTCCAAGTACGGGAATCATAGATAACAGAAATATTAGGCAATATGAAAATTTGATTTTTTTAACTTTTAAAATTTTTCTTCTATATGATTGAAAAACAATCCATATCACATAGGGAGCCTTCATGCCAAATTTCCATCTTGAAATATATATCTGAGAATGCTCCAGTTATTTGCCCTGGTTTTTCCATTTATTACTACCTCATGCAAACAGAATTACAAATTACGGTTAATTTGTCTCATTAAGAGATAAAACTTCTATTGAAATGGAAATATGAACTCTCAGGCCTTTTCAAACTTAGGCCACTATAAATGGCATGTAACTCATTATAACTGACTTCTATATCAAGCAAATTTTTAGAAGAATGATGAAAAATCATAAAAGGCAAACAGGTTTATCAAGCATTGTGAAGTTGCCTTCCTCTGAAAGAATACCTGAAGCACATTTTGTGTACTGAAAAGGTAAAATCTTGGAAGGTGGAGCAGATAAAATATCAGACATCTCCTTACTTTTGGCGGTGATAGATTTTTATGTGTGACAAAAGAGCCAGTGTTCTTCCACTCTACTGTTAAGTGTTTGAATATTACAATCACTTCTAATTCAGTATCAAGGTGATGGATAAGAAATATCTTTCCAGTATTCTTAATCTCCTTCCTTCCCTCCCCACTCCTTCCTTTGTTCTTTCTTTCCCTTTCTCCCTCTCTCCCTTCCTTCTTTCCTTTCTGAACTGCTAAAAATTTTCCAGACAAAATAATGCATATAGAGATACTTAACTTTTACCTACAATCTTATCAGCTGTTGGCATGGGACTAAATTCCAGTGATGTGTGGAACTTTTGGGTCTGTTTTGAAATAATATAGCTCAATCTTACATTTGTGAGAGGCATCAACATCCCTTGTGTAGATGTACTTCATAAACTCTCAGGGTTACCTATTCTGTTTTCCAAACCGACTACAATTTATGGACCTCTGCTCCTGGATATAAAAGACAATTTTTTTTTGTTGGTGTTGTTCCTTGCTTGTATTTGTTATGAATTATCATTCGATGAGCATACTGTAAATCTATATGGTATGCATGCACTTTTTATATGGGGTTTATAATTAGGAGTAAAATAGATGGTTAATACTGCACATATTTTTGACATTAATAGATTTTTATTAGAAGTGTTATATAATGTAAGTTCCCATTTTCTCTCATATCCACATTATATGAGAACATTTGCTACAAATGCTGATACTTAGTATTAGAAGGTCTTTGAATATCTCAAATTTTTTAATCTATCTACTAGCTATTTAGAGATATTTCACTGGGTTTTAATTTTCATTCTCTTGGTGATTATAAATATCTTGTTTTGAGAACTGTCTATTCAATATTTTGTCTACATTTCTTTTCTTATATTCCTGTTTTTTTTTTTTTTTTTTTTTTCTTTTTGAGGCAGGGTCTCACTATATGTTTCAGGCTGGCTTTGAACTTACTTTGTAGCGCAGACTGTGCGTGAACTCAACAGTGAACCTCTTGCCTCAACCTCCTGAGTGTGCCACCATGTCCTTTGATTGCCCTTTTTTTTCAGATTCAAAACCAGGAAAATATACAGAAATGCAACACTAAGTGAAATACTTACAAGTACAAACAAATCTCAGTAAGTACACAAATTATAATTTGCTTTATGAAAAGATAACATGAATTCAAATCTGGAAAACTAGTGGAAACTAAATAGCTCAATATTTGAAAAAAGTTTCAATAAAATCCAGTGTCTAATTATTATGCAAACATTATTCGTAAAAGTGAATTTTTATATACTCTAGATTAGGCATTCTATTTAAATTAAGAACAATAACGGTATTTCCACTATCACATCTGTATTCAACACATTGATAGATTTTTTAAAATAGTGTAATAATATAATAAAATGAATAAATATAGGAAAATATTTTATAACATCCATTATTTTCAAATATAAAATTTCTTATAGAAAATTGAGTAGTTAAAATATCATATATTGTTCAAATTTTGCTTTTTGTAAAATGAACATATAGTTTAACAGATAATCATGTATATTAACAGTAAATAATTTCTTCAAATAAGTGTAACAAAAAATTTCAAGACCTTAATATGTAAGGCATTAAATATATGTATAATATTTAAAAATAAACATTAGTTTTACTTAATATTGTAAGTGTAGAGTCTTCCAAGCTTTTCTATGTATTTAAATGTCTACCACAAAAATCCCACGTGGAGTAGCTCAAGAGAGCAAACACTGAAGAGAAAATAGCTAAAATTTTCTTGAAAATATGGACTTTATCTTTTTAATTATTAGACATTTTGTGGAAGATAAAATGAATCTTGTGAGACGTGAGAAGAGGGATACAGAGACCTGTAGTTAGGATGGAGTCAAGAACAAATTCATACATGCACTGGAGCTGGCATCCAACAGAAAGTGCATTCTGAGTCCTTGTGGGGAAGCAAGCTGCTTAAAATAACAGTGAAAAAAACTTAGCCACAGAAACAAATTGCAATGAAATTTCATTGCACAGCTTTTATAAAACCAATTGCAAATGGCTTAGAGACTCTAATATAATAATAATTCCAAAATCAAAAGCAAATAGCTATGTATATATTTATAATACTGGATTGGGGATATATGTTTTAAACAAGATCCAATGACACCAATCATAGATGAAAAGACTGGTGTAACTTAATGCATTGAAATTAAGAATTCTTCTTACTCAGAAACTGTCATCCTAAAGAAAGTATAATTCAAAGATGGAGAAAAGATGTTTGCAATATATAGTCTTTAAAGGATTTAGAATACATAAAGCATGCTTTGAATCTGTGAGATAAAATACCCTTTCTTAAAAAATAACCTTTCTTTCATAAATATGTTCAATGCAGCTGAAAATGTGCATCAGTGTATACAAAAACAGTTGTGTTCTTGTACAACAACCTCATAATAGCATCTGACGGTAAGTAATAGAAAATCAAACCAAAGCAATAGAAAAAAAGTTCATTCAGTAACAGAAAAAAAATAAATGCCTTGAATTGGAACAATTAGATATATATCACTGAGGATTAATAGATTCACACTACAGAACTGATGGCACTGAGAAACAATGCTAAAATAAGCAAGGCATAAACAATGTACAAAACAATTCTGCTCATGAGACGAGATATTTAAAAACCAAAACTAAAACTGTCTTTAAATATACATCTAAGAGTGTGATGCTATTCTTGAAAGATTGAAGAATGAGTTAACAATCGTTATACATGCTTACTCCTAGAAGAAGGAATATGACATCCAGAGGGAATACTTAGAAGTCTTCAAAGCTGTAAGAGTGCATTCCTTAACTGAATGAGTGTCACAGGTGTTTATTTCTTATTCTTAACTGTATCATTAGGCACAAAATTAAAATAATTAAATCCCCAAAGAATCTTCATAGCTGAGTACTTGATCTTCTAAATTCTCAAGATTTCTTCCTACGCTTATCTCTTTTTTAATCGTTTGATTAGTTGTGTCATTTGAAGTCAAATATATCTCCTTACAGTTGCTCATAAAACAGCTATTACTTTCATAACAAGGATGAAAGCAAGAATAAAACAAATTTGATGAGCAATGGAATACATTTTGCTCTCTCATCATATTTATTTGAAAGTACCGTTTATTTAAAACAATGCAAGTTTTGTGAGAAATGTTTTATATCATCAATAATATATTCCATAGCACTAGATCATAAGTGCATAGTACTGAATGGCTAATCAATGAATGCATTTCTTGATTAATTGATACAATATCCCATATAGCAAATTTTATTCACATTCAAAGCACATCAGCTTCACAATGATGTATAAAAGAGTTAATTATCTTTTGAGAACTAATGAACTGAAATTATCCCTACATCAGGAAACTTAGTTATCATAATGACTCTAAGAGAAGTCATCCTAGATCTGTCACCAACACAGCATGCCCTAAAAGAAATTATTTCAGTATTTCCCAATAAATATGTAAAACATCTCAGCACACCAAAAAGAATTTAAGAATATGAATTCCAAATTCTTTTGAACAGGAAAATTACTTAAATTGTAAGCAACAAATATTATCTCCTCTTTTTACACTAAGTTGATTTCAGGAAAGATTTGACCTATTTTAGCATTTTCAATCCTACATCATTCTTTTATGTTTTCTTTGTAGTTCTAAATTTTGCCTTTCCTGAATTTATTTATGAGATTATTTTCTTTCAGAGTCCTCCATTCCTCTTCCCTTCCTTCTTGTATTAGCCTCTGTAGACAAGAGCTCCAACAAGCAGGCAGGAAGGAAAATACCTAATAGCACAGTAGGTTGTATATACTAAGTGGCTACAACCATTGTGTAGTTGAGACATTTTAATCCTGTCTGTTGGGACGAATAGATTGAAGTTTTGTGGAGATAAAACTTTACTTCTAATTTTCTATGTAATTTAAAAAATCAAATCTGTAAACTAACTCTAAATTGAAGGAAATCCATAACCCTTTGATGTTATATGTTAAAACATATTCAAGGATTGAAATTCACAATCATTTTCTAAAGTGGTCTCTCTTTAGTAGCTGATTGGTTATCAAGAGAAAATAAGACTACTAAAAGCCAATTAGAGCTCAGGAATGGTTTCAATTCAGCTTAAAATTGAAAATGTGGGAATTATATAACTTTTAATCTTCATTTTTGAGTTTGATAATTTTCCCTTAAAATTTTAATTCAAGTGACAAAAATGATTTAGCATCTCTATAGATTTTATATTAGAACAAGAATTTTACTGAAATTCCTCAAACTTGTCTTATTTTTAAAGAGTTTATTAAGAACAATTTATTACATGTTGATGAAATGTGTAGCCACAATTTTAGTATTTTATTTTTATTTTATTCATATAGACTTCGGGCTTCATAATTATCTCTAGATTACATTAACAACAACTACCTCCTATTTATAACTGAACAATTTACTTATGTCAAATAACTGAATAATCTGTTTGTTATTTTAATCAATATACCCTACTAATTGAAACTCAAGTCATACCATGGATTAATATAATGAACTCCAAATGTATTCACTTTTCTATTATTAATATGCTACAATATAAGATTATTATAGAATGTAATATCAATTTGAAAACTGATGAAGTACTTTCTCATGTTTCAATAAATATTAATACTAAATCAGAGTTTGATAAGAAAATAAACATTTTAATACATCTATAAGAAGCTAAAGTTCCAAAATATATATCTGCAATACTTATTTGCCTTTATAATCCTGACTCCATTCTGAAGACATGAGTTAAAAATTTAGACATGATTATAGGGAGAAAGCTAGTGATGTAAACATTGAAAATAATCTACTTTATGAAGTCAGTAAACAAACACTGTGGCTTACAAATCTTGTACACTTGAATTTTTCTGTAAGTACATGTTTGAGTCACATAATGAATATATTCCATACATTCATTGTGGGGAGATGGTACTTTTGTATGTCACATCTTAACTTTTTATAGTTTTCTCTCACTTTCCCCATTCCTAGATCCACTTCCTATGCACTAAAAGTCTACCTTTCTGTTTTGTTCATCTATCTTTTATTTTGCTCTTTAAATTATTTATACTTTGTACAAATCTTTTAGTACACATCTGGAAAATGTCATCAAAAATATAGTAATAGAAATGTACTGATAAAAAAACAGGCTAGAAGTAAAAATAGCCTAAATTGGTCTTATGAGTAATTCCATAAGTGTAAATATATTAAAATCTCAAATGAAATACTAAGCAGCAAAATATAGAGCTTCCTTGCAAGAAACAACTCAGATGCCAGAATAAAACATCCTGGAAAAGACCAGATGGAGGCAGCTGGATCCTCTCAACCCAGGAAGAAACTAAAGGGAAAGGAGCCAGTCAAAATCACAGTCACAGAGAAAGCATCAGAGCTGCCTAGATTTACCACCACAGCACTCTTGCTGTAGGTACCTAGACTCAAGGTTATGATGCGCTCAACACCGGAGCCACAGTTTTGCTGAAGTTGGGGTCAGTGAGCCCACAGAGAACAGAGCTGGTGTGGAGGTCTGCACTAACCTGCTGTGAGTGCTCTGAATAAGATTCTCCCATGGGAAAGGGGCAATGGACTGGATGACATATTGGAATTGGGCAGAAGGAGCATGAATAAGGAACAGCAGTGACTTTAGTTTCTCCCTGCCAAAAGCGGACTGGTGGGATCTGCTTGGGCTGGGTCATGCTTCTTGACAGGACCCAATAACCAAGGATGAAATTGTCCCCGAAGTTGTCCCAAAGCAGTTCCATACACATAGCACACACTAATGTGGTGAAGGATCCCACTGTTAGACTGACTCAGAGGGTAGGGGCCAGCATATACAGCCCCTGCTTGTAACTTAATGACCACCATCAAACTGGCGAGAGCAGAAATACCTAGCCAGCATGCTTCAGAAGAACCATAACCAAAAGGAAAGAGGCTTGTACCTCCACTATACACCTGTATGAAAGAAACCAAAAATATGACAAGAGCAAGAAATAACAAAAAGTCCCTGGCCCACAACCAAGTGAGTATGGATCCAGGAGAGGGAAATACAGAAGAGAATGAGGGCAGCAAACAGGCAATATCAGACATAGCATCAGCTGACAAAGAAAGATATCTTCATGACATCATAGTTGAGCCAAAACTGAAATATTAATTCAAGTAAAGCAAGAAATACGAAGATTAATAAAAGACATGATAAGCACCTCTCAAGAAAACACTGATGGAAGAATGGAGGAACACAAAAAAAGGAGAGAAATGTTCAATGAAGCATATAAAGAAAATCTAGAATACATGAAACAGATTCAAAGAGATTATCAGGAAATTTAAAACTATCAAAAGCTGGAAAAATTGCCTGACAGAAACTAGCAATAGGCTAACAAACCTTGAAGATAGGTTTTCAATGTGTGATTACTAAAGGAAAGATGTTTTAAAAGTAACAAGGAAATAGGCACTAACAATACAAAGGCTAGAAGATGACAAGAAGATCTATAACTTAAGAATAAAAAATATGAGTGAAGGAGCAGGGGTAAACATGAAGGAAAAATAAAGACTATTCACAAAAATAATTAAGGAAAACTTCCCAAGCATAGGAAAAGAAAATGATATTCAGATGTATGAGGCATACAGAAATCCAGCTACCTACAACCAAAACAGAGCTATACCCAAACATATAATAATCAAATCCCAGAAATTCATCACAAGAACAAAATATTAAAAGCTGCCAGAGTAAAGAAATAGATAATCTATAAAAGAAAACCCATCAAAATCTCCGCAGACTTCTCAACACAAACCATCAGATCAAGAAGAGCTTGGAGTGGAAGTATTTCAAACACTGAAAGAAAATAACCTCCAACCCAGATTGATGCACCCTGAAAAACTGTCTCTCAAAATTAATGGAGAAACAAAATGCTTCCATCACAAAGAGGAACTAGGGGGGCGGGCGTACAGCAGGGATAGAGACACAAAAGCTCTGAGAATAGGAGTCAGCAAACCGAATTGAGAGCTGAGCTGGTGGGGAGCCCTGCATCAACCTGCGGTCAGTGAGAGGAATGGGGACCCCTCCATAGACTAGGAGGCTCCAACAGGGGACATTCTGGGACTGGGAAGACTAGCCAGAACAGGACGCTGCAGTGACTTCAGTCACATTTTCCCCTCTTAAGTGGGATTGGTGGGGAGTGCTTGACCTGGGTGATGCCACAGACTAAGACCAAGAAGGCAAGCCTAAACCAGGTCCCTGCACCTGGCAGTGCACCCTAATTCAGTGAAACCTTTAGAAGGTTGACTGTCCTGGAGGGGTGGGCCCAGCATAGGCTTCCCAGGTCTGTGTCTCCCTAATACACTGCAGTGGTTGGGGACACCTAGCCAGCAAAATTCAAACACACTGTACCCAACAAAGAAAGAAACTGGGCCTTCTATATACACTTATATGGAAGGAACAAAAAGTATGGGAAGAGGGAGCAACAAGAAAAAGTCCTCAGTCCCCAATCCTGAGAACATTGATCCAGGAAAGGTAAATGCAAAGGAGAATGAGGACAAAAAACATGCAATATCAGGCACAGCACCAATAGTCATAAAGCAATATCTCCAGGACCTCATAGACGAGTTCAAAAATGAAGTATTTAACCAAGTAAAGCAAGATATAAGTAGAATAGATAAAGAAATGCTAAGAATCTCCCATGAAAAAACAGATAGTGGAATGGAAGAATAGAAAAAAAGGGGAGAAATGTTTGATGGAAAAAACAGAGAAAACATAGAATACATGAAGCAGGTTCAAAGAGATTACTAGGAAACTAAAAATCCTATTGAAAGCTGGCATAACACCTTGAAAGAAACTAAGGATAGATTATCTGAACTGGAGAACAGATTTGTAATGTGGGAGTGTGAAAGGGAAAAACTTCTTAAAAATAACAGGGAAACAAGCAATAACAATACAAAGGCTAGAAGATGATAAGAGGATCTATAACATAAGAATTAAGAATGTAAAGGAAGAAGCAAGGATACAAACAAATAAACTGCAAAGGCTTTTCTCAGAAATAATCAAGGAGAAGATCCCTAATATGAGAAAAGGTAAAGATACTCAGATCTATGAGGCATACAGGACCCCAGTCACCTACAACCCAAACAGAACTACACCCAGGCATATAATAATCAAAATTCCAGTAATCCAATATAAGAACAGAATATTAAAAGATGTCAGAGACAAGAAACAAATTGCTTACAAGGGAACACCCATCAGAATTACAGGAGACTTCTTGGCACAAACCATCAAATCACAAACAGCATGGGGCAAAATAATTCAAGCTTTGAAAGACAATAACCTCCAGCCAAGATTGATATATCCTACATAACTGTTCCTAGAAATTAATGGAGAAACAAGGTGCTTCCAGGATAAAGAGGAATTAGGGGAATTTGCAACCACCAATTCAACTCTACAGAGAATACTGCAGGATATTCTAAAAGAGAAAAATACCAAGATTCCAGAAACAGTGGCAGAGAGGCCACAATGAATAGAGCAGAAAGCGAAATGAAGAAGACAAACTGACAACTAATGACAGAAAAGAGCTCAATAGAAATGAGGCAGAGAAGGTTGGATGGTAGGAACAGCTATTTTAGAGAAAACAAGACATCATAATAGCTAGTGCTGATTTAATATCATCTTGTTTTGAAGTCCCATCAAGCTTTTGTTCTTCTGTCTCCATCAGTCTTAACATGTTGTATCTTATTGGATTTTATTATATGTGATAATATAAACAAAAACTTTTATAGACAAGGAGATAATACAGAAACCATTGTTCATTTTCTGTTACTTGGTTCTTAATACCCTGTAATACTGTTATTCTCTTGAATGGTTTTACATTGTCTTGATATGTTTGATGTCATGGTAACTTCTTTTATGTCAGGATATCTTGTGGTGAAACACTATTTTGCTTAAATGGTTATGTTCTGACTTGTGCTATTTTGTTGTTATGTCCTCTTTTATCTCAATCTCATTTTTTATTTTTTTATTTTTGTCTTTTAAATTAGGAAAAATAAATAAAAATAGCAGGATATATTATAGTAACCCACTTTGATTTCCTATTAACTTGATATGAATCCCTATATTGCTCCCACCATCTTGCTTTGACTGATTTTACTCTATTCTATTTTGCTTGATAGTACCAAGTTTGAGAGTATAGGCAACAACTGTGAAGAAAATAAGATTCAGCATGATGCCCATTCTGGTTGTACTATTATCTGCTTTTAAGCCCTGTAAAGTCTCCAATGTTTTGGTTTTATTGTTTTTGTTCTTTACTGTTTTGTTCAATTGTATTATAACTGATTATATAGGCAATTCTTTTTAAGATAGCAAGAGGCATTATGGTAACCATTGTTCATCACCTTGTATTCTGTTTTTATATTATGTACTATGTCCATCCTTTTGATTTGACTGACTCTGTTTTGTTATGTCACATTCGGTTTTATTCTCTTCAAAAAAAAAAGTAATAAGAATGTGGGAGTAATAAAATCCAAAATGTGTAATTGTCATTGTAAAAAAGATAGGAAAAGAAAATGCTCTAAATGATATAATTACATATATATTTAAGTGCATAAGATAGATAACCATATTACTGAGTTTTTGTTGGATCATTGAACAGAACTGTTTGCAGTCTCACTGTTTGACTGTCCACTTTATATGCTTTAATTTTGCAACTTAAACGACTATTTCTAAGATGACAATATGTAATCTATTAACTAGTGATTTCCTACTGTTTATGTTTTTGAAGTTCTGTATAACTTTTACCATTTTTTTCTTTTTCTCCTTAAATATAATTATATAAAAAAAGAGGAACTGGGGGAATTTGTGACCACCAATCCAACCCTAAAAAAAAATACTGAAGGACATTTTAGAGAGAGACAAAAAAACCCCCAGGATTTCAGGAACAATGTTAGAGAGGCCCCAATGAACTGGGCAAACAGTGGGATGAAAGAAAAAAGTAGACAACCAATGGCAGAAAAATAGCATAGCATATATGAGGCAGAGAAGATTGGCTATAATCTCTAACATAGATGGCTTTGATACATTAACAACAGAAACACATGCAGAGTAGATCAGGAGACAGGGTCCATTGAGATTCTCTGTAGAGGAAATATAATTAACATGAAAGAGGGTTTACAGGCTGAAAGTCAAAGTTGAGAAAACAATGCTCTATATGACAGGGAACCAGAAAGAGATTGGGGCAACTTGATGAGCACCTCAGATAGGTTAGAAAGACATGATACTTTTGTGCAGTGGAGAACTACTCAGCTATAACAAAGGAAAACTGTGAGTGTTTTGTAAGTAATGGACTACAACTTGAGATCAAGCCCAGGACTGAGAAGGTTCAGAACCACTTAAGTAAATAGCAGGTTGTCCCTTACTCTAAAACCTGAGGGAGTTGGTGAGACCCAAAATGTGCAGTGCACCCTGTGGGAGTGAAAAGGGGAGGAATTGTCTAAAAAAAGAAGTCAGAGGCTATTGTTAATACTGTATCAGAATTTTAAATCCACATTATTCTCACTGGTCTGTTTAGATGGATTATATTCTATTTGTTTTTGTCTACTTGTACTAGATTTGAGGACACAGACAGCTATCCCAAAATAGCAGGATATATTATGGTAATCATCCTTAATTTCCTATTAACTTAATCTGAAGCCCTGTATAACTTAAACTGTCTTATTATGAATGATATTATTTGAATTTGGTTTGTTAGATTGCAGTTTTTTATTGACTGATTTGAATAATTATGATTGATAGTATCAAATTTGAGTGTATAGGCCACTACTCTGAAGATGACAAGTTTCACTAGGATATCCACTCTGGTTTAATTATTACCCACTTTTGAAATCTTATAATATCTCCAATGTTTTGTTTTTATTAATATTGTTATGTTTTCCTGTATTCAATTATACTATGCTTGATGATATGGACAATTCTGTTGAAGATAACAAGAGACATCATAGTAACCATTGTACATCACCTTGTATTGCAGTTTTATATGACTTTTTTTCATGTTTTTCTAGGAATTTGTCATGCTTGTCATGCTTTGTTTTGTTTTTCTCTCTAATAAAGAAAAGATATATACACATGTAGAGACTCATGCATGCATAGAACTTATAAACTTAAAAATTAGTTTATGAGAACTAATTATATAAAGCATGATGAAATGAAGAACTACTTTGAAGAAAAAGAGGCACTAAGGTACCCATTGCTGATTCCTAGTGTCATGATGTGAAATTTAGCAGCAGTACTATTACTATTTCTTCAGAGTGATTTTAGTCTGTTTTTTTTTTTTTTTTTTTTTTTTTTTTGCTTAAATTCAGCATACATGAAGGTATGGACAGCTATTTTGAAGAGAATGAGAGGCACTATAACAGACGTTGCTGACTTCTTTATTGTCTGGTCTTGAAGAGCCAAAACGCATTCATCATCCTGTTTAGATCAGTTTTATATTATGTTGTTTTGTATGAATTCACTGTATGTGAAGATGTGGACAACTAATTGGAAAAAAACAAGAGACAATCTGATATTGAAGATCTCTGGTTGTCTTGCTTTGAAATTTATGTCTCTTACATTGCTTTCATATGTTCGGTTTTGTTGTGTTTAATTTTACTCTCTTTAAAATAAAATTTTAAAAAACATCAAATAAAATGTAAGGATCAATAACAGTAACTTAAAAAACAGACACATATGCGCACATTCCTACACTGTTCTAAAAGAGACTCATTCCATATTCTATGATGCAAATAGAATAAAAGTGAAGGAATATAAACTGATACTACTTGAAAACAATAATGTAAAAGTTTACAGAGTGAATATCTTAATATCAAGGAGTATACATTTTAAGATAAAAATTTTTACAGGAGACAAGAGCATTTAAGAATGATAAAACAATTTGAATTATCTAAGATATACACCAAGTGTAAATGTTACTAACAACAATACTCAAAAAATATATGAATTGAAAACTTAGAATTAAAGACAAAGATTGCAATTTGAATAGCCAAAGACTTCTGACCTTTAATTTCAAAAAATTCTATAGTTAGATATGAGTTAAATAAGAAAAGAAAATATAAGAATATATAAACCAATTAGATCTAGCAGACATACTATAAAGGACACTCAATTTCAGAATGAGAGAAAGGCTGGGGATAAAGCTCAGTGGCACAGTGCCGCAGAGCAAGCAAGAGGTTCTGAGTGAAAGAGTGAAAAAAAAGTGAAAGAAAATTTGGGAGAAACCACCTATGATTTAAGTTCTATATAAGAACAATCATATATACATATATCAGTGCCCTCTGCATGCCGAGATCCAAAGGATTCAGTAGTTATTGAATCTAAGAAGTTGAAAGCTGTAGAACAAGAGAGATTAAGCAGGCAGCAGCACCAGTTTGGTACTCAGGGCCTGCAAGCTCCCCAGTTAGCTGGTGTGAGTCCAAACTAAAGGTGTTGGCAGCATTGAAAGATGCACCAACTAAGGCAGAATGGTGATTTTCAAGTGCAGGATGAGCCCTCCTTCTTTCCCTTTTCAGTCCAGCACTAGCTTATTGGATAATGTCATTTAATTCAGGGTGATTCTCCCCGTCAATTTGCCAGCCTATGTGATGGTCATCTCAGGAAACACCCTCCACACATCCAGAAGTGAACTTTACTATCGTGGAAGAAGCTTCTTAATCCAGTCAAGCTGACAATCATAATTAATGGGATCAAGCACATTCTTCTTAAGGTACACAGACAAAAATTCCATAAGAATTGTAATATATTAGATAAAAATACAAGTCCAGAAGTCTTGGTTAATTTGTAAATATTAACATCTTAAAATGTATATTCTCCCAGTGTACAGAATTGAAATTAGAAATGAAGAACAAAATAATCCCTGGGACTTAGCCAGTATGTGGTAACTGAACAATGCACTCCTAGTCAATCACTGTCAAAAAGACATCACAAAGCAACTAAGAAAATACCCTGAAGGCTGGGGATTTAGCTTAGTGGTATAAGCACCTGCCTGGCAAGCATGAGATTGTGAGTTGAGTTTGATCCCTGCTATCAAAAAAAAAAAAAGATAATACTTTGATGTGAGTGAAAATGAAAACACAGCTTATTGAAACATATAAATTGTACCAAAGACAGGTTTTAAAGAAAAATTATAGCCATAAAAATCTGTTTAAAAATGTGATTCTGAATTGACAATCTTACATTTTAGTTAAACTTTGAAAAGTAGAGCAAAGATAACTCAAAGTAAGCAGTATTAAAAATAACAACAAAAAATATAATAGTGAGAAAGAAGATAAATGAAAAGGTTAGAAATACAAACATAAACGATGAAGCCAGAAGTTGATTCTTTAATAATATCAACAGTACCGACAACACTTGACTTAGACTCACACAAAAGGAACAGAGACTTAAATGGCAAGAGGCAAAATAGGAACAATTCAGCTCATTTTAAAGAAATAAAAGTGTAATAAAAAAACTTGTATAAAAATGCATATTCGTAAAAGTTGTGAATACTTTTATTTGCACTGTCAGAGCTCCCTTGTTGCACTGAATCCATTCAAAACATTTAATTTCATAGCCATTATGACTTTAGGAACCAGGCAGAAGCTGCCAGGTGCCAGGAAATGAGGTAGATGGTGACCTCCACAGTGTTTTCCAGTCTGCTTTTCTGTTGCATGGCACAAAGTTGCATTCACTGCATTTTTGATTACACATCATAAACACAGTCACAGAAGAGGACTTTAAGAACTGCCTCAGAGAGTTGCAAGAATTATGGCATATGAGTGTTCAAAGTAAAGGGAGATATTTTGAGGAGAACTTATGGGCTTCTTTCTTTTACTGCAATAAATTTTTATTTACACATGTAATATATGTTTTGTTCAGGCTATTCAAAATTGCTCAATGTTCAAAGTTCTTAAATTCAAAAATCCTCAAGAAAATTCCAATAAGAAAAATTTAGTAACATGATAAAATTATTATTTACCATTCAAGTGGAGCTTATTACAAAATGTATGTGCTTCACCATATAAAATCCAGTCAATGTATTACACCACATTAATAGAAGGAAAGATAAAAATTCAGAAGACTTGACCATCAGTTGATAGATAAGCTTTTCTTTGACAAATCTGATGCATTTTCCTGCTAAAAAAAGCACAGCAAACTAAGAATAAACATTCTCAACCTGATGATATTTATGAAATATTTAGATCTAATATTATGTTGTATGTTAAATTACTAACAGATCTTTCCCCCTTGAATAAAAATAAAAACAATACATGTGTGTTTTCTCTTGAACTGTCTATTCAATATTGTACTGGGAGAACTGGCGTTCAGCAAGAAATGAAAATAAATTGTTAATAGACTGCTTTACGTTGATAAAATACACTAGCTTGCCATCATTGAAAGATAATCTTTTAAATACTTTGAGGTTTGTTGAAATTTTCCTCTAAAGGGCCCAGTAAGAATGTAACACCAAATATTATACAGGAATATAGTTCTCCTCTACTTATTTTGTAAATTTTAAAAATATTTTAAGTTAACTTAAAGTAAAAATATTTTAAAATACATTTTCCCAATATAAAACATTTTAGTAAATATAAAATTCAGGTATACTTTTCTAAAGCAGTTGTACTTACTCAATTATGAAAAGACATTCTATATATTCCCCAAAGTTTTTATAAACACTAAGTGCATCAGAAGGAAAGATTAAGAGTTCACATTGCAGAAAATGCTGGTAATTCTAACCCCTACCTTCGACAACAACAACAACACCAACACACACACACACACACACACACACACACACACACACACACAACTTCTAAATTCCTCAAGAGTGAGGTGCAATAGAATTTCTAAACACACTATCTGCAGATTTGCATTTATGTTTCAACATACTGTTTCAATCTAAAGTCAAAGCCCATGAATTATATTCTGTTACAGTAGAATATTCAGTCAATATATGAGTCAAATTTGCCATCAAAAAATATTAAGCTAAACTTGTTATTCATATATGCTATTATTTAGCAAACTTTATGTTCTACTGATCTTCACATCTCACTATTCTTTTCACAATGACTGTAGGCATAATAAAGCCAGATATACAAAATTATAAATTTCAAAGAAAAATTAGTTATTTAAAGAATTCTACTGGCAGAATCAGTTTACTTGTACATGATTATTAAGAACAGCCAGAGGTATTGGAAGCATTCAGATATTATTTTTATTGTATTCATTGTATTTATAGTCACCTAAAAATAAATGCTATAACGACTTGAAAATTATTAATAATAAAACATTTTATTATTCATGCCATCGAATAAAATGTTGGTACAAGTATGTCAATATTGAATTCACAGATATTAATACAGGATATCATTTAATTCTCATTTTTCTATTCCTTATTTTACAATCGTTTGATAGTTTATGCTATAAAATTCAGTTGAACCTTCTCAATATGCCCTTTGAGATGGACTGTGGGTTAATAAAGAAACTGATGAGCATTGTTAATCCATAGTGCATAGGGAAGTAGTAATTAGGAAGAACAACTGGTCTGCTCATTGGAAACATTCTATTTACTGGGTCTGTTCCAAAGATGCTAACCCTGGACTCCCTAGGTGTTCAGGTAGTGATTTTTTCCTTTACAGCCATTCTGAAAGTATGGTTTTAATGGAATCATAAGGGCAATATTTATTGACCAAATTGGACATACTCCCTATATACTAGTTGTATTTAACACAAACAAAAATCTTCAAGAATAGTTCAATTATATTCGATTGCTAAACAGCTCCAGTGAATGCTTTTACTTGCCATTTATGACGCTCTATATTTCTTTTTAAATAAATGATTTTTATAGATAGAATAAAAATGTACACTAGGCACATTATTATATCTCAACTACACATACCGATACATACCTACTGGTTATTATGCCTTTCAGTGAAAATATGTTAATAATTTAAAATTATTTTCCTTGTTACTCATTTTTTAGCTTAAAAACACATTACTCAAGTATAAAGGAACCTACAGATTTTTTCATTATAAAACATTTAAATGAAATTTTAGTAAAATTAAATTGTTTTTCTGGACAATAGACTTTCAACCTTATGAAATGATTTATTTTTATAAATGAGTTTATAGCACTATGAAAGCATCTATCATCCAATAAAGCTATAATTAATTTTATCAGTTATTTTATTTTTGTATCACTATTCAGGAGATACTAAATACATGCCTGTAAACGTAAAAAATTTCTTTGTGCCTCTCAGAATCAAAGCCTTTAAGAAAAAGACCTCTTCTCTTACAAATTTACAAAAGGCATAGTATCTGAGGTAATTTATGATAGTCTAATTTGTACTATACTCAGTGGACTTTATGTGAAAAACAGATGTTTAAAAAGAGGAAACAAATCAAAGTATATTAAACGCATGTGTGAAAATACTACATTGACCTCATATTTTTTTTTAAATTAAACTCCAATGCTAATAACTAACCATTTAAAATGGGAAGAGCTGAGAGTGGATGGCCAATATGCTGCCTGCTGAATGAGAACATATAAAATAATGATTTCATACAAAAACATAGAGGATGGAAAGAAAGAAAGAAAGAAAGAGAGAGAGAGAGAGAGAGAAAGAAAGAAAGAAAGAAAGAAAGAAAGAAAGAAAGAAAAAGAGGGGTGGGAAGAGGGAGGGAGGGAGAGAGAGAAAGAGAGGGAGGCAGGAAAGGAGGGAGGAAAGAAAGAGAAAGCAGCTTGGAAAAAGCCTTCACGCAGTTTTTACAGATAGTCTAGGCTGCAGCTTCCAGCTAATAGCTTTGTGTAGAGATCAGTTGTGATGATATCTCCCTCTCAAAGTCTATCATTCTTTAAAATGTGGTGTCAGTGTTGTGTGTTTGTGTGTATGTGATGCCAGTAAAAGACTTGTGGAGTGTCAGATAATAGGGCTAATGCCACAGTGTAAGGGTTCTACTAGCTGTACACATGGTCTTTGAACCACGGCCGTGTTTATTATATATTCCTGCCTATTCTGCAGTCCTCTCCTCATCTCAATAGAGTTCAACAGAGACATTCTTCATCTTAAGTGTTTATGCTAATCAACTCATAATACACAATCATTCTAGACTTGCAATTATCAAACTACAAAACACTACTTCACAACAAACTATATACTGATAATGTAGAGGCGATTAATTTTCTGGTATTATTCATTTGTTGCTATGGAAATCCTGTTCCTGTACAGGGCTATTCGTAAACATTATATTAAGAGTGCTGCCAATGACAGACTCAGTCTTGGAAAGTTCTGCCACACATCCAAAGCAATCTTCTTTCCAGTCATGCTCTGCCCTCTCCACATACATCAGAATGTGCTTTTTGCTGGTGGGATTTTTATCAGTGAATAAGATAAGGTGTACTTCTATTATAGAATACACTGATTAAAAATTGACTGCAAACTGATATTGAGAGTGCATACAAATACAGATGTGTTAATGATTTTATAATTCAAGTATATCAAATGAATTTTACCTGAGGATTCTTAAATTTTGAGTATTCTAGATTGAAACAAATACTTGCTACATTGCTTACTTTTCAAACTTAAGAAATTTTTCTTTTCTTTGTAGAAATACTGTAGTAGTAAAAATAGCATTAATGTTTTAGTGAAAGTGTGGAATATTATATATGAGGTAGTAGCGGAGGAAGAATCCTTTGTGATTACATACAGCACATTTAGTTACATTTGGCTAAAGTTGCATTAAGATACATGCAATTGCTTACTCTGTTCCACTAGCACTCTGCAATATTTATGTAAATACATTTCTCTTTTGTTCCAGATTATAAGGAAGCTAAAACTTCATACCACCTAGAGATGGTTTACTCACCATTGTATCATGATGTAATACATAAACCAAGGTTTTGTGATGTTGCCAGTGGACCATATCTACTGCTCTGTCAGTTGTACAAAATGCAGCAAGACAACCATGTATGGAACATTATATTCAATAATGATAACATGACTATGCACATGTTGATTTACTATGTAATACATTTTGTCATTATATAAACTCTGTTAATAGAGTTTATAGTAAAGCAATATCCCAGGTGACACTAACACCAATCTCATAACCGTTTACTGCATTTACTGCATTGATTGAATTGTGCTTGATTTAAATTCAAATTATTTTGTTCACAGTGAGCCTAGAAATAATATGTAGTATAGCAATATTTTATCTATCTGTATATCGATCTGTCTTTCAATCTATCAATCTATCCGTTTATCCTCTGTCTATAACACATAGCACCTACGTATGTAAAGGGTTACATCAAACAGAGTCATGTAATTGTACTCTATGGTGTTCAACAACACATTCATTTATCAGAATGTGTCTCCATGTTTAACTAATGTATATATTTCATGGTAATTGAAAGTATTTTGGTTTATGTGTTACATCATAATATAATGGTGACTAAAACATCTCTAAGTGGCAAAAAGTTTAAGCTTCATTATAATCATCTAGAACTATTATTGTGTATTCAGCCTCTCATTGACTGAAATCTCATTATTTGGCACATGGCTATTGAACTCTCAGAGTAGCAAGTTTTGATAAAATGCATCTATCAATAAATATAGATAAAGTTTACATCATTTACGCTAAAATGTCCAATATATTTTTTCATATATTCCTGGGAAATCAGTATTATAATTATCATTATTATTATTACAATCATTATTATAATTACCACTTGACAGACTATTCTTTTAATATAAGAGAATGTGTGGAGATCTAGAATTACTGAGCTCAATGTCTTGGAGAAACAGTGACATTAATTTAGGTGTCCTGGTACTTTTAACAATGACAAGAGACAGATCTAATATTTTGTGAACTTTCATTGAAATTTAAATTGGGCGAATAATGTGTTTCAGTCTTAAGTTATCTCCTCATTCATTCACTCATTCAATAATTCATCCTTGAAGAAGTAGTCAAGAGTCTATGTTAGCTTCCTTTTAAGAATGAAAAATTAATTAGATACATGCTTGCACTCAAAACACTGGTGAGCAAATGAAATGAACGGGACGGACCAGTTAGTAATAAGAGAAATAAGGATTTTGAGAGTTTTGCACAAGCTGCTTTTCACTTAAATTGTTCAACTAAACAACTTAGTGGTATGTTCAAATTATCTACATCATAACTTATTAGAATATTAGTTGTCTATTTCAGAATCTTTAATAATTTTTTGGAAGTTAATATGAAGATCTTATTTTTAAGTTTTTTAGGGAAAAAAATTAAGAACAAACCAATCTAGTATTTCAGATCAGTAAGGCAAAACAACTAATTGTCATGATTCAGCCTTAATTTCACCCAATAAGTTAATATATTTATCTCCATAACAACCCTAAGGGGTATAAAGCAGTATTTTATTGTTTTCTGATTTTTAATTGTTGTAAGTCTTTTTTATACTTGATGGATGACATCAATATAACATTGATCAAAAGAAGCTTCACAAAATCTCTTGAAATTTTATGTTATCACTCTAAATGTTTCAATTCATTATAGTTAATGAAGGATGGTGGATCGGGAGAAAATTTCACATTGGATGTAGACATGGTTATTTGTTCTGTTCATTAAATCATTATATTATCATGCTTGCTTGAATCTCTCAATTTTAGCATATTAATATGAGACCAATTCTACAGGAATTTGCAGCAAATAATACACTGAATGTAAAAACTATAATTTAAATATTTTATATACAATTAATTATCATATTATTTTTCAAGTCTTCAGCAATGTACATTGAAGCACTTTGTTCATCTGCTCTATAGTACAGTGACATTTACATTTAAATTGTAGTAAATGATAAAATATAATTATTGATTTATATTGCATAAATACTTTTAAAGTCAACAAGTAGTTGATGATAATCAGGCTGTCAGTGAGAAGGAATAGACTTCAAGATCTAATTTTGACAGTGAAACCCATTTTCAACTAATAAACATTAATGCTTGATGAAGTTGCTAGAATCCCAAAGGTATCCTGAGACATTTTCTTCCTGTTTTTTGCAATGCAGATACTTTGACCTTTGACTTTCACAAGATATTTATATATCATGGACATAATAATTTTGATTAGGTATCACTTACATGAGTCATTTTGTGTCAATTGTAAGCGTATCTTTGAGTGAGCTTTGTTTTGGTCTGATGATAAGTTGATGCTGAATGGAGAATATTTGAAATGGGAATTTTTTTTTTATGGGAATGTAGCAAAGGCAGCTGTGGAAAGCAGAAGCTTTCAAAACCTTGAAAAAATAACAGTAATCTTAAATCAAATCTCCCAAGACATTTTTTCTCAGAATTAGTGTGATAATGATAATAAGGAGGGCCCAATTGCAGAAGCAATCATAAAGGCTGAGATGGTGAATTGTCCACTTCGGGACAAGATTAATGGATCCTAGGCAGTGAATAGTGTTTGACATCTGAAATTATAGTGCTATTAAGAAAAATGACAGTAAATTGGTCAGTATGCTTTTTGTTGTTTCATGTCTGAGTGATGGAATTTATTACACAGAGAAGATAAAGCTTCTTCCTTGTTTTTAATCTTCTATGAAAATTTTTCAAGATGTGATAAGAAATGCATAGAATAATGTAATTATATTCTAACTAGACCAAAATAAAGAAGATAACGTCTATCTTTTGGGATTGATACCACACACATTCAAGCCAAATGTTTTGGATATTTATCCAAGTTGTGCCACTTAACAGTACTTCCTTTCTTTTTATTGCTTAATAACATTCCAGCATACAAGTAAGAGTACAACACATCATCTTTATCAATTAACAAGTTATAGACATCGGTTTGTTTTTCATAGTGTAGTGATCACAAATAATTCTGTTCTAATCACTTTCCTGTATATTTTTATGTAGGCATGTTCTTTTTAAATCTGTGGATCAATTTTTGAAGTTTTGATATCTATTGTGGTCAGGGGTTGTACAGGGAACAATTAAAATCAGGACATGGAGTTTATAATATTATTTTATAATGGTTACCCAGAGTTAACACAAGAAAATGCAGGGAATCTATCCACAACACTAAAAACATAGAATATTTAACCAAAGGCCTGAATCTCACAGCAGTGTCCCAAGAGTCCAGATGAAGACCCAGAGCTCATGACAATGCCTCCCATGAGTCCAACTGGCAATCTAGAGCCCACAAGAAAGTTCCATGCCATTCTTTTTTATGGATCCATTCTGGGAAGGCCCAAAGGTCAGTGGTGGAAGCTAGCAAGTCTATGATACTGAGGTGAAAGAGCTGTGCTGGTAGGTTAAGGGTACTAGGCTGCAGCCAAGAAGTCACACTCAAAACAAAACCCAGGGCTGTCGTGAAAAGCACAAAGCACACAGCACACAGCCATCCTCATCGACATGAAGGTCCCAAGTTCCTCCAATGATAAGCACAGTGGAGTATGTGCCAGGAAGCCAACATGAGGGATTTGTCCTGGAGATTAAGCAGCACATGTCTTCCCCTCCTGAGCCAGGAAGCAATGCTCAATGTGAGGACCAGAGCTTCTCCAGGAGAACCAAGGGCTCAAACAGCAACACATAGTGAAACCCACAGTGCTTCAGTGCCTCAATTCTCTTCTCCACATCTCTGTTTATGCTAGCAACTTTCCTCAGGTGGAACATCTACGCTTAGAACCATGCTGATTTAATACTGCTTGTTAAGTTGATCACCAGTTTCTGATCCATACCAATATCTAAAAAAGTACCCGTGCTTATAGACATGGATTCCAATCAATTATATAATTTTTAATTTCCTTTAATGATGCCTGTTTTTTATCAGAGTACCAGTCTGGCCATTCCTTCATTAAGTTTATTCTTGAACATTTCTATGTTATTTTTAAAATGAAATTATTTCCGTAATTTTATTTTTATTTTATGTATTGATAGTATATTCTGCAAACTTTCTGAACTCATCTATCATTTCTAATACTTCTTTCATAGTTTAAGATTCTCTATGTACTAAGTCATCTCAGCCTCTAATACAAGGTATTTCACGTCTTCTTATCAATGTCGTTTGTTTTACCTACTTTTGTGTGTGCGTGTGTGTCTAGTTTCCCATCCCAGAATCGCAGTCCGATGGAAAATGAAAGGTCAAGAGATATGAGTTTCACAGATATCCTTTTATCAGTTTATGGAAGTCTTCTTCTAGTTTGCTGCATATTTTTAATATAAAGATGCATTATATTGTGTCAAGTCACTGTTGTGTACCTATTGAGATGACTGTGTCTTTGTTTCTTTATTCTGTTACATAGTATTTTACATAGATTGCTTTTATAATTATAAAAGAAAATAATATTCTTATAATAAACCCTCTTCACCCCTAGTCATCAGCTGGTTTATTAATGTATTTCATTGAAGAATTTTAGTCCACTTATGGATATTGTATCATTTTGTGTATGTGACATTGGCCAGTGTTGTCTTTGTATCATTTCCTTACAAGCATATTCACAGCTTTATGGAGTGAATTGAAATCATTTCCTGTATTGCTGTGGTTGGAAGGTCTTTTATTCCTCAGATCAATGTCCATAACTGGTCCCTAAGTTCCCTTGCCTAGTGACTATGTATGTGTGTTGTATTGCCTCACACTTCAATTTCAGTGAGTTGCCCTATTTCAACCAAGGATGAGTAGCTTGAAAGTCAACTCTGATTCCTTTTGAGAGGACTCTGCTTCAGGAACATAAAGTGTTCCGGATTGCCAGGGATGGTATCTTTAAGCCGGAATTCTTAGTGTGACTTATCATTCAGTGAGTGCTTAATCATAGGTAGTATTTAAGCTACTTGTGCCAGTAACATTCCTACCCTGTGTCATGAAATCTGTGTGCAGCTTGAGAAAATTTTTCAAGTCCACTCCAATTTCTGCACTGATTTCTCCTTTGAGATCCACCCTAGTACTACATACGTTCAACTTCTCATTACCCAGAGTTGACTGATCCCAATATGGTTCTTCTTGGCTCTCTCTTGCCCTACTTTTTTTTTTCCTTAAGCTTTTGGAACTCTGCCACTTTCCCAATTATAATGGTATCAGCCTCCTTCTAACCACTGTCCAACAAGATCTCCATTGTTTTAGGTTTAGACTTTAGGAATGTGATTTCCTTTTCCTGTTCCAAATAAAGTGTCTTATGAGGTAGAGTTGTGAAGCTTGCAGTGCTTATGCTGTGCTCTTCTCTGGGGCAGAACCTCTGCACCTTTATAGTAGGGCTGGGGACAGTCAATTGACTTTCTTGAAGTGACAACTGCTTTATGAATGGGTCTCTGGGAGGCCCTGGGCTTTGTTGCTCCCCTCTCCTCGGAGCCTGTGCTCTACAGGTGAGCTGGGGCAAGGGAGTGGAGACAGCAGTATCTCAGTCTTCTTTGCCCAGGGAGAATGATAGTCTTCTTACCTGGCACTGAGCACTGGCCAGAAAAAGAAAGCCTCAATCCTCTGCTGTGCAGATTTGCAATTGACTTTTGCTAACATGGTGCTGCATGAGAGATAGGACTCACAAGTGTCAGTAGCTTTACCCTCCCAGGACGAGGGCACAACTCCAGAACTGGAAGTTGGAGGGGAAAGAATCCTCTGCTTCCTGATTTTGCCTGTTGAAATGGTGCTTCCATGACACAGAGATGACGCTGGGTGATGAAGTGAGTTTGAAGCAGGGACAATTATTGACTTGACTACATTTTCTCTTTCTCTGACCTCTTTTCAGAGTTCTTTTCCCATATTTATTTATTATTATTATTACTATTATAATGCTACTCATGCTTGCCAGGCAGGCACCTATGCCTCTGAACTATATCCCCAGCCCTCCCTCATTTATTTTAAATTTCAGAGCCACAGGTAATAAGTGGAAACTGAGTTTCCCACAAGACAGCTGCAGTAGCATTGGCAATCAGTCTCTGTGTGACCAGAATCAGGATGATGATCAGCCAGATAAAGACCTGATTAAGACTGCAAGCTATATGAAGTGGGACTTGCCTTTGTTTCCTCCCACACTGGTAATAAACACTCTTTTCCTACTTTCCCATTACTCTCTCTATTTGATGTTCCCTTGGGGAAAATGTCTACAGCTGATCTCTGGAGATTTCCTCACGTTCGGCCTTTGGCCAAAATGCAGGTACAAAGTTGTGTCTCAAGAGGCACATGTGGTCAGTGCTCCTCAGAGGATGGATAGTTTATTGCTTGAATGTCTCTCTACTGGCTGTGTTTCCTTAGGACAAATTTATGGACAATTTAAATTGATTTATTTTCAATATAATTTTATGACTTCAATTTGTGTTTTTTTAGACATAGTTTCCATTGATTTTCTATTCTGAAGTTCAGACTTGCTCAAAGTAAAGATTTTAAATCTTTTCAAGTGGCTGCAAATTTTGCATGCAACACAATTTCTAAATCCGCTCTGTATTACTCTGAGTTATACTCAGGCCGAGAATGAATGTTCTCAACACAATTCATGGTCAGCCCGTGTTCTTCAGCCATTTGAGGCATCAAAATATTTGATAAGTATGGGATATTTTAGGAAAGGCATTGCATGAATCCATGTATCTTAACCAAGGTATGCAACTATAGAGTAGGCTAATTCCTTCTAGCTACTTCTTTGTTTATCTGTTAGCACGTTTCCATTTCTGTGGTGCTCCACTAACACACACACACACACACACACACACAAACACACACACACACACACAAGAATATATTATGTATATGAAATTTGAGAGAAAATAAAATTGATCATCTCCTCAGTCTCTACCAAGAGCTTTCACTAACAGTGTGTTGTGCAATGTATTCATTACCTTATCAAAGTATCTAGCTTAGTGTCTTCTTTCATGAATTTTTAAGGATGGGATTTTTTTTTACTTGTTTCATTCTTACTAAGTGGAATGAATTGCAATTAACTGCAATTTCCTTCATAGTTTTAAATTAAAGAGAATTTTATCTGGGAAGGATGACTAGGGAATGATCACTGAAAAACTGCACATAGATCTTGAATCAGGTTTGGTATTTATGGCATCCTCTTCAGTACAATATGCAGAGATAAACATTCAAGCATAGATGTCAGGAGAAAAATGTAAAATTTCCTGGATATTCATGAGAAGGTCCAGGGCTGGGAATGCAGCTCAGGCATGTATAAGGCCCTGAGTTGAATCCCCAATAACACACACACACACACAAACCATAAACAACAACAATGCCAAAAACCTTATTGGAAGGCTTAGCTCCTATCATTGAGTTTCTAAGTAACTCCTTGCTTTAGTGTGTGGTCTAATCTTTTAAAATTAGGCTCTACAGTAAAATTCAATAGTTAATATTTTTAATGAATATAAGTAGTTTAAATAATCCTAAACATTTTCAGTGTTTCTCACTGTGGAAAGCACTAGAAATCACAATGGATTGGTAAATGTTAGTAACAGACATGGTTCTCAAACTCAGCTCTATGGTCCAAAGCCTGGGATTTTTCTATGGCAGGCTTACTGCAGTGTTCTCATTTCAACACTAGCTTTGTGGATCATCCAGTGACTCCCCTCAGTGGATCATTTTTTCAGCACAGGAATGATTTCACTTTTATAGGACACTTGGAGGCAAATACTAGAGATATTATAGAGCAAGAATCCAGTAACAGCACATGTCTGTATTAGTCTATTTTCATTAAAGGTTAAAAGAGTCTATCACACAAGTACAATTTCTCTGTTGTATGTGACAAAAACACATTTTCTTGGCAGGTTTCTGATTCAAGCACTTGAACTTCTGTCTGTTCTTCCACTAATTTTAATGCTTCTTGTCAGTTTCTCAGAACTAATGATGTAAAGTAAGAGTCATTACAAGAAAAACACTGTGGAAACTAAAACAGTATAGCAGAATACATGCTTCGATGACTGAATATGTGCATTTTGTGAAGTTATTAATATTTCTTCTAAACAGATTATGCTGATTAATTCATATCAAAAAATTCTTCTGCCTTCTACCCCTCTCCATTTCTCTCACTCTTTCAGTAAAGGATGTAAGTTTAAGAAATTGAAGGTTCTTGAAGAAGCTAGTTTTTCACTGCCATAAAACACTTTCCTGTTTTTTTTTTTTTTTCCTGAATGGCTAAACTTAAGATGAAGTATATATTAAATTCAGTAATATCACTCAAATAATTTTCTGTTCATGTAAGAGGTATTCTATGGCCTATGCATTTTGTATTCCTTGAATTAAAATAATTTTGAGAATTTCAAGAACTTTTTTGTTGTTTGTTTGTTTTGAGAGACAGGATCTTTCTATGCAGTTCATTTTGATATTGAACTTTGTAGCCCAGGCTGGCCTGGAACTCACAGAAATCCTCCTGCCTCAGCCTCTGGAGTGCTGAGATTACAGGCATACATCACCACATTTGACTTCAAGCACATTTTTAAAACTAAGCATGGTGGTACACTCCTGTAATGCCAGCACTTGGGAGGCTGAAACAAGAGGATTGTTGCAAGTTAGAAACCAGCCTCGGCTATAAAGTGAGCTCAAAGCCAGCCTGAACCACATAGCAAGACTCGGTCTCAAAAAGACAAATTAAAAACAAAAGTAAAAACAAAAAATAAAAACAAAACATTTTTAAAGGAAAGCTTTCAAAAGAATCTTTTTAAATTCACAGTTATACAGAGCTGAGGACACAGCACAGAGTGTGCCTGGCAATTGTGTAGCACTGAGTTAGCTTCCTGGTAAAAAACAAAACAAAACAAAATCCAATTATACATAAAATTAACAACAATCATATGCTGAATGAGAGCATAAAGATTTTCCATTCATCAGCCTGTGGAGGAGAGTAGATTTTTACTGATTTACACCTAATACAATTTTCCTGTTGTAAGAATATGGGTTCCACAGAGCTCCTTGTATAAATCATTGACAATAGACTGCTGTGTATTTCATTCTTTTAAATTAGAGTTGAGATGCTTTACCTGATTTCTACCCTTAAGTACAGCTGATTATAATTGTGTATGTTACTCAAAAACACATACTCTCAAATGAGAATGGATTTGCAGTGTCTTGCTTTAACTGGTCTTCAGTACTTTTTTTAAGACCAAAAGCATATTAATATCTACTTAAAGCTAAAAAGTACTAAAGATGGACCAACTTTCTAGCTCATTATAATTTGGAATGTGTCCACATGTTCTCCTTTTTATTTTTCATACAGGAAGTCAATTTCTTTAAGAATTTTTGTTTGGTATTTACAGAGTCAGAACAGAAATTAAATAACATTAGTACAAACTTCCTTATAAGGTATTGCTGGTTTTCTATGAGGAAACAACTTTGATATATATATATATATATATATATATATATATATATATATATATATGTATATCTTTTGGAAATCTTGAATGTCATATTCTGCCATAAGAAATTCAAAAGCACACCAGCGTGGTTAAGTGCCAGTCTAGCTTCCAGCCACACTAGCCTAGGCTCAGCAGATTTTGTGGGCCTAACTGAGCCACGCCCAGAAACCTTTTTTCAATCTGGGAGCTGAGGTCCTGTGAGGTGAGTTTCAGCATACTGGCATGGTCCCAGGGAAAGTCTAATATCATCGCTCCCCAGGGGTTAAGTACCCCCCAGTTTTCAGACATACTGGGCTAGGCCCCTGAGGTTTTGTGGACCTGACTAGATCATGCTCAGCAACCTCTATTCAATCAGGGGTGCTGAAGACACTGAAAGTGAGTTCTAGCCCATCAGTACCAGCCCAGAAAAAGCATGGGACCATCACCCAAAGTGGTTAGGAGACCCCGCCCCAGCTTACTGAAACACCAGAGGTGGCAAGGGAAGTCCTGTGGGCCTGAGGGACCACACTCAGAAACCTTCCTTCAGTCCAAGAAGCCAAGGGCATGGGAAGGGATTTCTAGCACACTCAAGTGAAGCTTTGTAACATCACTTGAAACATGGAAATATGACAAGCTGAAAGACCAAAATGCAATCTCAAACCTCAAGTCCATCCCAAAGAATGCCTAGGAGCCATGTACATAGAATAAAATATAAGCCATACACCTGAAATAATAGCAACTTAAATAAAGAAGCAACTCTGGGAAGCTTTAAAGCAATTCAAATTAGAAATAATCTCCCAGGTAAAAGAAGAAATGATTAAAGTAATGAAAAAATGCTGAACACATCTAAAAAAAGACACAGTTAAAAAATTAGAGGAGCAATGCAAAAAAGACAGAATCCTTGGATAAACAATATAAGAAACAAAAAATACATGAAGCAGATTAAAAGAGATATACAGGAAATCAAAAATTTCATTGAAAGTATTCAAAACCACCTCAACAAAGGTGAAGATAGAATTTCAGACCTTGGGTGCTGGGAATTTAGCTCAGTGGCATAAGCACCTGCCTTGCAAGCAGTCAGTCATGAGTTTGATCCCTGCTATCAATAAAAAGATTATTAAAAATGTAAAAAAAAAAAAAAGAAAAGAAAAAATTTCAGAACTTGAAGAAAAGATTGCAGGAAAATTTTTTTAAAAATAAGAAGAAGTCAGAAAATAACAATTCAACAGCTGCAACATGATGCAAAGAAAAACACCATAAGATAGATAGGGATAAATGAAAAAGAAGGGGAAACACAAATAATATCAAGAGGCTATTTACAGAAGTTATAGCTGAAAATTTCCCAAACATGAGATTGGAGATGGATATATGGATTAGTGAAGCATATAGAACTCCAAGTAGCCATAACCAATATAAAACTACACCCAGACATATAATAAAAACCATCCCAGAAATCCAACATAAGAATAGAATATTGAAAGTTGTTAGACAGAAAAGACAGGTCACCTATAAAGGAAAACCTATCAGAATCACAGCAGACTTCTCAACACAAACAATGAAGTCAATAAGGGGATGGAGTGAAGTATTTCAGATCCTAAAGGAAAACAACTTCCACCCTAGACTGATGTACCCTGAAAAACTGTCCTTCAAAATGGATGGAGAAATAAGATACTTCCATGAAAATAACAGCTGAATAACTTCATGATCACCATGCCAACCCTGCAAAGAATACTGAAAGATAGTTTAGATACACATAGGAAAAAAATCACTAAGCAAGCAGACAATTAAACAGAATGGAAAGCTAAAGATACAACAGCACAAAGATAAGTCAACAGTAATCCAGTATATAACAGTTATAAACATTAATGTAAATGGTCTCAATTCATCAATTAAAAGAAACAGACTGGCAGAATGGATCAAGAAACAACATCCAACCATATGCTGTCCACAAGAAACCCATCTAACCCAAAAAAGGAAACTCATAGACTGACTGAAAGTCAAAGGATGGAAAACAATACTTCATGAAACAAAAACAAACAAACAAAAAAAAAGTGGTGGTAGCTATTCTGTGTGCAGACAAGGTGAACTTCAAACCAAGAATGATCTGAAGAGATAAAGGAGGTCACTATATACTAGTTAGGGGAAAACTTCAAGAGGAAGAGATAACAATCTTAAATATATATGCACCAAATTCCAGAGCACCCAGCCATACAAAGTAAGTACTAACAGAAATAAAAAATCAAATAAGCAATACCACAATTATAATATTAGACCTTAACACATCCTTGACACAAAGGGACAGATCAGACAGAAAATCAGCAAAGAAATAACAGAACTGAATCACACCTGTGAACAAATGGACTTGATAGTCGTTAACAGTGTTCCAATCAACAACATCAGAATATACATTGTTTTCAGCAGTACATGGGACATTCTTTAAAACAGACCATATACTAGCCCTCAGAACATATTTAAGTAAATGCAAAATAACTGGAATTATCCCATGCATGTTATCAGATCATAGTGCCATGAAACTAGAAATCAATGGTAAAACTGGAAAAACCGCACAAACACATGGAAATTGAATAATACACTGTTGAGCAATCAGTAGGTCACAGAGGAAATTAAAGAAGAAATTAAACAGTATCTATAAGCAAACTAAACACAAATACAACATACAGGAATCTGTGGGATGTAATGAAAGCAGTTCTGTTTTCCATATCAGGAAAACAGAAGGAATACAAATAAACAACCTGATGCTACACCTCAAACATCTATAAAAAGAAGAGCAAGTCAAACTAAAAGCCAAAATAAGGGGGGAATTACAAAAAAATCAGAGCAGAAATCAATGCAATAGAGACTAAGAAAACAGTCCAAAGAATCTGTGAATCAAAGAGTTGGTTCTTTAAAAGAATAAATAAAACTGTAAGCCCCTACAAAACCTTAGTAAAAAGGGAAAGAAATAACTCAAAGTCATGCAATAAGGAATGAAAAAGGTGAAATCACTACAGATTCTGTTCAAATACAGAAGATCATCAACACATTTCAAAAATCTCTACTTTCATAGGCTTGAAAACACAGAAGAAATGGACAGATTCCTAGAAACACATTGTCTTAGTTAATTTTTACTCATCGCCCAAAGTTGGGAAAGGAAAGATTTATTTCTTACAGTTTTTTGGAGGTTTCAGTCCACACTCAGTTGGCTCCAAGGCAGGCAGGCATGGCTGAACCACAGTTCATGGTGGCTGCAAACAGCAAACTCGAACCAGCAAAGAGAGAGACATACCTTCTTCCTGCCATTACATCACATCCTGGCTCCACCCCTATGTGGGTGGAGCACTGACACCATCAATCCAAGCACTAGATAATGAACAAATAACAAATGCACAATTCAAACTCATGAGGCCTGGGGGACACACACATAAACCATGACACACATGAACTACCAAAGCTGGGTCAAGAAGATGTAAAACTGCTGAATAACACAATTTCTATTAATGAAATTGAAAATATAATTAAGTCCTTAGCTACAAAGAAGAACCCAGGCCCAGACAGATTCATTGCAGAATTCTACAAGATATACAAAGAAGACTTAATGTCAACACTCCTCAAACTCTTCAATGAAATTGAAAGGGAAGCAATTCTTCCTAAGTTATTCCTGGATGTAAATATTACTCTAGTACCAAAACTTCAGAAAGACCCAACTAAAAAAGAGAACTACAGACTAATCTTCCTAATGAACATATATACAAAAATTCTCAATAAAATATTGGCAGACAGGATGCAGCAGATCATCAAAAAATTATACACCATGACCAACTGGGATTCATCCCAGGCATGCAGGGATGGTTCAACATATGTAAATCAATAAATGTAATCCACCATATCAATAAAGCCAAAAGTAAGAATCACATGGTCATTTCTATAGATACAGAAAAAGTTTTGATAAGGTCCAATACTTATTCATGAGAACCTTTCAGAAAATTGGAATAGAAGGTCTTTACCTCAATATGATAAAGGCCATCTAGGACAAACCAAAGCCAGCATCATATTAAATGGCCAAAAACTGAATGCCTTTAACTTAAAATCAGGCACAAAACAAAGATGTCCTTATCACTGCTCCTATTAAACATATGACTGTAAATACTAGCCAGAGCAATTAGACAAGAGAGAAAAGAAAAGGAGTAAAAATAGGAGGAAGTTAAATTATCATTATTTGCAGATGACATGATACTGTACATAGAAGATCCCCAAACTCCATTGAAAGACTCCTAAATATAATAAATAAATTCAGCAGTGTAGCTGGATACAAAGTCAATACTCAAAAATCAATAGCATTTCTATACACTAACAATAAAATCACTGAGGGAGAAATAAGAGAAATCACACCTTTCACACTAGCATCCAAAAAACTGAAATAGTTAGGAATTAATCTAACAAAAGAAGCAAAAGATCCATACATGGAAAAATATAATACCCTGAAAAAGAAATCTAAGAGCATCTCAGAAAATGTAAAGAAATCCCTTGTTCATGGATAGGTAGAATAACTATTGTGAAAATGGCCATCTTCCCAAAACCATTATACATATTCAACGCAAACTTAATGAAAATACCATTAACATACCTCATAGATCTAGAGAAATCACTCCTAAAATTCATCTGGAGATCTAGAATAGCAAAGGCAATTCTGAGCAGCCAAGGCAAAGCAGGAGGCATCACAATCCCTGACTTGAAGTAATACTACAAAGCTACTGTAATAAAATCAACATGATATTGGAATAAAAAAGATCTGAAGATCAATGTAATAGATTAGAAGGATAAAACCACAACTACAAACATACTAAACCATCTTATGGTTAATAAAGGACACAAGCATGTTCACTGGAAGAACGACAGTCTCTTTAATAAATGGTGCTGGAAAAGCTGGCTCTCCATATGCCAAAACCTAAAACTAGACCCATGCCTATCACCATGTAGTGAACTGAAACTTAAACTAAAATATTTAGATCAAAGATCTAAAGATTAACACAGAAATACTAAATCTGTTGGAAGACAAAGTAGGTAAAAATCTTGAAGACATAGCAGTAGGTATAGAATTCATTAACAGGAATCAAACTGCATGGAAAATACACGAATCAATAACTGGGATCACGTCTTATTAAAGAGTTTCTCATGTTGAAAGAAATCTCCAGCATAGTAAAAAGAAAACCCACAACCTGGGAAAAAATCTTAATGAACTGTTCCTCAGACAATGGACTTCTGTCTAAAACATATAAAGAATTAAAAAAATCAAACCCCCGAAATTCAAAGACCCAATCCAAAAGTGGGCATCTAAAATGGGTACACACTTCTCAGATGAAGAAATACAAATGGCAAATAAATACATGAAAAAATGTTTACCATCATTAGTCATTAGAGAAATGCAAATTAAAACAGCACTGAGATTCCATCTCACTCCAGAAAGAATGGCCAGGATCAAGAAAAGTACCAACCACAAATGCTGGAGAGGCTGTGGGGAAAAAGGAACTCTCCTGCACTGTTGGTGGGTGTGTAGACTGGTGGAACCACTGTGAAGGTCAGTCTGGAGATTCCTCAAAAAGCTCAGATTTAAGTCCCATTTGATCCAGCTAATACACTTCTAGACATATTTCCATAAGAACTGAAAACATCATACCACTGTGATATCTGTGACCCATGTTTATAGCAGCACAATTTGTGATAGTCAGATCTTGGAAACAATTTCAGTGTCCATCAAGTGAGGAATGGATAAAATGTTGTGGTATTTTTATACAATGGAGTACTACTCATCTATAAAGACTGATCACATTGAGATATTTATAAACAAATGGATGAAACTTGAGACCATACTCATAAGCAAAATAAATCAAACACACATATATAAATAAAGTATAGTCTCCCTAGTGTAAGAAATGATGAGTACAAGATATGGAAATCATGATTCCCCTTTACAATGACTTAAAGGCTTATAATAATTTCATTCATTAGTTGTAATGGTTTTATTTTGGTTCATTTGATTTTATTATCTGTGATGGTATGAACAGCTATTTTGAAGAAAACAAGACATTATAATAGGCATTCTTAATTTAATATCATCTTGCTTTGAAATCCTACCATGCTTTTGTTCTTCTGTTTCCATTGGTTCTATCATGTTGTGTCTTACTGGATTTTAATATGTGTGATAATATAAACAAAAGTTATGGAAAATGAGATAATACAGTAGCCATTGTTCATTTTCAGTTATTTGGTCTTGAATGCCCTGTAATACTTTCATTCTCTTGGATGGTTTTATACTATTTTGTTATGTTTGATACTATTTTATGTGAATGTATGCTCAACTATTTTAAAGAGACATTATGATAGCTACTGTTAATATCCAGTTGTCTTGTGGTGAAGTACTGTGTTGCTTACATTGTTCTGTTCTGATCTGCTTTGTTCTGTCCTCTTTTGTTTTAATCTCTTTAAAATAAAATTTTAAAAATTTAAAAAAATTCAAAAGCACATTTACCATTCAAATTGTAGAGAGAAATTCCAACGTCCTCTGTGTCTGTCTGAAACTCACTGTTATTACTATCATTATTGACAACCTCAAATGTAAGCAAGAAAGCAATTTTATTCTTTGCTCCAGTCACTATTTAAAGGATCTTAGGATTTCTTAAGTGTAATTAATGTTACAAAAACATGTTCGCCCTATGAAAACAATGTCCTTACTGAGGAAAAATATCATCTGCCCTGTCCGACCTATCAAGGAGGCAAAATTAAAAATAATAAAGCATTGTCTTATGCACTGTCATCCATGTGCCATGACACAAAGCTCCTGAAATCTTGGTAAATAAAGACTACACATGAAGAGAAGCTTTTATTCTGTGATTTGATCTTTGATAAAAGTGTTTGGCACAGAACTGCTAATCACTTGAAACTTGAAAGGTGATAGGACGCCCTTTTCAGTGGAGGTCCTGGATAAGTTCAGTGTTATGATTTGTATATAGATGGTCCCCAAAGCATCAAGCACTCATCGGTGGATTCTGGATTAGTACACCAATTGGAATAGCATAGTTGCTCAAGTAGGTAATGGAAAGCATCACCCAATGTGTGAGTAGCATCAATCAGTAGGCTTATATTCTAAATGTAGTAATTGGGAAAGATGGAAGACAGTCTGGCTGCTTTATCTGCCTACCTTGAGCTGGACTGCTTCTTATAGGGCTGAATCCTCAACTCTGGGATGGAATGTGACTCTATGTGCTCCTTGTTACTATTGAACTGAATTAGAAGTATGAATGTATCTATAATTTGAATTTTATCACTTTACTGAGTCTTTGCCTCTCTCGATACACACACATGTTCCTGGAAAACTTGAATTTTTCACAGCTTGAGGTCTGTCTAGTGCTCACTTATCCTTTAACTGGCAACCACTACTTAGGTGCTTCTTTGTTTCATTCTTTGTCTCTTTGGGCTGTGATCTGTGTGTTTGCTTCAGGTGAGAACTACTAGTTAGGCTATCCAAAGGAAATAACAAACCACTGCACTCTTCCTGCATGTTGAATTCCATAGCTAGTATCCTGTGAGCTTATGTTCAGTTATACTGATAGAAGAATCATACATTAAAGATTCAAAAAACAATTTGGAGATTTAACTTTTTGCAAATTTAATAAGGAAATTACTTTGTCTATCCTTGGAAAATTTCATTATCATTGCTAATGGACATAATTAGAACTCAGAGCCAAAACAATGTTCAATGGTACTTTTATGCTCAACTAAGTTTTTATTATTTTGTGATACTGGACTTTGGGCTCAGGATTGGTCTACCAGCAGCTCTATGAGCCCCATTTAGTTTCTTTAATTTGAGATGGAGATAGGATCTCACTAAGTTTCCCAAGTGGGACTTAAACTTGGCATCCTCCTGTCTCCTCTTCCCTTATTCTTGAGGACAGAGATGTGCATAACACCTGTGTTCAACAGGTGTTATTTTTATAAAATA
This sequence comes from Cavia porcellus, assembly GCF_034190915.1. NCBI lineage: Eukaryota > Metazoa > Chordata > Mammalia > Rodentia > Caviidae > Cavia > Cavia porcellus. Next base: position 52,084,019 of record NW_026947503.1, on the reverse strand, counting down.
ATTTCTATTTTTCTATTTCTATTTTTATAAAATAATTTCTCCACAGTAGAGTGTTTAGTATCTAAATTCCAACAAAGAGAAAAAAATAATGGAAAAAACAAAGGCATCAAAATATTTCAATAAATATCATTAAAACATAAAATATGTATCAATTAAGTGACTGCTCCAATATTTAATTCTAAATAATACTCATTTAGGTCAAATTTTGTTTTCTAATGGAGTCAGATCATTATTTACATTACTTTGTGATGTAAATATCACGCTAAATATGACAAGGTTAAAAAAATAAGGCAAATCTTTTGGAAGATTCAAAATTTTCTATGCATGTTACAATATCAGGTCTGTAGGAGGCTGAGTAAGGAATATTTCATCTTTGAGCTTAGCCTGGGAAACTTAGTGAATAATGATATGCTGCCTCAAAATAAAAAGGGGAGAATGGGCCAGGGATAGAACTCAGTGTTCAGACCTGGGTCCAATCCCCAGTACTGAAAATCAGTAAATAAATCAAACAAACACTTTCAGTATTTTGTTTTAACGTTTTTGGAGTAGTGTTACTGACTATTGAGAATCTGACAATGGAATCCATTAATACTCATAAAACAATCAATAAAATACTTACAAAATGAGTGAATTGTATATAGAACTTTGGAGAATCTTTCGAAAATGGATGAAACTTCCCATTACAGTATCTTTGTTTCCTAAAATATTTCTTTGAAGCCCATAGTAAAGTTTAGGAAATGCACATAATATAGAGAGGAGAGCAAATTGTTTCTGCAAATGCTGTAAATTATTTGTTTTAAGACATATAGTTATTATAATCCCAGATATTAAAATACAGTGGAAAACAAACTGATTTTATAGGTTTAATTAAATTCCAAGATAGCTTTCCTCTACAGTTTTTCTCATTCTTTATGCTTTGAACTTATTTTAAACAAATTCATTCATTCTATTCTCTTCTTTACCATATAAATCAGTTTTCCAGGCAGAGATTTGTCATTAGTTATTACACTCTAAGTATTACCTTAAATATCAAAGAATTTACTCACTTATTCCATAACTATCCTCTAGTGCAACCCATGTAAAAGACACTGCTACAAATACAGTAATGCACACAGCCTGCTGTCATTCATGCAAATTCAAGGTGGACATTAAGCAGGAAGGATGTCAAAAGACGATAAATATTGTGAAAAATGGTCAGCAAGTTTTAAGAAATACAGAGACTGCATTGAAAGAAAAACTCTTCTCTTAGAACATCAGAACATAGATTGGAGAGATGTATATATCGGAAGGAACTAGCAGAAGGGAGCGGCCTTTTTACCTGCACAAGAAGTACTTTGTAAAGTTTCAATATAAACCAGGTGTCTGGCAATGTGGAGGAAAGGAAGCCAGACTGAGGTAGCCAGTGATGCAAAAACAAGAGAAGGGAGGAGTCTGAGAGGTAGCCCCAAATCAGATCATTCTGTGCTGTGGGGACCGCAATTCATTATCAAATGGGAAGTGAGCAATTAGTGTTTCTGAGCACAGGCGTCAGAATAATTGCATATTTATTTTAAAGCAGTAATTGTTGGGTGTAGAATGGAGATAATGGAAGTAAAAAGCAAGAGCAAGGAGACCTCGGTTTTCTGTTTTGATTTTGATTTGATTTGTTTTGGTTTGGTGGTACTAGATATTAAATCTACAGCCTGTTTTTTAATTTAATATAGTTGTAATATATATGTATATATATATATTGAGATAAGGTCTTACTAAATGGCTAAGATGTTTTGAGATGCTCCTACTTCATCCTCCCAGAGTTCTGGGATTAGAGTACATGTTTGATCTGGGGACCTTTAGTTGTGCTTTTGGCTAGGCTAGTAGGCTGGACCCTATGGGTTTCTGTGAACTTTGGGATATATTTTGACAGGGCTTCTTGCTAGAGTTACAAGTGAGAAAGGGAGAAGAGAAACTCACATTACCTATGGCAAAATAAACAAGAGCAAATATGTTTTGTCATTTGCTGACTACCCGATATTTTTATAAATGAAGGATCCTGGTCATGAGGAGGCAGGGCCCACTAGTAAAGGAAAAACTGAAGACTCACAGGAAGAAAGCATTTGTAGGTGGTACCTTACAGCAGTTAGACTGGAAAGAGACAGCAGAGTTTTAAGGGAAGGAGCCGAAGTTGAAGGAATGGAAGTGCCCTGGCCCTAAAAGGCTGCGGCTGAAGAAAACCCGGAAATAAAGAGGACTTCAGGCGACCTCCCTCGTTTTTCTATAAACTGATGGCAACCAGGACGGTGGAGAAGCCTTGCTAGTTTTTACGTTATGCAAACTGACTGATCTATTTGAGATCTGCTCCATTTACCATTTCAAATGGTCAGATCATTGAATGCATGGGGCTGTCACTGTTGAGAAATAATGAGAGAAACGAATCAAATGAGAAATCAGGTTTATTTTGCACACTTCTGTGTAACTCTGAGCAAATATTCAGTATGAATATGACGAAGACTGAGCACGCAGAATGGCTCTGTGTCACGGGCGCTGTAGAGAGAATCTGAGAACCTCCCCACTGCAGGTTAGAAACTCTGACTTGTATGGAATCTATGATCCATGGTCTGGTGCTCCCCGTGCATGGCAGCCCATGCTCTTCCACCCACAGAACTCAGGGACTTTTCCGACCTTTGTTGCCTTTTGCTTTCAGATTTTTTTTTCCAGAGGAAAAGTGGAAGTTAGTTGTCTTCAGGCCTATATGACTTAAAAGGAAGCTTATTTCATAAGATTTGATACAACTACTGAATAGTCTTCTATTTCATTCACCATGATTGGAAATGAAATGGATGAAATGAAGGAGCAAAACTTTACTGCATTTGGTGAAACAGAGGTTCCCAGAGGGAAAGGACCATATTAGAAGATGAACAAGTCTGAGAGGACTGAACTGTGTCCCAAGTATTTTTAAAAAGGGTCATTTTACTTTTCTTCAATCCTGCATTATAGGATCTTTTTGTCTGGAAAGAGGCTAACTAGGTACTTTTGTCATTAGCAAAGACTGGTAGGTGTTAGGATAATGCTTTTATACACTAGTGGACACCATGAAGAAGGCTTTGGGAGGCATTAGCCAAAAAGGAGTTGTACTTAATAGCGCTCATTAGAGCCCCAGTCTACTGAAAGTCATGTTCTATGCCCAGATGGAGTCTAGTGAGTCTTCTTAAACCATCACTTACGCAGTCACTCACTTGTATAAATATTTCATATTTCACACTCTTTAGCACCGCCGAAGGGCAGCCTCTCTGGGTAAATTCTCAGCCCAGCCCTGACCCCATTTGACACTTTTGAAACTATGAGCAAACTTCAGAAGGAAGCAGCCGGGATCCAGATGCATCGTAAAGTTGTTCTTTGTGGTTTCTGGAGCCTGACAACCTGGCTGCCCTTCAGTGTTTTATCTTCTCACCGTCACACTGGTTGGCAAACACCTATTCCCGCCACCAGCAAGTTCACTACATCGCAGCAAGTCAGGGACAGTGACACTCCATTTTATAAGACTCCTTTTCTGGTGGCATTCATGATTACCTTTGACACACCTTCTGCCTTGTCAAGGCTAGAGCGCTTTTCATAGAGAAGTGCGGAAAAAAGTTGGTAGAAAAATGAAATGTTTTAACTTGCAAGTCAAGGATAATCTTTGTAAAGAGGCAAACTTTCCAGTACAATGTAAATGACTACAAAAGCTTTCTACTTACACTTTAAACTTCATTGCTGCAAAAGTAGCCTTGTGATATCAGTGCAGGAATATGTGATCCTTCAAGATGTCTTAAATCATGAGAAATTTGTAAAAAGTATTCCCACCTCAGTGTCACAGTTCTGGCCAGGACTTCACAGTAAAAAGTCCCAGGATTCCTTTCATCTCTTTTTCTGCCTGTGCAGTAGGTTGGACCAATAGTTTATCTGAACCCATGTTCACTTTGATTCCAAGTAATTTAAATGAAACTCCCTCTGAGTGATTTTGTATAAACTAATCCCCTCCAGAAGAATTTACTCGAGGTCCTTGGGGAAAGTTTGTCACTTTTATTTGGTATTATAAGAATTTATGCTCTGACAAGTACACTATCAGAGTGTCACTGGTGGTATCAATTTAATTAAGGTACTGTCAGCTTTCCTCTAGTTTGAACACTTTAACGTCTCAGTCTTTTATAATCAAATGGGCCAGAAAATTGGTGTTTGCTTTACTGTCCCCAGTTTGCTTCCTGTTTAAAGTGCCACTTGAATTGTTTCAGCCAATCTTTTGCCTTTTGCTGTTAATGTGCATCAATGTATTTATCTGTTTTATGTATTTCTTTGGATGTTTTTGAGTCACTTGCTACCAAACAGTCTCCTAGTCCTAGTGTACATATTCTGGATTACTTAAAAAGTAAGTTTAGTGGATCTTTTGCAGCAGGGTTAATCTGTTCAATGATAATGCCATCAGAATGTCAGAACGTTAAGATTTGGGAAGCAGTTTCTGCCTCTTCTGAGAAAAAAATAAATAAAATTTATTTCTGATTTATGAGGTATGCCAATGTGCTTCCGATGAAAATGGTCCTGTGTGCCTTGCAACTAAACTAGCTTTACCAAATATAATCCTTTAAAATGACTGAATGAAAGTAGATGCAGAGATGTGTGCCTATAGTTCCAGCTACCCAGGAAGCTGGGGCAGGATGATCACTTGAACCAAGGAATTAAAGGCCAATCTAAGGAATAAAAAGCAAGACCATGAATAAAGAGGAGTGGAATATTTTATATGTGTGTGGTATAACTTATTAGAGACAGCAAAATTAAAAAGCACAGTGTGTAAAAAATACTTAATTTGAAATCAAACTTTTCCTTCAACAGTCAGTTTTGAAATAAATTAGCTGTTACCCAGAAACAAAAACATACTTTTAATACTAGAAAAGAGTACCAGTTGCTATTTCTACAAGACATCATGATGCAGACAATTATATATATATATATGCATGGATATTGATACAAATACAGATGTAGTACAAATATAGAAACAAATGTATAAATATATTATCTATACAAGATAAATTGCTATTTCTCCAAATAAAAGTCAGCTAGCAGGAACAATTTATTGTGTGAATCTGAATAAAATATTTTAGTATTTTATGCTTCATAAAATATGAACATTTTAAATGAAAACATTTAGTTATATTAAAAGTGTTTTTCAATGTTAAAACTGTGAATTTACAGAATTTTAATTTCTAAATTTATATATTACATATATACATACAACATATATAATATGTTTATGTACATGTATAAGAAGAAATTACATATTTATTAATAACTAGCCAGAATAATTAAGATATAGAATAGCAGAAGATTAACACTGGAGGAATATATTTTCATTAAGTCTAGTATTTTTCTAAGAATGTTTTTCTATCGGAGTTATTGATAATAAACATCTAGTCATAAGTATCTGGATATTTTAAATAAAAGTCCATCATTTTATGTGATTTTTAAGGATGTGATTGTTATAAGTTACGACTCATCACCTATTCAATTAGGAAGTTTAATTAAAACGTTTTGAACATTTATTATATGATGATAAATGCCGACTTTTTCCTATTTAATATTTGGTAAATTTAAATACTTAGTGAGGTGATATAAGAAATTGGACTTATAATGCACGAATTATTAACGAATAAAACTGCGCTGAGATGAAGACCTAGCATCGCCCTCAGGTCTCTTTTTCCTTCTCATAACAGCTCTACTGGGCCGTTGCTGTGAGCTCTGCTGCTTCTGTTGCTGCTGTCGCTGTCACCACCTCCTCCCCTGGACCACAGACCCCCGGAATCCTGTGACTCCCAGACGGCTCTAGGTGTGAGGCGCATGCTGGGCTGCCTGCACCTCTGTGCGCGCTGGGCTCTCTGTGTGAAGTTCAGCCACCGGCATCCCTGCTGCTCACATGCCTGTTGCACGGTTCCGCTGGCCTTGCTCTGAGTCCCAGTGCAAACACACAACTGTGGAGAATTTCAGGGCAGCGAGATCTGAGCACCGCGTCTGCAGGGAGCTCCGCTGAGAATCTGACCTCGCAGGCTGCACACTCAGGAACCGGACCCTGACTAGGGGCTTATCGTCCCAATTTTCATATGCTGTCTTGGGAAAAAACTACTCTGACTGTTATCTTTTCTTTATAATTGACTTTCATCTTTCTTCCCATAATCAGCGTATTAATTTCACTTATATTTCAGGTTTTTGAAGGAGGCACAAGAGTATATGTGGTTTTATACGGCTTATTTTCATATATAATTTCATATATAATTCTGTGCAATTACAATGTACTCATTTTGAATGCAACTTAAAATTCAGTTATGTCAATGTAAGCAGATTTTTAAAATCCACTCATTGGTCAAAGGTACTGAGTTGTTTACTCTTGTTTGTTTCGGACAAAGGTGCTATAAACATTCTTGTTCAGATCTTTTTACATTATACTATAAATGGAGCCCTGAACTCTGGGAAATGAAGACATATATGTTTACTTTCAAAAAAAGAATGTCATATTGTTTTATAGTTAATGACACTTTACATTTTTGAAGTTTTAATTTTTGGCCATAATTTTGTTATTCAATGCTTCTTGACAACTTAGAGAAAATGTTTTTGCATAGCATTTTAATTTGTCTAATCACATATTTATAGCAAACATAGCACCTATTTGGTGAAAAATCTCAATACATTATCGACCAAATATCTTCATTTTAACAAATGTATTTGTTATCATTGTCTACATTTATTGTACAAACATTCAAAATAGTAATCTTAACTTAAATACAAACATTACAGGTATTTTATTCAACTTCTGTTTTATGTTTTCACTTCAGATCCCTTTCATGTAAAATAAAGCTACTAATGTTATTCAATTTTATTTTTTTCATTATAGACTAGCAGTATTGGAATCATTTCCTACAAATTAAAATGTTTGCCTACTGATAAACAACAGTACTCCAATATGTAAAATAGACATGTATGAGAATATCTTTTGCTGGGCTCTCTAATTGGCTGCTTATCTACACAATTTAATAGCTGAAGTTTTATAATGACTTTGAAATCTAATGAAAATTGAACCACAATTCTTTTCATTTTGAGTATTTGCTGGGATTTCATTTTGTTTTTCTGAATAAATTTCACATTTTAATTTTTCAAAAAATAAACTTTTGTACTTGGGTATAATTCCTATAATTTGGGTAATCTGGAAGTATGGAATATCTTTGGTAAGTATTTGATATTTAGGGGGTGATGATATTCACATTTGATCTATTTATCTGTTACTTTAAGTATTGCTTTTATAGTATTGCTTTTGTTATTTTCTACAAACTCTATTTGGGCCAGATGTATTAGTGTGCTCACTTTGTTTATTCTTATATAAAAGTATCTCTTAGAATTACATGTTTATTTGTTATTTGTTCCATGATTTCTCTACAAAGGAGATTTATATTTATCTTGCATTAGATTTATTTTGTCTATTTCTTACTAATTGCTAATGTTATCTGTATAGCAAATGTGATTTATTTGTAATATTTATTCTTTCTTACTATTCAAGTAATATTTATTCTTTCTTTTCTATGTCTATACATTTCCCAATACTACTTTTTGCAAATGCTATCGCCTTTCTCCAGAGTATTGTTCTTAATAAATGGCATTAGAAATGTAAATAGCTCTTGCCTGTAATTTAAATATGTTCACAATGAAAAGAGCCACATGTGAAAATAAATCAGCATAAAATTGGTAGAAATGAAAGCAATTCAGAGTGGAGTAGTGTTAATTATAGGAAAGGAAATGATTCATTCTAAGGGGCTATTTAGTGGAATCTTCCTACAGAATACATATATATATATATATATATATATATATGTCTTTTTTTCAATTAAACGTAGCAAAAAAGATCATTCGTGTTAGAACAAGACATTTTAGCGAAGTGTGAGTATGGTCAGTGAGAAATACAACGTAAAAGAAACTTTCTTGAATTTAGTAAATATTTCAGAGGACATACTATGTGTCAGGCATCACTGCATAGGAAATACTGAGTTGAGTACCTGGGATTCTAGCACTCATGAGACTATAGTGGCAAGATCAAAAAGTTGAGTGAAAGAAATATCAGAGTAAGAAACATTGATTTCATCATGTTAAAAATGGGCTTATCTTTGAAATCCTAAAATGGTAAGAAAAATGAAGTATACTGATAATTTACAAAGACTAATCCTGATGTTTGGGGTAGAGTTTGAAAATTCTGATTTTGAAACACAGAATCCTTACTACTTTAAGCAAAAAAGCATTTCTGCACCAGGTAAATATTTAAGGTAATTAATGTTTTCATTTTTGTCCTTGGAAATGATTAGAAGCAATCAATTGTCACAGCTAATAAATCAGTCAATCAAGATGGGAAATTCATATACACATACATACAGATGGAGACAGCTAATAAGATCTATGTCTGATCTTTAGGAGAAATGTTGAAAAAGCAGTAACACAACTCATAGGTCTAGTTCATGCATGCGGTGGCACCCAGCAGCCATTTCTTCACTCTTACAGTTCCTTAGTACTGTGGTCTTCATTTCTTGTGCATTGAATTATGTGCTACTTTTTGACTTACTTTTATTTGAATGAATGTCCCTCTACAAGTCTTCAAAACTGGCATTATAGCAATTCTGATGGTTTTTCCTACTACTTTATTTATTCCTACTACTGTTTTATTCTTATTTTATAAAAGCTATGCACAACTGTTTTTTTTAATTTCATACATATTAATAATAGCAACATTGATTTATTACCTTAGTGATCACTGTAGCGTGATTATATTGTGCATATCTGGCACATTCTTGGCATATGATTTTGACTCAAATATAATGTGTTGAATATGCACAAAAAGTGTATTAGTTGGTATTTGTTGTAAATTGCACACATAATAGAAAAAAACATCAAAATGGTGATTAAACTTTAGTCTCACTGTTCAGAGGTCACTTGTCACTAACTATAATGTCATCATTGTGTTAAGCCAAAGTAGTAAAAATAAAAAAGCCTGAACTCAGTCATGTTTTCAGATATTTCTACAATAACCATCTCTCGAGGCAACAGAAACTCTGTGACTGTCCAAAAAACCCAATGATTTGTCAACAACTTCTAAATAGGCTTGTGACATGATGAATTTATTTGACAGTGTCACTGATAGACATACAGTAGGATGATGGCTGCAAAGGAAACTATTATTGGTGAGCATCCTCCATAATTCATTTCAGATGTGTATGGGGAAAATTCTGATTGACAAAATGATTGCAGATGTTTGAGTGGTCAAAGTGCCTGCTACAGACACTGTCCTACACCTTTCTGCATTTATAGAATCCAAATTAAATAAAGCCTGCAAAATAGAGGAGTTTCTTTCATTTCCTTTTCAATAAAAATTCAAGTTAAGTGTGAATTATTTAATATTTTAATATCTTATACCACTGAAAGAGACTATAAATTCAGAACTCCATTAAACCAACTGAGGTTCTCATCCCAAATATATTTTCACTGTTTCTTCATTTTATACATGAGTATTATATTATAAACATATAAAATATACTTCTAAAATTGTATTCTTTTTATAGAATACAAAAAATAGTAAAAATAAGATAAAGGTCTGAATACAAGTTTTAATAAACATTTCAATATCATGATTATAAAAGCATTTATGTGAGTTTATCATATGGCATAATTGAAAGCACACCATCCACTGGGATATAGTAAAGTATATTTTGTTACCTTCAAAAATTTAAATGTCAATGTATATTTAAATTAAATGTAATCTGAAAATGTAGGTTTAAATTTTATAAGATACTATTCTAACTCTGGGGAAAACTAAGATTTCTTTTGGTCTTTGTTATAAAAAGATAAACTTAACCTTTTGTCTTAGTTACTTTCCTTTCATTGCTGAGACAAAATATCTATCACCCAAAGTTAAGAAAGGAAGGTTTCATCTGGGTTTATTAATGCACACCAGTAAATCCAGCACTTGGGAGGCCGAGGCAGGAGGACCAGGATTGTTGAAAGTTCAAGACCAGAGACTCTGGAGAACATGGCGGACAGACAACAGCAACTACTGAACGCTCTCTAAAGGCTCGGCTCAGAGGCCAGGAATGATGCGGACTAAGGAGATACGAACCAGTAGAGATATGCTCTGCTGACTCAGGAACGAACTGGGCTGAGAGAATCCAACTTGGAATACAGTCCTGGCGCTAAAATAGGAACAGAAAAATCTCGGTGTGGAGGCTCGACTCCGCGCCATTGGAAACCGCGGCTTGGATTTCCCGCCGCGCGGCGGCCGGCTACCTCCACAGCGGCTCAGCAAGGAGAGACGCGACCGCCGAGCCCGAGAACAGAGTCGGAAACGCGACGGACAGGAAGGAAGGCTGACTGGAGGCGAGGTGAGCGAGGAACTGACTCCCTACCGCAGTCTGACTCCAGCGGAGGATTTTCTGGGCGCGGGCAGTCCTGTAAGAGCAGGGCGCGGCAGCAACTGCAGCTGCACGGTTCCCTCTCGGACGGGATTGGTGAAAGGTGCCTGGCCGGAGGGACGCTGCTCGCGGACTCCCTAGGCTGGCCTAGCCCAGATCCCAGAGCCTGACGGTGGCCCGGAGGAGCGACCGACTTCCGCGTAGGCTGCCTCCTCCGCAACTCCCTGGGGCGCAGCGGTGAGCTGGAACAACTAGCCAGCGCAATTCGATCAAGCTGTAGCTGACAGGCAGGGAAGCCGGGCCTCCTGTGTAAGATTACATTTTATAAGGAACAGAAAATATGGGGAAGGGAAGCAACAAAAAAGGCTCCTCGACCCCCAATCCTGAGAATCAGGCAATAGTGGACACTGTACCAATATACATTAAGCGCCATTTAGAGAGCCTCATAGACCAATTCAGGAATGAAGTTATCAATGACCTGAAGCTAGAAGTATGCAGAATAGTTAGAGAAATGCTAAGCACCACCCAGGAAAAAGCAGATGGTGGAGTGGAAGAATAGAAAAAGAGGGGAGAATTGCTTGATGGAGAAAACAGAGAAAGCATTGAGTATGTGAAGCAGGTGCAAAGGGACTATCAAGAAATCAAGTAGTATACCCAAGACTGGCATAACAGCTTGAAAGAAACTAAGGACAGACTATCTGAATTGGAGGGCAGACTTGAAACATGGGAGAATGAAATGAAAAACTTCTTAAAAATAACAAAGAAACACACAGCAATAATACAAAGACAAGAAGATGATAAGAGGAGCCATAACTTAAGGATTAAGAACATAAAAGAAGAAGTAGGGACACAAACAAGTGAACTACAAAAGCTACTCACAGAAATAATCCAGGAGAATTTTCCTAATTTAGCAAAAGGTAAAGATACTCAAATGTATGAGGCATACAGGACCCCAGCTACCTACAACCCTAACAGAGAAACACCCAGGCATATAATAATAAAAATTCCAGAAATTCAATACAAGAACAGAATATTAAAAGCTGTAAGAGACAAGAAACAGATCACTTACAAGGGAAGACCCATCAAAATTACAGCAGATTTCTCTTCACAAACCATCAAATCACGAAGAGCATGGGGAGAAATAATTCAAGCTTTGAAAGATAATAATCTACAGCCAAGATTGAGATATCCTGCACAACTGTCCCTGGAAATTGATGGAAAAACGAGGTGCTTCCAAGATAAAGAAGAACTGGGGGAATTTGCAACCACCAATCCAACCCTACAGAAAGTATTGCAGGATATTCTAAAAAAAGAAAAATACAAAGAACCCAGAAATAGGGGCGGGGAGGCCACAACGAATAGAGCAGAGACCAAAACGAAGAAGACAAACTGACAGCTACTGACAGAAAAAGAGCTCAACAGAAATGAGACAGAGAAGATTGGATGATAGGAACAGCTTTTTTTGGAGAAAATGACATCTTAATAGGTAATGCTGATTTAGTACCATCTTGTTTTGAAGTCTCATCTAGCTTTTGTTCTTCTGTCTCCAATGGTCTAAACAGGTTGTATCTTATTGGATTTTACTATGTACGATAGTATAAGAAAAAACCTTTTAAAGACAAGGAGATTATACAGAGACCATTGTTCATTTTCTGTTAGTCGATTCTAAATACTCTATAATGCTGTTATTCTCTTAAATGGATTTACATTGTTTTGATATACTTAATGCTACCGTATATGAAGTTGTACTCAAGGACTTCAGGGAGGGAGTCAATATGGTAACTATTTTTGGGTCAGGATTAGCTGGTGGTGAAACACTATTCTGCTTAAATGGTTATGTTTTGATCTGCCCTGTTTCGCTGTTATGCCCTCTTTTTTTCTCAATCTCCACTCCATTATTTACTTTTTTATTTTTACCCATTTAATTACAGGGAAAAATATAGCAGGATATAATATAGTAACCCACTTTGACTTTCTATTATCTCGATTTGAAGTCCTGTATTACTCTCACCATCTTGTTTTTGACTGAGGTTCCTATATTCTGTTTTGCTGGATAGTATCAGGTTCGAAAGTTTAGGCATCAGCTGAGAAGATAATGAGATTCATTATAACGCCCATTCTCGTTGACTTTTATCTACTTTTGAAGACCTACAGTGTCTCCAATGTTTTGGTTTTGTCGGTTTTATTCTTTACGGTTTTGTTCAATTGTATTACAACTAATGATATAGGCAATTCTATTAGAAATAGCGGGAGGCATTAGGGTAACCATTGTTGATCACCTTGTATTATGTTTTTATATTATCTATTATGTCCACCCTTTTGACTTGACCGATTCTGTTCTGTTATGTTACATTTGCTTTTACTCTCTTCCAAAAAAGCAACAAGAACCGTGGGAGCAATGAAACCCAAAATGTGTAATAGTCACTGTACAAAAGAGAGGAAAAGAAAGTGCTCTAAACTATATAACTGCATGTATATTTAAAAGTATAAGATAGAAAATGATATCACAGAGTTTTATTGGATCATTGAACAGAACTGTTTGCAGTATCATTGGTGGAATGTCCACTCTACAAGCTTTAATTTTGTGACTTGAACAATTATTTCTAAGATGGCAATATGTAATCCATTAACTAGTGATTTCCTACAGCGCATTTTTTTATTCTGTAAATCTGTATAACTTGTACCCCTTCACTGTTTTTTTTTCTTTCTTTTCTTTTCTCCTTAAATAAAAATTTAAAAAAAAAAAAAAAAAAAAAAAAAAGAAAGTTCAAGACCAGCCTGGGCTACAAAGTGAGCTCAAAGACAACCTGAATTGCATAGTGAGACTCTATCTCAAAAAGTCTCGCCCCCCAAAAAAATAAGAAAAAGAAAGGAAAGGTTTACTTAGCTCAAAATTTGTAGAAGTTTTAGTCCATATCTGCTGACTCTAAGGCAAAGTGGCAGAGGGACAACCATTCCTGGCTGCAAAAGCTACAGCTACAAAATGGGAGAGGAGCAAGCCTCTTTCCTTTCCTGGTACTGTACCCAAACACAGCTCCAGTTTCAGCACTGGACAATGAACCAGTCACAAACTCTAGATTCAGCTGCCTGCAGAAAGACGTCCTTTCATGAGCATGTGAGGTTTTGGATACATCCAGACATAAACCATAACACCTGTACAGTTTTTTTTTTCAATTGTACTGTTTATTAAGATAATTTTATTTTCACAAATGTAATTTAAAAACATAAAGATTTCTTTCACAGTTTTTAATTTTTTCAATTTCCTCCAGTGATAACATATTACAAAAATGTAGTTTGATAGCAATCCAAGGATACTGATATTGATGTAACCCACTGAACTTAATTAGAATTCCCCAGTTTTAACAATACTGATACACGTGCATGCATGTGTATTTAGTTCAGTACAATTTTAACATATAATTAGGTTTCTACCTCCACAATCAAAAGGCAGAATAGTTGAATATTCAAACTTAAAAATGATGCCCAAAAGGATGTTTTCAAAACTAGAAAAATAGTGAAATTGAACATTTTTCATAAATCAGATAACTTTTTATTTTCTACTTTGTGACTTGTCTTATTCTTTATCCAGTTTTATACTAAAAGTTTAGTGTTTGGGATGTTTTAAAATTGGTTCTCTATTGCACAGAGTACAAAAAAAGTAAAAGTATCCAAAGTAGATAAAACTATGAATTTCAGTTTTCTTAAAAGTATTTTTGCATGATCTGAGTTGTTGTTAGATACAACAGTTCTGTATCATTTAACCTTAGCTGTCAATCTGAGTAGATGAAGAGAGTCCTGGAGAGGTCACTGGATCACCCACCAGTACTATGCTTATTTGTGGATTAATATGCAGATGTATATAGTAAATGTGCGGTCAGGAGATGGGGCGCAGCTGAACTGGGTCACTGGGGTGTGCTTTTGGCAGGTATATCTCTTTACGATGATTTTCCTGGAACTCTGTCTCATGATCCCTATAAGGCAAGCAATATTATACCCTGTTCTTCGACCATTATGCTCTAGCTGTTTTAAGATATTTCATATCTTTTTTGAATTACATTCTCCCTTCTGTGAGAAAAATACCAAAATGGCACTCAGAGGCCAATTAAGCCTTGGCCCAAGGAGGCTTGACTACTGCTTACAGTGATAACAAAACATAGCATCATCCGAATGATAGTGGTGTTTATCAGGATGCAGTAATGTAAGATTGTGGGGTCAGAAATTTTCCACTCAGATCTCAAAGAAGGTCCAGCAAAGGACTGTTGAAAGGGTGTCATCTAAAACTATGGGAATGAAGCCAAAACTATAATCAGGAGGTCAGAGATGCTGGGACTATGGCATGTGCATGAAGGAAAGCTGTAAGTTAGGAACAAATCTAGATCAAGGGACGAGGTTCTGTGGGCAGCAACAGACAAGATCATAGGGGTTGGGTCTCCTCAGTCCTTTGGAACTCACCTTTTACTATCATCTGACCTGAATGCAATGATTTTTTCTGCTGGGTTTTGTCTTTCTTTGGTTCAATTCTTTTATTTTTCTCTATTCTTCCTCTTTGAAAAGAAATGATTCACCCTTTGTCACTGTACCTTGGAATTGCATAACTATAGTGAGTTTTGTAGAGGTTCATAGGTAAGGGTTTGCCTTGAATCTCAGAATAGATTAGAACTTGGACTTGTGAAAAATGCTATGGCCATTGATACTCTCAGGAAAGGATTATTGCCTTTCGAGTTGTAGGCAGGATAGTTGTGTTATATTTAGAGAAACTAGAACAATGCTAATGTCTATTCGGGGATTAAATATAGTTCACAGGAGATGTGTTTGGGTAGCAAGCTGCAAAGGAATGGCTAGGATGGCTGTGATGGAGCTCTTACTTGACACGTTTTGGATTCAGTCCTGGTGACTGGTGAAGCGCACTTCTAAGGTGTTCCCAGATGGGTCCTAGAGGTGTGGCTTTTGGGTCTGTGTCTACTTCCTTGCATTTTCCTCTCTGACAATCTCCCTCTGCTCTGCTTCTTGGTATGTATGAACTAAGCCAGTTTTCTCAGTATCACTTTTGTATCATGATGTGTCTACCTTAGAACCAATAGTTCATGGAGGGAAATCATGGCAAATAAAACCCATTTTTCTTTAAATTGTAGGTATTGGGGCTGTGTCTGGGAAGGAGAAATCTGACTGAAGCAGTATGTCTTTTTACAATTTTTATTTATTCATTTTTTGTAATCTGCATATTGAACTCAGGGTTTTTGAACTGAACTTTTTTTACTTGGTCCTTTTTTATGTATTTTTATTTTTAAAAATAAAGTCCAAGTCAAAAAATTGCTCAGGCTGCGCCCAAACTTCTGATCTTCCTCAGGCTCCCAAAGTGCTGGGATCACAGGAATGTTCTATCAGGCCTAGATCATAGTATGCTTTCTTTTGAGACATTTCTAGTTGTATTTTAACACTTTGAAATTGGGTTGTTTTGCTATTACATTGACTGAATTTCTTTTATATTCTGGTTATTAACTATTATCAGGTATTAGTTTGCAAAATTTCCTCACTTTCTGTAAGTTGTCTTGTTGTTTTGTTCATTGTTTTCCCTGCTGTACACTAAAATTTTAGTTTAATTTACTCCAATTTTTAAAATTTTCTTTTTCTCTTTCTTTTTTCTGTTTTGGTTGTCCATTGCTATGGATTAAAAACTGGTTGTCAACTTAATGCCAGCAGAATTAAATCACCAGGGTGCTGAGTGCAGATATTCCACCTGAGGAAAGTTGCCAGCACAAATAGAAATATGGAGAAGGAGAAGCTGTGTGTTGAGGCATTGAGGCATTGTGGGTTCTCCTACAAGTTGCTGTTTGAGCCATTGGTTTTCCTGGATAAGCTCTGGTGCTCACAAAGAGCATTGCTTCCTGGCTTTAGAGGGGAAGACATGTGTCGCTTGCCCTAGGATGAACTTGTCATGCTGGCTTCCTGGCGTGTACTGGACTGTGCTTGCCATTGGAGGAGCTTGGGGCCTCCGTGTTGCTGAGGATGGCTGTAGTGTTTCAGGAAGCCCTGGCTTTTGTTTTGAGTGTGACTTCTCTGCTGCAGCATAGTACCCTTAACCTACTGGCACAGCTCTTTCACCCCACTGTCATAGACTTTATAGCTTCCACCATTGGCCTTTGGGCCTTCCGGGCATCGATCTATAACAGAGACTTGCATGACTCTTTCTTGTGGGCTCTAGATATCCAGTTGGACTCATTGGAGACACTGTCATGAGCCCTTGGTTTTCATCTGGACTCATGGGGGACATTGTTGTGGGATTTAGGCACTTGGCCAAATATTCCATGTCTCTAGTGTTCTGGATAGATTTCCTGCATTTCTTTGTGTTAACTCTGGGTGACCATTATAAAATAATATTATATAAACTCCATGTCCTGATTCTAATTGTTCTCTGCAAAACCCTTGACTACAACATCCATTATATACCATAAACAAGAAATCATTGCCTTTTCTAACATCATAAAGAGTTTTCTCTGCTTTTTTTTTTTTTTTGGTAGTAGTTTAATAGTGCCACTTCTTATATGTAAGTATTTAATCTGTTTGATTAAATAATTTGAATTACTTTTATAAAATGTATGTTGGGCTGGTTCCAATCTTCTACATGTGGATATAGCTTTCCTGGCACCATTTACTGAAGAGCCTGTCCTCATTTCATTGTGTGTTTTCAGATCCTTTGTAAAAATATAAGTGGACTGTAAATGTGTAGGGTGATTTCTGGACTTGCTACTCAGTTCCACTGGTTCACTGTTTTTTATTTTAATGCCAGTTGCATGCTGTTTGATTTCTAAAGCTTTGCATTTCATTTTGAAGCCAGGAAGTATAATGCTACCTTTGTTCTTTTTGCTCATGATTGCTTTGGCTACTTGATACTGTGTTGGTTATACATAAATTTTAAGATTTTGTCTAACTCTGGGAAGAATAATGCTGGTATTTTTGGATGAACTACATTGAATCTATGGATTTCTTAGAATGGTAAGAATATTTTAATAACATTAACTCATTCAATCCATAAATATCAGGCATCTTTCCATTTCTTTACATCCTCCTTTCATCAATATGTTTGACAGCTCACATTCCTTGTTTGCAATGTGAATATGTCCTTTATTTCTTCTTTTGGCTAAATGTAGCTAATACCTCTAATACTATGTAGAATAAAAATGGTAAAAGTGATATCCTTTTATTCTTCTATACCTTAGCATAAAAGTTTTCAATTTTTCCCCCTTCAGTATGATATTAACAGTGAGTTTATCATAAATAGCCTTGATAGCTACAGTGTTTTGTTGAGTTTTATCAATAAGCAATGTTGAATTATAGTCCAAATCTTTGCTGTGCTTCTATTGAAATAGTATCTTTGATTGATGAATGTGGTGTACGACATTCACTGGTTTGAATGAACAACACCTGCATCCCAGAGATGTATCCTGCTTCGTCACAGCAAACACTGTTTTTAATTTGCTGTTGATTTGTCTTGTTAGTATTTTGTTCAGGATTCTTTTTATTTTATTTTATTTTTGTCTTTTTCCTTTTTATCAGTACCAGGGATCGAACTCATGACCGCACACTTGCAAGACAGGTGCTTATGCCGCTGAGCTAAACCCACAGCCTCTGTTCAGGATTCTTTTTTTTTTTAATTTTATTTAAGGAGAAAAAGAAAAAAAAAACAGAAAAAGGGCACAAGTAATACAAAATTTAAAAAATAAACAGTAAGAAATCACTAGTTAATAGATTACATATTCTCATCTTAGAAATAGTTGTTCAAGTTACAAAATTAAAGCATATAAAGTGGACTTTCAAGCGGTGAGACTGCACACAATTTTGTTCAATAATCCAACAAAACTCAGTAATATGGTTATCTACCTTATACACTTAAACATATATGCAGTTATAACCTTTAGAGCACTTTCTTTTCTTTTCTTTTGTACACTGACAATTACACATTTTTGGGTTTTATACATTTGCGTTCATCTAAGATACTTCCCCATAGTTTTGTGGGGTTCTTTTTGGGGGATCTTGTTTTGATATCATTGCATTACAGTGTGAAAAGATTTCCTTTCCTTTAATTTTTTTAATACTTTGAGAATAATTAGTATTAGTGATTGATTGGTGGTTGGTTTTGCAGTGAGGCCACCAGATCCTAGAGTTTTCTTCAATAGAAGGCTTTTTAATAGTGTATGGTTTATATTTAGATATCTCACCAAAGTGTCACGTGATCGCAGGTGTGGTTTGGGAGGTAACTGGATTGTGAGGGAATGATGCTTAGCCACTTATGAGTTTATTCCTAACTGTGATGCTAGAAGATGAAGCCTGGTAAGAGGAGGTGTCCCTAAGGACTGGAAGGGGCATCTGCATCTCTCACTCTTGTTTTGATAGCTCTCTGCTCCCTGCCCTCCATTCTCTGAGGTTTCTCCTCTGCCATATCTCCCTGTCTCAGAGTCCGTCAACTATGGACAGGAAACCATACAAACTGGGAGGCAAAATAAATGTTTCCTCCATTAAGTTACAGATGTCCGGCACCGTGTCTTAGAAATCAGAAAGTATCTAAGAAAATTGGTGCCTCAATATCCTTGCTCATTATTAGTGTATTCAAGTTATCTATTTCATAATTATTCAATTGGGGCACTTTGGCAGTGTCAAGCACTATGTCCAGTTTTTCTATATTTCAAATTAGTTGACATTTTTCATAATAATTTCTATAATCATGTTTTTTCTGTGCTTTAAGTTATAGCTCTATATTTTAATTTCTGACTTAATATTTGAACTCTCTTTTATTCTAGGTCTTACTAAAGACCTTGCCAGTTGTTGATCTTTTCACAAAACTCCTTGTTTCATTGATTGTTTGTATAGATTTTTGTTGTTTTTTTATCTCCGATCTGAAGTCTACTGTTTCTTTTTTTGTACTAATTCTGTATTTGTTTGTCTAATTCTGTGAGATGTTTCGTTATATTATCTACTTGAGATTTTTCTACTTTATTGTAAACACTTATTCCTATCCCTGCTTTGACATACGCTGTTTATTATTATATTTTTTTTCTTTTTTGTATACTGTTTCAATTTTCATTGCCTAAAAAATTTAATTCCTCTTTTAGCTGCTTCATTGTTGTTCAGGAGCATATTCCTAAACTTCTGCATATTCATATTATTTCCAGAGTTCCTGCTGGTTTCTACTTTCATTCCATTTTGGTTGCAAAATATACTATGTTGCTTTTATGTTTGTGAATTTTTTTCTGATTTTTTTCCCCTAACACATGGTCTTCCTAGAGAAAGGCTGCATATACAATTGAGAAGAGTGTGTACCCTGTGCCAATGGACAGGTTACTCTGCAAATGTCCATTAGCTCCACTCAGTCTAACATGTGAGTAGAACTCTTACTAAGAATATTTATATGCATTCCTGATATCACTCGATCAAGGTACTTAAACCCCATGGAGCTCATTTTTAATGTATAAATTTATGAATTTTTAATAAAAGGTATGTATATTGCATGTATAGTTATCATTAAATTGAAAATATATACAATTTGATTGACTTTTCAAATAATCTCTAATTTGTTATTCTTGTTTTTATTGTAAAATTGTGTATGCTTCTTACTTCTGTTATCTGGTAAATGAATGAAGAGAAGAATAACATACGTAGGGGCTGGGGGTTTAGCTCAGCGGCATAAGTGCCTGCCTTGCTAGCAGGCAGTCGTGAGTTTGATCCCTGGTACCGATAAAAACAAAAAAGACCAAAAAAAAAAAAGAATAACATATGTATATCATTAATGTTAATATAAGGACAGGAAAGTTTACAATAAATTAAATGCATGAAATGAATTTTACATAGGATAGGAGATATGACATCAGACTCATAATAACTTATTAAATGCATACAGAAGACACTGTACGTATGCCAGTTTAGGATGGGCTCTACATTGTAGTGCAGTTAGAATTCTGAAACTAATGGGAACAATTTTTTCAGTTTTACAATAACTGTCAGTAATCATAGGGTTTAAAGTAAGTAAATATAAAATATAATCTCTGTGAAAAGAAGGAATGAAGTAGTGGGCAAAACATATTGTTGGAACGTGTTCTCAATTATATCTTCAGACAACTTTTACTCTTAAAGCATTAAGACTTCAGACATAAAATTAGTAGATTCATTGAACAAACATCTATGAACTAGCATTTATTCTTATATCTCTGTCTTTGCTTAATTATGTCTTCTATTAAAATGACTGTATTATAAATGAGAAAATCAAACCCACTAAGTATATAAACAATGTGCAATTCAATTATGAAAAAGTTCTACACTGAACATAATTAGATAAAATTACTCTTTCTCTGGTGTAAAGATTAAGTTGGTATCATGTAGATTCTAATCCTTCCACTGTTCTGCCCTTAATAAACAAATGAAGAATGACATTATATAATACATAGCTAAAATTGAATATGTGCTTCTGCAGTTTTCAAAATATAAGTGATTATGACTATTAAAATCTTTAACATTTTTATAATATTGGATATATGCAGCATGTATGCAATTTGGTTTTTTCCTTTTATATAAATATATTCTAGAGAGTAATCATTTGGATATTATTTCTGTTTTTGTGCAACTCTCTTGACCTATTAATTATAATTAGATTTTTCGTTTTTTTTTTCTTTCTTTGTTTATGTAGGGTTTTAAAGACTGTTTTTCTTTTGCTACATTTATTAATTAAAGGATAGTCTTGGTAAATGCGCAGAATATACATCAGGTCTCTGACATGCTTTATGTGAGAATGTTTCCTGCCATCTACTGGCCTGATGACCTCCTTCCAGTCACTGAATTTTGTTTTGTTTTGCTTTGTGTTAATTTAGGAGACATTGATTCAGGGCCACTTGTTTTAGAGAATTATTGCATGACAAAAGTTTCTCATTTTTTACTTCTTCCATTCAAATTCACAAGATAAGAAGTTCCTATTGTGTTCTTTTTTCTTGTCTTTACTGTTTCCTGACGCAGGGCACACACCAGACATGAAATATTATTTTTATGTTGTTTTTTTTCCTCATTTACTCTAGCACAGCCTAATTTGAACCCAGAAAAACAAAAAGTATTATTCCCCCGTTAGCTATTATTTTTCCATTTATAGAAATAGTTACAATAACAGTAATAGGGTTATGCTTTTGTTAAACATGGGCATATCACAACATCATCTCTGCTTAAATAGAGCTCCTGTTATGCTGGGACACAGTTCTGTGCTGTTATGTGGTAGGGGAAACTAGTGTAACAGTCTCATTTTTTGAGGAGATTTGGAGAGTTAGTCGCATAAAATATTGTAGCTGGATTTACTTAACTTTTTAGATAATAAGGTCATCTTAGCAGTGATACTTTTTTTTTTCTTTCTTGCACCAGAGTGCCTCTAACAATAAGTTTAACATAACTGAGGAAATTAGTTTCTTTTGAAATCAGAATTCCTTGTGTAAACTTAGTGGAAAGCTATTCTATTGTTCATATGTAGGTTTTCCCCTCTACTTCATTAAATTATCATTCCTGTGCACTTCATAAAATCACTTAACGATATGCAAAGTATGAAATAGGCAAAATTTAACAAATACATCTTATGTTCCCACTTAAAATAATTTGAAAATTAGTTTTAAATTGTGAAGTTTTAGCCTTGACTTCAGTTTAATGTAGTGTTTAGAGAGTTCTGTATAACACACCAAGTATTATATTCCATGGAGTCAAGTCTTTACAAGGCAAAAATAGTTATTCCCAAAATAAAGATTTGTGTATGGTTACAATAGTCCTTTATTGATAGTTAAGTATCATTTACCCCCATATTTTATAGTCTATCTATAGACTTACTGTAGGCTTTTTCATCAAGTCAGTTTAAAACAAATGTTATCATTGAGAGAGTCATCAGTAAAAAAAGACCAGCATCTTATAACTTTCTCCACACAGCAATGATTTTCTTCTTGTCACACAATGTGTGTAAGAAGATCTTGAATTTTTTAACAAGAGTTTATATGAAGACTTAGAATTTCAAATTGAGGATCATAGATTCCAATAGAAACTAAAATGTGACCCAATAGGGAAGAATTTTTGAGGTCTTTTTCTTAAAAATTAAGTTTATTGGTACATTTTTTAGTTATTCATAATGGTCACATTCATTACAGGGAATTTTTTATCTATACATGATATAACCTGATTCTTTTATTTCCCCATTCCCCTCCTTGTCTTCACCTCTCTTTCCTTCCATATTTACAAAAGCTTTGTTTCTATTATTTTCCTTTTATTCTCATCACTTTTTTCTGTCCTTTGCTTCCTTCCCCATTCCCCATCCCTAGTTTTCCTTCCCATTTGAACACTTTATTCTTATTTTGAGGTCTCTTAAATGATAAAAAGGAAAATAACATGAAAATTACAAGGCTATGCGTAAATAAAGATGTTAGGAGGATACATTTTCTCCCATAGTTCTTTGGTCCATGGATTTGCTCAGAGCGTATAATTGCTCCAGAAAGTAGTAGGTTCCACGGTGTAATGGTTAGCACTTTGGACTCTAAAGCCAGACAGTAGATTAGGCAGCCCTTGAGATGTTTTTTTCTCAGCAAATGACTATTATTCGACATTTCAATGAGTTTATATAGTTGTCACCAGGCACACTATGGGGGATGGTTGAAAAACAAAGTCATTCTTGTCAATTTTCTTTGATATATTTTACTGATTTCTGTGGTTATCCATCACACATACCCTCTCTCTCTTCCCAAAGGGAAGAAAATACTAACAATGTTATATTGCAAATTTTAACTAAGTCATAATTAGCTACATTTGAGGTCATTATATGCAAAATAATCATGCTGTTGGTCATGATTTCCCCCCCAAAATTCTAAGATAGGTAGGAAATGCATTTTAAAGCTTTATTTCCTAGAGAAGATTATGATTCCCTAGTGTTGAAATTAAATAAAGTAGTCAGAAGCCTTATGCAGTTTTAAGCATCAACAGTATCCTTTTTTTCTCCAAATGTATCATTCTCTGCCTCTGTGCTGGAAGAATTTAGCAGATTAAACCTAATGAACAAGTACAATATTTTCCTTTGTCCACAATTTCTCTGTATATGGATTTATCTCCCTACGGTACTTAATGTACAAGAAAACACTAGTAATATCAAACAATCAAAATCTTATCCATTGACCTGCAAAGAATTTGATGCTAAGAGAATGGCAAGATATTCTTCAATTACATCTTTCAAAATTTGCATCCATCCAACACTGAATAGAGCAAATGATCCAGAATTTAGTTGCCGTGGCAATCTCTAGAATATTAAGCTGACTTTTAGAATGAAATGATCTTGATAAATTTTAAAATAGTAAAATATATTACATGTTGCAAAAATTCATAAATACGAGATTGTTCTTACAATAACAGGCTTTTTAAAAAAGCTAGTATATTCCTTTTTATTAAACTTTTGAATAATTATTATGCCATATGTTAGGTAATTAATATTAAAAAGACACTTGAATTAATCCTTCCATCTGGTCTAGAATATGTTTAGAAAAATAGACTTTACTGTTAGATAGGAAGTTTATTTTGCAGCATAAAATAGAAAACAAAACAAACTAATTGAGGTTTGTACTAGGTATGAGTTTGCCTTTCTCACCTAACAAAGCTGCAAAATGCTATAAATTTGGGTAAGCATTTGTACCGCTGTCACAGGACCTTGGCTTCTCTGCTCCATCACATCACACTCTTAGAAGTACTCTTTGACCAGATGATTTAATCCAATACCTCCTTATGCCAGGAAGACAAACTAGTAGAGCAAGGAGAAAAGAGTGTACCTCAAAAGAAGACTTTGTGGAAGTCCCATGGACTCTTGACCTTAGAGCTCACTGACCAGAATACAGTCACATCCAAATATAGCAGCCAGGAAATTGTACTGGAAACAGTCTTTTCCATGGGCATCACTAGATTCTGTTGCTAACAAGGAATTGGAACAAGTGTTATGGAAAGCAGTGAGGAAGTTCTATGACAGTTTTTTACAGATTCATATACTCAAAAACAATTCATAAACATTTTCAAAGTTTGTATTTGAAAATTATGGAAATAAACAAGTTATACTTTAAAAGTAGCTATTTGGATGATAGCTATTTGGATGATAATGGTGATAGCTGTTGATTAGCTTTGTATAAATGAAGTTCAGTGGTTCTTTAACTCATTTGACATAACTAAAATAGCAGACAGCATTGTTCATTTTATTGTTCGCTTAAATCTGGGAAAATTTAGTAGCGCCCCCCCCCCTTCGCCGTAAGTCTAGCTGGAGAAATGGGCGAGAAAGTTTGCTAGAGTTGAAGCAGAGAAAGAATTTAGGTTTTGCATTTAGATTTTGCTGTCTTTCTTAGTTTCTGTCAGTTCACTTGATCTTTTTGGCTACTGCTCTTCATCAATATCTTATGGTTCTTCAGGAAATTCCTCAATAAATTATCTAATCTGTCATATTTCCTTCCTTGCAATCAATAACTCTCCCCCTGAAAAGTGGTAGCTTATTTTGAAAGAAGCACTTTATTCATCTTTGTAGATAGAACACTGCTTATGATAGTTGCATATATTTTTTAACTGTAATGGATTTAATTGGCTATTAAGTGTATTTCTTTCTTTTTTTTTTTTTTTTTTTGTATCGGGGATCGAATTCACAACTTTGCATTTGTCAAGCAGACACTCATGCCACTGAGCTAAACCCCGGCCCTTAACTGCCTTTTCAACTAACAACATCTTAATGTATGACAAAGTTATCAAGATCTACTTCCATCAGAAATAGTTTATCTTTGTATGAGACAAGTAGTATTATCATGCTCTATAGTTTCCCTAAGACTTTCAAACTAATTTGATAGTTCTATACTCTAGCAATATTTGGTGTATAAATTGTTGCCTTAAAAATTTCTTACTGAAGTTTTCTTGGAAAGGGGTGTAGTTACTCAGTGCTTCTCAAACTGCTTTTTGGAAGCAAGATAAAGCGAAAGAATTCTTAAATATATTCATAGAAATTCAGATGTTGTGATTGCAACCTGGATTTTTGACACTAAGACATGAAACCATTTCAATGGGAATTAATAAAGATTTTTATAAATTTTACCTTAAAATGGAAGAGGAAGCAAATGTATAATAAATCATTTTAAAAGTGTTTAAGAAAAATCTTCAAAACTGTTAAAGATTGATTCACAGTCTCAAGAAGTTTAATGAATTCCAAAGAAGATAAATTCCTCTGATACCATAGCATTAAAGTAACATTGTCTAAAACACAACCAAACTATAAAAGAAGGAGGGATCATGAGAATTTAAGAATTGAACTGAAAACACGATATGATATATTCAAAGCAAAAGCAAAAAGAAAGATGACTTCTAACCTAAAACAGTGATATATGGAAATATAATTCTGTCCTTAAATAAAGAAAAGTAACTGCCAATCTGAAGCTTTATGCTCTGAGAAAACTGTTCAAAAATATTGTGAAATAACAGATTTAGAAAAAAAAAATTCTAGCATGACTACACATTAAACAACCTCCACCGCAACAAATCAATTCTTTAGGAAGAAGAAAAATAATCTCAAAAGTAAAACACAAAACTTGAAAACAAAGACTATCAGGAAATTTAAATACACGAGCAAATATCAGCACATATTACAAAGCAATAATAACGGGGGAAAATAAAATTTTATGCACTGTTAAAATTCAGTAAGTCAGAGTGGAAAGAGAACGAAGGAGGAAATTGACCTGAGCTGAGATCTTAGTGCTCAAACGTGTATCTGGCTGCTGACATGGTCTGGAGACCCCAACCTCCACTTCTTCAGTCTTTCAGTGAACTCACACCAGTATTTGCAGGGACCTTCTGGCCTTCAGTCTTAGACTGGCCCTGCATCTATGGTCTTTCTTGTTCTAAAACTTCCACTTCTCGATTGAGTTGCTAGCTACTGGTTCCTCCTTACACCAGGGTCCAGCTGGCCACTGAGGACTATCCAGACTCTGATCCTACAAGTAAATCTAATTAATTCTTCAGTTATAAGACACCACTTACCTCAACAAATTTGATTTTGAATCAATTATGATTCAAATTTTAGTTAAAGTGAAATATATTAGATCTATTCAACTATACAGAAAGGACTTATCTGCTTTTTTAGTATGAAGATCAGTTTTACATGAAAGTAGGGGTAAGTTACATAAAACTATATCCAGAAAATAGCCCCGTAATGTTTGTCATACCAAAAGTGCGACGATTGCACCATTCTTTTTGGCTCACTTCTGCTAATTTATGTTACATTTCTTTCCCTGTTTTATTTCCTTGTTAATTTTATAGATGTACTCACCATAAACATTATAAAATTAGGTATTATCCATCTCTTGCATGCAATGATGGCATTATGCTTTCATATTTATATGTACCTTAAGCATTCAAATTTCATTTATAGTCACTGTTTAGCCCTAGTAAAATTTCTTTACATGGGTTTTCAAAGGATCTGGAATTATAGTAACTTTCCAGAAATTTGTGTAAGGAAGTCTGAAAGTTAATGCATTCCTATCTCAAAGTTTGTCTTTTAACACCTTGAAGCTGGATTAACGAAACTAATATTGTTCAAATCTTTGTTTGAAAATTAACACAACAATCACTATATTTAACTGCCCTACTAAAATATGTCGGTACTATAATAGTTGTTTTACTCTTTACATTGTGAAGTACTTTATTACTTTCCAGTTATTTTCTTATGAATTTTACTCTTTAAAGTTGCTTTGTTATCCTGTCATTTAGTACTTTCCATTTTTCCCACTTCTCCCAAGATTACACCATCTTTCTCTTAAAAAATTTAGATCTCTGGCAACTTTTGCTTGAATTCTTAATTTATCTTGTTTATCAAGTTCTCAAGTTTTGTATTTTTCTTATCATTATATTATCATCATTTGACATTCTGTGAATGTTTATAGGACTGTAAAGTTAGTCATGTTTGGACTGAGTGATAAAAGAAGCTCTGCTACAGTTTGGATGCTGAATAGTTTGCAATTTCTTTAACGCACATAAAACTAGGTAAAAACCTGACTTCTTTAGTTTAAATATAATGTAAATTTAGTTTTAAAAAGTACTTTAATGCACATAAATAACATTTTTCACACATATAAAGATTTGTATCCATCAATATTTACTTCTTTCATCAGTTAGGAACTCAGCTCCTGTCCTGAGAAGGAATGCAGTGTTCCAGGGTAGGTCATAATTCAGCCACTGCTAAAAACAAGTGATGAGAGCACATTGTGTAAGGCAATAAGCACTTGAACAAGTTCAGTTCTGGTTTAATCAGGTATATTTTACAGGTGATTGGCTTTGAAGCTCGCTAAAACCTCTAAAACTGGGTAGCCATCTTATAAAGACACAAACAAAAATATTCACTTAATCTGATCTTTGTACTTAATGAAGTAGGAAGACCTTCAGAAGGAATTATCATCAGATCTGAAAATAATTCCATTTTTAAAAACACAACTATTATGAGAAATACAAAAAGTCATATATGCCTTACATGATGAGATTTAAAAGACAGTTAAACTGACTTATAGGATTTCAACATTACAATAATTTTTTGGAGGGGAGGTGAAATGATCCCTACCTAAGGGAAAAGTCAGAATTCATGTGACATAACTGAGTCAGAATGTATGCATTCCAGCTCAGTACGGATTATAAGCAATTCATTCCTGCTGTTACTATTGTGAGGAAACACTGTGATAATGATTAAGGGATTTAATCTAATTATTATTTTCATAATTAGGATGTTACTTTAAATATGAGCTAATGATCATAATATCAATTGAATATTATTTACTGTAGAAAAATATTTGAGAACATGACAGATAATATCTTAGATTCTGAACAAGAAAACACAGACATGGGACATCAAAATTGTTTCAAGTGAACATTTCATAGCAAAAACCTGTTGTGAAGCACTTATTGTAAGGCACACTTAGTACTTAATTTCATGTTATTGCAGCTCAAACACCAGAAAACTAAACTAGAAGTAACTTATTTTGTCAAAAACAGGACACTATTAAGAGTAGTACAGTCAGAACTGTAGGAATGATTGATAAGGATGTCACTATGCCAAAACCCCTATGAAACATCTATACTCAGAATGAGATAATTCTGCAAAACTGAAACTTGCTCTGCAAGTTAAATAACTGTGCAGTTTTCTTTTTTGTCTCTTCTTCACTGTGTAAAATTATTATCATCAGTTTTCTGACATGAACTTCTGTAGCATGCAGTCTAAAACAAGTCTGCAGCCAGGCACGGTGGCTCACAGCTGTAATCCCAGCACTTGGGAGGCTGAGGCAGGAGGATCATTGCAAGTTCGAGACCAGCCTAGGCTACAAAGTGAGCTCAAGGCCAGCCTGAACTGCATAGTGAGATCCTGTCTCAAATGGCAAAAAACAAAACAAAACAAAACAAAACCCCAAGTCTGCAAACTTTTTGTTATTCCTTTGTGTTCAACTATTTGGCCAAAAAGCCAATCAGTTTGGAATGAAAACAGTTCATATATATCCAAAAAAACAATTATATCTAGTTGTTTAAAGGTTTGTACATTCTTCCAATAATGAGATAAAGTATGTAAGGCAAGGTACTATTTGAAATAAGGGTCAATAACATGAATTAAAGGGAAAATATATGATATTTTCTATTAGCTACATAATAATCCTTATCAAAGAGAAATAATAATTTGTATTGTAAAATATATTCTGGTCTGTCCATTAACCATGTTCAGTCCCAATATTTTGTTTAATTATCAATTTAATTTTTGGTGGAATTTTTAAGCAGCTATTTTTCCTTCTCCAAATATGACAAGTGCAGATACTGCTATGTTAAAGCAATAAAACTGTGCTCAAGGGTTTTGAATGTGGAAGATAGACATTGAAATATTTCACTCAGTCTGATAACTGCCCATAACTACACATCCATGCATGAATATACTAATGCTTAATTATCTTTAAAATGTAGAATTAACTTTTACTTTTTTCATAGGAAATCATTCGCTAAGTATAATTATTCGAATTTTATAATATTGCATCCAATTTGCTTATAGCACACTTTGATAATGCATTATTGATGGGTTAGTATTTCTAGACCCTTGATGAATATTATTGTCATAGAAACAAACTACTCTTCTACAGTTCAGGTCAAGGTAAAGCTACTAAAATAAAATTGTTGCTATACTCCACAGGATATGGTTTAGCAACATGATAAACTCACAGAACTCAATAAAAATGTTGAAAAGATGTGGAGAAATTAAATGGTGATGGAGTCTCAAATGAAAAATTTTGTAGCAGACAAATTCACAACCTAGGGCAGTCCCAACCTGGGCTACAGATAGCAGAGTATGAGAAAGCATTTTGATTATTCTCTGTTCTATTTAGTATCATTATCAACTCAATTATTTCTACATCCTTATGAAAGAAGAGGATTTTAGCTCTGCACCAAACATATCTTTATAAAGTCAATTGTAATATTAAAGCTGTACTATAAATTACTAATTTGGAACCCTACCTAATAGATATTATGAACAACATTTTACTAATGTATAATTGTCTTTTTTACTTAAATTACTGCTTTAATTCTTCACATATTTGGGCTTATTGTTTTGTTTCCATGTTTCAAACTCTCTTCCACATTGCAGAAACCTGAAGGCAAAGAAAAGTGCCACCCAGTCACTTCCAGATGGTTGTTGTACAACTTTCTAGAACAAAATTCTTTCTAAAACAACCAGTTACTCCATCCTTCACTTGGGTACTTCTTGAGAATTTTCTTCCACTAGAACTGTATCAGAACACTTGATACCACTCATGGTTATTTGCAATGTATGTTGAATGAAATTCTCAACTTCTGTGAGTCATTCTTATTTTCATCCTGAGAATAAAAGTTTGCGACTCCAGATGCAGCCTGTATGTTCATATATGTTCCTTATTTACCATTGTTTCTTCCACCATTATTATAGGGCACCAACATAATAAGAGACAGAAGGGACACTAGAAAAAGTTTCACATGAAAGTAGGTTACAGTAAGGATAAACAGATTGGTCTAACATCTTATAATATCTTCCACTCTCCTACTCTATGCCTGTAAAATAAATATAACTATAGAAGCCTGAATTTTGAAAAGAACAGTTAAAATGGAGAAGTGTCCAGGAATATCTTGAAAGAGCACCCACTGAGGGGTCAGCAAACAGGGAACACCCCAGCTCTGGGGCGACAGAGGCTCCCTAAGGGCAGCCATCCTGGCATAACATAGAGGCAAGTGTTTCTGTACACCCCTGCAAAGGCAAGGTTGCAAAAGTTGCCAGGACTTGCTAAGAAACCATGTTAAAAATAATGATATCTGAGGAAAAGATATAATAAAAAGAAGGGAAAATCCAGCAAAGCAGTAAGGATAGGTAGGCCATCACACTGGGAGTTAAGAGTGTGTATTAAGCACTCTGAAGAGAAGAATGCATTATTAAAAACATAGAGTGGAAAGAAAGAAATATAATTTAATGTATGAAAAAAGTATATAAACTCTTATTAGTACTTTCACAAAGATGAAAGATGGAGACAAGTTTCAAGCAAATGTAAATTACAGGAAAGCATGAATAACAAATGTGACCACATCAAACAGAACTCAAGCTCAAATATCACATATTTAAACTTCTAACTGCTATTCACAATTAAGTTATGTATATCCATGAACTACTCAACAAAGTCAAACTAATAAAGCAAGAAGTAACCTGATAATGCTCTGCTAATTTTCAGTCTGACAGGGAAAATTTTGGACCAGAAAACATATAAGCACAGATAATGTAAACATCATGATGACAATAGATCTAATGAATATATAAATTTATAAAAAAACTCTCATTTGTTTTTTAATCTCAGTTTTTATTTTATTAGTACATGTTGCAGTATATGAGTTTATATTCATTTTGGGGAACAGGTACATGTATATAACAATTTGTTTCTTTTTTAATCTCCTTCCCCTTCTCACCTCTGTCCCTTCTACCTAAATCTCTTTATACTTTTACTCGTGTTCTTAATATTATTCTTAGCTTATGTTTATGACATGCTTCATTTACATTCCTTTAGGAATTTGGTATCTACACATAGCTCAGATATACAGAACATGCTTTCTTTTCAAGCTTAGTGTAAGTGCACTTTATTATTAGAGCATTAATTTGCATACATTTCAACAAGTTTGTGACAGTAAACATTTATTTCTTCACCGTGTAATAATAAATTTAACAAAAATGTTCTTTTTTAGGTCATTATGCATTATTAAATATTTCATTAATCAAAATAGAAATCCTGTACTGTAAACAAATTGCAAAACTAATAAAAATTAAACATTAGGTTCCACAGCATAGCATACTATTGAAGAGGTAATTACAGGAAATTTTATATCTTAAATTCCTACATTTCATAGCAATGATAACAAAGAATAAAAGTAAATATTTAGCTAAGGGTGATGGCACACACAGGTAGTCCCAACACTGCTTGAGACTGAAGCAGAAAGATTAAAATTGAGCAATTTAGTGATTTTGTATAGCCTGATTTTGTTTGTTTGTTTGTTTTTGATACCAGGGATCAAACTCACTGCCTTACACTTGCCAGGCAGGTGCTTAAGCCACTGAGCTAAATCCACAGCCATGAACCTATCTTAAAAAAATAAACACATAAAAATAGGTTAGGAATGTAACTCAGCACAGATATCTGGGGTTTAATCTTTAGTTCTGCAAATGAAAAAGTAAGGTGAGAAAAAGGAATCAAAATACTAAACTCTGAAAACTAGAAAAAAAGAAGATCCTAACAATGAAATACTATGAAAATAAAATTGTGTTTCTCTTAGGCAAAGCAGAGACTGATAGTCTCAAAGAGTCTCACAGTCTTGTCTTCTTGAATAAAACTGTGAGCCATTCGGTAATATACCCTCATTACTTATCCCCGCCCACAGATGCCATCATCTTCATCCTACTTGCTGAACCAAATATCACATATATTTTATCACATCTCTTTGTGAACAATGGTCTTGAAAGAGCAGATTTAAAATAAATACGCAAACACTGAAGTCATACTTCGAATCCACAGGTCTCTTCAGTTTCCACTAATTGTCCTTATTTTTAGTCGTGTTTTCAAAGCATTACTCATGTGAACTTTTGTCAATCTGTTGTATTTCTTTTGGCCATCAGCTCTTGTGTTGTCATTTACTATAATTCTCAAGAATATGTAAATGACTTTTAGATTTCCAAAATAGTTTATTTACACTGGTTGTAGTGTGTGTGTGTGTGTGTGTGTGTGTGTGTGTGTGTGTGACACTCCAGATGTCTGTGTGATTTAAGATTTCCAGTAGATCTGTGACAATCTCACATTTATGTCTTTCCTTTTACCCTAGATCTTATCTACTTTTAACAATGTGTTTTCTTCTCTTTGAGTTTTAATATAAAATTACCCTATACTTAATTAGCTACTCTTCAGAGACTGTCTTGCCTCGGGTGACTTCAGCTAACCTGATGCCACCTACATTTCTGGACCAGAAATATCTGTTGTCTGAATATAATCAGTCACCTCAAAATAAATATTGCACATTGAATTCATCTCCTTTTACTCTACAATGTTGCTTTTCCTGTTATCATTTCAGTGAAGGAGCTCATGCCTAACTGGGAAATGTAGTAATTCTCCTGATCTTACCCCTCATCGCCTTCTAACATCCAAGAAATCAATAAATTCCATGTGTCTGAACATTTTATAGTTTTCCTAAGCCAGTCATGGTGCTATATATTATTTCAGCTACACAAGAGGCCAGTGCAGGAGAATCACAAGTATCAATCACGCTTAGGCAGCTGAGAACCATCATGAGACCCAGTCTCAAAATAAAAAACATGAGGTAAGGATGAGAATGTAGCTCAATCAGTAGATCCTGGGTTCAGTTCTTAGTATTGGAAAAATAGTTGTTTACCTGGCTTCCGCATTATTTTTTTTAAGTCACTAACTTTCTGCTAATCCGTTTTTATTTCTTGATTTTTATTGCAACAGTAAAATACTATTGTTTCTTTTAATACATTTATCTGTATATCTTCCTCACACAAAATCATATTACAGCAATAATATTATTAAAATATGAGAAGAAATTATTCTACAAAGTACAACACGATACATGCCATCATTTGAATGCCATGGAGAGCCTATGGTTGAATGGTTAGCAAATCAGAGACTAGGTTGATTCAAATTATTGAAATTCTATTTGTACATCATAAATCCTTAGAAAGACATTGGAGATTTCTTGTCTAACTTGCTAAAAATAAAATGAATATCTTTGAAAACCCTGGATATCTTGACTCGTACTAATTGTGTAATTTAGTATTCAGGTTGGATCACAAGGTTTTCTGGAAAATGGATCAAAAGGGTAAATTAGTTTCATTACTAACAAGAATTCTTAGCTAATCACAGTTTTGCTCTAGGCACTGTAATTAAATTTCCTTAACATGATATTATGTTGCCATTTTTTTCTAGCCTGGTTCCTTTGCTAATTGTCCTTAATATATTATTGATCATTGAAAATTGTTCCCTAACCTTCCCATCTCCTAAGTCAATTTCGCAAATCCAGTGGGAAAAAAAAATCTGTATTTTGCTAGCTTTTTTCATTTCTACATTGCTACATTGCAAAATATTTCACCAATTAAGCATGTGAAAAGACAAATACATTTAACATGATATAAGCATTATGTCTTCATATATGTATCAAAACACAATAATAACAACATACATACAGTGAGTATGTATCAAAGCACATAAAATATATATTTAAAGGAAAAAATATTAAATTTAAAATTACCTTGTAAAAGTACTCTTAAAAAATTAATATATCTCACGGTATCATTTCAAGGCACAAAAAATGACTTGGGTGGCTTTCTATTCTCCGGTTTACCATTCAAAAATAAGTGGGTATATTGAGTAATTCAAATACTCTTCCTTTTGAGGTTTTATCCTCTATAGTGAGTTTTATGTTGAATCTAATAAGACAGGTAAGTAACATGTCCCATTTTTAGGACTTGAAGCAAAATTTACATGGAAAAACAGTCACTAAACTGACAATAAAGTATTTAGAATGTAATTTGCAGTTATGCCAACTGTTTGTTAATTTTAGAATGATTTACAAACGTGAAAATGTATATTGCCACCATTATTCAAATGAGAATACTATGTCATGAACTGATGAATGAAGCACAGCTAATGGTTACTAAGTATTGCATTAAAATGGCTGCCATTTTAATGTATGTTATATTATTTAAAACATCAATTTCAAATTATTTCATTCTCACTTTTCGTTTATTTATTTTTCCATTTTGAATCCTTACCTAGCACAGACATAGAAAATTGAAGTCCTCTTAGAGATATTTTAGTACAATACTTTCATTTACTATTGAAATATGGGAACAGATCAGTGACATGGATTTTCCTGACTGAAAATTAGTTTAGTAGCTGAAATATTTTGAGCGTATGTGTCATTATGGGACAATATTGTGTTCCCAGTAGCATACAGAACCTCTTATTTGACTTTCAGCACACAAATGGAGAGGCTGTAGCTTCATTTCTTCTCTTGTTTAATCAATATGTATTCTGTTTTGTTAAAAACATGTTTTATGGTATTTTTATACTTTATATGCTGCTATATGTTTACAACATTGTATTTGTTTAAAATTCATCACAATTCCTGTCAATATGAAGATTCTTTCTACTGAAGAGCTGCCAAAATGTTGTGTGAAAAGTATCATATCATACACAATAATGAATGGTGGAATTATACTAAAAGCAAGTTATATATTAATATCAATTGGATATATATTCTAAAATTATTTTGAGAAATTAAATGCTTGTTTAAAGATTAAGTGACCCATTAAAGTACAACTGTAATAAAATAACTAAGTTGTATTTTAGTTAACAATGTAAACGTTGTAATTTTAGCAAGATGAAAAATGTTTTCAATTGCTATCTTTGCCCTGTAGAATAAAAAAATCCACAAAAACTATATGTAATCATGAAAAAATTTCATAAAGTAGTAAATTCAATAATATGCATTAGTTTTAAGCAGAAAATGTCTGTGGAAACAAAGGACTGTTTTCAATCACTATGTGTGATAGGAATATTTTTATTCTCGTAAGCATTTCATCACACTGTGACTTTGCCATAGACTTCTCGGGAGAATCATTGAATAAATACAAACACACTAAACCATTTTAGCCTTTCAGACATATTCTGTATCTTAACAAATGTCTCAGCTCAATTTTTTAAAATATTTGTCCTAATTCACATATTACTCCATTTTTCTGAAGCAAGTAGTCATAGATGATTATTTACTCCTTGAATCATTCTCCTCAAAAAATAAATTATGCTGTGCATTTTGGAGGAATATGCCAACTTGTCCTTCAAAAGCATGGAAGAAATATGAAAGGAAAATACTTAAAATATCTTACCCAAAATTACCACATGATATTGTTGGATTTTGTGCACACTTGCCTATAGCCATACATTCTTTCTAGAGAGTGGCATGTGTGTTAATATTTTATTCCGACCCTCCAAATGTTTTAGCCCTGAGGACGAGTATGACTATGAATGAAAAATGGATTAATATAATCACTATTCTGTGAGCTGTATTTCATCTTTATTTTCTATATTGGCATGTAATGAGCTAAGGAAATTAAAATTGAAAATGCAAACAAAGTCATTTAAAAAAACAACACGTTTATTTCCCCTTCCTCTATCTGCCCAGCTCCCAACATAATCTCACACTGCACATGCTCTCCGTTGTTTTCAGCTTCTTTCTCAATTATTTTTTTCAGGCTAATGCAAGTACATGAAAATAATAGTCTCTCAGCCAGGGATTTAGCTCAGTGGCATAAGTGCTTACTTGGCAAGCACGAGGTCGTGGATTCAATCCCCAGTACAAATAATGATGATGATGATGATGATGATGATGATGATGATAGTCTCTCTCTTTAGTAGTATACATTTTAAATTCTTATTTTTCATTTAATAATTATTTCTTGATGTCAGCTCTCATTTTGGATAATTGTAAAGAATTCCAGATTACTGATGTAGCACAGTGATTTAGCTAATTCCCTATGCAGGAATATCATCATTTAATTCTTCTCTCTTGATTCTGGAACAGCCTTGTTACTTGGTTCTACAGCCTATGATGGAGTGGAGATGACTCTTAGTGAATTCTGAGACTAGTTTAGAAGACGCTGTGCCTCTCTCCTCTTCCTCCTCCTTTGGGTCCACCTGCCCCACTTCCTCCTTTTCCACTGCCCCTTTGCCTCTGCCCCTCTTGATCTCCATTGATTCTGGATTTACAAGACTATATTTAGTAAGAACATTTAGAATAAATACTGAGGAAAGAAAGATATTCAAGATTCAGTGTCTACGGTAAGAAGACATTATTCTTGAATGGTTTCAGTGCAATGATTTTGCAGTGTTCCATTTTTATGTTTTATTTATATGTGACCTCTTCTTTCTAAAAAGTTCAACTGAACTGTGCTAAAATGCTCAACTATAGAATTATTATTAAAATTAATTCAAAAGGATATTTTTAAAGGGAATTTAAGTATTATTTCGCCTTATTTCACAAGGACCTTAAAGTGATGATAAACAAGTAATTCAAACAAAAGAGGCAGTGAATGTAAATGGATATATTGACTATAGTAAAAAAATATGGAATTTGAAAGTTAAGTGCTTAGAGAATTACGGTTGTCAAACAATAAGAATGCAGAAAAGAAATGATGAGAGACTAAGTTGTTGGAATCAAGAGTAACGTTTAAAGCTAGTTTTAGAACTATGTGCACTTGAAAATGTCAGACTGTTTTCAACATCCTTATTATTTTGAAAATAACAATTTCCTTCCAACAAGCACCTAATATTGTATAGTCTTGTTTTGTGAGTAAAAGAAAATAATCGTGCGTTCTTAATAAACATTATTAAACAATTTTTTTTAAAAGGGTAAGACAAAGGACACCATAGCCAAAACATGTAGCAGGTTTGTTTTGACTAATGACTGCTTTCTTTCCTTGGGAGTTGCAATGCTTTTTCAGTGGCAAGTTACAATTCTCCTGCCTCTCTTGCAATCGCCACTGCTCGTTTAAACTACATGCTTTATAACTTTGTCAACTTACCCGAAGGGCACTTCTGTTGCAAAGCGATACACTGAGGCCAGATCAATCTTCCTAATGGCTAGGTGACTGCGCCACCTCGGTTGGGTTTACAGGTTATTTAGCATAAACATATGTGTTCTCCTTAAGAGTCATCTTTCCTGAAAACACACTGACTCACTAGTAATACAAATGTTACCAGTGTTCTCTTTCTATGTACAGATGTGAGATTACTCAGAGTGTCCCTTTTGAAGCAAAATTATGAATAGAGGATTGGACTAATTTATATGATTTTTTCTTAATATTGTATTACATGATCTGCTGTATAGCAATGAAGGCAAAATTAACTTGAAGCACTTCACTTCCTTATAAGAACTCAAACAACTATATAAACCTCAATCTACTGAGATGTATCTGACTCAGAGAAATAATTTATAATTCACATTTGTTTGTTAGCTTCCTCTGTTCCTAAAAATTAGGTGTAAATATGCTAAGAATGTACCGTTGCGACAAACATTAGCACAAATCTATGGTTTTAATTAATTCCACCAAGCTAGCTTTCTTACAAATTCATTCTTATCAGAAATGGAGTAGAAAACTGGGACACAATGTGAATGAATCAATAAGAATATATTTTTAATTCACATTCCCAAATTTGTAAAGCTGATCAGTGCTATGATTTTCAATTCTGAAAACAAAATGTGGTTCTGAGAGTAGAAGCACAATTTTCATAATACATATCGCATTACTCTAACTAGCTAAGAAATTTTCATTATCTTTCTAAAACAGAGAAATATTATCTTATTAGTGGGTGGGCCTGTTTTTCCTACCTGTGACTTTGGCATTTTCTATCAGTGATGTATGTGGAAAACAACACAATTGTTTCATTAAGACTTGTGAGATGACTCTAAATTATCATTTTTAGAAGCATCTTACATGACTGAAAATCCCAAGAAAAAGCTGAAAAAATGAAACATACTGTTTGTCTTAGTACATCTTTGTCAGTAGAGTCAATTTTTATAAAAACATTTGACTCTAAAACCTTAAATTAATATTTGGTACATTCATTTTATAGAAAGCACTTTATAATTTGATGATCAAAACTATCTTAATGTCAAATTTATCATTGGAATCAGGCATATTTTCCTCAGAAATAGTAAAAATTCATTTTTTTAACTTTAGGTAAATGCATCAAAATATATTTGCAAAGCATATTATGAAAAACAGAAATTGATTTCATGTTTTATGAAATGATAAAGCAATGAAGACATAATTATATTCATTTAATTTATAAAAGAGGTCAATCAAGACTTCTCACTTAGTAAATAACATTTTTCTTACATTTTATTAACTATGAAATAGAAAATGAGATTACCAGATTACTAAAATATGCACAAATTGCCTATTTTACTTTGGAGGAATATAAAGCAACAATGTTCATTAAAAATTATAGACAACGCAATGTTATCTTCTTCCTCTTATCAGATTTTCCACATTCATTCAATGAAATAAAATATATACTGCTAAAACTAATTGGTTTGGCAGTTATCATGTGGTCCTGATTTTAGTAAATACTTCATAGAGAATGTTTAATATTCAGGATGAAGGAAGATAACAATTTTATAATTATATCTTGTGTTTTTAATATAGTTTGATCTAGCATATTTTAACTTTCTTATTAAACATTACACAAAAATTTTATAATAAAGCATACAAAATTTATCAGTAGATTTTATCCATTATAAAATGAAAACTAAAAATGAGTTGTCCTTGAGAATATTCCAGTGCCAATTAAACATATTAGTATCATCAAATTGTTTTTCTTCCTAATTATAGCCAAGGATTAGAATAATGGGGAAGAAAAATTGCTTACATTCAAATGTGAGTGAAGAGCCACAGCTGAGAATTTAATATGGTTAGCTAGTATTTGTTTTTTGCTCTTCTAAGATTCTCCAGCATTAAACTTTATACTTTGACAATCATTAGGAGTTTAAGAGATGAATGTGGTCATTGCTCTTATCAAAAATACTCAAAATACAATTCATTTTATGATTTCCCCAGATTCTTAATTACTCATTTATAATGCCATACTTCTTCTTTAACAGAAATATCCACAAGCCAGTGAGAAATATCTACAAGCCAGCGTCATGTAGAAATATCTATAAGACAATGAGATATAAAAGTCTTTATATATCTGACTACTTAAATATTTTTAGAAATTCTCTTTGTCTTGTAATGCAGTACTTTAACTCCCATAAATACTTAATAACCTGTTTTATGTATGTACATATTCATAATGCTACATACGATGGCCCCATTATAATACGAAGACAATCTTTTTGTTACGATATTCTGTCTTTAGCTTCTCTATAGTTTCTTCAGTTTGCAAAATGATTTCAGTTTTCCTGTTCAAAGATTCTGTGTTATCTTTTCACAGTAAAGCAATGTAAGTAGCCACGAAACAGCCATAATTTTCTAGTTATTTAAGATTATAGGATATATTAGCTCTGACAGTGGCCCAGTTCAACTGTGTCCACTCAACTGCTAGCATGTAATTTAATGTCTGAACTTTAGATGACACTATCTTTCTGATTTCAATAGTATTTTGAAAAAAAAGTGAAATTTTTTCCTGCCATTACACTAAATATAGTATATTCTGCTTGCTGTGTCCGGCTCATTTATCAAATAATAGAACTCTATTTTTTTATCTTTTAAATCTAGTGTATATTGTTTAACAAAAAGAATTCAATAAACGACCATAAAAATGCTAAAGAATGCAAAGTAAGGCCAAGTTTTACTATATTGAAGTCACAATGTTATCCATATAGCTTTTCAAGAAATTATCTTTAGAGATCAGCTTGATTTTAGTTCAAATTCATATTTTGTGTCAACAAATTCTTAGTTTCTACAAATATATATTTATATATATATATAGATAGATAGATAGATATAGATATAGATATAGATATAGATATAGATATAGATATGTATGTGTTCTTTCTACTTCAATCCACAGCTTAAGAAGGACCTTCATCAGTGAAGTCTATGTGTTGTCCAATGTAGGAGGTGATCCAGTATTTAGGATGTGTGTTTTAGTGTAAGGAATTTAGGTACTTGAGAATGTACCTAAAAGGGACACTGAGCCTTTCTTTCCTCATCTGTTTGTTTCCTGGCTACCATGAAAAGAGCTGTTTCCTCTTCCACATGCTCCTGCCATGAGATCCTACTTCATTTCTATGGTTCCAATACCATAAACTGGATCTCGGAAACTGAACTGAAATAAACTTTCCCTTCCCATAAGTTGATTTTTTAAAGTATTTTGTTTCAGTAGTGGAAAACTGACTAATCTACTGATTTTTCCTATGTACAATTTCCTTGGAATTTAAATTTGAGAAATTTGATATTTCTTAAAGATTCTTACTTATGTCTAATAAGATTTTCCATATATATATATATATATATATATATATATATATAATGCTACTTTTTAGTAGTATATACTTATTTTATATACTTACTGTTATACTTATTATTATACTAATTTTTATGTCAAATGTTTTCCATTTTTTTTTTGATTGCCCTAAAATCAGGAGTTGTTTTTGTAATGACTGCAGGCCTAAATGCTTGGAATTCTTCGTCAATCCTTATTATGCAGAGTATTCAAAATGGTGCTATGTCTTTTATGCTTATGACTTAGAGTAAGTGTTATCAAATTTTATTCTTCCTTATTTTTGAAATAAGCAAATGGTTGTCCTTTTTATTTTAGGAAATTATACTAGTTCTGATATCCACAAAAGTCTGTATTTCATGATGATTGTAAAGTCCAAAACAACATCTCAACTTAACTCTAATTTGATTAGTTAAAATAACAGAACACCACCTCATAGAATATAGTCAGGACATAAACAGCCAGAGTAAATTTTAAAGCTTAGGTAAAATTACTATTTTCATCTTCTACAGATCCTCAAGGAGGTGGTGACAGAAAATATTATATGCCCTCATTCTGTTTTTTCATGCCCTTTCTGTGATGTAATATAGCACCAAGTTCTATTTCATGCAATACAACTTATCTCTGTTTCTCAATTTTTAATCTACTTTCATCAAGATGTATTGGAAAGAAGATTAAATACTGCAAACATCAGAAGAGAAACAGAAACAATCAGTTGCCTCATCA
Source organism: Cavia porcellus (assembly GCF_034190915.1). Lineage (NCBI taxonomy): Eukaryota > Metazoa > Chordata > Mammalia > Rodentia > Caviidae > Cavia > Cavia porcellus. Next base: position 52,042,240 of record NW_026947503.1, on the reverse strand, counting down.
CTGTTGCAATTATGTGCCACATGATAGCAAGAAGCTAAAAAGTCAATTTAGCAAATAACACATGGAGACTCAATGTGGGCTTTTATTGTTGTGATGGTTTTTATTTTATGGCATATTTGGTTTTGCTTTGTTTTAATGGGTTGAAGTAGGAATAATGTTTCACATTTGCCCTTGAATTTAGAATAAGTTTTTTAAAATTGTTAAGGTTTTAAGAATTATGAATATTTGTAGGAAGAAAATGATGTAATTGTGAGAGATCTAGGCATTGTATTTAATAATTTAGCATCTGAGTCCAAGAAGAGAACGTTATACACAGTTATTGTAGGCCTTTTAGGAGTGGTCATTACTGCTTTGGGTTTTAATCCTAATATAATAACTGAGTTATTAAATATAAAACAAGTTGAAGAAGCAAGTAAAATATGCTTCAGCAGATAGATAGATGAATAAATCATGGTAAGTTTATATTAAAAATACAGTATCAAGCCATGCAAAGAGAGAAAAAATAAATTTTAAGTGTATGTTTATAAGTGAAAGAGGTCAATCTGAAAAGACTACACATTGTAAAATTCCATTTATATAACACTCTGGACAATGCAAAAACATAGAAATGGTAAATAGACCACAAATACATAAATTCAAATGAATTAAGGGAACACAAATGCTATTTTAGAGTATTAAAATGTTCCATACTATAATGGTGGAAAAATAACACATTTTTCAAATTACATATAGCTTTACAGTACTGAATGAATCTCAATGTATATTTTTTCAATGTATATGTTTTTAAAATATGTTTTTAAACATATTATATGATCTATTAAAATAGATCCACTATTGTCTAGTTAACAAGCTTTCACACATGAATAGGGGTTGACATTTCAATGCTGCTGTACAAGCATGATAATACCTTAAAATTGAGTGATAAAATTAGTGCATTGTGGCCAATGAGACCTAGTCTTCTCACCTTTGGGGCAGTAGTTTATAAAATAGTAGAGTAGGAGGTCAAAGTTACACATGTGATACTGCATTAAAGTTGGACACATCAATTATAAATCACACTAAATAAGTAGAGACATAATTCATATAGAAACATCTACAGATTTGTATAACTACATGGCTTAGTGAAAACCTGCATATTTTCTTGCTCTGCCCATTAAGAAGTCCTAGTAGCAATGATATTGTAGTAGCATATATCACTCTTGAAATGAAAATCTAGATTTTTTATAGTGATGTTTAATTTAAAAGACACTGTGGATACACAGATGGTGCTAGGACTGAAGAAAGAAATATCTAATATGAGCCTGGAGTATATTTTGGTGACAAAGAGTAAGATGTGCTCAAATAAAGTACACTGATGGTTTATGTCAAAAAGAGAGACAACTAAAAGAGCTAGAGTAGTCAAAGCTGGGACAATTTGAGCAACAATATTAATAAAATAGTGGATCATAAAACAAGCATAAATTACATATATGTGAAACATACAATTGTAAATAAAGAAATTATTATTAAGCAAGTAAATGGACAAAAGACAAATACACACACACACACACACACACACACACACACACACACACACATTTAACCAGCACTAAGGCAGTGGACTATTACCTTTCATTCTTTATTTGTGGTTTAAATATAATGAATTCCTTTCAAAGAGTACAATAAGAGAAAAGACAGCAAAAATAAAGTCATTTTTTAGTGGAAAAATCAATCTTAGCCAGATGATCAAGGTTTACATAAACACTTATATTTTGATAGTATGTAGCCTTCGAACAGTAAGAATTGCTTCTACCCTTAGAAAAATACCCCTAGGAAAATGTACTCAATACTTGAATAATCATAATTATATCATGAGAAAAAATTCCACAAATAGATACTCTAAATAATAGCTGACGAGTTTTACTCAAAAACAGAAAATATGAGCAAGTGTCATAGTTAAGAGATAACAAAAGGGACTAAAATTAATATGGAAAGAACATTGAGTAAAAGACAAGACAATCTGAATAAAACACACATTTTAGTTATATCATCATTGGTTCATGAACTCTGACAGATATATTGTGCTAATACAGTATTTTAAATATAGGGAAAACAGGATCTGGGTTATATGAGAATTTTTCTGTTTTTAATTATTTAAATAACTTAGGCATATTGAATTTTATTTTAGAGATAATGAAACTAAGAAAAATAAAACAGAATGATGCTAATCAAAGCAAGACTGTGTAAGTAACACGGGATTTCAAACCAGGATGGTAGGAAATCAGCAATGGTTACCATAATGCCTCTTATTGTCTGCAAAATAGCTGCTCATACCATCAGACATAGGAAACTAAAACTAAAGAGGAACAGAATACAACCAATAAAAACAAACAATGATTACAATACAGGACTTCAAAACAAGATTATAGACACTGGTCAGAAGATGAGAGATTGATAGGTAGCACGGTAGAGAGCCTCTCTGAAAACAACAACTCAGATACTAGAATTTAACACCATAGAGAAGACCAGACGAAAGGAGAGGGATTCTCATAATCCAGGCAGAAACTGAGGAAAAAGAAAAAGGAAAGAAAGAAAAAAAGAAGGAAGGAAGGAAGGAAGAAAGGAAGGAAGGAAGGAAGGAAGGAAGAAAGAAAGAAAGAAAGAAAGAAAGAAAGAAAGAAAGAAAGAAAGAAAGAAAGAAAGAAAGAAAACACCTGGATGGAAGGCTGGAGCTAGACACGCTCACACCGGAGCTGGTCCCATGATATGCTGGTGCCATGGAGTTGCTGAGGTTGAGGTCACACTGAAATCAGGGGTTGGTGAGCCAAAAACCCTAAGCAGGAAGATGTGCCACAATGGGAATGGAACTGGCATGGAGACCTGCACTAACCCAAGGTAAGTGCTAGGAATTTGTCCTGCAGAGGGGGTGACTGGCTGGATGACATACTGGAGTTGGGCAGGACAGGCCTGAATCCAGAACCACAATGGTGTCAGTTGGCCACTTCTGAGCCAAAGCGGACTGGTGGGATCTGCTGGGGCTGGGTCAAGCCCCTGGTTGGCACTCAATAGCCAGTGAGGAAACATTCCCGAACCTGTGACATCCACACAGCACAGACTAATGTGGTGAAGGCACTCGCTGGTTGACTGGCTCAGAGGAGAGGGGCCAGCCCATATCACCCTTGCATGCACCTCACAGATCATCAGTAAACTGGAGAGGGCAGCAGTCTCCTAGCCAGCACGCTTCAGAAAAGCCATAAGCAATACAGAAAGAACCTGAGACTTCCACCATACAACTGTCTGAAAGAAACCAGAAACATGACAAGAGACAGAAATAAGAAAAAGCCTCCAGCTACTGACCCATGGAAAATGAGTCCAGGCGAGGTAAATACAGAAGAGACTGAGAGCAACAAACATGCAATATCAGGTACAGAATCAGTGGATATAAACAAATACTTTCTTGACCTCATAAGACAAACTTAAATTGAAATTCTAATTCAAGTCAAACAACATAAAGAAGATGAAAAGAAATGCTAAACACCTCTCAAGAAGTCACAGATGGGAGAATGGAAGAATCAGAAAAAAAAGAGAAACCTTTGATGAAAAATATAAACAAAATCTAGAATACGTGAAACAGATTAAAGAGATTACCAGGAAATTAAAAACTCTATTGAAAGATTGCACAATTGCTTGACAGAAATTAAAGTTAGATTTTCAAAACTTGAAGATATATTTGCAATGTGTGATCATGAAAGCAAATATCTCTTTAAAATAACAAGGAACCAGAAAGTAATAATACAAAGGCTAGAAGACAACAAGAGGATCTGTAGCTTCAGAATAAAAAATGTGAATGAAGAAGCAGGAGTAACCACAAATGAATTACAAAGGCTATTCACAGAAATAAATAAGGTAAACTTCCCAAGCATAGGAAAGGAAGTGATATTCAGATATATGAGACATACAGAGACAACTACAACCAAAACAGATCTACACCTCATATATAATAATCAAGATCCCAGAAATTCATCACAAGAACAGAACATTAAAAGCTGTCAGAGAAAAGGAACAGATCACCTATAAAGGAAGACTCACCAAAATCACAACAGACTTCTAAATACAAACCATTAAGTCAAAAAGAGTTTGGAGTGAAGTATTTCAAACCCTGAAAGAAAGTAACCTCCAACCCAGGTTGACATACCCTGTAAAACTGTCTCTCAAAATTAGTGGAGAAACAAAATGTTCCCATGACAAAGAGAAACTGGGGTAGTTCTTGATCACAAATCACAACCCTACAAATCCAACCCTACAAAAAATAGTACAAAAATGTCCTTCAGGACATTCTAGAGAGAGAAAAAAAAAATCACCAGGATTCCAGCAACGGTGGCAGCGAGGCCTCAATGAATGGGGAAGACAGTGGAATGAAAGAGAAAAGCAGATAACAGCAGAAAAATAGCATAGCAGAGATGAGGCAGAGAAGGTTGGCTAAACTCTCTAACATAGATGGCCTTGATACACCAACAGAAACACAGGCAGAGTAGATCAGGAGATAGGGTCCATCGAGATGTTCTGAATAGGAAATATAACGCTGAAACAGGGTTAATAAACCGAAAGTCAAAGATGAGGAAACAATGCTCTATGTGACAGATAACCAGAGAAAAACAGGGACAGTTAATAATCAAATCTTTCTACTCATACCAGATTTCAGGGCACAGACAGCTAACCCAAAATAGCAGGATATACTATGGTAACTATCCTTAATTTCCTATTAACTGAACCTGAAGCCCCTTCTGGTTTGATTGCTAACTGCTTTTGAAGTTCTATAATGTCTCCAATGTTTAGTTTTTATTAATACTGCTATGTATGGCTATGTTTAGTTATACGATGCCTAATGATACAGACAATTCTATTGAAAATAACAAAAGACATCATAGTAACTGCTATAGATCACCTAGTATTGTGGTTTTATATGTCTTTTTCATTTTGTGTTTTTCTAGGAATTTGTTTTGTTGTCTTGTTTTGATTTGTTTTTCCCTCTAATACAGAAAGAATATGTATACATGTAGAGTCATGTATGTGGAGCACTTCTAAACAGTTTAGGAGAACTGATTATATAATGCACAATGTAAATAACAGACACTCTGAAGAAAAAGAGACACTAAGATACCTAATGCTAATTCCATAGAGTTATGATATAAAATCTAACAATACTAGTATTCTCTGTTCAGAGTGATACTAGTCTGTTTGTTTTGTTTAATTTCCATATACATAAACCTATAGACAGCTATCTTGAAGAGAAAAAAAGACATTATGGCAGCCATTGTTGACTTCCCTATTGTCTGGTCTTGAAGACCTAAAATACCTTCATCATTCTGTTCTGATTAGTTTAATACTATCTTGTTTGGTATGAATTCACTGTGTGTGAAAATATGGACAACTATTTGGAAGAAAACAAGAGACAATATGATTGATAGTGAAGACCTCTGGTGGTATTGCTTTGAAATCTGTGCTTCTTAAATTTTTTCTCATGATCTGTTTTGTTCTATTTAACTTTACCCTCTTTAAAATAAAAATTTTAAAAACAATAATAGTGAATCCAAAATGGCTCCCATAATATATTTTGTTATCTTCAAAATAGCTGCCCATGCCATCAGGTACAACAAAGTCAAACAAGATAAAGCAGAATAAAAGTCAACCAAACAAAATAATGAGAATGATACAGGATTTTGAAACAAGATATTAGGGAGTTAACAATGGTCACCACCTTCATAAGGCAATCCTCCATAGATTCTGCATTATGTATTGTTATCCTCTGAATATATGATCAGACTACCAGCTTTAGGCCTGCAAAGTTAGTCAAATACTAAAATACTAGAAGCATTAAGTTGTATTTTCCCTCATTAGCTATCATCACAACCTGTGTTTCTCTAGATCGGCTATTGCTTATGGAGGTGACAGGCGAGGGGGGCACTGGGTCTTCTTGTTTACCAACCTGTACACTAAAATGAACTGGTGTCTGGCACTCCTTCACCCTGTGCATGGCATCAACTTACAATTACTTATGGCATATTTAAATTAAGGAGGATATAGAATGAATTTTTGGTATATATAATAGAGGAAATATAATTTTGCTTTCAACTTTGGGTGAGGAATAAAATTTCTCTTTCTATATGTCATATATGATTGGACTATTTAAATAAAGATGTTGCACAGACAGATTCCACTAGAGTTAGATTTTGAAACTCATACAATGAGATATGTGAAGTTCAGAATAGAACCTTAGTTAACTTTGTAATTTGATGACTTCATTAATGATGGAAAGAAAGGCAAACTGTGAAAAGAGGTGTCAGAAGGTAACAGTTTATTGTCTCAGACAGGACAATAAAAGTATTACAGAGAAAAACTAAACATCTGTGACTGCCTTTAAGAATTCAAGTAAGAAAAAGATTGAAAACAACTGCCAACTGGGAACACCAAAAAGTCATGTTGGAATGGTGAAATATTATCAGTGACACAGACCAATGATGACACCATTTTATCTTCAATTTCATTGCAACATTAGGAATCTCCTTCACTTCTGCAAATTATGTACAAGCAATTGCTCTAAATAAATAGATCTGTGAAGGTAAGATGTCAAAAAGATAACAGAATCTCATAGGATTGCATTTAAATATGGGATGTCAATAATCTATATTTTATTGATGGACACATAGTTTTCATGGACTCGAGCTTTAACTCATCTCCATGTCTTACAAATGGGACTATCTTAACATGCTCAAATAAAGTTGCCACCACTAATTACTTTTTATAATATGAAAAAACACTGAAGTAATAGTAAGTATATGTGTATTGGTCAGGGTTTTACTAGAGAGAACAGATATAACCTGGGATATTCAGAAACAACAAGATTGGCTTATGATAGTCAGTCACAGAGTCCGATCAGGAAGTGTGCAGAGGATATCTATGGAGTTCACCCTAGTGTCTTGTGCAAGTCCACACCAGCAGGCTGATGGGTCTGTGAAAGAAGGCTGAAGGTTCTGTGATGAAAGGCTGAAGAGTCTACGCTGGAAAGCTGAAGAGTATATACTGAAAGCCAGGAGGTGAGGTCCAAACCAAAGGCGAAGACTGGAGCTTCTCCCAAGAATGGAATGGATTCGTCCTTCCTCCTCCCCTTTTATACCCTGAGGTGATAACCCACCCTAGGGTGGGTCTTATTCTACATCCTTGGGTGTAGAATTGCTAAGCCCATTTAATTAGCTTCTAACTGTCTCAAGTTGACACAATCAATTAACCACTACAATCTACCCCTTGTCAACTTGGCAACCAGACACATTTCTTTAAACTAGTTCCAGATACACAAACATGCATATAATTGCACCTAACATGTTATAACTGTCCTTCTTACAAACGGAAACACAATAATTCCCCTACCAAAATACACAATGTAACTTTTCTTCGGTTGATGCTTACTCCTATCAATTCATTATAACACAAGTTTAACAATTCCCAAAGCACAGCATTAAGTCTAACGTTATGTTACACTGAAATCATATGTAGGGAGAAATAGTAATCATAATCCTCTTTTCTGTAACTGATCACGGGGACATAGCTGGTATTTAGAACTTCCTTCTCCCACTACCCATTCTGTATTCCCTTGGCCTTCAGCAAGCACCTCAGCAGGTTAGGTTCTTTACCGGGTGGAGTGACCCATACCTTCATTCCTGAAGGTTCTGGACCACTTGTCACTTTGTCTAGATTAGGTTGTTGTAACTTTCCATTAACCTTAATGACAGGACATGGTAATACTAAAAGGTGCCCTAAGGAATCTCCTGCACTCATGTATATTCTTCCTTCCCTCCATTGTGGAGTAGCAGTCCAACTTCCCCTTGGTAGTCTGGGTTTCTGCAATCTCAGCCTTGTGGCTAAAAGAGAGGAGATTTTCACTCATGACACACTGAGAAACTTTTAAATTTCTTATCTGTTTCTGGAGATGTGATTTTTCCTCCATTAATTTGTCCAAAGAGACTAAGACCAACCATCCAGCATCATATTGTCTACTGTGCCAAAGATATTCAAAATTGTTTGGTACAGAGTCACTAAATTTTTGACATCTCACAATTGATGAATTAGGATAATCAAATGGATCTATGAGATGAATTAGTTTAAACAGTTCATGCCAAGGATTATCAGTATATTCCACAGAAGTAGAAGCAGAGACCTTGTTGTCTTCAGGTCTCACCAAATTGCAGAGCCAACTCCAGGAAGCTCTAACACCATTAAAAAATGCCATTGTTATAATTCTGTTTCTCTAGGACCACTCTCAGTAGGAGGAAGGACGAATCCATTCCATTCTGGGGAGAAGCTCCAGTCTTTGCCTTTGGTTTGGACCTCACCTCCTGGCTTTCAGTACAGACTCTTCAGCTTTCCAGCTGAAGAGACTATTCAGCCTTTCATCACAGAGCCTTTGGCCTTCTGTCGCAGACCCATCAGCCTGCTGGTGTGGATTTGCACAAGACACTAGGGTGAACTCCAGACCTTGGATTGAATCCTTCGGCCTCCAGTGCACAGATATCCTCTGCAGGCTTCCTCTTCGGACTCTGTGACTATCGTAAGCCAATCTTGTTGTTTCTGTATATCCCGGGTTATATCTGTTCTCTCTAGTAAAACCCTGACCAATACAATATGTTTACCTCTAAGTTTAAGTCCTGAAAAATAATGTTTCCATTTTACAGATTTACAAAAAGGAGAGGTGTAGAAATATGAACTAAATTGCCCAAGATCAGAGAAGTAGTAAATCTCTCAGCCAGAAGTCATATGTTTGCTTTCAGACTGTTGTTAGTCTGGTGGATGTACAGTTTGTTCAAAACAGAAGATAAAAATTTCCTATCACCATAGTTAGAGTTGCTCCTTTGTTGCCTGTTTCAATTAACAGCATCTTCTTCAACCAAATCCATTGAACTTGTAAAATGGCTAAGAAAATACTCTGCTTTCAAACTGCTCAAAAATACCCTCACATTTCCTGTCTCATATATGCCTATCAATGCCCTCATTCTGCTACATGCATTGACAAATTTGAGATCCTATTTTCTTTTCCTTGAATTTTATAAATAGCTTTCCTATTGGACTGTTTTTAATCTTCTTCACAAACTTCATGCATTCTTCATAGAAATAACTAAAATATGTGTATATGGGTCCCCTGGTGTTTCTAAGTAAAATTTCTCCATTTCCTAGTGTTAAGGAAAATAATCGGAAGTTGATAGCCTGACACAGAAAGCTTTCAATCACCTGGTTCTTCTATAATATTTCAGCATTATATTTTACCATATCTACCCAGACAGATTTTTCTTTACCCATGGTGATCTATTCTGAGTCCAACAAACATATTGTGTTTTCCCATATGTCTTGAAAATTGCTTATTTTTTCCTTGTTCTGAAATACCTATTTTTCTGCCTGCATAGTTTTGTATTTTTCTGTAAAAAGTCATTTAAAGGACTATCATGGAATTCTTTGCTCTGCCACTTTGTTGCATTGCCTGTTAACTTGGCTTTGACAGTTGCTGAGAATCTTGTTTTTGATGACCGTCCTTGGACGTTTTTAGGAGTGCTGGTAAGATTATTTTGTAAGAATAACCATCTCTTGGGATTTTTTTTAGTTTTTATTATACAGGTGTTGCATATGTATGGGAGGCAATACTGCAGAGTTAATTTGCAATTGTCATCACGTTGGATACATTGTTATTTTATGTACTCTACTTACAATGTGTCTATATCATACATAAAATTTTGTTCATATTATTTTAGCCCATTTCTTTTTTGATTATTAAATTTTGAAAATAGAGTCTCATAGGATATACTAACGGTCTCTGTAAGACTTAGTAACTGTTCTCTTAAGACAATAACTGACATCAATTAATATTTGCTGTCACTGATGAAAGTTAACAGTAGGAAGTTTTAAAATGTGTCTGAAATTATGAGACATTGAAAGCAAATTGTAAACAAATTGTTAAAAACAAATAATTGGAAAATTATGTGTTCTCTGTGAAAGTATACATAATTTGTATTTGATTACACAAAAGAAACATAAGGGTGAATATAATTCTGGTAAAAAGCTTATTATCAAAAATAAATAAAACAAATAATTTTAGCAGCCATATCATTTAGTGGTGACTTAGACAAAGAACTTGAAGAGTTTTATTGTGTTAATGAATGTTGAGGCAATTAGTATAATCTGAGTTGCATTCATGACAGTAAGGCCTATATTTATATACTGATGCCTGTGCTTCAAGCTAATCTCCTGTCTTTTTCTGCTACAATAATATCTTCTAAAAGTACTCCTACTGAATTCTGGAGTAAACTCATACCTCATAGCCCAAGTGAACTATTGCACATTTCAAGAAATCAGTAAAGCTGGAGCGTATACAAGATAAAGGTCTACGAAAGTAGATAGTGCAGGACTAAGTGAAAACAAAGGTAACTAAGATGGAGATAGAAAATAGAATCTGGTACAGTAACAAAAATGCCTGAGAAACTAAGAAAAAAAAGAATTTCTAAAAGAAGCTATTCAATACGGAAAAGAGTAATTGATTATTCCTGGGAAGATTAATTTTAATTTCAAATCAGAACAATTTTCAGGGCTTACACACTGCAAACAAAAGTGCTAGCACTTTCATTGGTTGAGAGCAAAGAGAATAACCTGGCAAGCGTAGAGAAGAATGTGTAGTATTAAACACACTTGAAATGAAGGAGCACATAAATCTGTGTAGCAGATTCTTACCATATATGTCATCTCCATCCTCTAATGCTTCATTTCATGGTAAAACTTCCTCATATTTGAAAAAAATTGGTCAGTTATCTGGCGCTGAGGATTCAATCACGTCTAGCCTCATGTGTGCTAAGCATGTGCTCTTCAAACAAGCTACATCCCAGGCCCCAACTGCCACACGGTTTTGTTTTGGTTTGGTTTTTATTAGTACATCTTTTCACTCCATGCAGTTTGCAATCATCTCAGGGAGTGGGTACATGTATATAACATTGTTTCTTTTTGAATTCTGTTCTTGTAATTTTCCCTTTCCCTTCCTCCTCAAGTAAGTCCTTCTTTCCTGTTTACATTCTTGTTGATATTATTAATCTTATCACGTTTATGAAATATGTTTATATTCTTGGGGTTTTTAAGTTCCTTTCCTGGGAATATTTATATTCTGCTTACTTACCGTTCCCCTGTCCTTTGCCCTTGCCCTTGATCTCTTGGATGCCTTCTTGTTTGCAAGAGATTTATTCGTACTTTGTTAATATCTTTGTACTTTGCCTTACTGAAATGAGAGATTCCATATGATATTAAGCTTGCCTGTCTGCTTTATTTCATTCAATGTTATATTTTCCAGTTGCATCCAGTTTCCTACAAATCTCTCCAGTCTGTCCTTTAAAGTCAAGTAGTATTTCATTAAATATAGGTGCCACATTTTTCTCCAATTGTCTGTTGATGGATATGCAGGTTTCCTGGTCTAAGCTATTATGAACTGTGTTGCTGTAAACATTGCTATGCATGTATCACGATAGTGCAATATCTTAACTCTTTGAGGAAGGTACCTAGAAGAGACTTAGCTGGTGCATATATTGTCTCTAATTTTAGTTGTTTGAGAAATCTCTATAGTGATTTCAGTGTTAGTTGTACTACTTAACATTCCCACTGACAATGTAGGAGAGTTCCTTTTCCACCACAGCCCCACCAGCATTTGTTACTTTTTGATTTCTTGATGACTGCCAGCCTTTCTGAACTGATGAAATCTTAGTGTTGTTTTAATTTTGATTTCTCTAATACCAATGAAACTGATCATTCCTGCCTCATATTGAAAGATCAACACAGTACATACAAACAAACTTAGCTCCTCTAAATTAGTGAAATTCCCGTAGCAGATGTTGAGGATCAGTAAAAAGAAGCAGGAGTCTGGTGATTCTTGTGAGTGGTATATCATTTCACATCTCCCATCTTTTGACAGTTACATGGAAGACAAAAACAAAGATCTATTTTATCTCAGCTATTAAGCTATGAGTATTTTTGGTAAAACAACACATATAACACATGAATAAAATCGTAAAGGTAGCCTCGATTTTGGAGAATCGTAGACTAACAGGTAAACATTCATTTTCAATGACTGCCTGATGCATTAGTAAAGCTGTGAGATACTTTCTGGATAGAAATTTACAAATGGAAGTGTGTCACTCAGCTTCCCCACTGCTGTACATCATATAAGATCCCCAGAATTTAAAGGAGGAGGGCGTTAACTGGGACCACGATTTCAGCTGGCTCCAAGAGAGAAACTTCATGGAAAAAGGACTTGACAGAACAGCAATGATTAGTTCATGACAACCAGGAAGCAGAGAAGGAAAATAGTGCTAGACAGAAACCAGCAAGGGACCACATAAAATAACCAAGCTCCCTCCATGATCGACCAAAACAAACCAGGAGTGTACTTTACTAATCTGCTATGTATTTCTTGATCTAATGAAGTTAACATATCCAGATGAAATGTTACACGAACTGTCTAGATCACTGTGAGATTGTTACAAAAGTCTGCTTATTGTGAGAAAGAGAAAAGTTTCTAAACCTAGTGTAAGTTATCTTCAATTATAGACATCAGGTTTTTGTGGTCTTGTATTAGGCATAAATTATCAATTTAGAAAATAATTATTTTTGCTCTTGTCCTCTAAGTGCCTGTCATCCAGCGGGAATGTGGAAGGGGATGTGCTGTACTGAAATATGTGACTGTGCCCAGGCTCCATGATTTATTGCTTATCACTCCCATATCTCTCATGTGGTGTCCTTTATATTTCCTCCGACAAGTTTGTTCCTTAATTTTAATATGTAGTGTAATAACAGTAGCCAAGAATATAAGAACTATCTAAGAAAATGTCTCATATAAATAAATTACAGATTTTAATGATTTATGAATTAAGGAGAAATAAAAAGAAGCAGCACTCTGAATGAGATACAATGTTTTGGATGATAAAATAATTTATTGAAGAGCACTGCAACATAGATAAAGATATATCTCTAAAATTAAAATGGGTATAGTATTATAAGAGTAATATTGTAAAGTGTCATCTCTAACACATACGTTTCATGTAAGTAAGTATTAAAATATAATTGTTTCTTTATAATCTCTGGTAAGAGATTCCAGTTTCTTTTATATGTGATATAATCAACACAGTGCACGTGTTCTGAAGCTTTACATGCTGGACTAGATCATTGTTCAGTGATGACACTGCATTATTTTTCTGATGTTATTGATTTTACTGAAAAACAGTTACAGTGAAGAGAACCATTACTCCACCATGAAATGACCTTGTTTGAGTTTTGACTGAGGATGTACTCTTTCCAATCACGTCAGCTTCTACTAGTGATCAATAAGTTAATAAATGGTAAGGTAATTTAATGAAGTATATAGAAGTCTTCACATTATTTTTTCTTAACAAGAGCGTTTTAAAAGTAAACAAGCATAGATTTGAGACACAAGAATTTTTAGGAATAAAGAAGCATCTTTTAGGTTTGAGAAGTAGAACTGTGCTACCCTTGCACAAAATGTAAGTTATTCATTGAATACTGAAACAAAAAGTTAAGGGAAAGAGACCTCAGGAAATGTGTGCAGGACGGCCAGCCTACTCTCTTAAAGAATAGCATCTGGCCAATCAGTCCATAATTTTTCACTGATTTATAATTATGCACACCAAAAATGTAACATAAATAATTAAATAAATCAGGTAGAGCTGATACTATCATCCAAAGGAAATTGTTTCGAGTAAGAGGAGCAAGAGTAGAGGTTATTGACCTTAACCCATAAAAAAGTCACCTGAAGGACACTAAATCAATACTGATCCTTGAGCCACCTTCAAATAATTCATTCATCTGCTTTGCGTGAACTTCTCAGAGTGATCCTATGTGAATGCTGCTTTTCCTAGCTGAAATGCGTTGTTGAGTTGAAAAATAAGACTTTTGAATAATTTGAAAAAGTCATAAATACGAGCGTGTGTGTGAGCACGTGTGTGTGTGCGTGTGCACTCATGCAGCTGCAGCTTCTCCCTTTTGGGGTGGGCATCTAAGCTGTTTGAATAAATCTTAATGGAGACAGCTGTCCGGCAATTAGGAATCTCCATCTTACTTGTAAAAATAATCTTACTTGAAAATAATCTTGGTTTTTTTTTGTCTCCCTATAATCAGCTGTTAAATTTCCATAATTAATTCCATGCTATGCAGTTTTTAAACTGGCAGATGATTATGTGTAGGGACTATAAAAGAGAAGGCAATCTATTGTGAATGCAGTTTTCCACCAGAAAACCAGATTTAAATGAAATACTGAAAGAACATTTCTAACATGCAGTGATATATCTTGTATCAAGACTGACATCAAAATATTTATAAATACATTTTATTCCTTACTATTATTTTATTCCTTAGTATCATAAGATCACATGTATATTAATATATCTCAACAAACCTAGAATAAACATTCATTTTGTGCCTATAAAAATTTCTGATGTTGTTGATAATTCTCAAAACCCTTTGGATTTTTATTAAAATACAAGAACCACTGCAATAGTGATAATATTTTAAGTTTATCTGACTCTTTATGTCATTGTCTTGAATTAAGGTACTATAGTAATGCATCAGTATTTACAGTTCAATTTAAGTAATGATCAATAACAATTATCACAATAATTATTAAAAACCAGTTTGCACACATGTGTCTGTACAACAGGAACTGAGTTGGAATCTGAGGAGTAATATGTGTGCAATTTACTGGATGCTTTTTGGGTTTAGTTTATTTGAACCCCCTGTGACATCTGCACAGTCTTGTGGACACCTTCACAGCTGTCAGGAAGGGTGACTGGTATGCAGGAGCACCCAATGGAGGACTGGATTATGCTTGATTTTAAAGCATAGGAGGCCACAGCCTGGGAACCTCACAATTTATACCTAAAGAACTACAGCAAAGCTTTGGAAATATTCAACGTTGGATAGTTTCCACAATCACAGCAGGGCTCGGTGTTTCATAGTATTTATCAGTTAACTATATTGGTACATTTTAGATATACATAATGATCTCACTCATGATAAGTAACTTGTATTTAGTTCTATCTTTCCCGATCCTCCTGCCCTATTTTCAACTTCTCTTTTCTTCCCTACTTACAAAAGCTTTGTTTCCATATTTCCCTTGTTTTCTCAATTTTTTCATTGCACTTATTTCTCCCTTCTTCCCTGGTTCTACTTTCCTTTTGAAAACATTCCTTCCTATTTCACAATATCTATTATACATTTTGGTTCTTATTTACACTTTCACTTTTCACACCAGAGAGACACTGTGTGTTTGATTTACCTCACTTAAGAGTAGGGTCTCAAGGTGTACGCATTTATCTAAAAATATCTCAAATTTACCCTTCTCCATGACTAAGTAGTACTACACTGTATAAAAATACAGAAGCAAACAAACACTCACATTCTTGTGCATTCATCAGTTGATTGGTATTGGGGGTGTTTTTGAAATTTAGCTCTTATAAACTGTGCTGTTATATGCATGGGTATGCATATATTGCATAGTATAAAGCTTTAATTCTTTCAGAAAGATACCAAGAAGAAGAATAGCTGGGTCAAATTAGACTTCTAGTTTATTGAGGTGTCTCTATTCCCATAGTGGTTGCACCAATCCACACTCTCACCAACATTAGAAATGATTAACTTTTTCTTCACAGCCCTGTCAGCTTTTATTATTGGTTTATTTCTTCATAACTGCCATTCTTTCAGAATGAGAGGGAATCTCAGTGTTGTTTTAATTTGCATCTCTTAACCAGTGATGTTTAACATTGTTTTCATGAATTTATTTGACATTCTGTACTTCTTTACCTGAGAAGTATGTACTTTAGATATCCATGTTTGCGTTGGCTCTTTACATTTGAGGGTATTTTTAAAGTTCTTTATATATTATACATATTAGTCATTTGAGGAAGAGCTGGCAAAATTTTTTTACTCTGTGGGTTATCTCTTTACTGTTTTTCTTTTCTTGTGCAAAGCTTTTTTAATAATAAAATGTCATCCCAGTTATTGATTCTTTATAAAACTTCCCATGGAGTCTGTTTTGTTCATAAAGTCTTTGCCTACACTTCAAGAGCTCTACCTATTTCTTTCAGCAGATTTAGTGTTTCTGTTTTAGTATTTAAATTTTTAATTCATTTTGATTTAGTTCGAATGCATGTTGAAAGACATGTGTCTAGTTTTAGTCTTCAGCATATGGAAAGCCAGATTTTCCAACACCATATAATAAAGAGCTTGTCTCTCTTCCAGGAATGATGTTTGAATCCTTTGTTGAAGATAAGGTGGCTGAGTGTGCTTCGAGTTGTTTCTGCATCTTCTAATCTACTACATTGATCCTTAGATCTGTTTTTTACCACGCTGTTTTTTTCATTCTTTTAAAATACTGCACTCAATAGGAAATTTTCAAAAGGTGACATCTTTAAACAAAACATAAAATTGTTCTCTTGCTTCTTCATTTATACACAGCTAATGTTATATAGTATTTGAAGGTTACCATACTATTTATAATTTTGTATTAAGAGATACATTTTTGTATTGCTGAACACATTAACAAACTTCATACTTACAACAAAAGGGTGAAAATGGTTTATTCCCATAACTAAATATGTGACTTCAGAAATTGTTTGGGACCAATTTACTATTTATTTTTCTTGGGCCAATATGATCAGCAATAATAATAGTGGTCATAACTTCCTGATCTCATTTAATCAACAATAGACAATTACCTGGCATAATTTATTATTGCATTTTTGCAAGCATTATTTATTTGACAAATTGCCATAATGCAAACATTTCTTTTTGAGAAAAGTATGCACAAATTTCAGATGGATTTAGTTAAAAATAGCAACCATTAGTGAAAAGTCTTTAACAGTTGTATTATTTTTCTTTTTTTGTCAAGGTAAAGTTTTAAAAATCATGGTTACATTACTTCAGTTTTACAATGATCAAACTCCTACAAGCCATAAAGAAAAACAAAAATTTTACATTAAAAAAGTGTTAAGAAACAAAGCCCTCCACACCAAAAAATGACTTAATCCATTTAAAGAGTTTGACATACTTTACTGCAACATAGTACCTCTCAAATTTTGATTTCCTTAATGTGGCCTATCTCACAAACACATCAGGTCATATATAGACCTGTGTGAAATTCTGTGAACTTGTTACTTTAATCGATTCCTTAACCATTCAAGAGAGCCAAACGTGCATGACCATGAAATGGAACCTACTGTGTTTTGGAAAAGTAAATCATGAAGACATTTAACTTTAAGTTTGGTAACTAGTCACCGTGCTGCACAGTTGCATTTAGTATGGGGTGTATTATAAATTTGGGGGGAAATGACTCACTCTCTAGAGGTATTATGAGGTATTCTCTTCTAACCTTCCTTCTTGAAGAGGTGTTTAGAAATAAATAGCAAGGGATGCGTGATGTCCAAAGACCTATGGAGGATTCAGAAATAGAAGAATCTAAAACAGTCATAATGTAACTTAGAACTCCTATTACTGACTGCTGGCTTTGCAGAGTGGTTTGACAAAATACACTTTGAAAACACTATGAGAATTGTCAATAAACTCTATGTACACTTTTCCACTGGGATTATCATCAAGGTTTTGCCATTGAAAAGAGTAGAAAAATTAGGAATGAATGGAGAATTCCAGTCCATGTACCAGTTGTTATTCATTGATAAAACTCTCAGAAATGCTAGGTTGAGACATAATTAGAAATTTTATATATTGGAACAAATGCATGGTATGAATGAATATAATGATCCAGGAGAAAAATACGTGTTTTGCTAATTATGGACAAATTTTCACTTTCAAATAAACATAATTAATAAGCTATAATTAGATATTATAGTTATAGAAATAAATTCAACAATTGTGGAATATGAATACATACATGTATTATTACATAATATAAATCAATATATTATATATTGATTATATACCAATATATATTTTATGTATTAATATTGGTATTTTAATGAGTGGTTTTCATTTCCAATTATCTGACAAATTTAATGAAGACATTAATCTGTGTAATACATTTAGTGCAAAATTAAAAGGAATTCAGATATTCCACAAATTCTCCTGCCACATTAGAGCCATCAAGTGTTTCATTTGTTGGCCCCAAGTTCCACTTTCTTACAAATATATGTACTTGGACATAACCATAGAATTCAAGAATAATGCTGCTAGAACTGAACTAGCATACATCATGAAAAACTTGCAACAAGTTATTTAGGTAACTTTGTGGCATCACAAAGAAGTCCTCAGAAATAAATTAGTGATATCATAGAAAATCTGAGAACTGAGAATAAGAGATCATCTTTAGTCCTTGTTGTTTACATTCGTAGTTGAAATAATTAGGCAATACACTGGTATGCCTGAATTAGTTTATTATCACCATAATTATCTAAAATTTATCAGGTAATCATATGTTAGTTGTGATCTAAAGTATATTAAGGTGTTTTTTCCAATACAGTTAGATCTATATATTTCATAGAATGAAGCATATCTGTACCATAAATATTTATATTTCTGTTATTCTTATCTTATTCCATCTAAACAATACAAGATTTCTCTCACAGAGGAAAATCCAACAATAAATTAATGTTCAAAGGATGAGAAACAAGATTGCATTCATATACCAATCAAATAAACTTTCAATTAAGACATAAAATCATTTGGTATAAATCATCACATTTGCTTACTTTTCTAATGTTATTTCAAATTTCAGTTCAAATACAAACTATGAAAATTTTCATTGTATTTTAAAATTTATTTTCATCACTTCAGTTTTCTGTATGTTACTTTGCACTGGATTCATAAGATCCTGAACAGTTCTGAGATAAGCAAAACACTATGTGAAATTACAGAAATTAGATAGATGGTAAAAATATTAGAACTCATAAATTTTAAGAAGGTACAGCACATTCAGGGATTTCTGGTTGTCACCCATCTAAAATTTGATGACAAAGCTGCCCATTACATAGTGCACTAGGAAAATCAAACCAAGAGGTATTGTCCAGCTATTGACTAAAATGATACATTTCATTTAAGAAAAAGTCCAAGAGATCTATTGTCAATATATTGTATATGTTGAAATTTGGAGTAGTAGATTTTATGTGTTTTCATCATAAGAAACAATTATTGTGATATATATATATATATATATATATATATATATGTTTATTAGTTTGAAGTATAAATCTAGCAACTGTCATACCCTATACCATATACAATTTTCATATATAAAAATAAAATAAAAGGAAAAGAAAACAACTTCAAGGAAGATTCTTAACGACCAATAAATTAGAGTTAGCTAACCAATCTTCTGTATGAGAAAATTTTCTCAAAGTAACTGGTCTTACATTCTGAACTTTCTAAAATATAAAGTTTTTTGATACATCTACTATCTATATATAATGTATATCTAAGATACCTACAAATTATCACAATGTTAAATTAAGTTTTAAGTACATTTGCACAAATTAGAAGACTCAATCAAACTGTGTGGGTATGTGTGAAATACATGCAGTATTACAATTAATTGAAATGCAAAACATTAAATAGTAGACAGCTGTGTTGACTCTTAGTGTATTTTATTTATTAGAGACTAAATATGTTACCATGAAGGTAGCATAAGGGAAAGTAAAAGAAATGAGTGTCTCATTTTCACATAGAGTTTCCATGTCCTAAGCTTTTCTTCTTGAGATGTAAGATAGCAGAATGTAGATATGGTTTGACCTAGGGAACATCTATCTATAGGTTCCCTTGCTCATTCATTGGATCTCATGGCCCAAGTACCTGGAGATCCCAACTTCTTCATGAACTAATTGTAACATGTGATATGGAAAAACATGTGGTGTCAAAAATTCTCAAATCACCAAATGATTGTATAAGTAACAACTGGGTTAATTTTATCAGTTATAAAATAAAAAAAAATCTTTAACCTAAATCTATTGTACACTTGAATCCATTGCCTCTCATTACCAGAGTGGACTTCTAAAATTAACAATGTCTACAGTCTCTCAAAGACTTTCCTCTGGTTTGACTACCTGTGGCAGTGAATTAAAATCCTGAATGACTATGGAAGTTTTTGGCATATTTTTTGCAGAGTTAGTATATTGGGTCCTGACCTAGATCTCTGATCTCCTAAATGAGTGTATGGTGAAATTTTAAATAAAATGAGACAAGTAGTGTGATTTTAGGGCTCCAGGAGTGTTAAAACTCATTAGCTGAGCTGGAGATGATTCCGATGGCTAAGACAAAGACTTCTCTTGGACTGCCCACTTTTATTAGGTCCAACAACAAGGGGTGGGGAAACTGAAATAAATGAGTGCAAGAAATGAGCAGGACCTTGGGAGTCACTTGAAAGACTTCTCCAAGTAGTAAATAATACCAATTTAGGAGAACTGTCTTATCTCCAAGATGACATTTATGGTAGGACTGAGACTTCAGGAGTGAAATTCCTTCAGCTGCAGTCTCTGTTTACTTAATTAGTGTTGGAGCCAAGGTGTTTTTAGCTGTGGACTTATCTTGCCTTTTGAGGAATCTCTGGTCTCACAGGCCATTACAGGCCTCAGCCAGGACCAGTGATTCATAGAGGTTCACTTACTATGAATCACCTCCCATTGCCAGGCAAGGGGAAGAACCCTAGGACAGACTCACAGGTAAACATAGAAAGCCAATTAGTTAAATTTTAATACTGCTCAGAGCCACTTCATAGTGGTCTCCAAAATTTGTAAAGAAACAGAATGCCAGAAGACCCATGATCCAGCTTTGATTCATTTCACTGGAATTTATCAGACAGTGGGACCATTCTAACTAGTCCTCTGCATACTTGGAAACCTGCCTTAACAGACAGTTCTTAATAATTCTTAAAATGACGATACTTCAATTTACACATCTCACTTCAATGTCATTTCTATTTGTTAAGGTTATACCCATAGGAGAATAAACTACCTATAAAATGAACATATCAAAATTTGGAAAAAGCTACCTATAATTTGATGTAATATGTTAATAATGTTTTTAAAATATCAATAAACATTAAAAATTATAATTTTAAAATGATCTATTCTTGCTGCTTAACATCCAGCAAATATGTATGTGTAGACTTTCATTGTCTCAAAAAGCAATATAAAATATTTCAGTTAATAAAAATGTAAGATTTTAAAATAATCATTGTAATTGGTCTAGTTGTAATAATAGAATGATTATAGTATAAATACATTTTTTAAATCACATAAACATAAATGTGTGTACTTAGAAACATTGCTTACATTTTAAAATTTATAAAATAATTTCCTTTGTCCTTTTTTTTCCATTATTTGACCCACTGTACCTGTTACACATTTTAGGATATATAAGTTGTACTTCCATTTGGTCTTCAATCTGTTGTATTTTTGCACTCCATAAATCTTATTTGTATTGAAATTGCCAGTGCCCATTTATATGATATTATTTTGCTATCCTGTCAACATGAAATATTTTAAGCATAACAAATAAATATTTTTATTCATGTTTTAAATATATATTCCATTCCCTTGACAAGTATTAAGTAGAAATTATAATAGAAAATGTCATATATCCACTAATAAATGGCATATACTTTTGAAAGAATAAAAGATGTAATTTTAAAAGTATGTTAGAATAAAACCTCCAACTTTACCAGTGGAAGTAATGGCATATAATAGAAAGATATAATTAATGGTAGAATGGAATGAACTTCATTGTATATTAAGCTCTGTATGCGGTAAATTCCAATCAAGGGAAAATCTCAAAAATTTAAGTAAAAATTTTGTAGTGCATTTCAAGAAAAATGCTAGTGCAGAGAATCTTTAAATATAAACAGAAATAACCTTGGGTAACTTTAAATTCTTAATGGAAATAAAATTTAGTTAACAACTAATCATTAAAACTTTGACAAATATAAGGAACTTCCAGTGTAAAACATTATGTAAGCATAATTTTATAAACTTGTTATGTGCTACAGTAAAGTGATTCTAGTTTTGATTCATAATACTGGCTATGATCATTTCTTTTGCTTTTCTTTTTGTTTTGTCATTTTAACAGGTATCTGAAGCATGATCGTGCCTGTAAAAAGTTGTGCTATTATAACTTATTTAAAGTTTCAGTTCTTCAAGATGTTCTGGATTGCTTGTGAAATATTCTTACTGCAAATGTATACACAAAAAGGACACTGAAATTTTTTGGAGGTTATGACTATGTCTATTACTTTATGATGGTGATGATCTCACAGTTGTATGCAAAGATTTAAGCTCATCAAATTAAACATAATATATGGACATATTTGTAGATCAAGTAATCTTTAGAAAATATATTAAATATAGTATCTATGTAAAATCTATGGTTTTTGACAGTTTGAAAAAAATACTTGACATAGTAGTTGTCAAATATTTCTCCTCTACTTTTGAGTGTAAGACAAAAGTTACTTCGGTAAAAAAGCATTAACTGATAAATTTGAGATTATACTAGTGTCATAGAGACATGCCCTGGAAACTCTGTGTTCTTCTTACTATTTTTTTTTCTTAAGAAAAGAAGTAGTTTTATCCAAGGATGAATGCCATTTTTAAAAAACATAACTGATGAAAGGACAAAACATGACGACAGTGGATTTTGTTTTTTATGACTTATAATACTTGCTTCCATTATACGGTTATAATAGAATGGGTGAAAGTCTTGTTAAGGTTTCTAGGAATGGATCACTTATTGACTCAAATCTCTACCTGCCAAAAAAAAGCAATGATTTTGTGGCATAATAGAATCATTTGCTCTGCACATGTTATGTGTATGTTCTTAATTGATTAGAAAAATAAGGGATAAAGTTTCATAACATTTAAAAGATTGAACCATTTTAATTAAATGCTTTCAAAGAAATATTTATTTTTAACTATTTTTCTTATGACTATTTCTTCTTAGGCAATTATATTACTACTTCAATTAAGCACACCTTATCTTCAATTCATCAAATTAAAGTATTATCAAAATATTATTAGATATATCAAAATAATGTTCATGTATCTAACACATGATCTCAATAAAATTTCAAATATTTGTTTTTACCATTTAAAAAAGATGAAGGAGATATCGAATAGTTAAATTTTCAACATGTTTTCTGTTTTTCCAATTTGGTTTGTCATGATGATGAGTTTTGTATACAAAGTTTAAAAGTCAGCATAGAAATTACATTAAGCTTTATATATAAAATGTTACCAGTATCGATATTTCAAGGAGCATGTACTTTGTAGGAATGTTCTTGATATTTGTCAATTTTCTCAAAGTCCATAATACGCTTTTATTTTCAGGGGAAAAATTGATCACTCCCATCAGCAATAGTTATTTTATCCTCCTCATTTTGATGTCATTGTCTACTGTAATAAATTGTATGCAATCAATCAGTTTTGTCATTTTGAAAGCCATTTTTTGTTTTATTCTGATGCTTCCCTGCAGAATCTGTTATAAACCACAAATCTTCAATAAAGGAGATGTCGTCAACAAAGGATGACTAACTCAGAATACCATAGAAAGGCCTAGAACAGGTGTTTAAAATTATTACTATTTCTAAAAAAATGATCTATGAATAAAGTCACATGGACAAATTTTAGCACAAATAGTGGAGAGAATGGACAGTTTTGGAAGTGATTTAGTATAGCAAAGAGATAATTTTGTGAAAGTGATTTGTGAGTGCAAAATCCATAGGGACGAGAAATAATTACATAGGACTACTTTAAAATAAAAAGAGTTTTTCCAGGCTTAAGGAAATTCTGTTGAGATCATTTTAATGGCCTATTTGTCAGTATAAAAAACCAGCATATTAGAACCAGTACTCATAAGTACAGTAAATACAGTTTAAACGCTTTCCCAATCTCATTGATTTATATGAAAATACTGTTTTGGGGTTGTTTTTGATTTTGTTTCTTGAAACAGGGTTTCCCTGTTTTAGTCTTAGCTGGCCATGAACTCAGCGCATGCCTTAAAACTCAAATACTCTTGCCTCAGCTTCCTGCATCACACGTGTGAATCACGTCCATGGTTTATGGATAGATTTAATAAGAAGTTATATGATCTTTTACAAGGATGTAATCAGAAGAGCTGTCTACAAAAGGCCATACCTGACGTATCATATTTACTAAGAACATTACGTTAGGTTATATGACAAATAACTGTTAAGTAAATGAGATTGATTGTTTTGCTTGTCTGTGTTTTTGAGATAGAGTTTCGCTGTGTTGTTCAGACTGGCCTTGAATTCACTTGGTAGCCCAGGGTGCCCTTAAGCTTGTAGCGAAACTTGAAGCCTCAGCTTTCTCAATTATGGGATTGCAGGACTAACACTAACTTTATATGAAGAGCTAATACCTAAATACATCTCCCAGGAAAGCTATCTTAGTACATCATGTAGAGGAGACCAGGTTCACAGGCAAGAAGAATATTCCCTTCCTAGAAGAAACTTTAAAAACTCACCCATAATTATAGATGCTGCTGGTAAAACGAATGGAAACAGCTGTTTATCTCAGGATAAATAAGCAATATGGATTTCTAGAAATCCTATCTTTTAGACATGCTTTTAGAAAGATGTCAGTTTTATGAACTGAATGTTTATTTTTTTCAAAACTGTGTGGCTCTATAGTTATAAAGCAAACTTAAGAAGGACTAATTAGAACAACCTTATTGTCATTAATATAATCATATTAATGAAGGTATTTATCAAGACAAACTCAATTCTAATCAATATCCTTAGGGAGATACTTGTTATTAAATCTCTGAAAATAGGATTCGATAAAAATGACTATTCGGGTACAAGAAATAACAAATTTAAAATTAACAAAACACATTTTTAAAAAGTAATTTTCAGTGATTAATGATGAATACACTAGAAAAGAATTGAAAGTCTATTCAGATAATATACAGCAATTAATGAATACGTATTTTTTATTTCCAAATACTCGAGATAATGAGAGGAACCTACTATTTCCGGAAACAAACTTAATATTGAAATATGCCATCTGTAAGGACTGGAAATTAGAATATCATCAGACTTCTAAAAAAGAAACTCTGGAAGTTAGAAGTGAGTATAGAAATGATCTGAAGAGAAAAATTCCAAAATAGAATTCCAGATCCAGCCAAAATGTCAGTCAAGAGTGAGAGCTGAATAAATAATTTCCCAGGTGTATATTTGCAAAAACTTTGCCTCTGATGAATTATTTTCAGGGGTTATTACTGGATGGAATGTTGCATCAAAATAAAAAAGCCACTTAAATACCATTTAATAAAAGATGGATAGACGAAGTTAATGAAGTGTCAAACAGAAAATCTAAGATGATAGTACATGGTGTGTGGAGAAAATAGGAGAAAACGGTAAGAAGGTGACAGTTTTATCTATCCCAGTAATTAAAGTAAAGACACTACACATATACAAGTGATAGATTTTAATACAATTATGAGTAAAGGATAAAAACTGACCAGTTCTTTGCAAACTTTGTCTTGCAATAGTGAAAAATAGCCAAGAATCAAATGAGAGGCAGTAGTACCTTATGATGTTTAAAATAATACCCAATTATTACTGTGCTTAAAACGAATAAATGAAGACATCCCATCCCTCTAAACCCTTAAAATAAAATGAACTCTTAGAAAGAAGAATGAATTACACAAAGAAGTAGAGATAAAAAAGTCATCTACAGGAAAGGAGAAATAGGTGACTGTAGAAAAGACACTAAATTTCACTAGCAGTAAAGATGATGAGTAATGGATTTTGAATTCTCTGAAGTGCTGTTCTTCTGAGTAGGAATATAAATAGGGTGAAGTAATGTGGAGACCAAAAATAACGTTTTCCTTCCAATAAATGTATTTGTAGTTAAAATTGGAAAAGATGTTCAAAGAAATATAATTCCCCCTTTCTAGTTTACTCCTCAAATAAATATTCAGGAAAAACAAAATTGAACATAGTGAGAATATATCTTTTAAATTACTACACCCTAAAATTTTAGTACAAGATAAGAGCTATTTACACTGAAGTTTGGTAATAGGTAATATAAATTGTCTAAAAGTGACTTGAAGTATATTTGACGATGAGAGGAGTGTGCATATGAATACTATATCAGTTACAGAAGGGATTTGAATGTTCACAGAGACTACTTCTCTGTACCAAAGGATGACTGAATACAGAAATGTAAATCTCTACTAGACTTGTGTATGAAAAGAGGAGAGACTAAGTGTCCATCACATATTATAAATAAATACTTCAAAAGACCTTCAAAATGACCTGCCATGTAATACATAGTCAGTAGTATGGGTTACTGTCATAATGGTGAAACTGCATCATAATAATAAAATAAATCACAGTTCTGTGAATAATTATCAACACAAAGATATTTACATCTTGGTGAAAATTTGTACTCATATATTTGGAGAGTCTTGCATAAGCCTTCTTAGTCATTTTTAAAATATCTGAAGTTTACACTGGTGATAATTTTAACAGTTTAAGTAAAAATCATGGTATAAGTGTAAGTTAGTATGAGAACATGTGCTTAGCATTTTCTTAGTATGTGCTTAGCATGTATGCAAGACCCTGAGTTCAATCCATAGCACCTAACAAAAAAGTAAATAAAAAAACGACAGTAGCCAGGATAGTCATGCCAAAATAATAAAAAAAAAGTTATGATGTTCCTTGAGTACTAAGTTATACTTACATATGACTAAGAAGTTCTGATCTGTAATTGTACACCAGGGTGGCTATAGATAATGATAATGTAACGCAGATTTCTAAATGAAAGGATTTTGAATTTTTCCACCATAATGAAATGATAACTGCTTAAGTGATAGATGCACTTACCATGATTTAAACATTATACAGTATGCATGTATCAAAATACAATTAAATATGTACACATTTTATTTCTATGTAGTGGTTAAAACTTCAGTTGAACAAAAAAATAAGATGTCAAATCTAAAATTTGATTTGCAAGAAAATATAGCCAGCTTAATAATTTCCTCTAACCAAGAAAGTTAAGTCAAAATTAGGAAGACTATAATTGTTTCAGAGAACTCCACAGAGGCTGAGGATGATTAGGACATAAATAGTTGGACTTGGTTACTCACGATATATTTTCCAATTCTATTTTTAATTATTTTGCTCATATCTGAATGATCTGTATATCACATTAAATTTCTTTTTTCTTCACCTGTATTCCAAAGCCTGTGATGTGGCATATTTTTTAAAGGAAAATGATTTATATCTGTGTATCCTTTAACTTTTTTAGCCTTGGAATTAATAGAAGGAAGAAATAGGTCTTGTATTGCTTTATAATATGTCGGTTGATTAATATTCAGGAATGGACCTATAATAAATCACAGTTATCTAGTGAGATAACAGAACAGCTGGTCCAGATTAAAATAGAGGAACTTATTCTAAAAGAAAGATCACAGAGAATACTAGATTCCAGACAGGTGAACCTTTTAAAGGTAGTTGACATCTTGGAGAACTAAGGCTACCGTGTACAAACACTGTGAAGAAAATATGATTGCAAAATTAAGAAAAAAATAAAAATGCATCTCAAAGATGTAGTTCAAACTTTGTTAACTGTACTTTTCAGTACCAATATAATGTCAAAAGTTAAAGAATTTGACTGAACTGTGAATTTTGATATACACAACTAGTAATTATTTGCTAATCAGTTTGAATGATGGTTGTTTTTCAAAGACCTAAGTATGTGGAAATCAATCATTGATCAGATTTTTTTTGCATGTTCAAATGTTTACTTTTATGTAGTTTAATCATGTCTATT
The DNA here is from genome assembly GCF_034190915.1 of Cavia porcellus. Taxonomy (NCBI): domain Eukaryota; kingdom Metazoa; phylum Chordata; class Mammalia; order Rodentia; family Caviidae; genus Cavia; species Cavia porcellus. Next base: position 52,014,377 of record NW_026947503.1, on the reverse strand, counting down.
TATAATTTTATCTGATTTGCTAAGATTAACAAATCCAAAATTCTTAGTAGTTATAAATAGAAAAATTATGAAATGCAGTAAAATTGTTTTTTTCTTAAGTCTTCATATGAAAGTATTTAACTCTATTGTTGCTCTCTAAAATACTGCTTAGGTTGTCAAAACAAGAAACATATTAATGACCAATGATATTAAATAGGCAAAATTAATTATGGTTTATCTAAAATAGTATTTTGCTGACATTTGATATATTCTTTGGAGGTATCCTTGTATACATCATACTTCACAATTCTCCTTCTTATACATATATATGATGTGTATAGTAAAATAAGAAGCTCCATACCACATGATAAATCTTAAAATTTCAATAATATATTCACATGTGTGTAATTATATCTACAACCAAAAACCAACTTGATTAATGCATTCATTGAAGTGTTATTATTGAAAAGATCTGAAATCTATGAATCTGTTGCCAAAAAACTGTTTTATTTTGATAATATTAATGACAATTTTTCTTTACTCATTTCTAATTATATAGAGTTACTAAGCACAAATAATTTGTCATTTTTTTTTTTCAAAAACAAACCAAAAAAAAGCATGGTAATTGACTAGATGAATCAGCTTTCCATTACTGTGAGAAAATAACTGAGACAATCACCCGAAAAGGAGGAAAGGTTAAGTTTAGGTCACAGTTCTGGAAATTCCAGCCTGTGTCTGTGATCAGTTGTCCCACTGCATTTGGGTCAGTGGAGAGGCAGGTAAATTTGGTAGGTGTGGTTGTGAGAGAATCTCTTCACTTTAGGGCCTGGAGTAAGGAGAGGAAGAGGCAGGGCCACGCTATTCCTTTAAATTTCCACTACCAGGCAATGTTAAACGTTAGCACAGGACCTATGGGACACTCTTATACAAACTATAATGTAATAAAAATATATGTAATTAAAAAGTTAAGTTGCACGTGGTGACATTCTTAAGTGTGTTGATTACCTCTTAATGTTTATATATCTGCTATTTTTATTTTGCAGTATCGGTTTTTTTTTTCTTAAAATAGCTGCTAATTTCACAATTTGATAGCTTCTAACTCTTTATTCTATCTCCGTGAAAACTCTCATTGCACTGTATGTCTTGCACTATTATTTTGAGAAAAAAAATCACTATTAAGTAGCTAATAACATTATCATTGTTAAATTTCCATTTTGTTATTGGAAATCTTAAGCTCCCTGCAAGAAAAGAAGTTGGAAAAAAAGTTGAAAGAAGTGACTGCAAAAAAGCATTGAGAAGTCAAATAGAAATCACAGAATATATTTGATATATCTCAGCTTGTTTCAGTACCATCAACTCAAAATTGCTTTTCAAAACATTTCTGTATATTTCACTGAAACCCCAAAACTAAAGATTTGAGCTATATCAATCATATATCAATTCTATTTTTGTGGAAATGTTTATTCTAATAAATATAATTTCCTTTCTTTTCAAATGACTAAAGTGATTTGGATCAGAATTATTTGCTAACTACATTAAAGATGCAACAATCCAGTGTTCTTCTGTAAATCACAGTAGTGCAGGGAATACTTAGAGAAGCAAACTATTCTGTTGGAAACAAGCTGATTCTCCTGTCTGTTTGGTTACAAAACCAAATCAGTGGAACAATTACTAACAAGTAACTGAAAAGAGGAACTGGTCCCTTTTGCATAGTTTTTGTGTGTCTACTTTGTTTTAATTATACTTCTCACTTATTTGCTGTGATTGACATTTTTAAGGCCATTTTTCCTTTAAAATAATCTATTCAAAAGTAGCTGTGTTTAATTGTGAGGTTATAAGAGGCATGCGGGTTTTAGTTTGAAAGAATAGATTGCAAACACGTGGAAAACCCACTCGATAGTTCTCTCTCAGCCTTGAATACAAGAGTATGTTTAGTAAGACTCAGGATTTACCACTCAGATGTTGGTATGTCAGTTGCAAAAAAGTAGTTATAGTGCTGGCAGTGAATATAGCAATTATTCAGGAGGGAAAAAGCAAGAGTGGACTGTCACAAAAGCATGTCAGAACTTTAAGAGAGGGAAAAAAAACTGCAATTAAAGAGCAGTCTTTTAACAGAAAGCTGTATTTATTTAGATTTTTCAAAATCATAACCTTTGAATAATGATTTGTTAGTGAATGTCTCAGCACAGGTGTTCAGAGGTTCTGAATAAACGATTTGTCAAGAGTAATTGGTGGGTTATGTTACCCAGGGAAAAAAGGTAATTATTTCATTGGTGAATAGAAGAGGAGGTATGTGTGGGTAGCTTTAGATTCTTCTCCATGTGTTAGGTTAACAAAAAAGTCATCCATAAGTTACGTATTTTTCTTGTATTTCTGTAAGAGTATTTTAAAGTAAAATAGATAGCATGATTTGACTTTGCGGTTATCTTATCAGAAAATTGTCAAAATTTTAAGGGCATGAAGAAGCTGTTAAGTGAAATCAAATTGATGCAAAATAAGTAAAGAATTGATTCAATCTACTCCTGTAATAAATAGGTTTCTGAGTGCTGTTCATTTGTAACCAGGAAAATCGTCAAAATCAAAGATGTCTTCTGTGTGTCCATCAGATTTGTTTCACCAAGACACACTCTCAGCACTGGCTTTAATTGTAAGAAGGTAAGAAATGGTCTCATATTACAGAGACTAAGGAGATTTCTTACTCTGGTGATGCCCTTTCTTTTCTGATAGTAGTTCTGTAATTTATGATCAAGTTGTGATAAAATATAAAAGGTGTTTATTACAGGGGAGAAAATAAAAATTCTCATTTATTCTACATATAAACACATAATGTATTCTGGAATACAACCTACTACAAAATAAAGACATCACTCCTGAATAGCCGCATTTTCCTATTAATTCATTGAGCTGAGTGATTTATTGAAATTATCTATATATTTCAATGTTAATCAAAACATACTGCAAATGTTTATCCCCAACTGTTATTAATATCTTTACTGGGTCTCATATATTGTACCTCATAAGTGATATTTAAAACAATACAATCAAATTTATTAACATTTACCTTTTTAACATTATTTCTTATTTTAAAGAAATGTTTAATTTTTAAAAACTAAATAAGTATTATTGTTTTAATTTTAAATGAATAAACCTTATGAAGATCATAACATTTTAATTATTTTATTGTTACCTTATGGGAAATATTTGAATTTTATCTTTTTAATATTTGGAATATGTATTTAAATTAGCTTTATTTCTTTCAATTGTCTTCCTAGTTTTCTTATCAAATTAAAATTTTTTCCATTTCTTCTCAGAATTAAGTGCTTCTGTGATATATCATAATCAAACACCTTTTGTGATCTTAATCACAAAGATTACGTTCTGATTACAGTCTCTTTTTTTCTCACAACTTCTTATTATTATTGCCATTACCGTGCCGTAACACATTACCGTTATCATGTGTTTACAAAATAATTTATCACACAGTAAAAGAAGTTTCTGTTATTCTTTTGAAAGTCTCTTATAGTACACACAAAACAATTTAATACAGACTGAACAAAACACATACATGCATGGTTATATTCAAAGTAGTCAAAAGATGGAAACTACCAAATATCATCACCACAAAAATAGTCATGTTGCAATGGAATAACATTCAGTTATTTTAAAAAGAATTAAATATAGCATAGTGCAAATAAGTTAGCAAGGTTAAAAAAAACATGCGAACAGAAATAAGGAACTACAAACAAGACATGTCAACATGATTTCATTTATATTAAGTTTTCAAAGTAGGTAAATCCATAGAAACAAAAGAAAGTAAAGATTCATGGGTTCCATTTTAAAGACAGGGAAGAATAGGAAATATTGATGGAGTGGCGGCTTTTAGTGTAGAATGGCAGAAGTGTTTTAGATTTAGATTTGTTGCACGCACACATTACAAACAGTAAATACTGCTACACTTTTCATGTCCAATGGTTAATTTTATCTTGTTTTACTGAAAGTGAAAAATGCACTTTTTATATAATCCAGATGTGTTTTGCATTTTTCTTGCCAATTTGCATTCAAAACCTTACTGATACTTTGATCATTATATTGCATTTGTGGTTTGAAATTTGTAGATGTTTTGGTACAATGACATAGGCTGAATTGCATTAGTTTCTTGAATCACGTTCAGAAAGTTTTGTAAACACACACACCTTGAATTTATTTTTAGAGTTTTAGAGAAAATTTTTATTTTAGTGTTGTTATTTAGTGTTTTTCTGTCTTACATTCTACATGTTAATTTCTGATAATTGATAAAAATTAGTAATTTTAATTATATCTTATGTTGCTGGTTTTGCTTATTATACCTAATGCTTTGATGGTTGCTCTTTTATTTTTCACACACAAATGAAGTTTTTCTTTCAGAATGTTCCCATCACTGTAGACTGAAGAAGTCAGTCCTGTATTGAATTTATCTGTGAATAATGAATGACTTACTTAGTCATAATGAATGACTTACTTAGTCATACTAACTTGATGGCATTATGTTTAATGCTTCACTTGAGGAATGATGTTTGCCGCAGGATTCTTGGACAGGAGTGACTACTTCTGTGGAATAAATGTGACTTCAGATCCTTCAGTTATGAATCTCTTCCAAGATTTTACGAGGGTGCGGAGGAGAAGGAATTCTGACATCAAATTCATGGACTTGGGCATACTAAGCAGGCTCTCTACCACTGAGCTAGACTCTCAGACTTCTCTCAAGGCTTTAGTCTTAATTTTGTACCCACAATCCTGTTCTTTTTTATAAAAACATCTTTTCCTCAAATTATATAAGCTTCTTATTTTAGGAGCTCTTGGTTTCATAACTGTTGCACGATGGGCTTTATTTTTAAAAGGGAATGAGCATATAATATTAATCGTATTATTTTGGATCACCAAATGTCTTTTATTCCATTGTGAAGTTCTATTTTTTTGGTTTCAGATTTCAAGCTGAGATAAACTTTTGCTTTTAAAAATGAAGTCCACATGTGATTTTCCTTGCTTTTAAAAGTTATTACTTCTTCATATCCTCTCAATTTAGTTTATCGTGTGGGTTTTGTGAAGATTTCTAAATTGAAATTTGATTTATTAATATGATTTTTAATCAAATTTGCTTGGTGTCAAATCTTATTGTAATATATTAATCTACTCTTCTGTTCAGTTATGCAACTCACTTCTATTTTAAAATACCATCTGTGTATTTTCTAGTCCAGTTATACTCAGATCATTCGTGTTCTGCAGAATTCTTATGTACAGGTGCTCAGCCATCCTGATACTTTTTTAAGATAAAGCGTGACTTTCTCTATTTATGCTAAATTTAGTAAACTACAGAGATTCTCAGTTTCTATAGCTGAATTCAGTAGTGTATGTTTTCCCATTGAATTATTTATGTTTTCCATACTTTTCCATATATTAGTGGAAAGTTTCATGTCTTTGATCTTGATTGGGCATTTCTATTTTATTGATTTTTTTCTTATAAACTTTTGCTTTTAAAAATGAAGTCCACATGTGATTTTCCTTGCTTTTAAAAGTTATTACTTCTTCATATCCTCTCAATTTAGTTTATCGTGTGGGTTTTGTGAAGATTTCTAAATTGAAATTTGATTCATTAATATGATTTTTAATTATCTATTTTAGTGTCTCTTTGTTCTATTTTATAATATATATCATTCTCAGTGAAATTTCTTTGGAAATAATTTGGAATAATGTTTTCATTCCCTTTTAGGTTGGGTATTAAAGAAACATTCTAAGTGTTTCTGGTTTGGACATTATTATGGCTGTGTTTTTATGAATTAAACTAGTGGCGTGAGGTGAGCTGCAAATGTCACCAGTGCAGAGAACGAAGCCGGCCTGTGCTAGGCTCCCATGATTTAGTTTTTCTCCTTTTACTACAATTTCTGTACACTTATTATTTCCAATCATCCAAATGTGAGGCATTTTAACTTGTCTTCATGTGTTTGTTTTTGCAATCAGAAATATGTAAATATTTTGGGCCTACGATATTTTATTTTAGTATCCTCTACTTAATTGTTGATATTTTCCTGACCTTAATTATCTGTACAATGGATTAATTAATTAGAAAGTTTGCATTTTGGTACCAATTGCCCTAAATTATTTGCTCTCTTTTAATATTTTTGTTCTTTGTGATCTACAAAAGAAAGAGAATCTGGACTTGTGTTGAAATCATTTGTTACCTTCTGTTATGTTTTAAATATCTTATTCAAAATTTCATGAAGATATAAAATATGTTTACTATTCCAATTTTCAGTACTGCTGACCATGAGATACCACTCAAAAAGGAAATGCTACAACTCCTTAGGAAAATAAATTTGTTTGGTGTCAAATCTTATGGTAATATATGAATCTACTCTTCTGTTCAGTTATGCAATTCACTTCTATTTTTAATATTTTATATATAATTTTGTATTGATCATTATTTGTCTTGCTGCCTTGTGTGTGGGTGTAATCTTCAACAATGTATATCTAGGAGAAATTGCTTTATATGCATTCATGAATGTATGTTTTGAATTTTCTAAATGAATCAAATAGTTGTATAAAGTGGTTGTTTTAATTCTTAGAGGGTAATTAAATGTAATTAACTCCTCCTAGGAGGTAAATATTTATTATTATTGTCACACAATATTTTCAACTATGACTTGTCATACTTTTAAAATTCTGACAGACTATGGATAGCAAATAATGTTACATTGTATGTTTAATTTATATGTTATTACTTACAAGGAAGATTATAAATATGTGTATTGGCGACTCAAATTCATTCAACTCTGAACATCTATTAAAGGGTTTTGGCAGTTTGAATTACTTGTTTTCTTATCAATATGGAGAAATCCTATACAACTTTTTCCTGGTTTTTCAGATATTTCGCACAGCCCCTATCTTGTCTCACTTATTTGAAATGATTAAAGATAAAAGTTGATAAATACAAATAACATTTTTATTGTAACTGAATCAGTCTTTAACATAGTGACTTGTGGAGGTTTTATATATTACTTAACGAATTCTTGATTAAGAAATTTTCTTAAAATTTTAAAATCTCTAATTTTCTCTGAATTTTGTTAGCTGTATTAAGATCCAGTTTTTTACTTTACTTTTAAATTGACTGTAGCTATAAAATTTTGTGCAGGTCTAATACTATACTCTATAGCAAAATTTCCTATTAAAAATTCTCTCTTTATTGTAATTTTTCCCACCTAGTATAATGCTTTATGCTTATTGTCATTATTGTTTATGTTTTGCAATTTTACACTTAAAGTTAGGATCAATTTTCCTATGTCTAAATAATTTGAGGGACTTAATAAAAATCTAGTATTATTATTATTATTCAGTGGGGAGTAATGGCATATTTACCATCTTCACTTTGCCTATCCTAACATACAGAGTGCTTTTTTTCTGGTCGTTAGGTCAAATAATGACCACTGGAACATGCCTATTGTCTAATCCTTGGGAGCTCTGAATATATTTTATGTAACAGGAGAATTTGCAGATGTCTGTGAAGAAATAAGAAGGAAGGACTGCCTTAAAGGATCAAGATAAGCCCAAAGAAATAATAAAAGAGGAAAAGGGAGGCAGGAGCAAGAGAAGATGATAACTGGAACAGAGGTCATAGTGATACAATTACTTAAGGTTCACAGGCCTAGGGACTTTTCTGCTAACTGGAAAAGAGGATTCCCAGAGCCCCGATAAGCAGCGCCACCCAGTGGACATTTTGATTTTGGGTTTATTAAACTACTTCAGATGATAACCTACGAAATTCTAAGAAAATAACGTGTCTCATGTTAAGCCTTTGATTATCATCATTTTATAGCCGCATTAGGATATTAATGTAACATGTAATTATGTATCCAGGTACTTCATTTTCACCATAAATTACAGGCAAATATCTTACTAGATTTATTTTAATGTAATATATAATCTGTTGTTATTACCATAGACTACAAGTTAGCCTTTCTGTTTTTGCTTGTAAATATTCAACTCATTTTGTTCACTGATCTAATTTTAAATGCTATGATGTATCTATAATGATGTTAAAATCTGTATCTTTTACAATTTCTGTGCAATTATAATTTGAATAATGACAAAAATGACTGTTTAATTATCTTTAAATTTGTTAACCATGTCTGACCATACTCTGCTGACAAGTAAATGAATGTGGAGAAGAAAAAGTGAATCTGGATAGTTTTCGCCTCCTTCCTGATTTAAAGTAAGAATACGTTGCATATTTTGTGTTACAATGTTCACGGAGAGAAAGAGATCTTACTTTACGTACTCGAGTTTAGATGAAGAGACTTTCTGATGGAGGACGATAAGAAAAGTGCTATAAATGTGGTAAAGTCACAGAAGAAGCAGGATGTTGTTGAAGTGTCTGTGATGAATTTAAGGTGTGCCGAGGACAGGAAGGAGGCTGCCTCCCATGAAATTGGGTAATACGATGTGCTTGGGGCTGATGCACTTTTTGCTTTGGGATCTGCCACTTCACACCTGAGCAGCTGTCAGCATGCAGCGTTGCAGTTTCATTATGCCCAGCAGTTGGAAAGAAGAGGAAATCCGTGCAAATTTGGGAGTCAGAGCCAACCTTAAATCCCTGGCAAGTTTCACATCTTTGACTACCAAGCAAAAGCATGCACACTGCTACTTATATTTAAACTTACATGCAATAACACCAATGACCATTTGCTTTTTCCTCCCACGGTGAAACTATTTCTCATGACACTAAAGACCACCAAAATGGAATATCTAAACAGGTGTCAGTTACAGTGTGTGTTTCTGAATGATGTTAATTCCTCTCTATCCAAATACTTGAATATTTGTGGTTTAAAAAATAATGGTTAAATCAATTATGGTCAATACTTCTTATGTAAACTAGTAGAAAAATAGCAACTGGAAACGTGCTTAAGTGACACAGAAAAGAGTGTCTAAATGTATGCATGCGTCAGTCTTTATTTTTGTAAACAGAAAATAACAAACAATTGATATTTATAACCAGCTAGAAGTCCAGTTTTTGTCTAGGTTAAGGAGTCAAACAATAGTCTGTCCTTGGCTTTTATTCTGGTTGTTAATACACACTAAGCTTTGGTTTTAAATTTGTGCATTTAAAATCATATTGGTATATTCAGATGTGCATAGATTATACATTAATCATTTAAACTTTTTTGTAAGATTCAGTTTCAATTTGTCATTTTTTATCAAAGATCTTTAAGATTCATGTTTTGCATTTGGGGTTGGAAAATATAAAGTCCCTCAAAATAAAAACAAAAATGTTACCAAACCTAGAAATGCAAGTTCTTTTTTGTGTATTTTGTTTATAAAATTATTTTATTATTATTTATTTTTATTACCACAAGTTCGCAGAACCTGATTACATTCAGTGTTGGGAACTGTATGTGAACTACCGTATTTCAATTCTTTTTGCCTATACCTCCATCTCTTTTTTGTAACATCACATTCACTCATTTATAAGAACTTACAAAGTTGGTTATCATGTATAGATTGAAAAACAGACTAAGAGGCCAAAGAACATAACACATTTAAGAAAATCGTACTAAATCGAGCTACATTTTTGTTTACATTATGCTGAATTGCAACACATTTTTGTCTTTTATTTGGATGTCATAGATTAATGGTTACTTGATGTTGCTCTATGTTCTATATATGTATTTTGAACTTTTCGTATAAGCAAAACTATCTCATACTTAAGCTTGGGTGTCTGAGTGACTTAATATTTTGGTCTAAAGTTTGCTCATTTTCCTGCATGTGACTGAAGTCCGTCCTTCTTTCTGGAACAGTAGTCCTCCCCTGTGCACAAACCCTGTATTGCCTTTGTCCATCACCTACTGATCACTTTATATGCCAATATTTAGCTATTAAGAATTGTCTTGTTATAAATATAGGTATACATACATCGTTGCAGCACAATAGCTTTTAACTATTTTGGATAATTACCTAGAAAGAGAAGAGTTGAGTAAAAAAGAATTTCTAGTTTTAGTTTGTTGAGAAATCTCCATACTGATTTCCATAGTGGTTCTACCAGTTTATACTCCCACAAACAATGGAGAAGCATTTCTTCCCACTCCACACCTACCCTTTCCAACATCTGTTATTGGGTGATTCATTAACAGTGCCTATTTTTACTCAAGTGAAATAGGATCTCAGTGTTGTCTTAACTTGCATTTCTCAAACGGCTTGTGATGTTGAGCATTTTTTCATGTATATATTTGTGTTTCTTCATCTGAGAAGTATCTATTCATTTCAAATGCCCAATTTTAATTGGGTCTTTAAATTTGAGGGGCGATTTTTTTGAATTTCTGGTCTAGTTATGAGTCCTATCTCTGAGGAGTAGCTAGTAAAAACTTGTTTCCCATTCTATAGATTATCTCCTCACTCTGTTTGTGGTTTCCTTTACTGTTCAAAAGCTTCTTAATTTGATGTGACCACATTTATTAATTCTAGGTATTATTTGTTATGCCCCTGGGATTCTCTACAAAAAATCTTTGCCTACACACATATCTTCAATATTTTTTTTCTATTTTGTATTCTGATGGGTTAAGTATTTATCTTGTAGTGTCTAGATCTTTGATTCATCTTTATTTTAGCTGAGTGCATAGTGAGTTTTATGAGTCTAGGTTCAACCTTTAGCATGTGACCAGCAAATTTTCCCCACATGATTGTTAGAGAGGCTATCTTTCCTCAAATTCAGGGAATTTGGTCCCTATAAATGCAAGCTTTTGAATTTCTGAATCATCCACTTTATTTTACTCTAACTTGTATATTAGTACTCCTTTAAGTTTATCTCTTTCTAGGGCTATCTTGCAAAATACAACCAAGAGCAACCAATACAGCACTAACAGTCTGTTTTATGACTTTTACCTTTAGTATATAAGCTCATTATGTATATGGTTGAATCCCAAATTGCCACATGCAGTATTTTCCAAATGATGCATTGTTGCATTAAGGGAACAGCATTCTCTCAATCACTAAAATTTGTTTACTTGCTCCCTGGCAGCCAAGCATTATACTTTGAGAGGTTACACACAAACACACACACACACACACACACACACACACACACACACACACGTATAAAATAGAATTATATATATATATATATATATATATATATATATATATATATTATTTCTTTTGCTTTTTTGGCAATGACTACTTATTGTAATGCACTGTTTAATCCTCTAAGAATGATCTAGTTAATAATGCAGTAGAAAGCCACAAGTCTAGATGCCTCACAATAGCACAGGTCTACTTTTCACTAAACTACTTTCTGGTCATAAGTTGGCTGAATCTCTGTTCATCTTTTGTCTAAGGTTCAGTGATAGGGATTACCCATAATCTAAATTATAGCTGGTCATAACATGGGCTTGGAAAAAGCAAGGACACTCTGGTTTTTAAATCCTCAGCTACACGTTACATGGCCTTTCCCAAGTTCAAAAGTAGAATATGAGATTTCAGCAGGTACCTAGGCATGCAATAAATAACTCAGATATTTATACATATATATATATATATATATATGAATATATCATCTGTAATATATAAAATGCATACTGTATATAATATATATTATAAATATATATAATGAATCCATTTGCATATACATATGCATGCAACCTCTAAGCTAGTTCTGTGTTTTAGCAACAAAAGAAATAGGTGAAAATGTAGTTACAGTCCAAAGTTTTGAAGCTTCTCTGTTGTCCTATAAAATTACCCTAAACATACAGTATTGTCACCTACCGGAAACTTGAACTGACTTTTCAATATACTTATCCAATATTTAGTGGGCTAACTGCTTTGAGATGATGCAATATGTCTTAAAAGCAGTCAATTTTATCAGTGTGGAGTCATCAATAATCATTTTAGTGAGAACTAATGGTTTTGGACAAGAATAAAATGTTCATGATTGTGTAACAATGAATATATAATAGAAGGTTACAGAAGATAGCGGTTGGCATTGGCCCTTAGGCAAAAAGATGTGCACATTAAGTTTCTGTTCCTCAAAAGGAGAACCACTGTGTGTGATGTAAGAATTCCAGTGCAAGCAATTTGCACCTAGGTGGTTTCTTGTTTTCTGCAGTGCAGTGCAGGTCAGGGTTGGGATGACACTAGCTCCTAAATGACTTCATGTACATTTTGGTGATAAGTGGATGTAGATGTCTGTATTGCTATGAGAAGGCAAATATCATTTCTTGTTCAAATTTTAAAATGGTCAAGCAAAACAGTTTAGAAAACAAAATATCAACATAAGATTACATTTTATTTTAATTTACAAACATCATTCTTTAATTTCGTTCCCTTTACTGACTATCAAAGTAATAATAATTAAGAGGCAAGACCTCTTCCCTGCTGGTTTTGTTAACGCATGCTTTCTAGTTTCTCTTAACCATTCAAATGGAGCACTATTAAAACATCAAATAGCATTATAACCTGTGCAGTGAAAATAGCAATATGTCAGACAAATTTTAAAATGTAATTTAAGACTGCATTTCTGATAAGACAAAAATATATACTGTAAATGGCCTTTAATATTTTTCATTAGAATAATTTCCTTTCATAAGAATGCCTTTAAACGATTCTCAGTTTTGTTTGATTGGGAGCTGGATTTTTGACACTTGCTAGCTGTGTGGCATTGCCAAGTTACATTATTTATTTATTCCTCAGTTTCTTCATTTGAAATTGTAGGCAAAGTAATATTATGTTTGTAAATGATAATTTTATATAATATTTACATGTAATAATCCATGTTGAGTATCACAGATCTTATTTATAGAGTTTCATGATTTTAGTTTACAGCACAAAATCATCTATCAGTAATATTTACTGTGTAAATGAGAAGATATCTTATTTCACATTATTTTTTTGCTGGAAAAATTAACTGCTGTCTTATAGTATTCCTATCTCCTCCAGAGACCAAAGAATATCCTATTTGTACATGCACGATTAATAACTTTTACTCTTTCACATAAGTATATTTTATTTGGCATTAAATATGAGAATAAGAAACTTCAGTTTGTAGTATTTGTTGAGCTTTTAGACTATTTACTTAGTGACACAAAAGAACACACACCAGAAAAAATTCAACGGTAAGATTATTGTTATTTTAGAGTGATTTTAGAGCTACAATTATATAATCAGTGAATAACTTTCAAATAAATCTGAAGAATCTAATAATGTAAGATCAATTGACAAAATCTTTCAGTAGTAACCTGCAATTTTATATTATGTCAATTTCAAGTGAAAATGGTTCTTTTATTGAAGGCTATCACTGTTTAGGACAACTAGCTAGGAGATGCTAGCCTAAGATTAATATGTATTCTACATTACAGTAATTCTTTGCAAGTGCTTTCACATACTCAATTGTGCCCAATAAATTTCAGTCAAAACTTACTGAAAGTCTAAAAATTTTAAATAACTCCTTTGGCACCTATTATGTAAATGATACATGAAGGTAGCTACTCTGAATTTAAAAATAATTTTAGTTCTCTAAAATGTATGTGGTTTCTTTTATCATCACCGTTAACATTTTCTGTGTCATGTTCACCAATAAAGGAAGGTCTGGATAATGGTTTCATAATCTATGTTTATATAATGCAGACAACAGATTTTATGATAAGTTAATGAAAGATGATTTGTATCAGGCGTCCAGTTTCAGGTACATAATTGCTTCTTCCATTCATCCTTAGCAGGTGATTTTTTTTCAGAGTTTTTCTTTATGAGGAAGCCTTTCAATTGACATAATTATTTGGAGGCTTGTGCCAATTTTTCAAATGTGATTATGCTGAACACATTAGGTTGGCCCCTATTACAGAAAAATTTAGATCGCAAAATTATATCACTGCTATAATACCCTTCATCTCAATAACAAAAACCCTGACTATCAAATTAATTTGATGCGATGTGCCAAATTTTCATGGATTTATCTGCATCATATCTTACACCTGCACTTTTACAATCATAGAATTGAGTTGCTCCGTTGTTTTTTTAATTTGGCTATTTTTCCATTACACTGAAATTCACATGTATACATATTGATGCCCTTGAGAAACTCTGTTTCATACTGTGAATTTATAGTCATAATTTAATTGCATGAACTGTGTGTGAAATAAAATGTGTCTGCACAAGCTATACAAAGAAAGAAGAGATATACAGTTGAGGATGGGAATAAATTTACAGGTTAGAAACTATTATTGGCAAGGATTTTCAAACCACTGCACAAACTGCATTTTTAGAGACCCATATTTGATTGCCTTCTATTTTTACTTTGTATAACTTCTTGCTTTTACTGAGAAACACAGATTGTATCTAAATCTATAAACCAATATATGCACTACTGATGTGTATTCCTTTATCTCCTGTGTTACATAATAGACTGAATATCTTGCTCCAAATTAGCCAAATACAGTTTAACTTGCCTTTGTTTTATGCAAACACATGTGAAAGACAAAAGCATGTTAATGAAACTAATTTTTAATTGTTTTATTTAACAGCTGTACTGTCTTGTTCCATTTGTTTAGATCAGATCAAAGACAACTGAAATTCTAAACTACAGTAAAAATAGCACAATAGTGAAGAGAAAGAGAAATACTTTTAATTTTTAAATGAGAAGCAGTTTGAATGTAAGAAGCAATTAAATAAGTATTTGTACAACTTATTTGAGCTCTCAAATCAAGCATCAAAATCTACCTATCAAGTGCTTGCATGTGAGTCTATTATAAATCTTATTGTAAAGTGTTTATCAATTTAATATTTGTATTTGACAAAACTCCAGTTTGCTTTGTTGCTTCCCTTCACCTCAGCCTTGCCTCATCCTGATCACGTATTGTAGAGACACACATTTTAACTTATTCTTAGTTTTTGTTGTAATGGTAACTTCTGCTTTGATTGCAAAAGAAACTTACTGCTTTATTGTTATTACTTTAACACGTTCAGATATGGATTTTCAGTTTGGAAAGGTAAAAATGTAATTCGTATTCCTCAAGCTCCACTCCACTAAGTCTCTTCTGAACATCTCTTCTTCTATATTTGATTTTAATTGCTTTTATGCATCACTTTAGATAATGTGTTTAAATCACCCTTTTCTCTCGGCTCCCTCTCCCACACACACAGTGCACATTTTAATGTCAAAAATATTTCCTTGATATTTGTTCTGCCACTTCCCAGTTTTTTCACCTGCACTTTTACCTTTAAGCTGTCAAGGTGCATCTCATTTGCTCACAGTTAAATTGCCTGTGGTTTACCTGTTCTTTGTGTCAAAAAACTAAAACCAACTTTATGAATATAAAAACTACTTTTCAGTTTAAGGTACCTAACATTATAGGACTTTTTTTTTCTTTGAAGCTCAAATATTAAACGTTTCAGTTGTATTTTAGAGCCTATTTACATCTATAGCCTTACTGCTATGGTTTGTATCTAGATGTCCTGCTGCCTGTGGTCATACTTGGGACTCTTCAGAGAAGGCTGCATTTAGAATTTGTGAATGTGGGTTAATGGTGTGCCACGGGGGTTAAATGGATGGATAGTGGAAGCCCCGCCCTCAGTATGATTGGCACCAATCAATACGCTCGTAGCTTGAATGGGCTGGAAAGGGGCAGGAAGAAGGCAGCTTGCAGTTGCTGCTTATGGCTTCCTGCTCTAGCATGTATGATTTCTCTCTACAAGGCCCTTCTGCCGTGCCATCCTGCATCAGAGGCAGCCAGCTCTGAATTGAAACCACTACTCCTTTAATTTGTGGGTGTCAGGAATTTTGTTCCACCTATCAGAAACGTAGCTAAGACATGTTTCAAAAGTGATTCGGTTTTATGCCTTGTTTTAGCTTTCTATTTTCATCACGTCTTAAGGATAGAGTATTGGACAGCTTTCCCATTACTGCGACAAAATGACTGACATTCCCAATGTAAAGGAAGCTGTGTTTCATTTGGTTCACAGTTTCAGAGGTTCTAATTCATAGTTGGCTGGTTCTACAGTAAAAATTTCAAGGTGGAAGAACATGGTATCCCAAACACTGTGCCGGTAACTTGTTTCTAATGTCTGATAATATGAGGTGGATCTGAGGCAGTGATGCTGGCACTGGAGATCAGATGCAAATACAGATTAACATTAGTAGGCAGGTTGGACAGCACAGAGACCATAAAAATTCAGTTGCTTTCTGATTCATGTCAAAGTTCTATCAGTAAATGGCAAGTTACAATTGAGGGGCATGTGGGGTAAGTTTTACAGGGGCAAAGCAGTTCAGATGAGTCGGGAATAACACTTATTTTAGCTCACACCATAACCTGTCTATTATTTTATTTAACATTTCCCTCTGTAATATTTCACACACTGTTCACTTGCTTCACCACAGTTTTGATAAACATAAAAGTGAACCTTGTCCAAAATGAGCTGAAAACAAACATAACTGGAGAGCCTCTTTAGAAACAAGGTAAGACCCAAGGATGAG
Source organism: Cavia porcellus (assembly GCF_034190915.1). Lineage (NCBI taxonomy): Eukaryota > Metazoa > Chordata > Mammalia > Rodentia > Caviidae > Cavia > Cavia porcellus. Next base: position 51,997,915 of record NW_026947503.1, on the reverse strand, counting down.
ATAACAGAAGGCTCTAAACTTCCAACAAGATGAATTACAAGTGAGTGAAATATGTGTGGGGGGGAGGGGTTTCCTCTGTGAAAATGAAGATAAAAAATAAAGAAAGAAAAAACTCCATATACAATAATCTTGGAAACAAACCTAATTTTCAGCAGTAATATTTGTAAAATATCTCTCAAAGGCATAGACTTCTAAAGCAATCTGGAGAATGTGCTTTAGTGGAAGCAGTTTGTGACAATTTCAAAAACATCTAAATCAAATACTAGAAAAAAAGTATTTTTTTAAAAAGAAAACATAAATGGAGTATTAAATAATGTTTGCCTCTCAGGATAAAAGTCTTTTCTTAAGAGCAAGTAGAACTGAAAACTAATATATTATCATATTTTATTTCAAAATCTCCAGTATTTTACATAGAAAAAAAGAATGATAATAGTTAAGTGGCAAATGACAAATGGAGAAACAGACATAATGTTTATGAATAATTGATATGAAAATTGGGCAAAGGAATTTGTAGATATCCATAAAACAAATGCACAAGAAACTTAACAATTGCCAAAAAGAGAAATGTAGATATTCAACAAATGAACAAACTGGTAACTACTTAAAAAGAAAAAAAATAATAAACCATAATGGAAATATTTTTAACTGAGAGTTAAAGTTGGAGTTGAAGGATATTCCACTGGTACATTATCCTTTTTTAAAAGCAATTTGTAGCATGGGCTTTGGGAACAGATGGAAGGAGAGAGGATGAATACATGAAATTACATGAAGTGGATACTAACCCAGACTGATGAAGGAACATGCATTCTCTCATTACACGAACAGTTTATATTCCACAAGGCTACAGACAAAGCCATCAGAGAGTCTTGTTCATACAGACATTAAAACTCCACACTGCCAAAAGCACAAGGTGAATGCTGTACAGACACAAGTTTATCCAAATTTAGTGTCTCTAAATCCAAGAGGTTACTTCTCTTGCCAATTTCATGTTCACGTACATCTAACTTTATTTAAATCAATGATATGTATAATGAATTTTGAAAAGAAATGATTATTAAAACAGAATCAGCATGATCACAGTGTGTGCATGCTCAAGTATTTTATCTTCTAGCCAAACATCTATGCAAAACATCTATATGTACACATATGACACACACATATCTATACATTTGCACACATATGTAAGCATGAAGTCATACCATGAAAAAAAAAGAAATATTCTGATAAATGGCAACTCAAAGTAAAAAGTGTTAAGATGAAAACAATAAGGACCTGATAAATACTGAAAAATAGAGTGAATATTAAAACATTTTTCCAGGGATTTAGTTCAGCAGCACAAGTGCTTGCCTGGCAAGTGCAAGGTTGTGAGTTTGATCCCTGGTACCAAGTAAATAAATAGTTTAAGAAGCTAAAATGAAAATAATAAAAATAAAGCAGACATCCAAATAACCAATAAATATATGAAAAAGATATTCAACATCATTAATTGTCAGGAAAATGTAACTACAAAGCACAATGCGGTATCATTTCACAACTGCTAGGGAGGTTGTTACAAAAACCAAAAGAGAAAAAGTGTTGATAAGGATTTGGAGAAAGTGGAACTTTTGTACATTACAGGAAATGTGAAATATGGCAGCAGTTAAAGAATACAGCATAGAGGTCCCCAATATGTTAAAAATAGAACTACCATTTTTATCCATGTATGTCTCTCCTAGGTACATACCCAAAAATGAGTTCAGAATCTGAAAGAGATATCTGTATTCTGCAGCAGTATTCACAATGTCCAAGACATGGATACATCCCAGATATTCATCAACTGATGAATGTGTAAAATAAAATGTGTTATATACATACAATGGAGTATTAGTATTAGCTATATATTTTAAAAATAAGACACATTTACCATCCGTGACTACATGGGTGAACTTAGAGGTCATTTTAGTAAGGGGAGTAAGCTGTTATGGGAAAAAATGCAGTACAATTCCACTTATAATGCTATATCTAAAATAGACCATATCATGGGAACAAAGAATATCCCAGTGGTGACCAAAAGCTGTGAGTGAAGATGAAGAATTTATTTTCAGTGGTGTAAAGTTTTAGTTATGCTGGATGAAAATTTCTAGAGACACACTATTTAGCATAGTGGTGTTAGTTAACACGAGAGTTGTGTGCACTTCAAAATTTTTAAAGCTAAGTATCATGTTAAATCCTTTTATGCACACATAAATACAAGTGAAAATAAATGGACATAAGGAAAATTTTGCTGATGCTAGAAATATTTACCTTTGCTGTGGTGATAGCATCATAAGTGTTTCTATATGTATACACCCATGTACATAATAAATGTATGTAGTTCCTTTTATATTAGGTACACCTAAATACTACTGTTTAAAAACAAAATATATATCTCACGAATATGAAATACTTCAGATAAGGAGCTTGGAGTGAAAAAGACAAAATGTTTTCGTATGCATAGAAAATAAACATAGATTAAAATTATCAACTAAGTGCTTAGTAGTAACTAAGGAAGAAAAAACAAAGTATTACTAAAATTAATATTTTATTAAATTAATAATACAGAACATTTCAATTTATGTCTAATGCAACATAACATGCAACATAAACATAACAAGATTTAGCTTCACTTATTATTAACATGACCGAAAAAAAAGCACAAGGACACATTTTCTGAAACCTCATATCTTGCTTTTCTCTTTCTTTTTTTTTCCCCTTTTTATCCATTCCAGGTATGAAACTCATGACTGCCTGCTTGCAAAGCAGGCCCTTATGCCACTGAGCTAAACCCCCAGCCCCTTTTGCTTTTCTCTTGTACAAATATTTGTATATTGCTCCATTAGGATTGGGCTTTCTTTCTAAATTCTCCTTATTTTTGGCTAGTACTATACAGACACTATGTCACTTCATTGATTTTTTTCCCTTAATATGATTTAACTATGTTATAATAATTTGGTAATGAAAATTGTCTTATGCTCTTTTCCCTACCTGATTAAGCGCATTGTTTATCAGTATAATTGTTTCTTTAAGGCATGGCTACTTATAACACAACCAGTCATAGAATACATGATTATCTATTCTTCAGTTTTCTTATCATGCAGCATCAAATTCACATTCTTATACTTGTTATTCAGTTAGATAATTAAGATTCTAGTCTCAGGTTTCATCACAAAAAGATCTTGTAGTTCCAGATGGTTATAATAATTAAAATCAGAAGTAGTACTATACATACAATAGTATGTAACATGTGCATGAACAAAACTTCCTATCTTTTATAAGTCTAGTATTTAGATAAGTGTAAACTTGAGAAACAGTGTAATTTCAAATTTCAAATTTTTGCAACAGCACATGAATGAACAGGGTATATATCTGTCACTCCCTTAGCGTTTGTTAAGTAGTGGAACAGATTTAATTCTATCTATCTATCTATCTATCTATCTATCTATCTATCTATCTATCTATCCTCTCTCTTTCATATATTAGGGATCCAGACACCCAGAACTGTGTTAAACTATCTACTAGGCATTTCTTCTTCAAATAACAGCACAATAAATATTACTTGCCATAACCCTGAACACATAAACTGAATTATCAGTGAACCATTCCTGATAGAGAGAGAAGCTGGGATTCCTGGAATGTAACCTATTTTGTAAATCTGACTTGGAATACTGTAAATAATATAAGCCATTGTGTAAAAGTTTCTTAAAAACAGAATCAAAAATCTAAAATAAAAGGAAAAAGTTGCATAATTCTTTACATGGACACACATGCATGCATACAAACATACACCACAGCATAGGGGAAGAAGACCCAGTCCTTGAATATTTCAAAGTAATACCATGGTAGTGAAGAGGGAGTAGTAGAAAGGTTACTTAAAATCCAAATTTACCCAGAAATGATTTTGTTAATTTTGCTACAATGGCACATTTACACAAAGGGCATTTCTGCAGTGAAAGAACAATTAATAATCATTTTCCATCATTTCTAAAATTGGTACTTTTTGCTGTGTTGCATCATATGAGAAGCATTTTGCATTTATCTCTTATTGGATGATCTATAGTCAGTCTTTCTTAGCAACTTTTCTTTAGTTTCTTTCTGTGTCTCTCAGAAATAGTCTATGCAGTTACAAAGCTTCATGTTACATCCCATGGATAATCTATTGCTGGATTCCTGCTTCTGGGTGACAGCCTTGTTAACAGCTCCTCTATGGAACAATTCCTTTGCTAAACTTTTTAATTGGTCCCCTAGCCACAGAGTTTCACTCCAGATAGTTTTACTCCAAAGTGTCTGAATTTCTAGGACTCTTTCTCTACCTTTAGCAGACATCCTTGTTTTTGTTATATTTTTTGTTTACTGTCTTTATGAAATATAAAAGAAAGATATCTCTTCTGGCAGCATTATGTTTTTATCCCAAAAAGAAAGCTTAGCTAGGCTGTGATTTTGTTAAGTAGAGTATTTCATGGCCATTATGAAATGATGTTGGTTTTTCATTTGCTTCCTGAAAGACATAATTTAGGCTGTACTTCTGCACTTACATATACTGTTCAGAATTTTGAAATTGATATTCTGCATTGAAGTCTATTGCTTTCTCTTATGTTCTAACAATTTAAGTGAAATAATAGCTTGTATTTCATTTTCACAAGTGCAAATAAACATGTACATACATGTTCTGATAAAAATACTTCATATTTGAGAACATCTTTTTAACAATATTTCTTTCTCATTTAACTAAGAGTTTGCACTCATCACAGAGAACCTGGTAAACTCATTAAAATGTGAACAATACAACAGTTTTATGATGCAAAATTCCAACCCCTTTTGGTGAAGATGAACACAAACACTCTCGCACTACTCATGGCTACCACAGTGGTGGTTAAGTGCGTTCTTCAAACGCTAGCTTCCAGGGAAGATGTAACTATCAGCCAAGGTGAAATCCTGGTCTGCATACCTGTCACCATGCACAGACTCAAGTCCTATGCAATTAAAGGACCTGAGATGGGGATCAGAGAGCTGCCTCTTACTAAATGACCTCAGGCAATACACTAAAACCTCATACAAAAACACCCCTGAACAATGGAACTGAAGTCACAGCTTCCAACATTTTGAAATCTGTGAATTACCAGGCACTCAGTTTTCTTTATTTAGGAAAAATTTCCCACTTTCTAACAGTTTAATTTTATTCTGATAGGCTTTTATTAATTTTTGAATAACAGTTATACTGTGTACATCTATATGAGGTACAACGTGCTGTTTTCACATATACCTTGAGTTATTAACATGTCTGTTACCTGAAACTTTTATTCAGTCTTTCTGGTGATACCATTGAATATGTTAATTGTTTTGAATTTTTAATGCATTATTGCTATTTGTAGCCAATATGTTGGGTCGTTCAAGGAACACTTTTCCTTGAAGTAGAACAATTTGCCACATAAATAAGTCATATATGGTGATTACTGTAGCCTCACTTTAATGAAAAATGTTAGCATAATCACTATGGTATATTGTATGGCTGTGCCCCAAAGCAGTGTGCTCTCCATTCAGATGTGTATTTCTTCCTCTTGAGCTACCGGTTCCAACCACATGACATCCACAATACTTTTAATTCTAATCATTAAATTTGTACTTCAAAATATTTGGTTGTAGCCACATAGTAGTATGAAACTAAAAGCAACCAAAGTAAAATGTTGAACATCCCCTTTAAGCTTTGATTGTTTATTATATGCAGACACGTTTTCACAGTATTTATAATACAATTTATATTGCACATACTATGAAGCTTTCTTTTGAGCTTCGGAACACTTTTTAACATTTTTCATAGAAAATACGATTCTATCAAACTATCATTTTGATAAGTGTAACCAAAGGCCTATGCATCAAGGTTTGTTCTTCCATCCATGACTCCATTTAAAGCTGGTGGAATTTTGAAGAGGTCGATTCCAGAGAGGATTCTGAGGCTTTAGGCCGCTCCTCTTTGCTCTCTTGCCATCAGGCCATAAGGTGAACTTTTCTACTCTGCTGCGGTCTGCCAGGTTTTGATTGTCAACAGCTACTTATTAAGCATGCGAAACTTATGTTAAGCTACCAACAATGATGTTCAGCAGCTCAAAAAATTCTGAAGTTGTTTGGCTCAGCTCTTATCTAATACAGCGCCCATAACTACTTCCAGTTATTATTTTGTCTATTAAAATCATTTTATGATTACATTCTTCACTTATTTTTTCCATTTGAAATTGAAGTTCAGTAATGAGGCTCTACACTGTGTTCATGCTTTCCATAAATATAATAAACTGCTCCAGTTTATTTTAGTGGATAATATTCTCTTTTGGTTTATGATTATATTTTGAAACTTTTTTCTATTTGAGCATCCACATGAAAAGTAGCAAGAACTATGAAAATTAATATGAGTCATTTCATTTATAAAGTCATAAATTAGGATACGGAGCACAGACTATTCAACATTTAGGAACTGTAAAGATTTTCATGATTGTTTATTGTGAGCTTAATTTAGTAACGAGGAAATCGAAAATTTTACTTTTGTATAAGGACCTAAAACTTTTGCATAGGTATGTATATATGAAGTCACTTGGTCACTAGTATTTTCCACCTATACCCTTGTTGACACAATATGTGGCTAAGTCATATGTTTTAATTGTGACATTTATGATGACTTTAAAACTACAAAGTGATGAAAATAATGCATACACAATAAGCAGTATGATGCATACTAATAGACCTCCCAGTGCTACACTAAAAATATTCAATTTGTCCTTATAGTGCATCAACTTTCTTTCAAGAAAATATAGCTTCCAACTAGAAATAATTCCATATACATGAGAAATGTTGAAACTTCATGGCAGCAGATTATAGGGCCAAAATTTAAATTTCACTAGCCTTCTCTTAAAATTAATATCTCTTCTGTCTTTTACTTTGTTTACTCCCCATTCAATAGATCCAGATGGTGCTACATAAAAATTTAGGTTGGTCATTATTTGGAAATACGAGCAATATCATAAAGTCAACATAAAGATGTTAGAAGAGAGGTTTCTGAATGATCTGTCCACAAAAATAAGAGATGGATGTGCTAATTAACCTGACTTGTTTATTATACCATGTACACATCTAACAGGTCATTGCACTATACACCATAAACATGTGTATTTATAACTAATTAGAAACTTGTTTTTTAAGTATTGCATTAAGGAATCTGAAATCCAGATGAAATTAACTGCATAAATGGTCATAAAATGATCATTCTGGCAGAATATAGTAAAATGTGAGTTTTGGGAATGATTTTGTTCTTAATATATAAATTTCATATATTAAAGACGTGGTCTTTAGCTAATGGGTAGTATTTTTTCATTAGAATCTATTATGAAGTCATTATTTTGGTTTCTTGGTTGGAGATGGATTTTGAATCATTAAAATTATAGATGCTGTCATCTAATATTATAAAATTGTGATGATAAATGACTTTAACAAAATATTGCTACTGGTTAAAGTAATTATCTTTGTAAAGATCATTTTTAGCAAATGAATTAAGTCTTGCACTATCCATTACCAAACAGACAGTTCATGCATTCCTAAGAGATGTTGTAAAAATCATCTCTTGGAAAATGTTCTTGGTTAATATAAAGTTCAGAAAATTTTTAGTTTTTTTCTCAAGATATCTTCAGGCTGAATACAAATTAAGAAAAGTTCACATATTTTCATTGAATAAATGATTTATGCTTTATAGTTAAGACAAACTCATGATATTTCGATGTATGACATCATGCACACTGTTATTTATTTGGCTTCATACTTTTATTTACATTATGTATTTTTATTTTGCTTATACTTAAGTAAGGACAAACAAATCAGTCATTTTTAAGTTTGTATGAATATGTTGTGTCTGGTTTTCAAGTTGATCAGAGGTGCACTGTGGTGGATTAGAAACTAGTGGTCAGCTTACCATCCAGCTGAACTGAATTAACATGGTGCTGAGTGTGGATGGCCTACTGGTTCTCTTGTTGCCATCGGTTCTCCTGTGACCATGTGTTCTCCTGGAGGAGTTTGTTGAGCTTCTTCCCTGATGTGAACTTAGCTGTTTTCATTATCAGAGAAACTCAAAAATTCAGTGTCACTGAGGTTGCCTGTGGCACTTTTCCAGGGTGGTCTGGTCTGTACATTGAACATTGATTCTTGGCTCCCATGCAGAACCCTCAACCTTCTGGCACAGCTCCTTCATCCCACTAACACAGATTTTCTAGCTTTCATCACTGACCTTGGGACCTTCCCAGTAAAGAGTCTTGAAACAGACTTGCATAAGTCATTGTTGTGGGCTCTTGGCCTGCAACTGGACTTGTGGGAGGCACTGTCATGAGCTCTAGGTCTTCAGCTGGACTGATGCAGGAGAGTGCCATGGAATCCAGGCCTTCGGCTGAATTCTCTAGGTCTTTAGTGTGTGGACAGATTTCCTGCACTTCTTGTGTTTAAGTCTTTAAGTGACTATTATAAAATAATATTACAAATTATGTGTCTGGTATATAATTGTTTTCCTTCCAATCCCTGCCTACAACTTATATGCATCATACTTGTAAAATTATTTATATTTCAATGCATCATATACTCAAAACAGAAGAAAATAAAATTGTTATGTTGTTGTATATTTTGGATAAACATAGCTGTTAAAAATACATTTAAGAGAATAGAAAACTTGTATGGACACAAAATAGGGAGCTAATCCATCAATAAACTAATGACATACCCTCAAGGTCACATAATAACTTGGTTGAGTTATTTAAAACTTAAGAATAATTCCTTTATAATATAAAATACCCATAATATAACAGAAACAAACCTTTACATTTTATCACATTTTACCAATAAGATATGAAGAAAAACACAGCAAAAATTGTTAAATATAAATGTATGCATTAAAAGCTTAATTAATGAATCAATTAATTACAAATAAGAACTTTCTAAAAATGCAAGCTTAATTTAATATTGTAAAATAGTTTCACAATTAATGAACTAAAAGTTCCTATTTAATCATTTTAGTGTATGTCAAAATATTTAAAAAATTTTTAGTAAAAAAGAAAATATTCAAAATTTCACCTTGGTTTGCCCTTGTATTTTGGACCCAAAAACAAAATGTAAAATAAAAACATCCAGAACTCTTTCTTTTAAATATTTTGCTTTATTTGCCTGTGGCTGTAGGTCCACACACACATATGCAACATAGTCATGTTTGCATAATGTATGCATAATATATATTTATGAATATATCAATATGTTATATTTTGCACATATACATACATTTTTATTTATATTTATGTGAACTTTGATGGAATGAGAGAGGAAAGACATGAAAATCACTATCTATATTTCCCTCAACAATGTTTGATATGTTTGTGTAATGGCAATAAAAATTCAATTACAAAACATACTTATTAAAAAGTTGTGTCGACTTCCAGGAGAACATGGCAGATAGATAACAGCAGCTATGTGGCTCTCTGACATAGCCAGTTTAGATTGCAGGAATGGTGCGATGTGGGGAGTCCTAAGCGGGGGAGATACACCCTGCCAACCCAGGAATGAACTAAGCTGAGAGAAACCAACTGGAAATGCAATCCCAGTGCTATGATTGGAAGAGCTGAAGTCTTGGTGCTGAAGCTGGACCCCATGCCTCTGGAAACCATGGCTTGTATTTCCTGCCACCATTGCTGTGTCTGAATCAGCACAGCAGGGATAGAGATGCGAAAGCTCTGAGAGTGTGAATCAGCAAACTGAATTGAGAGCAGAGTTGTCATGGAACCCTGCATTGACCTGTGGTGAGTGAGAGGAATGGGGACCCTTCCATAGACTAGGAGGCTCCAACAGAGGACATTCTGGGACTTTGCAGACTAGCTGGAACAGGATGCTGTAGTGACTTCAGCCACATATTCCCCTATCAAGTGGAAATGGTGGGGAGTGCTTGACCTGGGTGAGGCCACGGACTAAGACCCAGTAAGCTAGCCCAAACCAGGTTCCAGTTCCTGGCAGTGGACTCTAATGAAGTTGAGCCTTCAGCAGGTTGACTGATCTGGAAGGGCAGATTCAGCATAAGCTTCCCAGGTCTGTGTCTCCCTAGTACATTGCAATGGGTGGGAAAACCTAGCCCATGCAATTCAAACAAAGTGTAACCAACAAAGAAAGAAACTGAGCCTCCTAAATACGCTTGTATGAAAGGAACAAAAAGTATGGGAAGAGAAAGCAACAAGAAAGGGACCTTGACCCCCAATTCTGAGAACACTGACCCAGGAAAGGTAAATGCTAAGAAGAATAAGGACAGAAAATATGCAATATCAGACATGACACCAATAGACATAATGCGATATCTCCATGACCTCATAGATGAGTCAAAAGTGAAGTAATTAACCAAGTAAAGCAAGATATAAGTAGAAGAGTTAAAGAAATGCTAAGAACCTCCCAAGAAAAAAACAAATGGTGGAATGAAAGCACAGGAAAAAAAAGGGGGAGAATTGTTTGATGGAGAAAATAGAGAAAATGTAGAATACATGAAGCAGGTTCAAAGAGATTACCAGGAAACTAAAAACTCTATTGAAAGCTGGCATAACAGCTTGAAAGAAACTAAAGATAGATTATCTGAACTGGAGGACAGATTTGTAATGTGGGAAAATGAAAGGAAAAACTTCTTAAAAATAACAAGGACACAAGAAGTAACAATATAAAGGCTAAAAGATGATAAGAGGTTCTATATCTTAAGAATTACGAACGAAAAGGAAGAAGCAGGGATACAAACAAATGAACTGCAAAGGCTATTCACAGAAATAATCAAGAAGAACTTCTCTAATATGGGAAAAGGTAAAGATACTCAGATGTATGAGGCATACAGGAACCCAGCCACCTACAACCCAAACAGAGCTACACCCAGGCATATAATAATCAAAATTCCAGAAATCCAATATAAGAAAAGAATATTAAAAGCCATCAGAGACAAGAAACAGATCACTCACAAGGGAACAGCCATCAGAATTACAGTAGACTTCTCAGCACAAACCATCAAATCATGAAGATCATGGGGTGAAATGATTCAAGCTTTGAAAGACAATAACCTCCAGCCAAGACTGATATATCCTGCACAACTCTCCCTAGAAATTAATGGAGAAACAAGGTGCTTCCAGGATAAAGAGAAACTAGGGGAATTTGCAACCGCCAATTCAACTCTACAGAGACTACTGCAGGACATTCTAAAAGAGAAAAATGCCAACATTCCAGAAATAGTGGCAGAGAGCCCACAATGAATGGAGCAGAAAGCGAAATGAAGAGGACAAACTGACAACTAATGACAGAAAAAGAGCTCAACAGAAATGAGGCAGAGAAGGTTGGATGGTATGACCAGCTATTTTGAAGAAAACAAGACATCATAATAGCTAGTGCTAATTTAGTATCATCTTGTTTTGACGTCCCATCAAGCTTTTGTTCTTCTGTCTCCATCGGTCTTAACAGGTTGTATCTTATTGGATTTTATTATATGTGATAATATAAACAAAAAATTTTATAGACAAGGAGATAATACAGAAACCATTATTCATTTTCTGTTAGTTGGTTCTAAATACCCTGTAATACTGTCATTCTCTTGAATGGTTTTCCATTGTCTTGATATGTTTGATGCTACAGTATATGAAGTTATACTCAAAGATTTCAAGGAAAGAGACGCTATGGTAACTACTTTTATGTCAGAATATCTTGTCGTGAAACACTATTTTGCTTAAATATTTATGTTCTGACCTGTGCTGTTTTGTTGTTATGTCCTCTTTTATCTCAATCTGCTTTTTATTATTTATTTTTTATGTTTATCTTTTTAATTAAGTGAAAATAAATAAAAATAGCAGGATATATTATACTAACCCACATTGATTTCCTGTTAACTTGATTTGAAACCCTGTATTACTCTCACCATCTTGTTTTGACTGATGTTCCTCTATTCTGTTTTGCTTGATAGTACCAAGTTTGAGAATATAGGCAACAATTGTGAAGACAAATAAGATTCACTACGATGCCCATTCTGCTCTGACTGTTTCTTCTTTTGAAGTCCTATAATGTCTCAAATGTTTTGGTTTTGTTCTTTACCATTTTGTTCAATTTTATTATAACTAATGACATAGGCAATTCTTTTTAAAATAGCAAGAGGCATTATGGTAACCATTGTTGATCACCTTGTATTCTGTTTTTACATTATGCACTATGTCCATTATTTTGATTTGACTGACTCTGTTTTGTTATATCACATTTGGTTTTATTCTCTTCAAAAATAAAGTAATAACAACTGTGGGAGTAACAAAACCAAAAATGTGTAACTGTCACTGTAAAAAAGAGAGGAAAAGAAATTGCTCTAAAGGATATAACTGCATGTATATTTAATCATATAAGATAGATAACCATATTACTAAGTTTTTGTTGGATCATTGAACAGAACTGTTTGAAGTCTCACAAATGTCCACTTTATATGCATTAATTTTGTAACTTGAACAACTATTTGTAAGATGACAACATGTAATCTATTGACTAGTGACTTCCCACTGTTCATTTTTTTTGAAATTCTGTATAACTTGTACAGTTTTTCTGTTTTTTTCTTTTTCTCCTTAAATAAAATTAAAAAAAATTGTATCAACCTAACTAACTAAATACCTAAAATAGTATTAAAATTAATAAGAATCAGAACAATTTATTTCATTGTAAGCTTTCCTCTTTTGTTTATAGGTTTCTCAGTAGTTTTACATTCAACATTGTTCCTTAACCGCTAAACAAATACAGTAAAACGAAAAGACCTCTGTAAAAACTGTATCAACACTATAATCTCCCTTAATTCCTGTTTTTGTAAAGTTGTCTTCAATACTTTGTTTTAAGGTGGAGAATGTACTTGATTTGAGAAGGGAGAAACAATACTTGGTTCACAAAACAAAATTTGCCACACAAAAATACTAATTTTATAAATGTATCAATTTATTTAAAATACCAAAGATTTTGCAACATTATTTTGAAACACATTCTTACTTGAATGGTTGTGAATCCATTGTGTAGATTTTTGTCTGTGTTCCTAAAGTAAAAACACCGTGTTTGATTGTAATATTTTACTACATGATTTATGCAAGATTTGTGTAGCATCAGCCACATTATGTCTTTCCCAAATATGAAAAATTCTTAATTTTGAGACAGATCTGGGCCAGAACATTTTGAATAAAAGATTTTAAAGATATCTTCCCTTTGCAAATTTGTTTACAAATATAAATACAATGAAAATCATAGTACCAAGAGCATTTTTATTAAAGTGTTACATGGGTATCATTTTCAATAATAGATGAGAATAATAGGATTTTTGAAAAATATGATTATTAAAATGAAATTTTGTCAAATAATAAAACCACCAAGGTAATATTTCTTAATAGAGAGAAGGAAGCTCCTTACAGGAAGAGAGTAATAAAATGAACCCCCTCAGGGGCTGGGGATTTAGCTCAGTGGCATAAGCGCCTGCCTTGCAAGCAGGCAGTCGTGAGTTCGATCCGTGGTACCGATAAAAAGGAAAAAGACCAAAAAAAAGTGAACCCCATTTCACATTAGCTTACAATTATTTTTTAAAATTCTCAGGTTACCTCTGTCAAACTAACATACCCATTTATAAACTCAAATATTTTAATGAAAAATGTACATAATTTTTATAATCTCTGAGATATTTTAATGTTTTCTTGTTTTTTAAAAAACTGGAATTTTTGTCAGACCAAAAAAAATGCCATTGTACTAGAAGCTCAAATATTATAACTCTTGCTGTGGTGACAATAAACAGGAATTAAGTGCCATTGCGTGGGCACTGTGATTGATAACGAGTAATAAAAATGAGAACAATGAACAGAAGAGATATTCTGTGAACATAAAAGTGGTATCTTGAGGAGTCCACAAAAGGACAATTTTTGGAGACATTTCTCTGAGTGCCTCTGAGCAGAAATAGTCTTTTTGTAGCAGTTGTTCATTCCAGCCACCGAAAGTCAGCTGAACTTTCAAAACTGAAGGACAATGATACCTTCTAACTATGTGATGTTCATGAGTCCACTGTGGTATGATTTTGAGGTCCATCTTACTTGTATATATTAGTTTTATGCAGGAGCATACATATCAGTGACAGAGTGATAGGATTACCCTGTTTTAGAAAACTAGGGAAATGACCTGGTATTTAATATGCTACTCTTTAGATGAACAGCAGTTGGTAATAAGTGTCATATCGATCTATAGGCACATTTGTTTACTCTCTGACATTCTATGTTGATTTTACCAAGGACCCCATGTATCATCGTGAGAATCATTTGGCGATTGGTTTTGACAATTCCTTCCCTTAGTTTCCAAAAGTAAGGAAAGTACTTTTCCTTACTTCTGACAAGAAAATGTATGGCTAGATAAAATATTTTCTCCAAATTTTCTATATATCTGACCCCATAAAACTCACCACAAAGCTCAAATTTAAACACCATTGTCTAACTACACTTAAAATGAAGGATCACCCAGAACCAAGCATTAGAGCTCGGGATATAAACAACTGTGAACTTCCAACAGTAGTGACCATTAATCTTAGAGGAAGATACACAATTTAACTCTGATATTCTCTGCTATCGGAATTCTTCAGGTATGACCCCCTTAGGTCAGTCATTAAGTAGGAAATCACTAATGCTGCATACATATGCAAAGTAGGAAGATGCATTTTTCATATTCTGCTGAAAGTTCTCTATTACGTTTTTCCATGAGGTAAAAGAAAACAAAATTATTTAGGTTGAGCCAGATTTAAGTCAAACACTGGAAGTTTCAAGGTTAAGATCCCAAAACATATTTATAATTCTTGAGCAGAACAAGTATATACTTGAATTTATCCAAGGTCTGACTAACACTGAAGACTTCATACAACTGTTCATATTCATGATAAACACACATACACATACAAATATGCATTATACGTATAAATCATATATATATATATATATATATATATATATATATAGTTTAGCACACAATATTTACAAATGTGGAAACCTAAGCCATTATAACTACCAAATTTTCATATTCACCTTCAGGTCAGAATAAGAGCAAATCATATTCAAAATGTTTCCCTGTGAAAAAGAAATCCTTAAGGAATCTATATCTCACCTATCTCATGACTAAGGGTAAGCCAAAGATCAAAGGCTAGAAGACAGAATCAAGGGTCAGGACTTTCACCCAGAGCCACCCAGATTCCCACCAGCATCTTAATCTATCATCTTTGCTCTGTATTGCTCTCTCAGTTTATCAAGCAAGCTAAATTCTTCTACAGATCTTCCAGGTTGGGAATTCGTGTTGACTTATATTTCCAGCTCTTGAACTCCGTTCACTGTTTTATAACCTGTATTCTCTTGAGTGCCTTATTTTTAGACTTCCTCCCTCATAACTCATCTCTTGGATTAGGTTTAGAAGCATTCTTTCCGTTACAGTCTAGAGAAATTCTTCAAAAAATGTTGAGTAACATAATGAGATATCTTTGGTGAGGATGTTAAAAAAAAAACGTTTAAAATAACAAGTGTTCCAAACACGAATGTCTTATATTCCACACTTAAGGAAAGCTAAAAGTCACAGATTGATTTGCTACTTTTTTAAAGTCAAATACTTGGGGCCCTGAGTTCTACGGACTGAGGATAATATCTTATTTTAATCTGTAATGTGCAACTATGAATCTAGAAGGATCTGAATAAATAAAGAGACTCCTATTTTCCTCAAAATATCTTTGACTACAATTAGTAACCACAGCTGGACTTCTGAAGGAACTGTATGCTAAGTATTTAAAATTGAATTGTTACTAAGTGTCTTATAATTATTTTCAAAACAATGAAAATATAGATGTATGGGTACAAAAGAAGTGATTCAATTATTAAAAATAAGCAAGCATCAAATAACTGTATTTGAAGAGAAAGAAACATGGACACAAAGAAACTGGCGGATTATTGTGCCTGAAATTACTTTGCAAAATTTCCATTGAAATATCAGTACAATTTAAATTCATATATACATATATATGTGTATATGTGCACAAACATGCATGTGTGTATGCATATAAACATATTTATGAGTACATTTATGCATTTAATCAATCTTTGTTATTGCATGTGGTGAAGAAAAATTATATAAATGCAAAGTGATGATCTCTCTCCTTCAGTTATTTACAAAGTAGAAAAAGATATAACCATGTTTTCCCAATTTTCAAATATATAAAAATTATTTATAATTTTTATATTGTAGGCCATTATCTTCGTGGGCACTAGAACTTTGTAGTCTAAAATTATTGCTAGTGTCTTTGTAGGCTGCCTTTTTAAATATGTTTATACCACTATTTTGGCACTTACACACACTTCTTGATTTGTTTTGTTTTGTTTGTCACTTAAGTTTCTCAATGCTTTGCTTTAAACTTTGATGATAACCTGAGACATCGTTCTGTGGTGTATTGTGCATTTTGTGTTCATAGCTTGTCTGTCTGTAGTCCTTTATGTGTCTTCATCTCAGTCTGAAACCCATTTTTATTGTTGTTATTCTTGCTTGTATCATCCTGTTTTCCTGTCAGGCTACCACTAATGACTGTCACAGACTTTACAGGAGTATGTGATCCTTTCTTTATTTCTCAAACAAGTAAGAATAAGAAATCGAAATAGTTTTAAGAAGATATATGTTAAACTAAAAATGAGAAAAAACTAAATAAGTGTATATGAGTAAATAAGTGAGTACGTTTTAATCTAAATTTAATTTTGATTTTTCTGCTTTATGTTTATCATTATAACATTTTGGTCATCTATTTACTTCCTGGCTTACTATTCTGTATCTTTACATTTCTCTTCAAATCTCTAACACCTCTCCTCTCCAAACCCCAACAAAGTTTTAAGTTTGGTGTTTACCAGAAGACAGAAGCAATTGAAAGAAATCCTACATGCTTACCTGCAGTTCTTGTTAACTCCCTCCTTCCTTCCTCGGAATGACTGTTGGCAATTTTAGCCACAGCCAGTGCCTCTACCGAGTCACTTAATTCCATTAACTTTTCTCCTCAGGACTCTTGCTCCAGAATCCTTTGTGTCTGGCCTCTACTTTAATAACTCTCCACTTTATACTAGCTCGACCTTGCAAAATAACTTTTTCTTCATTCCATATCAGCACAGTCGTCTAAATCAGAAAATGTACAGAGGACTTCCTGTATGTCAGAAACGTGTCTCTCACTATCCAAGACTTTTCCAAATCATTCCAGTTCAGAAAGACACTCATAATTAATATAAAGAAGAATCTTCTAACTATTTTAAAAAGAATGACATTCCTTCTCCTTAAAGGTTTCCTCCTCATATTGTGCTTTACAGCAGGTGTAGCATTTTAGCAGTGAGGTACATGAAATAACTGAAAATTTTCTCCTCCATTTCCTAATATTCATCACAGAAAATTCCAGTAGATTCATGTGATCTTTCCTACCCACTTTTCAGGATACAGCTGCAAACGTCCCTTTCGACAATTTCATATGTAATGAAATCCCTGTGATTTTTTTTTTCCCTCAACTGAAAATCAAGGGTGTAAGAACAGGAGAAATTTCCCTTCAAGTTGATATTTATCTATATAATTTAACAGAACAGTGAGAGTAATTGCCTAGTTTAAAATGTAATGAGGATTACAATGGAGTGATCTGAATTCTAATTTGCTGTACAGGTAAAATGAAAAAAAGTAGAATATACAAAATGTAGAAGGTAGATGTTAATAATGCCCACTTCCAAATACTTTCATGGCTTAATCTCGGAAACCTGTGAATTAAGGAGAATTATAATTTGTTTTGGATTTAATGCAGCTGTGGTTAGAATAGAGAAATACAATAAATTATCTCAGTGGATTCAGTGTAACTAAGAGCATCCTTAAAATTGGAAGTGCGCTCAAAAGAGAGTTTAAGGAGAGAGATTACAGAAGGGCGGTTATAGACATGGACTGTCACTGGCTTTTGGGGTGGAAAAAGGGCATGTAGGGCACGGGAATCCTGACAAGTAGTTCACTGAAAAATACAGATATGTACTCTAATACAGACTTAAGAAGGAAAGGGAGCCCTTCTGTGACTTGAGTTGTAGTTCAAAAAATTTCATGCTGAAGTTCTAACCTAGAGAATTGAAGAATATAAACTTGAATTCATTTGAGCCACTAAGTCTGTGGTAATACACTATCTCAGCAATAGAAAACTAACACACAACACATTCAGAAGACCCTTCTGTGATTTGATTAATTGATATGAAGAAATGTTACTTATTTCCTAAAGAAAATCTAACAGATTCTGAAAACTTCATTAATTATCTAAGAAAGTGTCTCACTAATTTTGCAATTTTGCCCATTTTCACTCTTGATATACACATTGTCATAGAATTATAATTTCAGGTGACATTTCAAATTAACTGAGTAGGTTAACAAGTCATCCTCAAAAGACAAAAATGCAATTCTGTATTTAATCTCCTTTTCTCCAAAATCCTTTTAAAACAAAAATTTGACTGGACTACACTGTTACATGCTTCTTGGCTATGTCACTCTATTCTCCACTAACACTTAAATATTAATTCATAAAAATGTGGAAAGTGCTTATGTTAAACAAATGTTAAATTCAGTATCACTGCCATATTCTCCAATAGTTTATACTAACACAGATTGTAAATTTAATGGATGTGAAGCAATAAATCATTTGAGTAAGCTCCTCAGCTATCTTTAAAGATAGGTTTATTATTCATATAAGGGGAAATTTTAAAGAGTATTGTTGCATCTCAACTATTATATTTAAGCATGGGTCATCAGTCTTCCTAAGAGGAAAGGATCTTAGGAAAGTAGGCCAGTACTTTATACAGAGAAGAAAACTTGATTAATAAATTATCCTCCAAGGTAGGAAGGCAGACATGTACCTTCACTGCATAGAGGCCCACTTATCCCTTGCATTCTTATACTATCTCACCTTCAGAGTAAGGAGGTGCAACGAAATATGTTATGTACAGGTAAATATTAGTTTTGTATAATTGAAGAAATTGATGCAAATATATTTATATATAAGTAAAAAGCCTAGCAGCTGCATATGTTGCTAAAGGCTAAATTAGATTAAAAATCTAAAGTAAAATCTAGAAGTTAAAATCAAGGAAAAAAGGAATAATTTGTTGAAGTGCTACTGAGCAATTTGTATAATCAGCATTGATGTTCCTTCAATGTCTTCAGTCAATTTAGTTTCCTGAATGATACTTTGCTGAGATGACACAAGGCAAAAAATTATCTCGCAAGAGAGAGAATGCTTTGCTCCAGACTAGGTTTTCTTTAATTAAAACTAGGAAATGGATAAAATTACTGCTACAATCATTGTAGTAAATCTCCAGATTCTTGGATATATATGAATTACCAAAACTGAAACAAGAAAATGTACAAAACCCTGAACAATCCAATGGCAGGCAAGAAATTAGAGGCAGTAATAAAAATCATATGCAAAAAAAAAAAAAGAAAGAAAGAAAGAAAGAAAGAAAGAAAGAAAAGAAAGAAAGCAAATTAAGGACCTGATAGATTCACTATTGAATTTTACAAGAACTTCAGGGAGATCTACACCAATACTCCTCAAGCACTTTAATAAAATTGAAAGGGAAAGAGTACTTCCAAACTCATGCCTGGACAGTGCAAAAGAATAGACATGTTTCAGGAGAAATAACAAATGATCAGTCAGTACATGAAAAAATACTCAGCATCTCTGGCTATTAAAGAAATGCAGTTTAAAATAACACTGAGATTCCATCTTATTCTAGGAAGAATGGTTAACACCCAGAAACCAAATAACAGCAGAAAAACAAAAACAAAAACATTAAAAGTGAACTCTTCTATATTGTCAGTGGTTATATAAACTAGTGCAATTGCTGTGGAAATCTCTGTAAAGATTACTCAAAAGCTAAAAATAAAAGGCCCATTTGATTCAGCTAATATTTACTCAGCTTCTTGAGATAGTCAAAGACATCATATTACATTAATACATGTGTACCCTTATTTATAACAACACAACTATGTCCATCAATGAATAAGTGGTTAAAAAACTGTCATTTTTATACACTATCGAGAGCTTCTCAATCATCAAAAGCATAAATCTGAGTCATTTGTAGGAAAATGAATGACCCTCAAAAACATAATATTGAATGAAATATGTTCAACACACAAGCCTAAATGTCACGTGGTTTCTTTCATATGAGAAACACAAAGTATAAATACTGTGTTCAGAATAACTCAGCATTTTGTGTTATTGTGTTTTCTGCCTATAGAAATTAGGGAAACATTTTTTTTTTCCTAAATGGGAAGGGAACATGAGACATATGAGATGAGTGGAAGGAGAAGTACGAAGAATTAAGGTGTGCTGTGTACATGTACCAACTCTCCCAGAGAATGTAGTCATTGTACATCTCAAACATGTACTAATATGTATTTTGACAATTAATAAAAGAAGCATTCAGTTTCTTTGCATTCTTATTTGTAATTCCAAAATAACAACATTAACTTCAGAGTAATATAAAATAATGAGAAGGTAACATTTTTTCAGAGTATTAAAGAATGAACAATTCCCTATGAAAATCACTGAACTCTGGGGGAATAGATCAGTGTTTTCCATTTGAATGAGAGAATCAATATTTTTAAAAAAAAGCTTACAAGGGAAATTTTACAAAAAGGAAATTTAATGCTTGGAAATAAACTTACGAAGCTAAATAATCTTAGGTAATGGAACATTTTTAATTATTCATATCAGCAACATGACTCTTTAAAAAGGATTTCTTTTGGGGGTTAACAATAAAAAGTGGTTTGGATCTCTTATGACTGTAATGTCCTTGTGAGAAACAAAGAAAGGTCCAAAGACAGCCTATCTCAAAACAGACTCTGTAGAACCCAACAGAACTTAAGTAACTCATATTGATTTTCCTAAATCCTGAGAATTCTGACCACAAACCAATTAAATTTCCTTCATTAGCAGATGCCAGTTAAGTTCTAGCAGTCCCCAAAGACATTCTGACTTGAAGCTAATAATGAAGCTGAATTTAGTCATCTGTCTCACTGTTCAGAGCTTTCAACCCTCTACCGTCAAACTCAGGCTTCAGATCACTGGAATTTTAGCTTCACCTAGACCCAAGATCCCTCTCTTTAATCTGCAGACTTTCTCAGTCATTCACTGTGCTTCATGCCACTTTATCAAGTTTGATTTCTTTCTGAACTTCCCTTAAAGCTTGCAAAAATTACCATCCTCGCTTTCTCAAATCCTATCCACCATCTCCAGCAAAAATACACTGCTTTTTCTTTCCACAATTAGTTCTGGTTAAATACAACTCCTACAAGTAAAGATTTACTATGTGTTTTATTGTTCAAATGTTTTCGTTATCTCTTTAATCAAAGTTAATTTTTGCTATTATTGCCCCTCAGGAATAAATTTAAGTCTCATGATAAACATTTTTTCAAGATTTTTCTGACTCAAGAAACCAGAGATTGTGTCAGAGGAAAGCTGGTGGAAAAAAAAAGTCTTGAACTTTAAAAGAAAGAAATTAAAATGTATTAAGTACATAGACCAACTCCACACAAGGAATGCAGACATTATATACTGAAAATTTGTACTAGTAAAAAGGTAAAAGAAAAGGTAATGTGATGTACAGAGTTAGAAATACATTCTATCTGAAATGAATAAGAACAAAGCACAGAACCTGGGGAAAATGTAATTAGACATTTCCTTGAGTGACTTTTAAAATTGAATCTGAATCATAATTTGTCCTTCTATGTATCATTTTGCATCTGTGTTTTGCGTGCGTGTTTCTTAGTTATTTTTACTCATTGTCGAGACAAATATCTGATACCCAAAGTTAGAGAAGGGAAGGTTTATTTCTTACATTTCTTAGAAGTTTCAGTCCATAGTCAATTGGCTCCAAGGCAGTGTGATGTGGTGGGCAGCCCATTTATGGCTGCTGCAAACAGCAAGGCATGAACTGGAAAGAGAGACAGACATACCTTCCTCCTGCCTTTACATCATATCCTAGCTCCACTCCTAGGTGGGTGAAACATATCACCAATCCAAGAGTTAGGCAATGAACTAATCATAAACACTAGACTTAGTTGAGTCCATAATTGCATGAAGCTTGGGGGCCACTGACATACACCATGATAGTGCGTGAGTGCATGAATGTGTACCTGGGTACTGATAGTGAAAAAGGATAGTGATATGATGGGAAACAAAGAGAGGAGAATGTCCTACTTGGAACAAAATTATCATTGTGAAAAACATTATTTTGAAAAATTCATCCATCCATCCATTCATTCATTCATTCATTCATTCATTCATTTATTCAACAAATATTTATTGAGAACATAACATATTATCACAATAGTTTAGCAACTTGTACATTGGTGCTAAAATTGATATATTTGTAAGGCCTGCATAGAGGGAGTACATCATATCAGATGCTATGAGGCAATTCTCAAGCTTTTAATGACTGAGTAAGCGGGGACATGTTCAACATGATGAGATGAGAGCTGCACAATCTGATTTTACACATTAAAGACATGTGATTAATGTTTTAGGAACATGCCTAGATTTATGGAGAGAAGCTATAACTAGAATCTAGAAGATCAGCTTTAATCTGGAAATTATGCATCTTGTTAAACCAAATTAAACAACAAACATTTGAGGAAAGTTGTGTTTTATGACTTATTCATAGGAGGAGCATGGTGCTTGCATTTTGAATTCTTCTTAACATGATGATATCTTAGTCAACTTTGGAGATTCAGAAGGCAAAGGTCACGTCAGAAACAACAGCTCCATTAAAGATAGTACCAAAGGGCTACGTCAGTGGTAGAATAAATAGGCAAAACACCTTCTGAAAAAGCTAGCTGAAATTTTATACAGAAAGGATATCTTAAATGGCTACTCAGAGACAGACTTTATTCTCAGAAAAGATCAGATTTGAGATTTTTCTCTTCCACTTTCTGTGAGTGTTAAAATTTGTAAAAATAGCTTTCATCTAAGTTTCAGTTACATTATGTCAAACATGAAGATCACATTAGCCACTTAAGTAATCATCAGACATCATCATCTAAAACAAGTTATTTGTATGGTGGTGGAAATACATCAAATTGAGTTCATATTAAAATGTTTAATGAGGGCCTGGGGGTTCAGTTCAGCGGCATAAGTGCTTGCCTTGCAAGCAGGCAGTCATGAGTTTGATCCCCGGTACCGATAAAAACAAAAAAAGACCAAAAAAAAAAGTTTAATGATAGAATTTTCTTAAAAACAAGAGCTAAAATAGTATAAAGATTTATTGTGCTCAGAGACTCATTTAACAAAGGTATCAAGAAACAAGGCATAAGACTTAATGACTGTAACACAATCATTTACCTATTTAATAAACTAATGTAATGAAAATATAAACATGGACCTCTAGTTTCCTTTTTGGGGAGTTTAGTAAAAACAAAAAAATTAAAAAATATTTATGATATGATAAATTACATCATTTAACATAAAAAATAATTTTAAAATTATTCTACAAGATTGATAAATTTCCTTATTTGTCACTAATTCTAATAAACTGAAAGCAAAATAAAACTGAATTAGTTGGAAGAATGCTATAGGAATGGATCTGGGCGTGAGGATGACATTTGAAGAAAGAAGTGTAGACATAGTAGCGTACTCAAATTTATGAAGTGAACTGGCTCACTTGGGTTAGAAGACTGGGCTATTTCTCAGAATCCATTGAGGCTCATAAACACAATACACTCTCAGAAACAGAGTATAGATTTCTAGTAACATAGTGGATCATTTAGAATATTCTTACTACAGCACTTAATTATTAAACTTACATTTTTTGGTCTAATTCTTGCTTTGGATAAATAAATAGATATATCAGTGATGTGCTGGGGTTTACACAAGAGTTGAATTGATAAGTGCTGCAGCCAGAGGTTACAAGGAAAAGAAGACAATACAGGACACATAACATATAGTACTATTTATAATGGTCACCCAAGGAGACAAATACAAAGAAAGTAAAGGAAATCTATGCACATACTGAAGACCTAGAGCACTCAGCTGATGGAAGTATCCTGTGAGAGTTCAGATGAAGACCGAGAGCCCATGATAATGCCTCCTACAAGTCCAACTGGAGGCTTACACCACGACAATGACTCATGCAAGTCTATTTTGCAAAGCTATGCTGGGAGGGACCCATGATCAGTGGTGGAAGTTAGAAAGTCTGTGTCAGCAGGATGAAGGATCTGTGCCAGTAGCCTCAATGCTCAAAGTAAGAACCAGAGACTTCTGGGAGAACATGGTAGACAGATAACAGCAGCCATAGAGGCTCTCTGAGATTGCCAGGTTAGAATCCAAGAATGATGCGATGTAAGGAGTCCTAAGCAAGGGAAGATATACCCTGCCAACTCAAGAATGAACCAAACTGAGAGAAACCAATTGGAAATGCAATCCCAGTGCTATAACAAAAACAGATAAAATCTCAGCACAGAAGCTGGAACCTGCACCTCTGGAAGCCATGATTTGAATTTCCTGCTGCTGCTGCTGCTGCTGCTGCTGCTGCTGCTGCTGCTGCTGCTGCTACTGCTGCTGCTGAATCTGAATCGGCACAACAGGGAGAGAGACGCGGGAAAGCTCTGAGAGCAGGAATCAGCGAACCAAACGGAGTTGAGAGGGGAACTTGCAGGGAGCCCTGTTTTGACCTGTGGTGAGTGAGAGGAATGGGGACCCTTTCACAGACTAGGAGGCTCCAACAAAGGATGTTCTGGGACTGGGCAGACTAGCCAGAACAGGATGCTACAGTGACTTTAGTCGCACATTCCCCTCTCAAGCAGGATTGGTGGGGAGCGCTTGGCCTGGATGACACCGTGGACTAAGATCCAATAGGCTAGCCCAAACCACGTCCCAGCGCCTGGCGGTGCACCCTAGCAGTGAAGCCTTCAGTAGGTTGACCTGGAGGGGCAGGCCCAGCAGAGGCTACCCAGGTCTGTGTCTCCCTAGTACACTGCAGTGGGTGAGAACACCTAGCTGGCGGATTCAAACAAACTGTAACAGACAAAGAGAAAAAAAAAAAAAAAAAACTGGGCCTCCTATATACACCTGTACGGAAGGAACCAAAAGTATGGTAAGAGGGAGCAGCAAGAAAGGGTCCTCCGTTCCCAGTCCTGAGGACACTGATCTAGGAAAGGTAAATGCAAAGGAGAATGAGGATAAAAAAAATGCAATATCAGCTCCAGCACCAATAGACATAAAGTGATATCTCTGGAGCCTCAAAGACGAGTTCAAAAGTGAAGTATTTAATGAAATAAAGCAAGATATAAGTAGAATAGTTAGAGAAGTGCTTAGCACTGCCCAAGAAAAAAAAGATGGTGGAATGGAAGAACAGAAAAAACGGGGAGAATTGTTTGATGGAGAAAATAGAGAAAACATAGAATACATGAAGCAGGTTCAAAGAGATTAACAGGAAACTAAAAACTATTGAAAGCTGGCATAACAGCTTGGAAGAAACTAAGGATAGACTATCTGAGCTGCAAGACAGATTTGTAAGGTGGGAGCATGAAATGAAAAACTTCTTAAAAATAACAGGGAAACAAACAGCAATAATACAAAGGCTAGATGATGATAAGAGAATCTATAACTTAAGAATTAAGAACATAAAAGAAGAAGTAGGAACACAGACAAATGAACTACAAATGCTATTCACAGAAATAATCCAGGAGAATTTCCCTAATTTAGCAAAAGGTAAAGATACTCAGATGTATGAGGCATACAGGAACCCAGCCACCTAAACCCAAACAGAGCTACACACAGGCATATAATAATCAAAATTCCAGAATTACAAGATAAGAACAGAATATTAAAAACCATCAGAGACAAGAAACAGATCACTTACAAGGGAACACCCATCAGAATTACAGCAGACTTCTTGGCACAAACCATCAAATCACGAAGAGTGTGAGGGGAAATAATTCAAGCTTTGAAAGATAATAACCTCCAGCCTAGATTTATATATCCTGCACAACTGTCCCTAGAAATTGATGGAAAAACAAGGTGCTTCCAGGATAAAGAGGAAATAGGGAAATTTGCAACCACCAACTCTACAGAGATTACTGCAGGATATTCTAAAAAAGAAAAATACCAAGATTCCAGAAACAGTGGCAGAGCGGCCACAATGGATGGAGCAGAAAGTGAAATGAAGAAGACCAACTGACAACTAGTGACAGAAAAAGAGTTCAACAGAAATGAAGCAGAGAAGGTTGGATGGTAGGAACAGCTATTTTGGAGAAAACAAGACATCATAATAGCTAGTGCTGATTTAATATTATCTTGTTTTGAAGTCTCATCAAGCTTTTGTTCTTCTGTTTCCATGGGTCTTAACATGTTGTATCTTATTGGATTTTATTACATGTGATAATATAAACAAAAACTTTTATGGACAAGGAGATTATACAGAGACCATTGTTCATTTTCTGTTAGTTGATTCTAAATACACTGTAATACTATCATTCTCTTGAACAGCTTTACATTGTCTTGATATGTTTGATGCTACAGTATACGAAGTTATGCTCAAAGATTTCAACGAAAGAGACACTATGGTAATTACTTTTATGTCGGGATTATCTTGTGGTAAAACACTATTTTGCTTAAATGGTTATGTTTTGACCCACACTGTTTTGTTGTTATGCCCTCTTTTATCTCAATATTCTTTTTTTATTATTTACTTTTTCATTTTTATCCTTTTAATTAAGGAAAAAATAGATTAAAAATAGCAGGATATATTATAGTAACCCACTTTGATTTCCTATTAACTTGATTTGAAACCTGTATTGCTCTCACCATCTTGTTTTGACTGATTTTCCTCTATTCTGTTTTGCTTGATAGTACCAAGTTCGAAAGTATAGGCAACAACTGTGAAGACAATAAGATTCATTATGACGCCCATTCTGGTTGACTATTATCTTCTTTTGAAGTCCTCTAATGTCTCTAATGTTTTGGTTTTATTGGTTTTGTTCTTTACTGCTTTGTTCAATTTTATTATAATTGATAATATAGTCAATTCTTTTTAAGATAGCAAGAGGCATTATGGTAACCATTCTTGATCACCTTGTGTTCTGTTTTTACATCATGTATTATGTCCATTATTTTGATTTGAATGACTCTGTTCTGTTATGTCACATTTGGTTTTATCTCTTTAAAAAAAGTAATGAGAACTATGGGAGTAATAAAACCCAAAA
Organism: Cavia porcellus; assembly: GCF_034190915.1. Lineage (NCBI taxonomy): Eukaryota > Metazoa > Chordata > Mammalia > Rodentia > Caviidae > Cavia > Cavia porcellus. The sequence goes on along the minus strand of NW_026947503.1, from coordinate 51,970,606 downwards.
TGCGTAATTGTCGTTGTACAAAAGAGAGGAAAAGAAAGTGCTCTAAAGGACATAACTGTATGTATATTTAAGTGTATAGGATAGATAACCATATTACTGAGTTTTGTTGGATCATTGAACAGAATTTTTTGCAGTCTCACTGTTTGAAAGTCCACTTTATATGCTTTAATTTTGTAACTTCAACAACTATTTTTAAGATGACAATATGTAATCTATTAACTAGTGATTTGCTACTGTTTATTTTTTCTGAAATTATGTATAACTTATACCCTTTTTATGTTTTTTTTTACTTAAATAAAATTTTAAAAAAGAGAAAAAAAAAGTAAGAACAAGAGCTTCCCTGAAAAGTGTCACAGCCATCTTCATCTTCAGCAGCAATGAAGTCCTGAGGTCCTCAGATGATGAGAGCAGCTGAATTTATATAAGGAAGCCAGCATGACAAGCTTCTCCTGGAGATTAAGTAACACATCTTCTTCCCCTCTGGAGCCAGGAATCAATACTCATTGTAAGGACCAGAGCTCCTCCAAAGTGAACCACAGCCATTCCCAGTGACAACAATGTCCCAAGCTCCTCTTTTGATGAGAATAGCCAGGTTCATATCAGGAAAGAAGTTTGACAAGCTCCTTCAGGAGAACCAGTGGCAACCGAAGAACCAACACCACCAAACAATACTAGACTCTGTCTCTCTAGTTCTCATTTTTTATCTTGGCAACACTCCTCAGCTGGGTCATTCGTGCTCAGCACCACATCAATTCAGTTCAGCTGGTGTTGCAAGTTGACCATCAGTTATCAATCCACCACAATAATATACTTTCATCTCAGCAAGTAAGCAGATATACAATCTACTAGATAAGTGCTAAAATTTAGGTAACTTTTACATGCATAATAGTGCTCATTTTTCCTATGTGGTTTGTTCATCAGCATAGCAAATTTATGGCAAATAAGTCAGTGCTTTATTTTCTGACCAGATTCACATACAGTCACTATCTTTGTCATACATATGTAGACTGGATTGACCTTTATTTGGTAAATTTAGTCAAGCTAGATAGTAAATATGAATAATTAGAAATACAAAATGATCTTTTCCAATAATAGCAGTGTGTTTTGCCTTATAGTTTTACAAATATTTTTCAGTTTCTCTGTAAAGCATGCCATTGTTAGATTGTTTTGCATCAGTTTTATTTATGTATCCCAAATTGTAGATCTCTACAATTAAATCACGCCATTTAGAATTTAGTAACTCATATATCTGGCAAATTTCTTTCTAGGGAAGGGCAAGCTGTCATTTTTTAAGATTTTAAAAGCTGGAATGCTTTTGTCTATAATTAAGGCTAAGTATAAAGATTATGGAATTACATACATGGTAATAGATTTATTTTGAATAATGATATCAATTTGACTTTCTTTATTAAAAAATCCTCATGATTGGATGATTGCATGCATAGAAATCAATATTACAAATTAGATAAATACAAAATCCACAACAGTGAATTATCTATAGATGTATAACGCATCCTGTTGCTTATTTTTTTGTTAAAGGCCAAATTCTTAAATTAGCTCTCAAATTCACTAAAGATAATTGGTGATGAGATTAATCTTTTAAAAATGTCAGATATCGTATACCACATAGTTAACATTTTGTCTTCTTTTAATGGCAGCAATACTGTTGGTTACTATTTTCATTTTCGTTTAAACTTTAAAACTGATGAATTCAGATGATTTATATGCATGTACCAAATTCCCTCGATTAATGTAATCATTATGTACTACACACATGTACTTATGAAAGTGTTTTGATTTTTTTAAGATGGAAGAAACAGACAAGGGAACCAACAGGGATGATTTTTAATCAGTAAATCCCTACCAGATTCATGTGATCTTATTTATGAATAGTGTTTTAAGTGACAGAAATGTTGGGAGGCTACAGTGTTATTCATAATGGTGTGTGATCTTAGTTTCCAACTGGCCACATTTTCTCTGTTTTACTGTGTACCTCTCTCTGTATGTTTGTTCTCACACATCACAGAAACAGTAACACAATGGATATGAAAGAAAGTGAAAAAGGAAATTAGAATATAAAGGGCTTCCCATACTTCTAATGTGAGACTTTCTTTTAAATCCAGTAAAAGAGGATACGTTGTGATGGACTATATTTGTCAGATTCATTACATAGGGGAATTTTTGCCTTTCTATCTCGCTTAACGGAGACAACTTTTGTGATGACTTGTGGAAGTTAGTATAACAGTTTAAATTTTATGCCTTGGTTTCTTTTTAGCCAAACTTAGAAATTTGAAACAGATGTGCTAGAATATTCTATCATATACTATGTTATTTATAGTCCAGCATATAACCTTGAAATTACCTTGATAAGTTTCCTTTGAGTAAAGTTTCTTATTTCATCATAGAGTCATATGAAGTAATATTTTTTCAAAAATTAAAATAATTTTGAAAGCCTCAGGGCATGGTAAATTGAGATATACTTTGGTTGATATAAAGGTCTATCTTTTTCATGAAGGTGGGACATAGCCTATGAGCTTCCAGTTTCAAATATAAGTCATTTAAATTTATATATTTTGAATTAAAGAGCTCATCAAGAACTTCTAGTATCTGCCTGAGATGTGAGGAAAAAACCAATGCTACTCAAAAGTTTCAACTTTCTCAATGTCAGATTAAGTACTATATTCATACAATGCTTCATCTATTATCAATACTTACTGCTTACTCAAAGTAAAAAGTTATTTCATAGGTTAAAAAACTGAAGCCACTAACATTTGATAAATTCTAAATTCATAATATTAATATGCTGAAAGAAAATATACAGGAATTAAATAGTGAATAAAAGGGAATTAGATCATACATTTTCAAAGCTTTTCAAATAAGACAGATATATAAAGTGACACACAGTTGTTTTCATAACAGAAGTGTGTTCTTGTTTAAAACACTGATGATGATAGAACATGCACGAAACAATTAAATACAAAAAATGGCATTAGATTTGGCTAATTATAAGAACTAGTACTTTCAAAAACCAACCATTCAAGGCAGGGGTTGGTACAGTTACTAGATTTCTGAGAATTCACATATTTTCAAAATGATATTTTTTTATTCTGAGATAGATCCTAGAGGACACACATTTCTCACTTCTTTGAAATGCCTAAAGGAATTCTCAAGGTTATGAAATCCCAGTGACTTCCCTGCGTGCAAGGAAATATTTAGATAAACAGAAGGAACACAGATCTGTCCTGACGCCCTTTTGTAGCATGTGTGGCACAGATGATGTGTGATGAGTTGGAGGGGTTACAGTGTATTCAGGCAGTAGGAAACAGTTCGCTCATTTGTCTGACTGAATCACTTCTTTAGAAATTCTAGGATTGTAAAACACTAAAAAATGTAATCATTCTTATGTTGATTTAATTAATATTAAATTCCCTATAAAAGATAAAAGGGATTGATGTATGGGAGTAGATTATTTTCTGTTATTACTCTGGCAATATTCTATTTTTTTAAATAATTTTTCAAGCCAAAAATGATTATTGAATTAAACATAGGATTGTTAGTATTTTTTTGTCATGAGCTACATCTACAAATATGATCTTTTAATTAGTATGGTAGCTAAATTGTCTTAATAATGGATTCAAATGGCATATGTTAATTAGATGAGCACTTTCATATCATCAATAATGGAGAAATGTTAGACTTCATTAACATACTGAATCAGTTAAATAAAATTACTTTTTAAAAATATCAATAGTTACATACCAACTTCCATATATTTAAACAGTTATATATTACCTCATCTTAATTGGTAAGGTTTTCTGTCAGATTTGGTTTTTTGCTTATCTTGCTAAGCACAGTCTATAATGTTTGGCCCACAGAGAGGAAACGATATTATTGTTTTTGCATTCTGGGTATATTGAAATGCTACTACGTAAAATAAAATAGGATGTAGTGTGAATTCAGGCAGTTGTTACAGGTTTTCAGCAGTCTTTATAATAAGTGTTGGAAAACTGACCAATGAGAAAGTAAGTAAGGTTTCCTTCTGTTTCTCTGGATAAAGTCCTTTGCCTCATTCAAGACTCCCATGTAATTTCTCATACTGTTTTGTCCTAACCAGATTCGCATCTCTTGTTTCTTTTATGATTTTCTTCTCTTTTTAATTTTGACTCTGTCTGTATTCATCTGCAGTTTCAGCATAATATAAGCTAGTGAGCGCTCTTCCTGATGAATTTCTCAACGGCCTGTCCTGTTTTCTCCACTTCTGTGTGTTTCCACCACGCTCTCTCTCACATAACCATGTGCCTCTCGTGAAAGAATCAAACTAAGTGATTCATGTTAGGAGATATTTCTGACTTTCCTCCTGAACTTTTTGCAGTCATACCCTTCATTTTGAAAAATATACTTTCAGGTATATTTATAACAGTTCTCTTATTCATTAACACAGAGCCAGAAACACATTTTTGAGTATCACTTCTCTTTCCTCCTTTGCATGGCCACAGTACTCTGAAGCTCATGTATACTATGTTTTACCTTTATTTAAGCTTTCCCTTTATGCTTATGCTTTATTTATTCAGGAGGAATATTTTTTTTCATGCTGTTAGCAAATAACAGTTTATTTCTCATTGAAATTTGTTAGGTGTTATCCATTACTTTGCATCAACAGAGTGACAATGGAGATCATCATCTAATGAGATCTTCAAAAAAGTGAGAAAATATATCACATTCAAATATTCATTTACTATATGCTGCGAGGCAGTTGTCACAGATTGACAAAATATAACCTGTATGGCTAGGATGAAGGCAGCGGTTCATGTAGTTATCAGGATAGCTGACCTATAGGTCTCGTCTTTAACCTAAAGTCTACCCAAGCACTAAGTATTAGAAAAAGATGAAAGGAAGAGTCACTCCTTTCCCTTTTGCTTCCCCAAATCTAGAAAAAACAATTTGCATTTATGACAAAATTCTTGAATAACCTCTGAAATTTCCATTTTTCCTATTTATGTGTGTCCATTTGTAGTGATTTGTGATTCATAAAGACTGAAGAGAGAAACAATGTACATTTTGCACACCATACCTACTGAACACTTTATAGGACGGCATATGTTACTATAAGAAAGAAACTGTCTACTATGCTATTAACTACAATTTTCAAAAGGGGAATAACAGGTTGTATTGCTGGGTGAGCACATCTAACCAGCAAAAGTGTTTGTCACAAGCACGATACGAAAGAAAACTCAAAAGACTGTGAGTGAATTTTGCATATCTGTTCCCTTTTGAGCAGGACAGGTGGTAGTTCAACTTCAAAATGTTGCCCATGAAAAAGCAGTAAGAACAAATTCAAACAGTTAACTATTTTTTAAATGATCACCCTTTTCTAATGGAAATTATTAAAGTGCGATAATCACCATTTCATCAGAAATTTAAAATAGGTTTATTAGTCTAAGTCTGTAACTTCATCACGTAGCTCTGATTGTATTGCTGAGAATACAAGGTTGATTCAGCAACTGATGAGCAATGAGCATTGTTTCTTCCAAATATTGACTCTGATAATTCTTGTAAAACAAAAATGCATACAAACTGAGCATCTTGTGTGCCCTTGATCTTCTTTCTTTGTATACATGACCTTGTTTAATTTTCACAAAATTCTGATGTTGCTGTCAGCTTTTTCCAGGTTGGTGTTTGAAGTTCTATAAATTTTCCAGGATCACACACTTAAATGAATGACAGGGGTTCCAAACCAGGTCTATGGGACTCCAAAGCCAACAGTGTTTTTTATTTCATACACACACATAGATGGATTTACAAATAGAATCTAACAATAAAAACAATATTTGCAATTACAATCTGTCACATGATAAAGTAATCTTTAAGGTAAACATTATTGGGCACTATATGTATCCACATCTTGGAAAGAAAACAATTTTAATCATGGAGAAATCATGGGTACTAAATTGCTTCAGGGAGCTCAAAATCTTGGGAAAGATCACCTGATGAAAAAGGATTAACTCTGAGAAAAAGGAATAGTGACAATTATGTTTAAAACATATCAACCTGGAAAAAGCTGACAGCAGCATCCGAATTTTGTGAAAATTAAACAAGGTCATGTATACAAAGAAAGAAGATCAAGGACACACACGATGATCAGTTTGTATGCATTTTTGTTTTAAAAGAATTGTAAGAGTCAATATTTGGAAGAAACAGCGCACATCGCTCATTAGTTGCTGAATCAACCTTGTATTCTCTGCAATATGGTTAGAGCTACGTGATGAAGTTACAGATTTAGACTAATAAATCTGTTTTAAATGTTTATTCAACATGAATGATCTTAGGATTTGCACTTACCTAAGCTCATATAATTAAGATATAATAAAATAATGATATAGATTTCTCTAATGTTTCCAACAACACCATTTTGAAATTCCACTCATTAATCTGATCTGTTCTGAAAGCCTGTGACCCTTTAGTTCAGTGGGCTTAGTTTGGGTGCTCTCTCAGTGTCCTTGAGAGAATATCTTTCCTTATCTACCATTAACCTCCCCCTCATTTGTCTTGAGAATCCACTCCCATTGCTAGCTGCTTTGTTATTGCAGGAAACTTCTCACAGCTGAACCTAACCTTTTGTATGTGTGTGCTTCCCTGTGGCTTTCACAGCGGTCTTGTGCACACTCATGCACTTTCTATTTTAGATGCTTATTTTCCCACAGGTTTACTGTGCTTTGCTGGATGTCTTTGGGAACATTTGACATCAGTACAAAAAGCAATCACAACAAAAACTAAATCTCACACTCATAGCTAAAAACTTCCTTGGAATTTCTTATGAGCTGAACCTCTTATTCCTTATGTAGAGGTAGAAAAAAAATGAGTATTTTCAGGACACTTTCTTATCAGTATCAAGAGAAAGAGGCAATTTAACTTTCATCAGTGTTAAATTTCTATGCAAAATCTATATGTAAACAGAATAAGATTTTAATACTGTTAATTTCACCATGTTTTGTGTGTAGTTATCTTTCTGTACTGTATTAAATACATCCATTCATTTATTTATGTCACCTGTACAGGGCGCTATTCTCAAAACTGTAGGCATACTGGTGTGCAAGACAGAAGATAGCTAACCTTCGTAAAACTTTCAATCTGTTGTAGAGTTGAAGATACGCAAATAATCTCTGGAAACTTGTAAGGATGGGAAGGAAGTGTATTTATTCCTGAAATTGTGAAATCCAGGGCACACATCTGGAACAAATTATAGTACAATTAAATACCATAAATAAGTTATTGCATATTACTTGAGACAAAGGTTACAAATGACATGTACCTTAGCCATCCTACATAAAATACTGAAAAATTCTCTTATCTGGAGTTTTTCTTTACTCCAAGAATACCTAGTATTATAAAACAGGCTGATAGGGAGAGCAGATTTCTGTTAACACAAATATATTAATCATTACTGATAACAGTCAAGCAAAATCATGAAATGATAAATACTAGATAGGTTAACAATTTTTACTGTTTTTCTTATTTGAAATCACTTCTTAACTCTTCATTGTTTTACTATAAACATTTCCATTAATTTCTCTCTTTGCAAATAACAGTGTGTATCTTACTCTCCACCCCAGAAAAGTATATTTATAATCTGAACAGAGTAATCATCTGAAATAATATTTTAAGGTAGTAAATTAAATTGCTTGACTAAGAACATGAAACAGATATTTGCTAAGACTGAAGAATTCAAAGTTAATGTTTTTGATAGTGTCAAAAAAATCATTTTCTGACAGTTTTAAAAATGATCAATATCAATATTATGAATTCAGTATTATCTTTTGTCATTGGGTCAACTACATTTGCTTTTAAATTGAAACTTTCATTCAACAATAGGGTTTAAAATTTTGAGTCAGAAATGTGTCAACATATAAAATGCTACCAAGAACAATTTTATATTTGTTCTTTTTATATTGGCACTTCATTGTTCAACTTGTAATTTTTATCCTCTTTTGTCCCTTTTTCAACTGATAATAATTTCTGATTTCTGGTACCTTCTCTAGTGTATTTTTATACATGGTTTAATTAATTTGGCTCCAATCTCTGATTCATGCTTTTGCTTCACCACATTATTAAAACATTATATCCAAAGAACAAATGACTTTGCATTGTTTCTTACCACCACCTCTATCCCTGGATGTGTTACACATTTTCCATATGTTCTGTATTTAACAGTATCAACAATATTTCTTCCTTTATTATTTATTCATTTATTTTTGGTACCAGGAATCAAACTCAGCACTTCATGTTTACCAGGTAGCCGCTGTGTCACTGAGCTACATCTCTGCCCCCAAAAATATTCAATAAGAAGGAAGAATGGAAGGGAATCTACACTAAATACATTATTAAGATGTTAATGCAAAGTTGAACAGTGTTTCAAAATTCCAATCCTTGTCTCTATATCATTGTCCTTAGTGATGTAAATATAGTAGGTGAGTTTCAAATACAGTTATCTTAGTAAAAATATTATTGCAAAAGTTGCTCAAGATTGAACAAATCTTGAATAAGTAGCCATAGAAATATTGTAGTCTGTTTACTCAAGAATTATTTCAAATAGTAGTCCAAAATATTACCTATACTAATATACACAGGTATAAATAACACATTATCTTTAATTTCCAGAAGCGTAAGAGTCCAGTACTAAATACAAATAAAAATAAAAATCTGCTACTAATACATGAGGGCTGTTTTTGGAGTGACAGCTTCCCTTATGCTGCAGATGGACACCTGGCCAGTGGTGGACACTGACAGTAGGTTTGAGTTCCCTGGAAAGAGAGGAAAAAGCAATACAAGGAGCCAGGAGGAGCAGGAGTAATATTTACAGGGGCACTGAATGACCCTTAAGTGTTGCAGAGTGATCAATTTTGATTTTTGTTTTTTGTTTTTAGTATACTGACATTGTTGAATAGCTATTTAGACCACATACAAATATTGGAAGGCTTTGTATGCCACCCTAGTTTATTTTTGCTTTGGAAATAAAATATTGACGATAAAATTTCCATATATGAAGGGCAAAATGTTACACTTAATAAAAATACATTGTAAATCAATATTTGCAAACTGTAAACTACAACAATATTACCATTCAACACTCAGAATTTAACACAAAATCACTTAAAAATAATCATCAGTATTATAGTCAAAATACTAAGCAGAAATTTTATTCGGTGAAGGTAAATATATATGCATGGTTTTCTAATGTGTCTTCTAGATTTTAGTATCAAAAAGTAATACATGATGGTTTATTTATTAATTAGAAAAAGCATATAGACATTTTCAGTATGCTTTTAATTTTTAAACAAAACAAATTTTCCTTCTCCAATGTTAAAAAAGTCTTGTTCAAATAACTGAAACAATATATTACCTCAAACCAGCTATTTTATATGACCTCTTAATTATCGTTTATTCACATATAAATAATAAAGAAAAAAGAATTTACAAATTAACGACTAAAAGGAATTTATATCATGCTGTGAAAATCGGAGGTAGAGGGAAAGCAAGATGGAGAGAACCAAGCTAATCATGGTTATTGTGGGCTTTTATTTGCTGGCCTATTTATTGCAAATCATCGATTGGAGTAGTAGAAAAGAATGAAGCTATTTCCACAGTAAATACAGGAAAAATTATCTAAAGCATATAATGGGTCAGATATATCTCTCATTTGTGCCTTGTGTGAAAACATAGTTCTTTGCTTAGCATTATTCTTAATATAACATTACCTGGACTCATCAAGGAATTGTCACATCAGACTTTTGTCTATTTCTGAGCAATGAGATTATTTAGTAATCATTATTATATTTTAGTGAATTTTAAGAAATTTTTATAAAGCAATAGACACAATAACTTTGTCAGATATTTATACTGGAAATATTTGTCTTAATCAATAACATCTAATTCATGTTAAATTTCTTATGAGAAAAAAATTTCTTACCAGAAATTTTTGAAACTTTGATGAATACAGTTATGATTTTTCCTTGTACTTTTGAATCCTGTCCAAAGACTTTTAAAACATTCTCTAATTTTTTTTGAAAGAGAACGTATCATTAAGGCTTTAACTTTAGTTTTTTGAAAACAACTTGCATTATGATCAAGTACTCATTAATACGGCATCAAAACAGGTAACAAAGATAATTGTATTATTCTCATTCAGTTCCTTTATTTCTTTCAAAGTAGAAAAGCAGTATTGACTCTGAAGTAAAATTTGGATGATTTCTGCATTCCATGTAGCACAGACTGCTCTGTTCCGCTGCTGTTCCTCCGGGCTCCTGAACTACCCCGGGGGCTTGAGGATTTCTAAAGTTTAGATCATTGTATTTTCAGTTTCGCAATTTTTTCTTTGTTTCAAGGTTTTCCTTGTGAAGGATATATTATGAAAAGGAAGTGCTTTTAGGGTGATAAAAGAGACCACAGCAATAAAAGGGAAGGGCCCATCACAACCACATGACTATCTGAACATAAGACCTACAAGACTGTCTTGGAAAGAAACGAAACCACAAATTTTGATATTTAAACAGTACTGCTGCTTTTTAATAGCTTCAGAAACTGTCTCTTTTGATATTAGATTATTCCTAGATCCTCACTAAAAGTGGAATTCCCATATATATTTTTTTCCCTGGCTGTCAAGATGCTCCTCTATATTTTTCTTTAACCTGCTTATTTTTCACATGGCATGTAAAATACATCAATTTGGTTAGTATTATGCTCTTGTTAAAATGTAATTAATAAAGAAATCATCTTCATTAGAAATAGCCTGCTATTTCATTTCAATAAATTCTGTACTTTTATCTTGAAGCTTTACAAATATGTGCAATAAGCAATTACATAACATTTAATATTACAAATGTTTCTTTACACACAACATTTTGTAAATTGTAGAATTTATATGAACTAAAAAATTTACCTCAAAACCTTTTCCCTGTCTTAATAAATATAATTTTCACTGTTTCATGTTTGAACTATGGCATCAGTATTCCAAATTTTTGAGTTTCCCTGTGGTCCTTTGGTAACTGCAAATAGACACATGAAAAGTTATCCCATGCTATCTATCTATCAAGAAAAAGCAAGTTAAAACCAAAATAGTACCTCTTCACACACTAGAATGGCTCAAATAAAAAGCCTGACAGGACCAAATCTTTCCCAGGATATACAAATGACATTTTCACCCAACCTGTACGAACACCTCGGAGACAAAATTGACCTATTTTTAAAGTCAGACATAAATAAAAAATAGTAAAATAAAATAAAAAAAAATAAAGTCAGATATACATTTAATCACACTTGATGGTGTTTGCCTAAGAGGAAAGGAATCATATGTTTGCAAAAATAATAAAATTAAAAATAAAACAGGATATTAAGGTGTTCAGAAGGGCTTTTACTCACATATAGTATTTAGTTAACTAACTCTGCCATAACTAATACCACCACCTGGTGGTTTCAAAAATACAAATTTATTCTCAGGAGTTGGAATTCTGGAAGACCAATCTTAAGATGCTGTCATTTTGCTTGTTCTGAGACCTCCCCACTGGTAGCTCTCTTCTTTCTATGATACATGATCTATCTTTGTGCATATACCTGGTGTTTCTCTCTTTTTGTGTCCAAATTTGATGAGGAAATCTTCATCTTTCTCTCATCTTTGTTTACATTAGCAGTGTTAAGACATTTTATTTTACTTAAAGAGTTTCAGTCAATTTCTTTTAAATGTATATCCTGCATATAAATGATGTTTTTTTTCAAAAACCCATCTGAAGATTCTTTAGTCTGTAGACACTTGAATTTAAGTCTTATAAAATTACTAACATTTGTCACACAAATGTTTAACATCTGTTTCTTGTTTTTTTGTTTGGTTCATTTCTGTTGCTGTTTGTTTGTTTTGCTTTGCTTTTTTTTTTTTTTAAATAAAGTCTGGTTACACAGTTTAGGCTGCTACGTAGCCCAAGCTGATCTCAAACTCACAGTGATCCTCCTGCCTCAGTCTCCCTAGTGCTGGGATTATAGGCATATTCTACCAAGTCCAGTTGTCAGCTTATTTTTTTTATTTTTAAGATATAATACTTTTAATATGATTTATATTCAGCGAAATAACGCTATCTTATATTCTCAGTAAGTTTAAATATTTCGTACATTATACTTTATGTTCAGATGCCCACCCCCACTCCAGCCTCATGCAATCATGGACTTGGCCAAATCTAGCATTTGTAATTGGTTCACTGTCTAGTACTTGGATTGGTGGTATGAGTGCTACATCTACCCAGGGGTGGAGCCAGCATACAGTGTAATGGCAGGAAGAAGGTGTGTCTTTCTCTATCGCCCGGTTTACACTTTGCTGTGGGGAAGTGTTGGGAGCCGCGGCCGAGCCCGGTCTTGGCGGACGTGAGGCCTGTAGGAAAGAGCAAAGCCTGAGCTAGATTACCCCTCCCATCGAGTGTGCTAAGATGGTGCTTATCTCCTGCTTCCTGCTTGGTAAACAACCCGCCCTGTAAGATCTCCTGCTTCCTGCTTGGTAAACAACCCGCCCTGTAAGATCTCCTGCTTCACAACCCGCCCTGTAAGATAGTCTGCCTAGCAACAACTGATGTTAGCCAATCAGCCCGCATCGCGCGCTTTGAACTGGTTGGCCACTGTAACCCTATAAAAGTGAGTGCCTCTCCCGCCAAGAAAAAAAGAAGAAGCAAAAGAAGCAGAAGAAGCACGCAAGGAGCCGCGGAGAGCGGACCGGTAGAGGCTTCGGGACAGACTGTAGGGAGAAGCACGCAAGGAGCCGCAGAGAGCGGACCGGTAGAGGCTTCGGGACAGACTGTAGGGAGAAGCACGCAAGGAGCCGCGGGGAGCGGACCAACAGAGGCTTCGGCCGGGAGGATTCCCGGGGCAGGCTGTACGGAGAAGGAAAATAAAAGAAAAGGTTGTCCACTGCCAGACTTTGTTGTGTGTCCTTCCTGCCGGCCGGGAGTGACACCGACACCTGGTGGCCCGTACGGGGAGCTGATCACCCCCGAGACGTGGCAGTGGACAACGCTCCAACGCAGAGCTGCAAGACAGGTGAGTAGAGGATAAACCTGGGCCCTGGGTGGCGCGCACCTACAGGGTTTGTAGACTCCTCTCAGGCTCACGCGTAAGTGGCGGATTCCTTGGGCCTCACGCGGTGAGTAACATATTAAAAAATGGGAAACATGCTAGGTAGCGGCACTAAGAGTGAGGGTGGTTGCGGGGAAAGCTCTCAAGAGCTTACAAAAGTACGCAGGGTATTTGAGCAGGCCCAGTCAGGGAGCTCCCGAGAGGGGTCCGTCAAGGGGAACAAAGATGCTAAGGAGGAGGACGGGGCTCAAGCCTCGGAGTCGTCTGACTCCGAGGACGAGGGAAGGTTGAATGGTGAGGAGGCCAAAGAGACCAGCTGTCAGGGGCCTAAGTCGCTTGATGGGGAGACGCAAGGCTCTTTCGCTGCGTTGCGCCGCGAATTGCGCTCCGCTCAGCTAGGCTTACAAAAAAGCAGAGAGCTTCTGAGCGCCCCCTGGCAGGGGAGGGAGACAGAACCTTCTGCTCCGCCCTGGAACTCGTTCCCGGAAGCGGTCCCTCGCCGCGATGCCGCCGCATGGGAACTCCCCCCTCTTCCGTCAGTACAGGAAATAACGCACAGGCCTCCATTTTCTGTTCAGCCACGGCCGCCATCTTACGATGCTCCGCCACCGGCGGAACGTTATTTCCACAGACAGCTGTGGCATGGGGGTCGTGTGTCTAATGAAGACCACCCGTTCCCAGGGATAGATAGCGGCCCCTATGGGATACATCCTGTACAGATGGCCATGGGTCAGGGACGTAATGTGTGGGAACCCTTTGAAATAAAGCAGATTAGAGAACTTAAAAATGCAGTTACAACCTTTGGGCCGACTGCGCCTTACACCATTGCCATGCTGGAGAACCTGTCTTCTGGGCCTCTCACCCCCGCGGACTGGACTCAGCTGGCAAAGGCGTGTCTGCCCTCGGGTAGTTACCTGGATTGGCGAGCCTGGTACGCCGAGTTCGCTGCCGAACAGGCGGAAAGAAACGCTAACCGAGGGAACCGGGGGTGGAATAGAGACATGCTTATGGGGGAAGGCCAACACGCTGATAATCAGACTCAGTTCCCTGGTGCAGTTTATGAGCAGATCAATACCATTGGGCTTCGCGCCTGGAAGCAGGTGAGTGGTGCCGGAACGGCATCCTTGTGCCTTTCTAAAATAGTCCAGGGCACAACAGAGCCATTCGTTGATTTTGTGGCTCGGATGCAAGATGCCGCCGATAAGATCTTTTCCGATAGGGAAGTGGCTCAACCGCTGGTTAGGCAGTTGATTTTCGAACAATGCACAAAGGAATGTAAGGCAGCAATAGCCCCACATAAGAATAAGGATCTTAATGCCTGGATCAGAATATGCAGAGAAATAGGGGGGCCGCTTTCTAATTCGGGAGTTGCAGCTCTTCTGGCTGCGGCAGTGCAACAAAGGGGATCTCGCGGGCCTAGAGAGAAACATAAAGCCAAGGGGTGCTTCAGCTGCGGGGACCCAGGACACATTAAACGCAACTGCCCAAATAGTGCAGACGATTAAAACATGGTATCCCATACAATCCCCAAGGTCAAGGAATCATTGAGAGGGCTCATAGAAGCCTCAAAGAAATTTTACAAAAACAAAAAGGGGGAGTAGGCCAAGGCCTGGCCCCAAAGGCACGATTATCCATGGCACTATTCACACACAATTTTTTAAATTTAAATAATGATAATTGCTCCCCAGCTATGGAGCACTGCAACCCTTCCCCCAACCATAAAGGGTGGGTTAAATGGAAAGATGTCCTAACAGGACAATGGATGGGCCCGGATCCGGTGGTTAGCTGGAACCGAGGCGCGGTTTGTGTTTTCCCACAGGAACCGGGACAAGAACCACTGTGAGTACCGGAGAGACTGACACGGGCAACAAAGCCCTCGATTGAAGATCAGACCTGCCCTACCGGAGATCCATCACAGACCAACCAACAAGATGAATAGAAATAGCGGTAGCCCAAAATGGACAAAAAGATCCTCAGGCATATGCATGGCTCGCTCGCCTAGCCTACGACCGAGTCTAGGGGCGGTGAGCTTCCCACACTCCTCCTCTAAAAAATTATGACATAGCTGGGTAGGAGAGTCAATGACGGGTAAGAGCGTACTCCCCCGGTGCGACTCAACCTAAGCCAGGCCCTACCCCATCCTGCACGTAAGCCGCTGGACTGTTAGATGCTGCCCAGGTCTAAATTTCTCTCCGAGGGGATTTCTTTACGGAGAGGAAATGAGTGCAAGCTTGTGTGCATCCAGGTTCCGTCCAGTTTGTGCCTGGCCCTAGAAAAAGGACGAGGGCCTCAGGGCCTTGGCAGACCATGGGACGGCCGACCAGGGTCTAAGCCAAGGACCTACGGTGGGCCTACGCATAGGGCATAAGCCTCTGCACCCAGTCCAGGAAGGGCTACGATGCGCACATTCATAAAAAATAAAAAAGGGGGAGATGTTGGGAGCCGCGGCCGAGCCCGGTCTTGGCGGACATGAGGCCTGTAGGAAAGAGCAAAGCCTGAGCTAGATTACCTCTCCCATCGAGTGTGCTAAGATGGCGCTTATCTCCTGCTTCCTGCTTGGTAAACAACCCGCCCTGTAAGATCTCCTGCTTCCTGCTTGGTAAACAACCCGCCCTGTAAGATCTCCTGCTTCACAACCCGCCCTGTAAGATAGTCTGCCTAGCAACAACTGATGTTAGCCAATCAGCCCGCATCGCGCGCTTTGAACTGGTTGGCCACTGTAACCCTATAAAAGTGAGTGCCTCTCCCGCCAAGAAAAAAAGAAGAAGCAAAAGAAGCAGAAGAAGCACGCAAGGAGCCTCGGAGAGCGGACCGGTAGAGGCTTCGGGACAGACTGTAGGGAGAAGCACGCAAGGAGCCGCGGAGAGCGGACCGGTAGAGGCTTCGGGACAGACTGTAGGGAGAAGCACGCAAGGAGCCGCGGGGAGCGGACCAACAGAGGCTTCGGCCGGGAGGATTCCCGGGGCAGGCTGTACGGAGAAGGAAAATAAAAGAAAAGGTTGTCCACTGCCAGACTTTGTTGTGTGTCCTTCCTGCCGGCCGGGAGTGACACCGACAGGGAAGCCATGAATTGCTGCCCTTCAGCCTTGTCTTTTCCCTTTGGAGCCAACTGAGTATGTACTGAAACCTCCAACCTGAAACAAATAAAGCTTCTTTCTCTAACTTTGGGCATCAGGTATTTTGTTTCAACAAGGAGAGAGAAAATTTAATTAAGACATTATGTATCTATGTAGCCCTAATACAAAACAAGACATTAAAAGTTCTCTTATACCCATTCTAGAGTAAAATTTCTAATCCTGGGAAATCAAACACTCTTCTTTCTAAGGAAGATTTGTCAGTCCTAAAAATGGAACCCTGCAGCATTCATTTCTTTAGGTAGTTTTTTGTTTTGTTTTGTTTTACAGTTTGTACAGCTTTGTTGAGACTCATCCTTGTTGCTTAGTATATCAGTAGTTTGTTTCTTTAATGAACACTACAGTGTTGTGCTCTACAAATACTATACCTTAATATGTTCATCCTCCTGTGGATGGGTATTTGGGAGTTCCAGGTTTGTTGCTGCTGTGGTTTGCTATCGCTGAATTCTGTGCCTTACATGAAGCTTAGATTCCTAGGATGGACCAAATGTAACTCTACTGGGAGGTAATGCCTTTGAAGAGGCAAATCAGATTACAACGAGGTGGTTAGGATGGATGCTTAGCTAGTTCAAGACAAGAATGTGGAGACCCAAGTAGATACCACATGTGTGCATGGACAGAGGAAAGGTTGTGTGAGGCCACAGAGAGAAAGAGAACATCTGCACACCCATGGGAAGCCTCGTAAAAAGCCAAACAAGGCAATATATTTTGACTTTGGACTTCACTTTCAACAAATGTGACAAAATGTATTCTGTTGCTTAAGCATCCCATTCTATGAAAATTTGTTAAACAATTCTAGCAAACTAATATACATGCCAAGGGAAAATGCTTCCTGGGCTAAGTGCCATGACTCTGCTTGGCTTGTCCTCATGTAACGACCAACAATAGCCCATCATCCTGTCACATCTGCCAATCCTGGCACTGTTTATCTTGGTTTTCTTTCTCTTCCTGGATCTGGACTCCTACTTAAAGTGTCAGTCCCTTAATCTTTGCTTCAGATGCTGCTTTCTAGAGATTTTGAGCTAAAACAGCAAACAGCGTGGCTAAGGTTAAATTTAAAAATCAACACTAAGACTGAGATTAATTATTGAAAGTAACATAAAATATATAAAATAAAAATCAATGAATAGAGTGCCTGCATATGAAAATGATGCATGATGAATCAAATATAATTTAAAAACAAGAAAGTTACTTATTTTAAAATGTTACTATTTATATAGAAAAATTTAAATTATTCATCTTTGAATGCATATATTGCCAGGTAACCAGGTCACCCAACCTCCTCTAATGTGACAATAAAGACTTGGCCTCCAAAACCCCTCCTCAAGTTCAGTAATTTTCTGACAGCTAGCAGAACCAAGGAAATAGTCACTTATGTTTATTGGTTTATTATTTAAGATATGATGGAGGAAACCTATAACCAGAGGAAAAGGCAGATGAAGAGGCACATAGGAGAGGTCTGGAGGCACCTTCAGATCTGCAGCTTCTGTTTCTGTAGATTTGGGGTACACCATTCTCCAAGAGAGAGGACTTGATCATAGAACGGGAAGTTCTCTGGATGCAACTGCTTAGGGATTTTTCAAATAGATATTTCAAGACTGGTTGTCAACACATTCTGATCCCCTCCCATCTCTGGAGAATGAGATTGGTGCTAACAGATTCAATCTCATAATCATGTCATGTTCTTTCTGGATACCGCCATCATCCCGAAGCTCTGGGAGAGCCTGTGGAAAGTTACCTCGCCTAAATACCCAGGGTGCCCTTATCACCCCGGTAATTTTGAGAGAAGGGATTAGAAACTGTCAAGGAATAGAAGCCTATAGAGAACCACAGACAAAGAAAACTATTACAACAAAAGTCTCCCTAGCATCACTAACAGTAGTCTTAGCGGTGCTCTTCCAGGATCCACAGGATGCAGGTCAAATATGTACTTTTTGTCATTTCACAGATATCTAGAAAGGAGTTAAGGATTTACCTGGGGGAGTTTACCTCAGGGAAATACTAGAACTCATCAAAATCAGAAGACAGTTGAAGACAGATTTCATATTATTGGACTCACTCTTTTAAAGTTATGTTAAAACAATCATAAAGCTATAGAACAGAAAATACAATCTAGAAAATTATTTTTTTGTTCAATGGATTAAAATAGAAATCAAAAGCAACTTAAAGTGACACTAACTATGTAGGAAAGTGATCATGATAATCATTACAGGAAATGCAAATTAGGTAATACATTAGAAAAATTTAGTAGCTATTTTTAAAAAGTAGTATACCCACTATTCTTCTTAGGGTAGAATAAGTTTCAAATAATCAAATCCATATATATACAAATCATGTTTTATGAATACCAAAAAAACATGAAGTTGTAATGTCATAGAAAGAGCTTTTAATACATAAGACCACACTGAAATAATTAACTGAAAATAATTACTATTTAAATGTTGAAACCTCATGTTCATCAAAACACAATATAAATTTCAAGGGGTAATTTATAAATTGGAAATATTTGTCAAAGGCTGATTTTTCTGTAGACAAGAGTCTCAATAAAATATGAAAAGTCAATGAACAGATGACGTTTCAGTTCTATGAACATTTAGTAACCGCTGCTTCTTATTTTTTGCATGATTCATATAACTGTGAAGTTATGTTTTAAACCGTCCAAATCACTCACCTTGGTGATGTTAATGGACTCACCTTGGTGATGTTAATGGACTGAATACTTGTGTCTTTCCAAAATTCATATGTTTAAATATCAATTCCTCATATTCTAGTATTTGAACACAGATCATTTAAAAGTATAACCAGATTATGAGAGTGAACCCTCATCATGGGATCGCTGTCCTTATGAGAAGAGAGGGGGCAACTGTGTTCTCCTAGAATCTTTTCTATATCTGTTCCATGAGAATACAAGAAGAAAATGGCCATCTGCAAACTAGGAAGGAACCCCTGAGTTTGGATTTCCTAGCCTCCAAAACTACAAAAAATAAATATTTGTTATTTAAGCCCATAAGTTTATGACACTTCATTACAGCATGCAAGAAGACTAAACCATGGGATATGACCTTAATTAGGCCAATTAGCCTCTATTGGGAGTTACATACTGAAAACATTCACAAATTGAAGACAGGAAAATCTTTAGGGAAAATCATAAGCTCCTCTAACAAAGAGTCCCTCAAGTCTGAGCTCAATATTTGGTTGTTTCCAAATCCTGAAGAAATCCAAAAGACAAAAGCAGTTCTATAAATTTTTATGCTGGGTGCATACTCTTTCAATGTTATGCCAGTTAGCAAATGATCATTAGCACTGAAGCAGTCTGAGTCAAATTCCACTTAATGAAATGGAAGCCATGTGCCTTTAGGAGAGATCTCATTCAGAAGACACAGAACCCAGCAATACACCCACTGGGGCGGGGGAGGACTCAGGAAGGTGATTAAATGGTGTCTTAGCCCTTTCCAGTAAAACAGAAAAGTAAGAAGGAAATGTGACAAAAATTTTAGTGATGAAAATTAAATATGCATTAATTGAGAGTAAAAATAAGTAGAAGAAATAGCTACATAATATTATTACTTCCATTTTTTCAGTCTTAAAAGCAATTGCATAAAATCACATATATAGTGTTATCAGCTTTATAACAATAATAAATATAAAATATGTGTGCTATGTATGTGTCCGTAACACCACAGAGAAATGCATGCCAGCAAAAATGGAATGGGCTATGTTAGTGATTATAGATGATAAAGTAATAATTATGTCAAAGAATTAGTGAGATTGCTTTTAATATGTATATAGTAAAAACACTAAAAAGGTGCACTAATTTAGAAAGAGAGCAAAAGAACATGAACAATAACCCCAGTGACTTTGAGACCTTAGGAATGTAAAGCCAATGAATACTCATTACGTGTCCTATAATAAATCTCTTGCCTGGGGAATCTGTGACAACTTGATGGCCATTATTCAGACTCAGCCTTCTGAGAGCACTGAGAGTGGCAGGGTTAAAGACAGTGTAGAATCAGAAGAACACACGTTTAAGAATAAATTTGGAATACACATTGACTATCCAGAATGGATCAAGAATATTATATCTCAAGAAAACATATTTAATTTTCTTGTTAAGAAAGTTAGCCATCAGGATGCTTCATGTCAATAACTAATTTAACGTCAGCTTATATGTACTACAGGGCGTATAAGCAGCTGGTGTGTTTTAGGATGACATACATGGAAGAGGAGAGCAGAATCCTTGACTGTAACACTACATAAAATCTTGTATGCAGGAAATTTAATTGCTTGCTATATCTCTAACAAAGTTCAGAAGATTCTCTAATCCTTGACAGAGACTAATTCTCTTCACTGGACCAGAAATGTGAAAGAGAAAATTCCGATTCGTAATGTCACTGAGATAAAAGTGAACTTGGCAGACTTGAGTTCATGTGGACCTATTTCTGTAACCCCACTCATTCTGAAACATGAATAAGTGAACATTACTCTGCAACAGAAATCTTAGCTTTGAGTTGAGATCAACAGAATTAAAAGATGTTGGAGCTGAGGAGCCAATGATGTCACCCCAGGAAAGTATATGAAGCCATGTGCCAGGGAAAAAAATAACTAGATTTTAGAGTCTTAAAATTTTCTAAGCATGGTGATGCTCGTTTTCTTTTTTATTACATGAGTTAATAAACTTCATTACTGGAGCTCACTTCCTTTATTCTCTTTCAAAAAGTACCTTTCTAAATATAAACATATTTTATATAATTGTTGAACTTTTTTTTCTAGTAGACAAACATACAAAACTATACGATAAATATACGATATTTGACTTTTGGTAATTGGGACAATTTGTACTTCAAACCTAGGAAAACTATATGCAGCTAGAATCTGAATGAGTTACCTTTGTGCATGAATTCTGCAAAGGCTTTTATCCATAGCTCCTTCTTCACATTGTATATGAGTGTCAATGAGAACACAGAAAAGTATTTTAATTATATACATGTGTATATGGCAATGTAATTGCTAGTGGGAAACTTAGAATCTTGCAATAATTGACAGAACTTGCATTTACTTTACTTGAAGTAAGATTCATAATTCAATATAAGCATATGATAAAGAATAGAATTTATTTCAAAAAGAGCAAAATTTGTAAGTCAAAAATGCAGCATGAATTTTAGCATTGTCATGAGGTTAACAATGATGAGTTGCATTGGTCTAAAATAATATTCAATCAAAATAATAGTGATTCTACTCTTTCTTGGCTAAATATGTGATCACTTATTAATGATATAGCATATTCAAAAAAGTCAATAAAATATAGGAATTGCAGCATTAAATAAAAAAACTGCATGAATAAATCTGAAATACATACATTTTATTCTTACTTTGGACATTATCAGCTTGAGAAACATGTGCCACGTAGATTAATTCATCCTCAAATTATTTGTAAATGGTAAGAATACGATTTATCTCACATTTATTGTGATAATATTGCATATGAAAATATTTGGAAAGTTATAAAATAAAAGGCATTAATAATGATGGATTAAAAATCATAAGTAATTGTTGTCTTTTCATAAAGGCAATATATACAGGAGAAAATTTGTGTAAGATAAGATTTGCAGAACTCCAAAAACTAACCAAAGACTTGTTAAGTTATAGAAACACTTATTCAAGAAATCTAGCTTAATCACAGTAAGCAGAGTAAGCTTTATGGGTCTCAATATGTCCTGATCCCACCTTTCTCTCCCAGGACCCATGGGTAACCTTAAAATCCATGAGCTCAATACTATAGTAACTAAGGAAATCATTAGCCTAGCAGCTATTGGAAGAATCAGAAGGTGAATCCTCTCGAAAGCTCTACCTTCTATAACACATAGTATCATTTAATGCAGCTGGTCTCAGCTAGTAACAGCCTGATAGCTCTATTCTAGGGTTTGTTTTTAATATGACCTAGTTCAGAGTTCTTTCTGTAAAAGTATCCTATTCTTCTTAAGTTTACTAAAAAATTATCAACAGCAAATGTTTTAACTAATTGAATTATAACAGGTAAGGAAACAATAAGTACATCAATCCCAATTATACATTCCAAAACAGGGGAAATGACTACAGGATGAATCTGAGGACCTATTGGACCAATTGTGAGTAGGGCCTTTGCTAAAGCTCCATTGATCATCTGATCTCCATAGGCCCCTCCTCTTACTGGAGGGCTACAATGACGTTTTGGATCCCCTGGAAGCAGTGTTAGTTCAGAACCAGTCCCCGAAATGTCTGATCATTCACCTTCCTCAGTGGTAAGTTTACTCAGACATAGGGCCTTAGGTCCCTCTGGGGAAGGATGGGAGAAACATTAACAATATAAATTTAATCCCTCTCCAAGGGGACCTAGCCTCCCCACCATTCAATAGGTCTGTAAACTGGCTCAAATCTAGAAACTGGGTGAGGGGCCGTGATTCCCTGTTATCACAATTTGAAGTAAGATTCTGTTCATTTACCTTTAAACCCTTCTGGTTATATAAATCTAGGAAAATTTTGTAGGCTTCCTGTCTATTTCACTTCTAAGAACACCATAGCAATCAGCCAACACCAGAGATCTGCATGTGTCTGATTATTCTGGTCATTGTCCCATTTCTGCTGCCCATTATGGTTAGTACATGGACCCTGTTTTTGGTGATCAAGTGCTGCCACTTGACCTCTGCCACTCTGGGACCCAATCAAGCCCATTGCTCTTAAATGTCCTAATTGAGTAACAGTGGTCCCCACTGTAAGGTCTGACATACAAATAAGAGCAATGACAGCACCCTTCAGGAATGCTGGTGCTTCCCTCACAAATCTGTTTCTTAAGGTGCTGGTGAAGGGTATGCTTTCCGGATCATGCCAGTGTGGAGGATTAGGTTTAACTTGACAGATCCACTCCAACATTCCCATTTTCCTTTGAATCCCCTCATCAATAGTAAACCATGGAATATCAGGCATCTCTAATTCATTCACAATGGACCATCTTTTGATCCATACCTCTGAAAATCATCCAAATAAACTATTAACACCTTTCATCATGCTACAAACTATGACATTAAATTCAGAATCCCTACTTAATAGGCCCATGTTAACAAATTCAGCCTGATCCAGGTGGATGCTTTTGCCTCCATTATCCCACACTTGTAAAATCCAGTCCCATGCTTGCTCATTAGGCCTCTGCCTTGTAAGAGTTGGAAAACTCAATAAGTTCTTTGGGAGTATAATGTATCTCTTCATGGGTCACACTATGTGTTTCACCTTTAGGAGCTTTTCAGATTTGAGCCTGGATCTGGAGACATGAATGGGTATTAAGGTTGGGTCCTGAGGAGCATCAGCATAATCCTGTTTAGCCAACACAGGATTAGTTTCCTGAAGTATACTAGGACACTCCAACACAGCATGGCGTGAAGGTGGTAATAACTCTGCCACTTCAGGTGGAGAAATTTCTCCCTCTGGCAAAATAACTTCATTAGCATCCAGAAACTCAGTAGCTTCAATTTCCTCAGGATCCTTCCATACATCTCCATCCCAATCCACGGGATCCCATTTTGCCCAACCAGTGACCTCTCCTTTACATCAGATACCCTTGGAGGTTGAGTATTAAATTTACTTGTAGTTCAGCCAATCAAATTATGAGGGACTATATTTGGGTTTCTACAATCTCAGCCTTGGGGCTACAAGAGAGGACATTTTCACTCATGACATACTGACTAACTTTTAAAATTTCTTATCTGTTTCTGGAGATGGAATTTTTCCTTCATTTGTCCAAAGAGGCAAAACCCAACTATCCAGCATCATTATATTTTCTACTTTGCCAAACATATTTAAAATTTTTTTGTACAGTCACTAAATTTCTGACATCTCACAAGTGGAGAATCAAGATAATCAAATGGATCTATGAGGCATATTAGTTTAAAGAGATCATGCCAAGGATTATCAGTATCATTCACAGAAGTAGAAGGGGGAAACCTTGATGTCTTCAGGTCTCATCAAATTGCAGAGCCAATTCCAGGAGCCTCTAATGCCATTAAAGAATGCCATTATTATAGTTCTGTTTCTCTAGGACCACTCCTGATACCAAAATCAGTACAGTTAGGGTTTTACTAGAGTAAATAGATATAACATGAGATATACAAATGTATAAAAAATGACAAGATTGCCTTATGTTAGCCACAGAGTCATTACAGAGTCAAAGGAGAAGCAGAATGCAGAGGGTGTCTATATACTGGAGGCTGAAGAATTCAATCCAAGGTCTGGAATTCAGACCTGTGTCTTCTGCAAGTCTACACAAATAGGCTGATGGATCTGTGACCAAAGGTCGAAAAGTCTATAATGGAAGGCTGGGTAGTCTATGCCTGAAAGCTGAAGAGTCTACACTGGAAACCAGGAGACTAGGTCCAAAGGTGAAGACTGGAGCTTCTCCAAAGGATGGAGTGGAATTGTTTTTTTTTTTTGCTCCTTCCCTTTTATACTGCTAGGTGATAAGCACCCTAGGGTGGGTCTTCTACACCCTAGGGTGTGAAATTGCTAAACCCATTTAGTGAAGATTCTAAATGTCTCAAGTTGGCACAATCAATCAACTACTATACTATGTATTATAAAGTATGTAAATATTTGAAATATAGGCCAAGAAGATCAGTAGTAAAAAATAGTAATAAAATAACAATTATAACAAGTAGCAAAGTCAAAATATCCTATGCAAAGCAGAAAACCTGATTCCCATGATGACCACATTGTATTACTTAAAATGTCTAAATTTCAACAAAGAAATACGAAAATTAAAAAAAGACAATAAGATCCACAGATAGCAAAAAAAGGGGAGGGGGCATAGTTAACAGAAATTGCCTCTAGGGATAGACAAATATAGGACTTCTTGGGAAAAATATGATTTAAATAAGCAATTATAAGTATATTTGAAACACCACCAGAAAACCATGTTAAAGGATTAAAGAGAAATGAAAAATCTATTTTGACAAATATACAATATCAATATAGATGTGGTAGTGTTATTTTAAAAAATCAAATAGTATATATGGGCTTAAATTTTTCTTTTCAGAGCATTTTAATGATCTGAAGTAAAAGAGAGAAAAATATTCATTTTTAATACCGAAGGAATTACTTTAAAATATTTAAATCAGCATAAAAATAAACTTGCTTTTGTGGTATTGGAAATTAAACCTAAGGCCTTCACAGTGAGTTAACTCCGCAGATCTAGGTTGGTTTTGTTTGCTTGTTTGCTTTTAGACAGGGTCTCATTAAATGACTGTTTCCCAGGTTGGACTAAAGCTTGCCTTCATGGAGGAGAAATCATTCTTGGCAGGCAGAAGGCAGCAAAACAGCAAAGCAGCAGAAGGAGCGGCAATGAAGTCTGTCTTAGGTTTCATCGGGCTTCTCATGCTTTTGGCTGTGCCATCCACACTCGGAGTGGCAGCCTTAATCCCAGCACCCCACACTTAATCCCAGCATCACACACACTTAGGTCCAGCCACCTCTGAAAACTGCCACCTAGAGCTAAATTAAAGCTTCTGGAGACCATATAGAAGCAAGCTAGAAACATGTGTAAATTAAACAATACTAAACATGAATCAATAAAAAAGTAAGTTAATAAAATGCTATTTAGATAACAAAATGGAAATACAAAATACCAAAGTTAATGAGATGCAGCTTAGTACTTTGATTAAAATTCAGAGGTATAAATGTCTATGAAAGAATCTAATGAATATTCAAAACAGTACATTTTAGGACACTGTATAAAAGCAAATTAGAGCTTAAAACCCAGAAGAATGACAATGATAAAGACTGCAGAGTAAATAAAATTGAAAATAGTAAAATAATAAAGAAAAACCAACTGAACAAAAATAGTTTCTTTATAAAGATTTAAAAAATTGGAAAACGAAACAGGTTGTGCTGCACTGACCAAAAAAGAAGACTGAAATTAGTGAAGTCAGGCTGAAGGAGACATCGTCACCAAACTTACAAAAATAAGATGGATTACAAAGCAGTATTATCAGTTCCTCTTAGTTATCAAACTAATAAATGCAGGTGAAGTTGAAAAAATGAAGAATATATGCATTAATTAAATTGTTTCACAAAGAAATAATCTGAATAAATCTATAAGAAGTAAACTTAATTATCAAAGATATTTCCACAATACAAGACCTAGACACCAATTATCTTGAATAATATGTTCCACCAAATAAATAAAGACAAACTGCCATCAATTTCTAATGAAACTTTTATAAAAAGCAGAAAAAGAATACTTCTCAATGCATTTTGAATTCACTGTTACTCTGATGACAAGAAGAAATTTTATAATAAGGAGTAGAACCATGTTCTATATTAATAAAGATATGAAACTAATCAGCATGAACGTAGAAGAAAAACTTTGCCTATTAAAGTCAAATATTTATTATATCCTAATAAGATTTATCCAAAGATTACAGGGCTGTTTAATAATAGAAAAAGAATTAATTAAATACATTGTCTTGAACTCTGAGTGGAAAGATTTGGAGATGACAATACGTAATGTATTGTTATCCCCGATTGACGTGTTTTCAAATTTTGCTTTATTTTTTTGTTTGTTTTCTTTTCTTTTCTCTTTGAAATAAAATGGTTTTGAAAAAAGAAAAATTAAAATGGACCAAAAAAACAACAAATGAAAAAAATCATGAAAATAGTGATTAAAAAGGATAGATGCCAATAACCTTTTATAATAATAATTTTCAACAAAATATGACTATTAGCTTCACCAAGATATGGAGACCATCTGTAAAAATTGACACCTAACTTCCTATTTATTAATGAAGGAATAAATTTCTTTTCCTTAAAATTGGGAAGGAAAGGAGGAGTGTTTTGCTGATTTTATTCAACATTATATTGCAGATTTTAGTAGTTCAGCTACACAAAAATAAAAGACATTTATTTGGACAGAACATATTCAATCTATCTCTAGTTAATAGCCTTTAATTTTTTAAATAAAAATATTAGTATAGTTTCAAGACATAAGATCAATATACAAAAATCAGTGTAGGTGTTAAAAATGAACATTCTAAAAATAACTTTAATTCATAATATCATCAGAAGTAAAATATTGAAAGCTAAATGAAAAAAATAATTGCAAAATTTGTATATGTATATTTGTAAAATTTGTATATGTATATTTGTATATGTATATTTGTAAATAAGATATAAAAAATAGAAATCTCAAGTTCATCAACTAGAAATCTCATTTTGAGGATAGTTTATCTTCATTTATCTACAGAATTCAATTCAGTTCAGATTAAAAAACTAGTTTCTTTTGAGAAGTTGCTAAACCAATACTTCAAATTAAACTTCAAAGAAATTAAAATAACAAAAATAATATTGAAAAGGTACAAATTTGGATAATTCATACTTTCTGACCTCTATATTATAACCCAAAATAATCAAGAACAAAGAAATAAACTTTAGAACTGATATACAGATGGGAAAATATAACTATGGAAGATCTCTTCACGTAACACTCAAAAATTAATTAAAGGGCATTACAGCCTCAATTCCATAGGTAAAACTATAAAATTTTTAAAATAAAACAATTAGGTAAATTTTATGACTTTTGATTTGGTGATGGATTCTTAAACATAACACTTGGAGCAAAAATGTCAAAGGAAAGAAATTAAATAAATCTGACTTTTTCAAAATTACAACCTTTTGGACCACAAAGTATTATGGCTTGCATCTACATATCCCCCAGAGGTTCATGTGCTCATGCATGCAGCTTCACAGTGCTTTCTGGATCTGTGATAAGGATGTGTTTTAACAAATAAGTCTGTTGATTGGAATTAGCATAGCTCTGACTGTGGCTTGATGGATTTACTGGAAACAGAATCCCCACCCTGGTTGAAGGTGGCACCAACCAATAGACTTGTAGCCTGGATGAAATAAAAGGGAAAGAGTCTCTATTTGTGTTTTCTGCCTTCTGCTTGCCACACATGGACTCTTTCTCCTCTGTAATGCACCTCTGCTATGCCACCCTGCCTCAGAGCAGACTGTGGCTGAAATCCTAAAAATTATGAGCTGAAACAAATCTTTTCTTCTTTGCATGTCAGGTATTTTGTCTCAGCAACAGCAAAGATAAATAAGAGAGACACCATCAAGAAATTGAAAGTATAACCCATAAATTTGAAAACAAATTTATTTAAAAGACATAAATCTACTAAGATAACTTATGGAGACTATATTAGTAAAAACATTTTATGCAAAAAAAGATATAAATGCATGTAACTCATCAATAAAAATTAAACCAAATAAAAATGTCAGAATATTAATACACATTTTTCCCAAAGTTTTAGTGATGACTACAAAGTCCATGGAAATGTGATTATTAAGAAAAGTCAAAACACAGATATAACTTCATAACCATTAGGATGAGTAAAACTAAAAATGTATGATCTCACTAAGAGTTTAGTAAAGGATATAGAAAAATTAGTGTAAGCATGCATTATTTGTGGGATTGTAAAATGGTGCAGCTACTTTGAAAACTAGCCTAGTGGTTATAAAAATGGTTAAACACAGAGTTAACACATGATCCATATTTCTTCACGTATGTGTATTTCCAAAAGAATTGAAACCATCTATCTAAAATGTGTACTTATAGCTGGATTATCCACACTAATCATAAAAACAGAAAAACTTACAGATCCATTGAGTGATGAATAGATTAAAATGAAGTGTGTAAAATACAGTGTGATCAAAAATGGATGAAAAGTAGATATATTCTGCAAAACAGATAGTCTCTGAAGACATTAGGTGAAAGAAACAAGAAATAGAAAATGTATATCATGTATATAAAGCAACCAGAACAGCAAATCCAGAGACAGATTACTAGTTGTCTATGGATACAGACAGAAGAGAAATAAATTATAAATATGAGTTTTTTTGAAGGTGATAAAATTTTTCTTTAAAAAGGTCGCAGTGATGGTTGAAGTAAATTATTTTCAGAGTGAAATTTATCCATCCAATTTATTCCAGTAAAGCTATTAAAATTAATCATAATCTCTTAATGATTTCTAAGACTGAATACAGAATTTAAATGTTTACTGAATGATATTTACTGCAAGAAACAATAGGACCAAACTGGTTTCTATAGTAATAACCTAACATCTGTGTATAAAAACTGTTCAGCAAACTAATATTTAGTATTACTTTTACTAGCCAAAATTAATCACCACTTAAATTATGGGCACTTTAACATTTGGCTTGATGCTTTTCTGTTACTTTTGAAAATATTTTAAAACATAGTCTTCATTTTATAGATTAGACATATTAGCAAAACTAAATATTTCATAGAAAACATCAAAGTTTATATATAGAATCACCAAAGAGAAACTCAAGTAAAATTAATTGCAAATCAAATATTTTATTTACTAACTTATAGTACATTCCTTTTAATAGTCAATGAATAGCAAACACTTACTCATGCCAATGATATTTTTAGAGCTGTCTTACAAATGTTCCATAAGATTTATTGTTTGAAACAGGTTTTAGTTGAATATTATTTTTTATATTAAGGGAATGTAGAGAAAGTTTTAGGATTTGTTACTATGAATTACTTTTAACTCCTTATTCCCAATCAAGCAGACTGAGCCCATATGTCTCCAGGAGTTCTCTCAAATTATTATATGTTTGCTAATGCTGAAAAGCATGTGGAGGGCAAAAAAATAAGTATTATTAGAATGACAAGAAAATCCTTACATAAATATTCAGTGGAAAGTGGCTAAACAAGTAAATACAGTTATAAGTGGGAAAGTGACATTTGCCCAGAGTCAAGATTAGGTAGAGTTTATCTTGATTCTAAGTTATTTACAGTGGTTTTCCTCCAAGCTGGTGATTAGGATCAGGATTTTGATATTTATTTAAAATCTTACCTGGGTTTTGAGCAATCTAAAATTGAGCTGTTCTATTTTATTTGCTTGGTTATTTCCTTTGAAATAATTTGCAAAATCATTTTACTGGGGACCATAATACCTCTAGAATTCTAGGTCTAATTTTATTCTTAGCAGCTCTTTGCTCCAATCTTTCTATCAAAGGAAGAAAAATTTGGGAGTTAAGACCAACTCGTTACTTGTCTTTCAAAGAGTGAAAGAATTTCTTCCATGTGCATCTTCTTGGAAAATATATAGGAAGTTTGATTGTGAATCTATTTTAGATAATTTTTTTAAACTATATTCTATTTATTTTTAATGTTACTATGATTTTTCTCATGAAGTTTAATACTATTTTTCTCTTAGTGTGATGTAATTGAAACTCATTTTACTTTCAATATTAAATACAAGTATCTGTGCAAACTAGGCATCTGTCAAAACATAGGGTACAACTTTTCTTTCAGTTTCCTTCAGTGTATGTTTTAGCAGGGAAAAGAATTAACTTTCTTATCCTAAGAAATCTTTCATGTCTCAGCAATAAAGAGATTTCATAGTATTGTAACCTGCTTGACCAGTTATATATTAAAAGTGTAATTTATTACCATCAGCTAAAAAAAGTATAAAGATTTCTAAATTCAGTGTGTAAGAACTCACCTTCAACTAACAGTTTCACTCTCCTCTTCTCGCTCACCTCTCCATTACTTGGTCTCCTTAGCATCTAAAAAATGATCTACTTCCCTGTTTCCTATAATCTATCTTTTATTTTGCTCTTTAATTAAAGCAAAATTAAATCTTCTTAAATAACAACAGCAATGTGTCCCAAACATTCAAACTTTAGTATTCCATTGCGGTCTGAAGTTTTTTCATTCCTGTACTTTGTGGTGTTAACCTGTTTTTTGGGACTTCAGGACCAAACCATGGCACTCATTTTGAATAACTGTTTGGACTGTTGAATGTCCTTATCTACCACAATTTGGCATCTCAAAAGACTAGCCTAGAAAGAAAATTCATGGCTTCATACTAAGAAAAACAGCTTGACACTATACTCAATTGTAGGAAATCAAGAATAAAAATTCGTTTTCTTGACAAATGATACTTCTAAATTGAAACATGGAAACCAGACATTGTATAAAATTTTAATCATTGATTAATAGACATTCTACTGTTTTGTAATGTCATGAATGAATACTGTTACAATTTAGATCTAAAATGTGTCCCTGAAGTCTCATTTTTAGAGGTAGTGCCAAGCTGAAGATGGCAGGTTCCTGGTGCCCTGACCTGTAAGGGTGTATTCTTGTCCGTGTGTCCTACTGTGTCTCTGCTTTTATGCCACAACGACATGAACAGCTTTTCTGTGCCATGCCATTCAACCACGCTGTTTCTGTCCTGAGCCAGTGGACAATGGACTGAATCAGCAAACACTGTGAGTCAAAATGAAACTGTCCTTCTTCAATGTGCAGATGTCAAATGTTTTCTACCAGTGACCAGAAAGTTACTAACACATGTAATACCAGACATAGATGTCATGAAACATTATCAAGAATATAATAGTGCGTAAAAACATTTGTATGCTAAGGGATTCTTACATTAACTAACAAATATTTCTGTATGTTACCTATGCCAGATATTTTCCAAATACTTTACACATTATTAATTAATTGTCACAGGAATCTTATGTGCTAGTAAGTCCAATTCTTTTCAATTTGACCTATGAAAAAACTAAAGTGGAGAAATAAGCAATTTGCTCCATGTTACATCTCACAATTGTTAATGTTTCAGAGAGGTTAGAATGGAGATAAGATAACTGCATATCTTAGAAGATCTCCTCACAGTGTATGTCTTAGGACTACATTTGAAGAAATACAGTGATAAGCTTATCAAATTGTCTTACCTATTAAACTTATCAGTTAAGCATAAAGGCCAAGCATATTATTAAACACTGCAATAAATATGAAATAATAGTCTTGGTCAGGGCACACATTTTAGAAAATTTAAAGTGTAGTGGAGGAAGAAATGTCAAAATGAATTTTACAAATATTGAAAGCCTTTGACATCTACTGAAAAAGACACTTTGAAGGAATTAAGCAGGAATATTAAAAGCAATTTAGGATAGTTGAAAATGGGGAATCAGAAGAAAAGACCATAGAAAGCAAAATAAAAGATAGAATAAAACAGTGAGAGAAAACTTTGCAAAATGAAAGTGAAGCAAAAGATGGGAGAAAGGAAGGTAAAGTGATAAAAAAGAATTAAGATGAATTATGTATATGTACCAACACTCCAGGAGCAATGTAACCATTATGTGCTGCTAACATGTACTAAGAAAAAAGAAAATACTAATAAGACTCTTAAAGGGTGATTTGGTGTGAGGAGAAGCAGAAGATTGAAATCAAATGGGAAGAAGGAAGAAGTCTGGAAAGAAAGACCAGGATGTATGAAATGGCTGAAGCATGAAGGCGTGTCCTGAGTTTGATTAAACCTCAAAAGGGCCAATCCCACACATCTCTCAAAATAGGCTGGACACTTTAGGCTGTGTTTAAGCAATGAACAGGAGCTGCCAAAAGGTCACTAGTTGCTTAGCAATGTATTCACCTGCAGCACAATGGAGGACACAATGAAAGAGTAGATTCACAGCTTCCATTGTGAAACTGAGGTCACAAACATAATATAGAGATGAATATATTTTCCTTTGTGTTCAGTGCTTCTGGATTTATAGGAAAGGAAAGTATAATCACTTATTTGTTAACATGACCTTTGGTGGTGACAGTGTACTTACTTGGGACCACATAGTGACATAATTTTCCTTGGTTTTTGTGATGCAATTTTGAAAAACATCAGTTTTAGAATCTAATGTCATTTCTTGACTTTATGTTTTGCTACTTATATAAGCTTGCACAAGGAGAAAATGCTGTGTTACAAAATATCAAAAATTGGAAAAAGTATTTATTTCTTAAGTATATCAATATGATGTTGATACACTGATCACTTTAAAAAATAAAGACCAGCTAAAACATTAAATTCTATTTTTTTAACTTAAATATGATATACTTTGGAAGTATCAAACAAGATTGAAATAGGCACAAAGAAATGTAAACATAGTTTACAGAAAATGCCTTTCTTTGGAATATTTAATCCCACAAAAATGAAGCAGTGAATTATTTCCATGGTAAGAAAACATGTAATGAGTCATCACCTATTTATTGATCCTCTGTTTTGTATGGTTCAGTAGATCTGAAGCTTTATTAACATGCATATTCTTGGCTTATGAGATAAAAATTCTCCAGCTCTACTCCCCAGCTTAGTCATTTCAGATCTGAGTTTAATTATATTTGAATTTACAGATCAAGCATTTCTTAATGGTTCTATGAAGGACATCAATTTCTCAGAAGTGTAAATTTATAGTCTTAAAAATAGCCATGAAGATGTTTCTCTGTAAATGCATTGATTTAAAAGTATAAAAAACCAAAAACTTTGTACTTGCCCCAACTAGAGATGATCTAATTTTATTACTTTAAAAATTGTTACTAGTCCTGTATATTACCACTTTTCTTTTCCTGTAGAGAATGTTACTGTGGTTGCTATTTGATTGAAAAGGATGTTGCAGCTGTTAGAGAAAAAAAAAAAAAAAAGGAAAGAGAAAGGACACAAGAAGCTTGTTCCTCAGGCTAATTGGCTGCCTCTAACCTTGTATTTGTTGACCCTCACCTTGTGTCCACATTTTCTTCACACACAAGTTTGCACTCGTAAATTTCAGTTCCGAAGCTTATTATATTCGAGATTGTAAAATGCCAGGAGCTATGGTGCTAAAAGTGCTGCCTCTCAGACAATTTTCTCCAATGATATTAACCTTGAATACAAGAGAGATAAGTGATGGAGAGTTTACAACACCAAATAAGTTATAGTCTATTTAGTCTAAACTCTTCGTTCAAAGGGAAATGACTAGATTTGGAGGTCAGGAAGGCAACATTACAATCACATTCATTGTTTCATCCTGTTTCTGGTTGCATTTAACTACCATAACGAAACAAATCAGCATGATTTTAGGTGTCCTCATTTAAGAAACTACTGTTAAAAATAAAACGTTGATCTAGTTTGGCTACTAATTTTAGATAAGAGAGCATAAAGAAATACTTGTGCATGATAGCAGTTTATTTATTTATTTATTTATTTATTTATTTATTGGTCTTTTTTCCTTTTTATCAGTGCCAGGGATCGAACTCACGACTGCCTGCTTGCAAGGCAGGCACTTATGCCACTGAGCTAAATCCCCAGCCCCCATGATAGTAGTTTATAACCGCTGAGTGAAATATACTTTGGTGTACATGACAATTACTTCAAGTTCAGTTCCTCTGAGTCTGATCGTTTAAATTTTGTGGATAGCATTTTTGTAGTTAGGGGTTGTGCCGAGAACAATAGAATCAGGACATGGATTTTATAATATTATTTTTATAATGGTCACTGGGAGTTAACACAAGAAAATGCAAGAAATCTATCCACAACACCAAAGACATAGAATATTTAGTCAAGGGCCTAAACCCCACAGCAGTGTTCTACGTGAGTCCAGATAAAAACCCAGAGCTCATGACAATGCCTCCCACGAGTCCAACTGGAGGTCCAGAGCCCACAAGCACTCATGCCAGTCTTTTTATGGATCTGTGTTGGGAAGGCCCAAAGGTCAGCGGTGAAGCCAGAAAGTCCATGCCAGAGGTATGAAGGAGCTGTGCTGGTGGGATGAGGGTTCTACGCCGGAGCCAAAAAGTCACACTCACAACAAAGACTAGGGCTGTCCTGAAAGGCATCACAGCCATCCTCAGTGACACGGAGGCCCCGAGCTCCTTCAATGACAAGCATAGTTGGGTAGTACATGCCAGGAAGCAGTGTGACGAGTTCATCCTGGAGACCAAGCAGCACATGTCTTCCTCTCCAGAGCGAGGAAGTAATGCTTGATGTGAAGACCAGAGCTTCTCAGGAGAACCAGTGGCTCAAACAGCAACTCGTGGGAGAACCCACAGTGCCTTCATGTAACAACACATTAACGTTGCAACAACTTCCTTCTCCTTCTCCACTTATTTATCCTGGCAACTTTCCTCAGGTGGAACATTTTCACTCAGTGCCATGCTGATGTAATCCAGCTGGCAATAAGTTTACCACCATATCAGCATTTAAATCATATGGAATAAACATTTTCTCTTCCAATGCTTTCATGATAGTTGTGAATTTATTATCAGATTTTGATGTCTAAAAATGCGAAGAACTCCATTTTTATTCAAATTTATTTAAGAAATAAAATAATTTAATAAACTCTTAAATAAATGATCTAGGATGTTATGATGAAATTTATTTCATGTTCGACATTTGGAGGTAAACAAAAACACTACATATACTCTTGTTTAGATCCCCCTTTTATTATCAAGACCCAGTTCTCCAGCTTTTGGGAATGTTGGCTGCCAACTGGTCACAGCTGATGTGCTACTTGCAAACTGGCCTTTGTCTAAAGGGAAGTAACTGCCTTGCTCAAGGCTCTGTGCCCTCCCAAAAGAACCCTGCATCCATCCAAGGACTGGCTCACAGAAATAAACAGAGTTGCAAGGCTTTTGCCACAAATGAGGACAATTGGGAGCCACCTTAGTTTCACAGCTTCTTGTGGTACTGGCTGGCATCTTTCTTTACAACATCAGAATTCACCTTCTCCCACTTCCTGGACCTGTTTCCTTAGCCCTTTACAGTTGTGCCCTAGAGGATCTCTTAGGAGCCTCCGGCTTACAAATCTTCCCTCTCAGAATCTGCTGCTCTGAAGAATACTGACTAAGACTTCTGCTTCCAAAAGAAGCAAGATTAAAAATGGGATTTTGAAGCAGGATCACACCCTGAACAGAGGAAGTATTGAGATCGCTAAAGATTGTGTTAATCTTGAAGTGCCATAACAATACTATGATTAAGTCAAAACTCTCACAAGTAGTAGAATGTGGTGAGACACTGAGGGAATAGCATGCGCTACCAGCAGCTGCTGGAGGAGGTCAGGCATTTGAGAGGCTCCTCCAAAGCAAAATTAGGAAGCCATAGAAGTGGACAGAGGTGTTCAGCACAATAATTCTCAGTAATCAATACAAAGATAATGAATAACATTGAAAACAGACTGCAACAAGTAAAATATTAAATGCAAAGCATGAAAGACACAGGATGTTCTTGGAAACTCTCTTCTATGTTGGCCAGAAAGCAGGAAAGCTCAAGACAATTCACAGGACATAATTTAAAGGATGGCAGATCTCATAGAAGACCATCAGTGTCAAGAGTAAGAACTTTCACTTGATCATAAGGGTTAAGTTAAACGATATCTTAGGGAATACACAATGGTTTGATCAAGTACGCACAATGGCTGGGCCATTTCATGTTAGCCACTCTGTTTCTCTGGAACTGATAAAATGGGAATCCATTGCCAGCATGCAACATGAACATTCAATTGTCATTATGTGGCCTGTGACTCAAAATCCTTTAATAAAGTAATTCCTTGGTTCATGAATGCTTTTGTTTGTGAACAATTTAATTCACAAATGGATGCACTCAGCCAAATTTTGCTTCTGTTCATGAACTCTGCATTGGATGATGAAGAAGCCTTTGGCCATCTTCCCCGCTCTGACACGTGGTCATGGTTCCTCTAAAGAGAGATCATGGTCACGATACGCCCATAAACATTTATCATGAAGATTTTTTGTGTACTTTTTAGCAAATATAGTGCAGTATGTTATTATTCAGCCTATCATGACTCCAAAGAAAGTTCACAGCAAGCATGGTGTTGAAAAGTGTAGGGCAGTAATGAAGACAACAAGAACAAGAAGAGTGTTGATGAAGGTAGCCAGAATGTGCAGAACTTGCATAAGGGTGACAAGAATGTGTAGATCCTGAAATACTGAAGATAAAAAGAAAATGCACATCAAGAAGGATAAGAAGGTCTTGAAGGAAAAAAACATTGAATTGAAGAAGGAAATGGTAGAAAAGCATGAGAATGATGTTTGTATGACAGAGATGGCCTTGGAGGACAAGATGCAAGGTTAACAATCTCAACTATTTTGAAGAATAAAGGTGTCATCAAAGGAGTTGATATAGCCAAAGGAGTAACAGTGTTAACCAAGCTGAGGATACAAGGGCAGGGAGAGAGAAATCCTTCCGTCAATGTGGTTGAATAAGAAGCAACTGCCAGCTATAGTGTTGATGAAATTGTGATCTTCCAGAAAGCTGGGAAGTTACACAGGGATTTACAGCAGGAAAACCCCTCTACAAGTGCAACAAGTGATGAATTTAAAGACAGAAGAATGTGGTTTGATACATTCCCCAAGGGAAATGGCATCCACTAGTGTGATAAGAAATGGTGAGGCTTCAGGTTCTTGCAAGGTCCTTGCACCAGCCTACAAGAAAGAAGTCTCAGAATTCCTTAAGGAAGGAGGATGCATCACTCAACAAGTGTTCAACTGAGGTGAAAAAGCGATCTTCTGGAAGAAGATGCAAAACAGGACCTGTATCACACAGAAAGAAAAGTCACTGCTGAGACTTTCAACAAGAGTTGAAGGACAGAGTGACCCTTTTGCTCTGTGCAGACACAAGCACCAATCTGAAGGTTGAGCCACTGCTAATGTACAATTCCCAGACCCTTCATGAATTCAAGGATCATGATGTGAACAAGACCAGATTCTTGCCAGGTACTGGGTCAGTTTGAAAGCTTGGGTCATAAAGCAAATGTTCATTGAACATCTACAGCAAGTGTGCACTTACCATTCATAAATATCTTTCTGACAACCAACCACCTGAAAAGTGCCTGATTCTGATGGACAGTGCCCTGGCACACCCTCCAGCCTTGGTGAATGATATGGACACTGAGGTCAAGTTCCTCCCATTAACATGACACCCCTTTTTGCAGTGCATGACCCAGTAAGTGATCTGCAACTTTAAGAAGCTTCACACAAAGGTGCTCTTCACATGTTTTAATGTTACTAAAAAGATGTCCTTGACTCTAAAGGAAACATTCCAGTGCCCTCCAATGCATTAACCTTTTTCACAAAGCCTGGGAAGACGTCATGTATCAGACCCTAAGGTTAGTCTGCAGGAACCTGGCCAGAATGCATCAGTAAAGGTGACTTTGAAAAGTCTGAGTACAGGTAATGAGCAAGATAGTTTCCATGACCAAGAGTGTGGCTCTGGATATCGACAGTGAACACACAGAGGAGTCTCTAGGGGTCATTAGGAGGAGCTGACAATGGAGGAACTTGTTGAACTCGAGTGAGCAGCACGTGGCGCATGTGGTTGAGCAGTCAACCAAGGAAGAGGGGAACAGGAAGGAGTGATGTGATGAAAGCCATTGTGGAAAATGGAATGATCACCAGAATTTCTTTGAGAACTGCCAACCAGTGTAACTGTAATGAACAGTGTCAAATCTGTTCAACAATAACATGGACTCTCCTTTCTGGAAGGTTGTATACCACAGGAAGAAGTGATATTTGACAGATTTTTTTGGTCCAAATTAATCCTGCAACAATAAACAAACAACAAAGGAAATCCCTGAAAGTAAGCTCTCCTGTATACTTATGGAGAGAGCCTTAACCTCCAAACAGTAATCTCTTCCTCACCCAACTTCCTGTCCTCTTTTCCAGAAATCACCTCACTTAAGCTTCCTATTCTTTCTTCATACTATATTGTACTACATTGTCCCTATTTTTTTATATTTTGTGGTTTAAAATATGTATGTTTCAAAATGTATTAACCTTATTTGCCTTGAACCTAATGGTGAAATTTTATTCAGTTTGCAAACAATTTTGTTCCTGATCAGAATCGTGGAATGCATTAAGTTAGTGAACTGAGGGATCAGTGTCTATGAGTCTGTAAAATTAGTTATCTATCAAATATGTTAGTTGTATGTCTTTGTCATGACAAATTACTACTAAACTAGCAGTTTAAAACAAAAAAAAATATTTATCTTTACCATTATGTGAAGCAGAAATCTGGTATGGATCTCACCAGACTAAATCTAGGTGTTTTCTATACAAGATCCTTCCTGGAGTTTTTAGGAGAGATGCCATTTTACTGGTTCACTTACAGCACTAGCGCAATTCAGCATCTTGTGGTTACAGAATGTGGTTTCTGTTTCTCTGATAGCTATTTGTTTAGGGCATTCCCAGTTTCTAAAGGTGACCGACATTTCTGGCTTATGGACTTCTTCCGGGTTCCAAACTTGAAATCTTGTATTAAGTCCCTCAGCCTCAAATGCCTCCTGTTTCTTCTTCCGTGGTCACATATATGCGCTCTTCTATTCTCCCTTCTTTTCTCACTTTTAAAAGTCCATAAAATTACTAAAAGCAATTCATGTACAGTCAGTTGACTGTAAATTTTGATCCATTACACCTCCCAACTTAATTATTTTTGATATCTCCTATAATAGAGCCACAGTCATAAGTCCAGACAAGGATGATCCCAAAAGGCTAAACTCCCACAGATGGTACCCTACTTACCATCATCCCCATGGCTCATTTTATCCTTCCTCTACCTGCAATTCTATTCTTTGTGGATTTGGCAGTATTGATTTTAGAGGGAGAATTCTCAGTACAGGAATCAGCAAGATTCCCATACAGTTTTTATACTATGACTACTATTTTGGTCACTTCAGACCCTGTGGAAAGGACAAAGAAAATGATCTATCATCTTGGCAGGGTAATTGGCCTTGATGATTAGGAGGCAGCAGAGCAGCTGATGCACAGTGAGGCGAGTTTGGCACTTAGGTCACTCTTAGAGGCAGAGTCTTCTCTTTTCTTGTCTTTATTTTGACAAAACATAGACATGCCCAGGAGCTGCAGCCTGAGACTATCACTGGCTCAGAGCCTGAGGGAAGGAGATTTGCATGACAAACAGGCAATCTCCTGACAGCCAATGGATGGCGGGAAGAGCTTGAACTGGGCAGTAGCAAGGAGACATGATTAAGTATCAGCTGCAATTGTAAGACCCCCTGCAGCAATGGAATATATGTGTCACTTTATATCCTTTTAAAGACTTACTCAACTTGAAGTCAGGAAAGGACATCAACTTGAATCTTCGGCTGTTTCTAGAGACACTTAGCAATGTGTAACAAGTGACAATGTGGCACAATACAGTGGGATTCAGGGCTTTGTGGTATCCAGCCAGATGCACCAATGCTCTGCCATGCTGAGGGTTATTACAGCAGGAGCTGCCTCAGACAAAATATTCTTCTTCACTCAAGATTATCCCTTAGGGAATTCATGTCCAGTTTTGTTTTAGTGGGATACAAATGTCTATTTTAGGACAGGGCCTCACTTTGGAAATGGTTGCATTTCATCTCATCTTCAGTGCTCTCCATGAAATTGAATGTGGCTGTTTTTTTTTTTTTTTTTTTTTGATGGATTATTCTTTAACTCCATCCAATTCTACTTCCTCTCTTCCCTTATAAGTATCAAACAATGATATTCTCAATGAGTTTTCTGCACTTAAATCTACAGGCTATAGTATGATTTCAGAGAAACCCGACCTAGGATATCTTGCTCATTCATTGAAATGCTTTCTCTGTAGACTTTCATTAAAAACACAGACTTTGGAAGACAAATCAATTTTATTTTCTTCGAAATGATACTTTTAAAAGTGTCCAAAGTCAGCTATTTTAACACTAGTAAAGTGTAGGAGACAAATGGCCAGGAAATATACTGAATATCAAAACATCAGACTTTTTTGGCCACAGGTTTGGCACTGTATGGTTGGCAGTGATATGAATGCTAATTCCTCCTTGAAATGAACAGTGTTATCTGTAGTAGCACAACATTTTCTATTAAGTTCTGCACTTATTCCATTAGTTAAAATGCTTCTTAAAGAGAGAAATCAGGTCATATCATTTTTGGAAATACACTGAGTAAAATTACAAAAAAAAAAAAAAGAAAATATGAAAAACATGATACATGAGTAAGTAGAAACACACTGGAAAGTGGGACAAGAACTTCTCACTAATAATCAGTAAGCATAGCACTATCGTGAAGTTGGACAGAGACAAATAATTGCCTCCCTAAAAATTATCTTCTTAAATCCATAGCATATATCAGATATATGTATGTCTTCCTTAAGGAGTATTATAAGCCCGTGCACAGATGTAGCTGCTTTGGCAAGAGCTTCCTGACCTTGGCAGAGTCCTCTAATTCTAATCCTTCATTTGAACAAATAAAGATATTAATGTTATTGAGGGGAAAAATATAACTCTTGAAGTGTTTACTACAGATCATCACACAGGTTAACCAATAAACAAATTCACCTCTAATTATGTTTTATGTTTAAAAGTTTATTCATTCGAGCTATCTGTAAATGGGTCTTCACCTTTCGTATTGACCAGAGAGAATATTACATGCGATTGCTTGGCCATGATTCTGTTGTTCATGTTATGTAATTTAACTCTCACAACAACCATCCAAGGCAAACTCTCTTATTGACTTTGCCATTTCCATTTTATACATAAGCAAATTGTATCACAGAGGAGGAAAGTTATTTCCCTATTGTCACATAATAAATATGTAGCCAAATATGGGATTTGAATCTAAACATCTTATTTTAAAATTTCATGCTCTGGGTCTCTAGTTTAGAATATTTCCTGCTGGATACATTAAGTGAGTATCAGTGGTGTTGAATTACTATTGAAATTATAGAGTACAGATACAGAGATCTATATGGTTCATAAATTCAATAACTAATCAAATCAGGCTTTGGTTTGGGTATTGTCATTGTTTGTACAGGTAACTTGTTCTTTATTTGCTATCATTAGAAAAGCAAAGAGCCAGATATGGTGGTACATGTCACAGCCGCAGAACTCTGGGAGGCTAAGGCAGGCAGATAAAAGATCTGAGCCTACCTTAGGTGACTTAGTGATTTAATGAGACCATGCCTCAAACTGAAAAATAAAAAGAGAATGTGGCTCAGTTCAGATAAAGGCCCTGAGTTCAATCCCCCAAAATGGGCTAATAAGGCAGATTTAACTTCTCATCTATTCTTTCCAAATTTGAACTATTTAAACAAGATAGGGCACCCCTTCTAAATTTCTAAAATGTTGTATGATTAATTTTAAATATCAGCCTGTCTAATGTTACATATTATTATCATAAACTTCAGTCCAGCTGCCTATGACCCTCAATTCTACACTCCTCATTTACTGTCCAAAGTCTTCTCTTCAGCTTGCTCATACTCTCAGTTACCTATGAGA
The DNA here is from genome assembly GCF_034190915.1 of Cavia porcellus. Taxonomy (NCBI): domain Eukaryota; kingdom Metazoa; phylum Chordata; class Mammalia; order Rodentia; family Caviidae; genus Cavia; species Cavia porcellus. The sequence goes on along the minus strand of NW_026947503.1, from coordinate 51,928,235 downwards.
AAGAGGTGCCTTAGTGAGATTAAGGATATCCTCAAAAAGAATGCTCTGTCATACTGGAAAACAGCATGGTTCAGTAAAAAACTAAGAGAAAAAACAAAGTGTTTTATTCTGTTTTTATCATACAAACCCTCCATGATATGTAGTAGTTTCATTATACATACCAAAATGACTTAAGACTTTCACATCCAAAAATGAAAGTGAATTTTTCTTCCCCGAAAGCATAGACTAAATTAAGTGACTCACTTCAAATGGACAAAATACAGCAAGAATAAAAATATGTGACTTCCAAGGTAATATCCTAAAAGATGTATCTTCTCCCTTATGTACTCATCCTGCCACTATCTCTGTTCTCATTGCCTCTGCCCTTACTCACAACAGTTCTCACGTTGTGCTTACACTTGTGGAGAGGTCCCCATGGCAGAAAACTGTGGTCTCCTCCAATTGCCACTTGCAAGTGTCATCTTAGAGCAGATCCTTCAACTCGTCTGGTCTTAGAAATCAAAAAACACGGTCATAAATCGTCATTAAAGTTCCTGAGAAAGAATTCACACAGATAAACCACTTTTAAATTCCTGAAGCACATGAACAGATGATAAAAGTCATTATAAGCTGCTAAATGTAGGCAACACTTGTTACGTTGCAATAAATAACATATATAAGGTATTTTCTAATAGTGGCTGAGTCATGAAACAAAATTGACTAGCTCAAAGATTGCAAGAGGAATACTTCCAAATGACATGCAATAACCAAAGAAAAACTGTCTTATTAACTGTTTCTGCACTGTTCTGTATCCTCTTTCCAGTATAAAAGTTGGAGAAGAGGCACTAACCTCCATCTTTTTATAATAAATGACTGAACAGCTCTGTATACATGAAAATATTTTTGAAAGTCTCAGGAGTTTAAGCATATATGGGAATATAATGGCATAAAAATAGGAAAAAAAACACATAAAATGATTACTACAGAAATTAATATACCCAAGACTTGTGGAGATGGCCAAAAACAAAGGCAAGAACAGAGAAAATTATTATCAGTCACTTGGTGGATACCATCATGGTTCTTAGTGACCTTCTTTCAGCCTTTGCTGATGAGGAAATCAACAGCCCCTGCAGTAGTAGACTTTTCTCGGTATTTAGTGTAAAAACTCATTAATATTATCAGTGCAGATTCCAAAGTTCTGCTATGCAGAGATCTAGCAATTTCTGCCACAGGAGTAACAAATAAATTTTGTAGCTATGAACCTTCAGAAAGGGAGGCACTGCTTTTTACTTCTTCAAGAATGAGCTGCTCTTGCTCTGTTCAGGGACAGGACAAATCCAAACACATATTATACTCAGGGGCTGTGGTCACTGCCCACATTTTTAAGATTTGGACTCTGAGTCCTTGGCTGTCTTACATGTGCCCCTCTGCAGACACTGGAGCCTCTGTGACTGTTAATCAGCATAGGCCCCTGACCTCAGGGCAGGAATGCTGGGAATGTCCACTCTGATCCCGACTCCCCAGATACTCCATAAGTACTGCTGCCTCATAAGTCATTACCAATGCTGCACCCTTGCCATTATCTGAAGCAGTTCTGGAAGTCTTCTTTTTGTGTTGTTGTTGTTGCTGTTATTGTTGTTAGTTTGTTTTTTTGGTACCAGGGATCAAACTCAGACCTTGAGCTTGCCAGGAAGATGTTTACTCGTGGAGCTAAAACTCCATGGAAGTCCTCTTTTAGTGTATCTTCAATTGTGTGGGTGTGGCTTCCTCAATTTCCTGAACTGATTCAATACATTTATTTTCTGTGGTCAATTTGGCTTTGAGGAAGATCTGGAAGTTGTTCAGTGTCACATTCAGTGAATGAGGTGGATGACAACACACTGCAATGTTTTATGAGCCTATCTTTCCTTTCGATGGCACCCGGAAGCGCCATCCACTATGTTTGTTATTATACCTCACAGAGACACATAGAAGATTTCCAGAATTGCTTCAGAAAGTGGCAAGAAGGACGGAGTGTGTTTGAAGTGGAGAATGGGCTCTGAGGGGAATTGGTGGTAATGTCCCTTTACTTTTAAAGATTAATTATTTATATATATATCACCAAGTCTTATATAAACTGAAAGCAGAGGAATAGGAAGGATATTCCATGCAAGGGGATATCAAGAATGATTAAGATTAGTCATACTTATATCAACTAAAATAGATTTGAAGTCAAAGATTGTAGCAAGAAAGAAAGAAAACAAAATCATTATATAATGATAAAGAAGTCAATCCATCTCTAGACAATACAACAATTATAAATATATTGCACTCAGTGAAAGGTTTTGGCCCAGACAGGACACTGTAGCCAGGAAAGCCACAACCGGAAGCAGGAAGCCCCATCTTGCCCTGCCCCTAGGAAGTTACCTGTGACGCCATCTTCCTGCCCCTGGGAATTTACATATGGCGCCAAACCTAGGACCAATGGGCTACCTGTGTATCCCTAATGCCCGCCTTAGGTTCCACCCCAAACCGAGGCTATTTACAGGCCCCCACGCCACGTGTCCGCCGGAGAGATCGCCAGACGCCAGCGGTGGGGTTGCCGGTCATCTCTCTCCGTGTTCTCAGAATAAAGGCCGCTTTTTATTTTATATTTCTCATCTTTTGTTAATATTTTTCATCTTTTGGAAATAACTCTATCATTTGGTGCCGTGACTCTATCGGCAGGCAACTGACTGTTGGGCCACATACCCAAAGTTTTCTAGCCGATAACCAGATAACATCCTGGATTAATCCTGAGCTTTTTCCTCTCCCGAGACGTTCCTGTCGCCAGCCGCCTGCACTCCGCATCGGCCAGACTGATTTCAGGTGAGCACTCCCCGGGGAACTTTTCGCACTGGGCAGCCCCAGTGGAATGTTCTCCCCGTCTGCGTGGGTCTGTGCATTTTCACGTCCTTAGGACCACCCAGGGCAGGGTTCTTTCTGGGCAAACCTGTGCCCACAAAATCTCTCACGTTCTTTGGGTTCGGATAGCCCAAAGCAGAGATTTTTGGGGCCGCCCACACTGAAAGAATGCCTCACTTCCCTTAAAGCCTTGCGCTTTCACGGGCAAAACTGTTACTGACCCCACGTAGACTCCATTCGTAAATCTCTCAGTGACGACTGGAGTTTACGAGTTTTTGGAACTGTAGCCGCCGCATGGTACCACAAATAAGTGACGACTTTTTCTGGACCTCCGGTTTTTTTTCTTGCCTGAATCAGTCATGGGGAACGTATTTTCTAACTCCCAAAAGACGCCTTTACAATGCCTAATTTCTAATTTACGTACTCTAAAAATTAAAGGTACCATAAAAACTAAACAACTAACTTTTTACTGCCAGGAGGTCTGGCCAACCTATCCGCTTATCGGCAAGCCTTGGCCTCAGCAAGGAACATTTGACCCCTGCATTCTCAGGAACTTGTACGATTTTTGTCAAGCTGGCAACAAGTTATTAGAAATATTTTTCATCTTTTGGAAATAACTCTATCACTGGCATATATGCAAATGTAAGTACATCTTCCAAGCCATCACTGCCAACTCTGAGTTCATTTTCTAAGTCTTGTTTTCCTGCTTTCACAGGGAGCCCTTTTAAGACCTCCAAAAGTCTCATTAAGATCGTTTCAAATGTGTCTCCTCCTACACTGTCCTTTGCTTATCACTGTTAAGCTGTAGAAAAACCCGGTCTCCATCCCAAGAATTTTTGAGTCTTCCAGCCTTGCCCTGGAGGAGCAGAGAAGGGCGCTCAGCTAGGGATGAATCATTCAAGGTCGTTCAAGCTATGAACGGGGCGCGGCCTCCCGCCCCTCCCTGACATCTCCCTGAATGTTCTGTCCCACCCTGGGCACTTGTGCTAGTTCTCAACCTGGAGAATCAGATGGTGCTGCTGCCCTTGGTGGTGTGTACAGATGATTGCACCCCGGGGGCATCTACTGCTGAGCTACGTTCCCCACTCCTTTTTCTTTTTATTTAAATTGCCCAGAGGAGCCTGAACTTGTGATCCTCCAGGCTCAGCCTCCTTAGTGCTGGGATTATAGGTGCACAGCACACCTCATGTAAAGGGCTTATTTTGGCTCACTGTTGTGGAGTTACAGTCGGTCACTGCTTGACCCCAGTGCTTTTGGGCTCATGTTGAAGCGGCACATGATGGGAGGCTGTGACAGGAGAATCACAAATTCAAGGCCAGCTTGGGGGCACTTCATGACTTAGTTGAACCTCGTCTCAAACTCAAAAATAAAAAAGGGCTGGGGATGTAGTTCAGATGAAATGTGTTAAAAGTATAGTTTAAATTTCTCTTAGAGTATTACAGATTAAATGTCTTTTACTATCTTATGTTTGTACTTTTTCTGTGAATTTGCTTATGTGCTTATCCAAGAAAGAAAGAAAGAAAGAAAGAAAGAAAGAAAGAAAGAAAGAAAGAAAGAAAGAAAGAAAAGGCTGACTGAGCTGGCTGTGGAGGCCCATGTTTGTCCACACAATGGGCTGGGCAAGCAGCTCAGTGTGGTGGCCATGGGTCCAAACCTTGGGCCTAGGGATGAAAGAAGCAAAAACTGTCCGTGGAAATTGATGAGGTATTTGCAAACATCATAAGCATACCTTTACCCTGATGAAGCCTCTTGTAAGTAGAAATGAAGGCAACAGTGTATCATGCGCTGGGACTACAGGCAAGTGTCACAGCACCTGCCTGGCTAGCATGAGGTCCTGAGTTGAATTCTTGGGACAGAAAAAAAATTGTGTATTACTCTTTTCTGTAAATACTGAGCTACTGTACCTTTCTAGTAAATGTTAAAAAAAAAATTAGATAAAGTTAGTGAAGGGATTATTTAACAAAAATCTTGTTAAAATTTTGAAGTGCTTGTATTTTAAAGTTGTTATATTTTGAGTTGTTTTTTGTTTTTATTTTAAACTATAGAACGTCATTTTGGGGTGTAAAGTCAACTGGGCAAGCGATCCAGCACTCAAGGAAACTGTTCTGCAGCTTGAAAGGCTCTCACCGCAATCTAACAAGAATTCCACTGGGCCAGGTGTTGCCATGTGTGCCTTTGATCTGAGCACTCAGGAGGCTGAAACAAGAGGATTGCCACATGCTGAAGACCAGCAAAGATTTGCACCTTGCAGTTTTTGGAATTTTGTCTCTGTATGTCATTTAAATAGCAAGTTTCAAGTGAAATGAATTTGCGATGTTTGGGGAACTCTCCTAATCTGTAATTGCTTTTTAGCTTCAGTTAACACTCTAACCTAGAATCGGTCATTTTAAATAACAGTAAAGTGACTGTGTACTCTTCAAAGGGGAATGTCTTAGTCATAGAAAAGACACCTGGTTTGATATCTGAGGAGTAGGTGCAGTTTTGGACATTCACAAGGTCCCAGCATTTAATTGTAATAATTGTGTGCATTTCTGCATTTGTCAGTCAGGATGCAGAGAGGTCTCCAGAGTGTCAGCAGCTGGTGTAATTCGTAGTGGGGTTCTGAGTAACTGTCTTCTGTTCTCCCTGTGTCTGTTTCTCCCCTCACACATACTTCTGCGCATGCACATACATAATGCTGGCTACACCCTGGCAATGCTGATGTACAGTGACATCCATGCCCATTTTCACTTCTGTTTAGAGGCAAGCTCTTGCCAACTTACCAAGGCTGGCTTCAGACTTGGAACCCTCCTGAACAACTGGGATTACAAGCATGTACTGCCCTGTCCAGTACAGCTCTTTATTAATTAGGAGATATTGATCATATTTATGGACAGTGTTGTGTTTTCAGTATTCTTACTGGAATAAAGTGAAACTTGAAAAGATGTGCTCATTGGATAATAGCTCGTGAAATCTGTTCTTTAGATTAATAACAAAGAGAGATTTTCCTGAGCTGAAACAGTAGGCTTTTCTTTGAAATACTTATACCTTGTTTTCTTTGATCAATCTTAATGTATGCATAGTTTTATTCTTTTTGTCAGTTATTGTTTTGAGGTAGAGTCTCACTGTGTCCTTCAGGGCCTTCTTGAACTCACTATGTAGCCCAGGCTGTCCTAGAACTTCCTGCAGTCCTCCTGCCTCAGCCTCCTGAGTAGTAAGGTTACAGGCATGCACGACCACACCTGACCTCTTGTTGTCTATATCAATTGTTATGAAGCAACTTACTTTTTGTGTGCAAATTATTATTTTGGAAAACGGTTTTCTGTTCCAGTAATCCACACAGGAACTGTTTGTTTGTTGTAGTACTGGGCATTGAACCTAGAGCCATTGTGCTAAGCTCTCTTGAGCCATTTATTTTTTTTTTTTTTAATTTGTTATTTTGAGATAGGATCTCATCAAGGTGCTGAGTTGCCCAGGCTGGTCTGAAACTTGATCCTCCTGCCTCAGCCCCTAGAAAACTGGCATTCTAGCAGTGCACTACCACAGTCACTTGACACTGTATTAGTAAATTTCAACCTGTGGACCACCTGAAAAAGTGTGCCTTTATCTGGGACCTTAGTGGTCTTTGACTTGCCTGTTACCCAGCTCTGAGAGAGGAAGAGTTGGCTTTGCCTGAAGTGTTGCTGAATACGGAACTCACAGCTCACTGTTTTATGACATTTACTTCTGTGTGGGTTTGGGGTTCAGCCGCCCACTCTAGGACTCCATTTGAGGGAGCAGCCACTCCGCAGAAGGCAGGGGCTCCTTAGATCAAGTCAAGTGCATTTCACAAGCAGAATGTAATCCTCTGCTTGGGGAAGGCAGCCATAGCCCCAACCCCACATCACAGAGGCCTTGTTTTTTCTCCGAGCAAGCGAATGCTGCATTTCAGAGTCAGGAAAAGGAAATGGGAATTTGCTACAAATTACATGATCTACCTTAGTCAGCTTTGCTCCATAAATAGACACCCAAGACTAGGGAGGTGCCGGCAGTCCTAGTGACTTGGGAAGCTAGGGCAGGACTGCTTCAGCCATGGAGGTCAAATCCAGCCTGGGAAATACTGGAGACCTAATGTCTGGCTTATAACCACATCCACAAAAAGACACCCCTCTCCAGGAAGTAAGCCAACAGCACAGCCTCTCCTGGTGTTATTTCAAGCTTCAAGAGAGCTCTCTCTCTCCTCTCTCTCTCTCTGTCTGTCTGTCTGTCTGACTCTCTCTTTCTCTCTCTCTGTTTCTCCCCACTGTGTCTCTGTCTCTCTGTCTTTGTGTCTCTCTCTGTCTCTCTCTCTCTCTCTCTCTCTCTCTCTCTCTCTCTCTCTCTCTCTCTCTCTCTCCCTCCCTAATCCTGTTGCAGGCGGTCTCCTTATGTAACTGGCCTAGAACTCACAGGGATCCTCATGCCTCCGCCTCCCAAGTGCTGGAGTGAGAGGTGTGCTTTACACACACAGATTGTCTTGTTCTTCAATTGTTCTTCGCTTCAGTATCGGGGACTGATAACCTGGTTCATAGGCTGTTTTAGTATATGAAGTTTTACCACAACAATGCCATGCCAGTATGTTCACATGTTAACTGGGCTTGCTTTCTTGCTATGATAAAATAGTGTAACCTAATGAAGTAACTGTAATAGTGACCCAAAGGCGGCTGCAATGCGCTTTTCCATAGGACAAGGTGTTGTGAAAAACAGGTTACCAGCCCTGTGGGAGCTGGCTTATGTTTGAGGGACAGCAAAGAAATACCAGCACGGCCCTCTCTCAAGGGCTCAGGGCTTTGCATGGGAATTGAAGAGGGGATTGTCACTACCTTCAGTCAGGGTTGCTTTGCGAATAGTGACCTCCATGTGTTGTGCCCACATGTGTCTTTCTGCTCCTTTTCCTGTCATAAGGCCTCACGAACCTTGGTGGTACATGGGGTGGCAGTTCTGCCTCCCTCATTTTTGCCTTGACATGTGCCCAGGCATCCTGGGGCTGGACCTAGTAATCCTCAGGTTTCCTTCACAATGGATTGAAATCTCTAATTATGGTGTGGAAAGTTTATTTTTAATTACCTGAATTATTCTTAATTGTTTATGTGATTCATTGCACTACTGAATTACTACACCCTACATGTTAGATCCAAACATTTTATTAAAATATTTTTTATCAAGAGACCTCAGCCTGGACTAGGTACCTCCTGTCGCATCACCCACTGTGCTCTGGCCTGACTTCTGGCCAGCATTGGGGATGGAGTCACTGGCCGAGCAGAGGAAGGGCGAGGACAAGGAAGGTGGTGACACTCTGGGCACACAGGCCGAAGGTGGGCATAGGAGTGGAACAGGTAGGTGCGTGCACTAGGTCCTAGTCAGTCCTGGTGTGCACCCTGCCACCCAGGGAGCAGTGGGTACGGATGGCGCATCCCATGCCTTGTAAGCAGACACAGTGAAGATGAGGACGTACAGACTGAGCACTGATGGTGAATCATTCAGTGACCTGGTAGCAGTCTCTGGGCAGACTCTACCTGTGGGAAGTAAAGATAGAATTTCTGCTTTTGCTTCAGAAGCATTTACCATCCTCATCCTGTGGAAAAGTCATCTGCAAGGAGCCTGCATTGGGAATTCCGTGAAGTAGAGTCAGTGCCAGCGCTCTCCTGGCAGGATCCCTGAAACGGTCCATTCGGATGTGATTGGGACTGTGTTTCACTGAACACTCTCTTATGCCTCCTGTGTGACTGTGTTTTGCTTAGTTTATATTTTTATTGGTATGTGATCACAGTACATAATGATTCTATTCATCAGAGGCAGTTGGTGGATATGCATGATAGATTTTTCTTGATGATTTGCTGCATCCTGTTTGCCAATATTTTATTGAGGATGTTTGCATCTGTGTTCATTAGGGAGATCGGTCTATAGTTCTCTTTTTTAGTTGGGTCTTTCTCAGGTTTTGGTACTAGAGTAATATTTGCTTCCAGGAATGACTTAGGAAGGATTGCTTCCCTTTCAATTTCATTGAATAGTTTGAGGAGTGTCAGCATTAGGTCTTCTTTGTATTTCTTGTAGAATTCTGCAGTGAATCCATCTGGGCCTGGGTTCTTCTTGGTGGGTAAGGACTTAATTACATTTTCAATTTCATTAACAGAGATTGGGTTATTCAACAGTTTTACATCCTCTTGATCTAGCTTTGGTACTTCATATGTTTCTAAGAATCTGTCTATTTCTTCTGTGTTATCAAACTTTTGAGAGTAGAGGTTTTTGAAATAGGTGTTGATGGTCTTCTGTATTTCTATTGGGTCTGTAGTGATTTCACCTTTTTCATTTCTTATTGCATGAATTTGAGCTTTTTCTTCCCTTTTTAAAATAAGGTTGGCTAGGGGCTTATCGATTTTATTTATTCTTTCAAAGAACCAACTCTTTGATTCGTTGATTCTTTGGATTGTTTTCTTAGTCTCTATTGCATTGATTTCTGCTCTGATTTTTTATAATTTCCTCTCTTCTTTTGGCTTTGGGCTTGACTTGCTCTTCTTTTTCTAGCTGTTTGAGGTGTAGCATCAAGTTATTTATTTGTATTCATTCTGTTTTCCTGATGTGGGAACTCAGTGCAATAAATTTTCCTCTGAGGACGGCTTTCATTGCATCCCACAGATTCCGGTAAGTTGTATCTGTATTTTCATTTTCTTTTAGGTATTGTTTAATTTCTTCTTTAATTTCTTCTGTGACCCACTGATTACTCAAGAGTGTGTTATTCAGTTTCCATGTGTTTGCGGGATTTTTGCAGTATCTTTTATCATTAATTTCTAATTTCAGAGCACAATGATCCGATAACATGCAAGGGATGATTTCAACTATTTTGCATTTGTTTAAGTATGTTCTGTGAGCTAATATATGGTCTATTTTAGAGAATGATCCATGTACTGCTGAGAAGAATGTGTATTCTGATGTTGTTGAGTGGAACATTCTGTATATGTCTATCAAATCCATTTATTCGTAGGTGTGATTCAATTCTTTTATTTCTTTGCTCATTTTCTGTCTGGTTGATCTGTCCCTTGGTGTCAATGGCGTATTAAGGTCTCCTGTTACAATTGTGTTACTGATAATTTGAGTTTTCATTTCTGTTAATAGTTGTTTTATATAACTGGGTGCTCTGGAGTTTGGTGCATATATATTTAAGATAGTTATCTCTTCCTCTTTGAGTTTTCCCCTTACAAGTATGGAGTGACCTTCTTTGTCCTTTATGGTCATTGTTGGTTTAAAGTTCACGTTGTCTGCAAACAGAATGGCTACTCCTGCCTTTTTTTTTTTTTTTTGGATTCCTGCTGCATGAAGTATTGTTTTCCATCCTTTGGCTTTCAGTCTGTGAGTATCCTTCTGGGTTAGATGGGTTTCCTGTAAACAGCATGTGGTTGGATTTTGTTTCTTGATCCATTCTGCTAGTCTGTTTCTTTTGATTGGTGCATTGAGACCATTTACATTAATGGTTATTACTGTTAAATGCTGGTTTCTTGTTGACATGTTATCTCTCTGCTGTTGCATCTTTATCTTTCTGTTCTGTTTAATTATCTGCTTTGCTTAGTGGTTTTTTCCTTTGTGTATCTAAACTGTCTTTCAATATTTTTTGCAGGGTTGGTTTGGTGTTCATGAAGTTCTTCAGCTGTTCTTTGTCATTGAAGTATCGTATTTCACCATCAATTTTGAATGATAGTTTTTCAGGATACATCAGTCTTGGTTGGAAATCATTTTGCTTTAGGATATGGAATACTTCACTCCATGCACTTCTTGACTTTATTGTTTGTGCTGAGAAGTCTGTTGTGATTCTTATAGGCTTTTCTTTATAAGTGATCTGTCTTTTCTCTCTGATAGCTTTTAATAATCTATTCTTGGGTTGGATTTCTGGGATGGTGATTATTATATGTCTGGGTGTAGTTTTATTTTGGTTATGACTATTTGGAGTTAAATATGATTCACTGATCCTGATGTCGGTTTCTGATCTCATGCCTGGGAAATTTTCAGCTATTACTTCTCTAAATATCCTCTTGACATCCTTTATGTTGTCTCCTTCTTTTTCATTAATCCCTATCATTCTTATGTTATTCTTCTTTGCATCGTCTTGTAGTTGTTGAATTGTTGTTTCCTGATTCCTTGTTATTTTTAAAAGATCTTTCCTTTCCTGTTCACTAGCTGCAATCCTGTCTTCAAGGTCTGAAATTCTATCTTCACTTTCATTAAGGCGGTTTTTACAACTTTCAGTGGAGTTTTTTATTTCCTGTATATCTCTGTGCATCTGCATTTTGTATTCTGTTTGTTTCTTATATTGCTCATCTAGGGATTCTATCTTTTTGTTTAGTTCCTCCAATTTTTTATCTGTGTTTTCTTTAGATATATTCAGAGTCTCTTTCATTTGTTTTATCATTTCTTCTTTTACCTGGGAGATTATTTCGAGTTTGAATTTCTTTAAAGCTTCCTGGAGTTGCTTGTTAATTTCAGTAGCTACTGTGTCCGATATTTGAGGTGAATGGCATATATTTTCTTCTATATACATTGCTCCTAGGGTTTCTTAAGATGGGCTGGAGGTTTGAGGTTGTAATTTGGTCTTTTGTTTTGTCATTTTCCTATATTTCTGTGTTTCAAGTGTTATTTGAAAGTTTCCTCAGGATCTGTTGGAAATCCCCTTCTATGTTTGCAGCTCCTGAGACTCTGGCACCCGCTACCCTAAGCCACTGGGCCTGCAGAACCAATGGCCCTCCTCTGCCTGCTCAGAACTTCGCAGTTCCAGACAAGCTGGGCCTCATGGACACTGTGCGCCCACCTGCCCATTGGAAGCTCCACAGTTCTCCAATCGCAGCCGAGATGTGGAGGCAGATGTAGATGCCTCAAACCCACCTCTCCACTTCACTGCACCTGGAAGCCTGGAGGGACCCAAACAGTCTGGGCTCTGGGCAGAATGCGCTGAGCACTCACCATAGGATGCAGGGCCTCCAGAGTCCGTGATGCTCCACCGCCCGTGGAGACATCCACAGTCCTCTAGACACACGGGGCTGCCGATGCAGGCGCCCCAGATCTGCCCAGCCCCTCCTCTGCACACCGTTGGCTAGGCGAAGCAGTCCCAAACAGGCTGGGCTCCGGGGAGAGCATGGGCCCGCCCACCCCTTGGAAGCTCAGCTGTTCTCCAAGTGCAGCCAGGATGGGGAGGCGGATGTAGAGGCCTCAAACCCACTTCTCCACTTCACTGCACCCAGAAGCCTGGAGGGTCCGGAACAGTCTCCATTGTAATGTATTTTAATGTAATTTAATTGCCCATAACAGTTGTTAATTACTGGGATAGCTGAAAACTGCCTGAAGAAGTTAAATTTGGAGCCCTTTTTATATTTTTAACTTATGACACACTTTTATAGCCTTTGATTATATTTTTTGCTGGATGTTTAAGACCAAGTTAAATTGAGACCTGTGTTAATTAAAACTAACCTCTTGCTATCTGTCAAGGGCAGGTAAGTCTCCTCAGGATTTGTCTTGGAACCATGTATGGAGCCTCTCAGTTCTTGACAGTTTCAGCCATCAGGATGGTCAAGCAATGAGCCATTGTTTGACCAAGTTGGTTTCTGTGAAAGCTTGGGAGAGATTTCTCCTGGTGACTCTCCTTAGGCACACTGTATACTGTGTCACACTTTTTTGTAGTCCAATAATCTCCTTGATCATAAGATCCATGGAGATAAGGAATGTCACTGCAGAGGTTCTCTTATATCCTGGGTCTCCAGTGACCTCAGAAGGCTGGAGCCAAAATATTGGTTGTCCTCCCAGCCCATTCTTCTTTTTAGTTTTTGGTCTCCAACTACCTATTGTTGAACATCCAGAAGTAAGGATTGGTAATATTATAGTGTAATAAGGCAGCATGTTTAACATTATTACCTTCTCTGAATGTCAAGGACCTTAGAACATAAAATAGCAACCAGTATTTCTATCAAGCATTGATGTCCTAGTACTTGAACCCACAGAAAATGTTAACGGTTACATAATTTTCACAAAAATGACAATTATGACACTTTGTGTCAATCTGAATTTGCATTTTGACCTAAGATACCCCTTTTAGTCAATCACCTCTATCTAGTATGTAAGCTTTCACCTGACTGGTTTACCTTAATGGAATGTGCATGCAGTGTGTTTGTGTTACAGGCAGAGGTCTGAATCTGAAACAATTTGTTAAACAATCTGTGTTTTACATTTTTGGAAGGAATACCTGTACATATGGAAGCAAGAATACATTAATACACTGTAAAGTTAATAACAATCTATCATTTTATTTGAAACCTTTGTATCAGAGCATATTTAAATCAAAAAAATTATTGTATGATTTCTTTTGACAATGACCAATGTGAACATAATACAATAATGTGTGCTCGAATTTTAGTTGGGATGTCTCCCATAAGGCTATGGAGGTCATTGGAGCCTCTGATCAATGAACAAGAACTGGTTAAATGTTACCAAGTAGCCACTTTGTGAGTCAGCAACTCCATTGAAGTCCAATCCAATAATGCCCCCCCACCCTACAGGATTTTAATTATCTTAACAATTTCTTAGCGACTTAGGAAAGACACAGACACAACATTTAACATACAATTTTTAAACAATGAGAGACTGTTATGTCACGAAACATAAATGGCAGTATTATCAAATTTACATAACCAATTATAGCCTCATTTTGATGACCTGGCAACTCAGGTAGAAGCAGGGTTTCAGACATATAACCCATATTAAATTTTGAATCCCATGATCCAAATATGGGAAAGGAAAAAATTATTGAGCTCAAGTAAAAACCAATTGCTCATGGATATGACAAACAAGTACATATACACAATGTGTACAGGACATAGAAATATACACAATTTTTTTTGGTTTTCTATTGGTTTTTTAGTACCAGGAGTGGAATCATAATCTCATGGCCTTGTGCCTGCCAGAAAGGCACTTACGCTGCTGAGATAAATACACAGTCCAGAACAGACACAGTTTAACAGACAAATACAATCAGCGTGCACTCAAATATATTTGGCCAGTTTGATTTCTCATAAATTTTATAGGTTGTACAATTGTAAATGTAGACTAGTGAGAACCTTTTTGCAAGCCATTTAACAGAGATCTCTTGAAATAACAACCAAAAGGAACACAACTTTTTATACCTGTGAAAGAAAAGATAATAGTAAACAAAGACGGCTATTAGGAAGTCATAGGAGTTTACCCTGAATTGAAGCTCTTTGACAGAATGACACGGGTTGGTAGCTAAGGACCTCAGTGCTGTGAGATACGGGAAAAGGCAGAGAGAGAAAAAAGGACGTAAACGTGGATCAAGTCCTCAGTGCCTGTCACCTCATAGACAGGACGGAGAGGTTGGCTGAGTGACAATTTGAACCAGGCTGGGGTGGAGATAGCAGCAGCCATGCAGAGCTGGCAGGTGGTTGCAAGCAGGAGGGGACACAGAGGCTGGGAGGGGTCAGAAGGCAGTGGAGGCTGGAGGAGTGAGTTGGGGTGTGATGGGCAGGTGGGGAAATGGCCAGAGCAGGAGGAGACACAAGGTGATGGGGAGGGGCGGAGAAGATGGCAACAGAGAAAAGCAGGAAGTTTCTTGGGGATATGGCAGAGGTCGATGGTGTGGAGCAGGCCAAAGAGCTGGGGCCACCCCATATGCTGAAGGAGGGAGGGACACGCCCTGAGAGCAAAACAGGCCTCTACATGGGGTTGCCACTGTGATTGCACAAGTCATCCAGTTTGCAGAGGGTGGCCTAGTGTATGTCACCCCCTCTGGCCAGTGGTGGACATTATGGATACAGTGGCCAGCTGTCTGGCAGGAAATGAGTGTTTTGGGGAGTGGGAAGAAGTATTTCCCATTGTGACCAAATGAGAGGTGAGTTGGCTGGAGGCTGCAAAAACTGAGTCACAATCCCTTAGGGTCATCACCCTTCTCAGGCTTGTGGGAGAGAGAAATACTCTGTAGACCCCAACACCTGCACCCACCAGTTGTCACTTAGGGAAAAAGGGGTGTGTTTCCTGAAGGATGTGGGGGAAATCCTGACATGAGCCCATGAGTTACAAGACAGGCACCCCAAAGCACGAGGTGCCTCCCGTGTGAGAACGAGGTGCTTTGGTATTGGATGGAGGATAGCAACGGCAGCCCCAGAGATGGGAGAAAGAAGAAAAACAGGGAAGAGAAAAAGCAGAGAGGGGGCTCATTGATGGGGAGCTCAAACAGGGAGTTGTCCCCAGTAACCACCCTGCCTGTCAGTCTGAGTTATGACACCAAAAATGATAGATTTTTCCTCACATGGCACAAAACAAGAACACAGAAAGGAAAACAGGAAACGACATTTATTGCGGTACAAGAGGGCTGTAGGAGAGTGCAAGGTCCCCTCAGCTCAAACAGAGAGAAGCCTGGAGCTTTTCTTCAGTTTGACAGGTGTAGTTTGAAGGGGTGGGCAGGGAGACAGTGAGACAGTTGACTGGGGGATGTTGGCTTGTGCAAGAAAAGCAGGGAGTTCAATTTTCAGGTTTGCAAGAACAATGTGGGAGTCAGTGTTGAAGGGAAGTGCTGTCCCTTGAAGGGAGGCGCTGTCCAGGGCCATATTGGCCAGGCTCCCTGCTGAGCCTGGCAGAGCTTCACACAGGCAGAACCCATCACGTAGCACATCTCAGTTCCTTTTATGTTCTCCTCTTCCATCTCAGTCCCCTTGAGCTCAGGGAGCACCGAGCTGCATACATCCCCATAGCTTTGGATTGATTTTTAAATTCACTCATTGTTGCCAGTTGTGGTGGTGCACACCTGTAATCCCAGACTTGGGAGGCTGAGGCAGGAGGGTCTCCATGAGTTCACGGCCAGCCTGGGCTAGATTAGATAAGCAAGTTCAAGGACAGCCTGCATTACATAGCAAGACATTGTCTCAATCAAAAAAAAAACCTGAAAGAAAAAAGAAACTTAATTTACTACTGGGTTTCATTACATTGTGGCTGGATTTGGGGTTGCTTTTTTCAAAGATGCTATACCATAGGTTGAGTCCAGGTACAATGTGTGTGTCTCTGCCTTGAGAACAAGATTCAACTCTCTGCAGAGCCCCAAAGATTGGGTGTTAAATCACTGCTATGCTGTTTTTGGATTTTGGGCTTTGCTGTTTTTTTTTTTTTTTTTTAATTTTGTTTAAGAAGAAAAAGGATACAAGTAATACAGAATTTCAAAAAAAATAAACAGTAGGAAACCACTGGTTAATAGATTACATATTGTCATCTTAGAAATAGTTGTTCAAGTTACAAAATTAAAGCATATAAAGTGGACATTCAAACAGTGAGACTGCAAACAGTTCTGTTCTAGGATGCAACAAAAACTCAGTAATATGGTAATCTATCTTATATGCTTAAATATGCATACAGTTATATCCTTTAGAGCACTTTCTTTTCCTCTCTCATTTACAATGACAATTACACATTTTGGGCTTTGCTGTTGTTTTAATTGTTGCCGTGTTAATGCAAGGTCTCACTATGCAGTGCAGGCTGGCCTTGAACTCACTATGTATTTGCAGTGATCCTCCTACCTCAGCCTGCTGAGTGCTGGGATCATAGCTGTCCGTCACCACAACCATACAGTGGTTCTTACAAGTCCAGGGAAAGCATCTCACACTGAGACAAACTGAAATACCTGAATTACTGTAGCAGATAGTGGAGGAAGCACTCAAGGGGAAGGCCATTTTGGAGTGGAGATTTCTTGAAGCCAGAAAACCCAACGACAAACTGGGAAAAAATGAAGAGCCATTTCACCAAGAAATAGGCACTGAAGTAATGCAACACCATAAGACAAGCCCAAGGGAAGGCCCTGGGGCTGGAACCCATGGAGAGAGTGGCAGGGCACCACAAGGGACAGGGAAGGGGCAGTGCCCTGGGCTCCCAGGCCTGGAAGGTGGCCAGGCAGGGGCCACAGCTTTGTGTACCACTTCCAATGGGCCGGATAGCTCACAAAGTCTGCAACAGACTGCTCACCCCTGACTCTGCCTTTACTCCTCCCTCAGGACCACAAGAATGTGAAGTCACCCCAACAAGGACAGGTGAGGGGAGCACATGCCTGTGCCAGCTGAGGATTGAAGGGGCCACCAGCTCCTCTGTTGAAAACTCACTGCAATGCATGCCCACCATGGTGTTGAGTCAGACTCAGGAGACCAAGATGTCACTGAAATCAATGGTGTGTTGAGCTGTGCTGATGTTGGCCAAAAGGTGATTGGCCACAAAAGGTGTCCTGGGACACATTCCATAAGCACTAGTGCCATAGCCAGAGAGCTGAACAAAGAAGCCAGACTGTTCTTAGGGACATTTTGAGGAGAAGAAACATGAGCCTCTCACACTGAAGCTACATTAGCTATTATGAAACGTGCCGCTGTACACATGGGTCTGCATGTATCATTCAGTAGTTTATTTATTTATTATTCTGGCAGTGCGAATCTAATTGACAGCCTTGTGCTTAGCAGGCAAGTGCTTGAACCACTGAGTTAATCCTCAGGCCTGCACATATCACTGTGTTATGATATGTTTTTGGGCAGAGGATACCTAGAAGAAGAATAGTTGAATCTTATGGAATTTCTATTTTCAGGGGTTTTTGTTTTGTGTTTTGTTTTTTAGTTTGAGACAGGGTCTTGCTGTGCAGTTCAGGCTGGCCTTGAGCTTACTTTGTAGCCCAGGCTGGTCTCAAACTTGCAGTGATCCTCCTGCTTCAGCCTCCCGAGTGCTGGGATGACCCAAGAGCTGTTGACCCCCACTTTGAATCCTCACGAGTTGATGTTGTTAGAACTCCTATTTCACAGATTCCTAAACTCCCAGCAGTCACCTCACTCGCTCTCCCTAGCTAACAAGTGGCAAGGGGTGCAGACCTGCTTAGCCTTTTAGTTCCAAGTGGAGTCCTACTGAGACACTTTCCTGTCAGCCTCAGCACTGCTTCCCTTAAGAATTCTCCCTTCCTGCTCCTGGTTCCAGCAGATGCTCCGCTGTGCTTCCCCCACTCTCCCACTCTCCCACCTCCTTTTGCACACAGGCCAGTGTCCCCTTGAGGTCCTCCAGCGAGCTGACTTGTGTGCCGTGAATGGGACAGTCCCAGGGAAGTTACATGGGTCTCACATTGTGGGCTTGCTGACCACCTTGGAATCTGAGGACGGTCCAGACAGGACCAAGACTAACATCCCAAATCAAGATCCTCTCCGGATTGGGGCTGGCAGTTGAGATCAGGAAAGTCTGAGGCTCCAGCCTCAGAACACTTGGGCTGGGCCCTGCCATCTGATCACATTGGGCACATCTCTGCACCTCAGTCGGTTTTGCTGTAATGAGAACGAGATATTTTCAGGTAACATGCCCACAGCACAGGTCCTCTGTATTTTCTCCTTCCCCTTCACTTCCCGACTTTCTTTGCTCTTCTCCTTGGCACTTGGATGACGTGGGTTACCCTTCACTCTATGTTCTTTCTCATCCCTTCAATCCATCTCTTAGAGGTACCTTCTTTTTCCTCAGGGATATCAGAGCAGTATGTTCTGTTAAATTAAACTAGTATTTTTTCTATGTGCTTGCATCCCTGTAATGCCAGCACTCTGGGAGGCTGAGGCAGGGAGATAGCACATTTGAGCCCAGCCTGGGCATCATAGTGACTAAATGAGGCCCAATCTCACAGTGAGAAAATTTGAGAGGCCTGGACATGCAGCTCAGTACAAAGGTGCTAGGTTCAAACTCCAATTCTGTCCCCCAAAGGCTGGGGTAGCTGGGGTGATCTTCAAGGTTAGTTTTCTTTATTCAGTGGGACCTCCCAGAACATTGGCTGTACTGAAATCCTGGTCACACTCAAGAAATCAAGGGTATGGAGGAAGTATGTAGGACAGGGACAGAGAACCTTTTAGAGTATTCAGTGGCACAAACAGCCTGCTGCCACATGTGTTTATCACTGATGTAAGTCATTCTCTCAAGTGTATTTGACCCCAGAAACCTTTACTGGAAACATGCATCCTATGGCTTGTGAAATGCAGAACTCCCTCTGGAAGGAGTAGTTTATGCCTATAGCAGGATTTTAGAGAAGACCCCTGTGTCCTCCGCCTGGGTGGATGTGGTGACCCTAGCGGCTTTGGTCTTCCATCCAGAGCTGCAGAAGCCAAGCTTGCGTGGCATGGCTCCTGTACCTGTGGGCAGCTGCTCCGGGAGCATACCTGGGGAGTGGAAAGCTGCCAGGGGACTCAGCATGAATACACACTGGCTCTCAAGCTCAGACTAAAAGAATTATTTTTCTTCTCACCAAAATAGTTACTTTCTAAGTTATAGAAGTAATGCTATCTTATGATAGCAGTTCACAGTATAAACAATGCAGATATATTAAATCTAAAAATTATATACTGTGATCTTGTTGTGCGTGCATGATGACTGACACTTGATGTGGAATGTTCTTTAGAGTTCAAACCCTCATCTACAGCATTTTCTACGACCTTCATTTTATAGCATTTTATATGTAGCTGTCAATACAGAGGCCTGTATAGATCTAATATATAGTCATAGTTTTTCTATGAATCTGTAAGATATAATATACTAAGCTTGCATATTATCTACCTATAATATATAAGATGTATAGGTTATCTGTATTGGTAGGCACAAATCTACCTAGTTGTAGGTATGTAGCATTATAGATTTTATGGATTTGTGTCTGTGTGCATGTATATTACATCAACAGAGATGTTTTATCTATAGCTAGGTATCTATCTTATTTCTGATCTCTTATGAAATAATTATATAGAATATATGTTGATAAATCTATGTAAAGTATTACTGAGGAATAAAGTTCTGTGCCTCAATACTATGTATATGCACCTTACTATATCCCTTATTTTTAAATGTGCTTGTATTATGCATACTTGCATTGTAAGCCACCATCTTTTATGTCTATTGTATAGACACCCTCTGATTTCTAAACAAGATATTGAATGTTAGAACCTTGCACCACTTATGAATAGTCCATAATTTACTCACATCATTCCTGAACAACACACATCTCTGTTCCTCCTTTCTGTTTTTTAACAGTTACTGCAAATGGTATTGCAGTTGATGTAATGATGAGCACAGACCTTTCTGCACCGGTATTGTTTTTTCACTTGTGTATATGGTGCGTCCTTTAGATGGTGGTTCATTTTTAGGCTGCAATGTCCAGTTACTCCAGTCCCCCATGTTGAAGCCAGTAGGGTTTGTCCACTGGGTTACTTTTGCACTTTTATTAAAAATCAGTCTCTCTGTGTGTGTGTGTGTGTGTGTGTGTGTGTGTGTGTGTGTGTGTATGCTATTCTGGTTCCTCTACTCTGTTGTATGATTTCTGTGTCACTAGTACTGTCAGTAGCACGCTATCTACACTATGGTGAGACACACAAGAGTCTAAATATTTTAGAAGCCACATTTTAAAAAGCAGAAAGACAGGGCTGGGTGTGTATAGCTAAGCGGTAGAACACTTGCCTAGCATGTACCAGTCCCTGTTCGAATCCCCAGCACTGCAAAAATAAATAAATGAAGATGTAATGAATATCCTTAAACATTGTATTGTAAAATAATTGTAAGCTCATAAGAACTTACAAAAATCATACCGAAATCCTATTACCTACACTCAGGAGTAACATCTTATGGAAAGACAGTGATAGGTTCTGCTTATATGAGACTCTGCCAGGCTCAGTATGCCGCCTGCCCAACACGGCCCTGACACAACAACAGCAAGTCTCTCCTACACTAACTCCCATGTTCATCTTTTGGTCCCAAAACAATAAACTTTCTATGTCCCTTCTGTTCATGTGCTTAAGGTTCTCCAAACCACTCACGGCATTGTCCACTCAGATAGTCTCCACCCCCTCTACCAAAGGTCCTCAAGTCCTCTCCCAACATCATGACATGTCCACTCATCCAGTCTCCACCCCTATCCCAAACTCTCCCTGACTTTTTTTTGAGGGCCCTTGAAATCTGCAAGAGTCCTTTTGCACCAACAATAAAGGTTTTTTTTTTTTTTTATCTTTATTGATGTCTCTCAGCTGTGCAAAAGAGCTAACATTTGGTTGTGATGACTGAGACCATTTGAGGCCTGCAGCTCTGGGGGGCTCCTGCAGTTTGTTCTCCCCAGCCAATGAGCCAACCTTCATATTCCTCTCATCTCTGCCTTTGCCATTGTCTGCCCCCATCCAACACTGATCCAATCTGCTCCCCACAGGTGAGTCTCTCCTTTTACTCTCTCTCTCTCTCAAAATATGTGGGTCCCATGTCAGGACACCCCTCCATACTGTGGATGACAACCAATGGGTTTGATGGGGCAACTCTTTCTCTCTGTCACACCCCCAACTAGGGTGATAATCCTCCTTAGGGTTTGTGAGCCTTCAGATCACCTCTAATTTGATCACTATGAGAAATACTCATTCCCACCCAGAAAAACACACTCTACTCAGGTGTCCCTTAAAGAATTTAAACACTCTTGGTCTCAGAGAGAACTCTAAACTAAAATGACTAATCTCTTATTTCCCGACAAGTTGGATCCAATATAAAATGAACAATAACAGCTTCTGGCCAGAACAGTACACTTTCCATTTTAGCATTCTCTGCAACTTAGACAGCATTTGCTTTCACAACAGCAAGTGCTTGGAGACACCTTACCTGCCAGCCTGTGATGCTTTTAGAATGCATCCCTCTCATTCAGACATGAGAGTTGGCCCCAACACTTCTGACCCACCCCACACCACTAAACCCTCCTGATAATCCTAACAATCCTATTGATGAAGTCATTTTTGCTTTCTCTCCTGCCTTTCACTGTACCCACATGTTCCTCCCTCTGAACCTCTCCAACCATCTCCTTCTCACTCTGTGAGCCTCGCCACTGCATCCTCCTCCTCCTCCTCCTCGTGTCCTCCATCACCATTTTCTCCCCTAGACACACGTACTCTATCTCTTCAGTCCACTGCCCCCACCACTTTCTCCTCCCCTACTCCTCCATTGCCATTTTTTCCTCCAGAAAACCACACCAAATCTCACTCCCACACCTCCAGCCATCTTCTCTCCAACCACCACTGTCTTCTGGCGACTGCCACCCCTGAAGCCCATAAAGGGCTAGTCCTTGTTCATGTCCCTTTTACTCTGTCCAAGCTGTGCCAGATCTCCCATAGGTGAGGCTCCTTCTCCACACATCCCCACAACTACATAAAAAAGCTCCAGTTTGGGACTAATTCCTATGATTTACAGTATACAGTTCTCTACATTGTTCTTATAGCTACCCTTTCTCCTTAAAAAAAAACACCTCAACTATGGAAAGGGGCCCAAAATGAGACTGACTATAGACCACCAACTAATCTTAACCATCCCTCTGGGGCCACTGCAGTACCGAATGCAGACTCCCCCATTGCGATTATCAAAGAGAACATGGCTCACAACATATGAATGACCATCTGCATTATTGTAGGTCTAAACCAAATTTCTCACAAAGTAACTAGCTTATATAATTTTATAATTCAAATTACACTCAACACACTGAGGAAAACCCTGTGGAATTTGTTTCTTATCTTACAGTTACTGTAACCAAATGCACTAATTTAAACCCCCAATCTGCTGAGGGAATAATCCTAAACCCCCATTTTATTACCAACCTGCAGGTGACATCCAAACTACAAAGAAACAAATTTTGGCCCCCTAATGCCCACAAAGAGATCTTCTCAATCTGACCTTTCATGTCTTCGATAATAGATAGGCAAAACCACAACAAGATAATCTTGAGAAGAATAATATTGTATGCCCATTTTTGGGTGCAGCACTCAAGGCTTCGGGGAAAGACAAATCCAAATAAAATGGTACCACCCAAGCAACCTCTACACCATGCTTCATGCGCAGGAAAGAAGGATGCTGGGCATGAGCCCATCTCAAACCATGGCCACCACGAAGACTTGTCTCCTCTGCAATCCTGAGGGTCACTGGAACTACAACTGCCCTGTCTGCCAGAGAGCAGGTAAGTCATCAAACTGCCTACCCTCACAGGAGATCTCACTGCCACCACCACTGGACTCTTCCTTAGCTGTTCTGCTCAGTCTCACCACTGAAGAGGATTGATGGGATTGATGGGTTCATCAAGGTATCTCTCACAACCCCAACTTTCACTGAATATCTTAGGTAAGACACTCTCCTTCCTTACTGACAAAGGGGCTGTTTGCAGTATTCTTCCTGAGTTTGTTTGGTTCCTGTACCCAATCCATGATCTCCGCTGTAGGTGTTGAGGGAAAACCTGTACAACCCCTCCAAACAGGACCCATGCCCTCCTGATCCCAAACCTTTCTTCACCCAAAATTTACTTATACTTCCGAACCCTATTAGGCAGAGATATCCTCCAAAAGTTCAGCTTCTGTTTCACTTCCTCCCTTCTCACTGCCCACTTTTTTGACTCAATCACCCTGTGCTGTCAGTACCACACAACTTCTTCCCCCTCCCTTATCAATCCTATAGTTTGGGATACCACCAGCCCATGCCACTACATGCTATTGATGTCACTCCTGAGCTAATTCATCAGAGTCCCTTCAAACTTTCTGTGCATTCTCCAATATCCAATAGCCCCCAAACATCCACAGGGACTCAAACCTATGATCTCACACCTATTAACCCATGGTTTCTTAAGCCAAAACACACAGTCAGCATTCTTCATTCCCAAGCTGCCATCTGGCAGAAAAGAAGCTTGATCAGTACTCAAGGAATCCCCATCACTAGTGCACCCCTTATCCTCAAACTACTAGAGGCAGCACAACTCTCAAAACAGGTAGCAGTCATTCCCTGCAGGGGACACCAAACATTGTCAGATCCTGTTTCTCAGGGTCATATCTTTGCTGGCACACAGGCCAAGTTGAATGCACCATAAACATATATCCTTCTCATCTTCTCTCCCTTATCCCAAATATCCTGCCACCACCTCAAAATTCACCTGCACACCTACAGTTAATCCATAAATCTGCCTATTTAAACCTCTAACTCTGATCACTACCCACCCCTCTTTACAAACCCTCATGTGCCAACCCAGGCACAATTGCCATCTCTGTGCCAAGACCTCTCCTCGGGGATATTTACCTCCTTCCTCTTTCCCAATTCACCAACTTTCTGGACACACTCCAGGCAAAGATTGGAAGATAGATTTTACACCCCTCCCTCATCATAAGACCTCCAAATATCTTCTTTCCTTTGTCTGCACTTTCTTGGGGTGGATAGAAGCCTTCCCAATGTCTCAGAGACTGCAGACATAGTTATTAAAATTCGTATACAAGAGAGTATCTGCCATTGGCTTACCTCAAACTACCCAAGCAGACAACATATCACCTTTTCTCATTCAGATTACTTGACAGTTATCCTTGAAACTAAACATCATGGGGCTGGGGATTTAGCTCAGCGGCATAAGCGCCTGCCTTGCAAGCAGGCAGTCGTGAGTTCGATCCCTGGTACCGATAAAAAAATGAAAAAGACAAAAAAAAAAAAAAAAAAGAAACTAAACATCAATCAGAATCTACACATACCATACCAACCACAATCCTCATGAAAAGCAGAAAAAGCAAACAGTCTTCTGAAGACACACCTGGCAAAACTCATCCTAGAACTACATCTACCTTGGCCTGAACCTTTTCCCTTAGCACTAATCTGTCTTCAGAGTTGCCACTTCCTTCAGTGTCCACTCTTCTGAGTCCTTTTGAGCTCATGTATGGGTAGCCTCTTCCTGCTTCACAACTTACCTGTCCCACGGAACCTTGCCTGTTTTGCTGATTGTACCCCAATCCTCTCCATTTTTAGACATCTTTTATGACAATATGCCCATCTATGTCTCTCTCTACCAAAAGATAAACCAAAACCAGAACATTCTATAACTCCTGGAGACTTAATATATCTCAAATCCTCTAAAACCACAAGACTTCAACCAAAGTGCATGGGACCTTACCTGGTCAACCTCATGACACCAAGAGTGGGTAAGGTTGCCAGTCTTCCAACAGTGCTCAAGACTGCCAATCTCTCATCTTGGATTCACATCACCCATGTTAAGTGTTGCCCTGACAGTGCTAACCCCAAACCTCCATCCCCAGACTGGTCATCGCACCTTCTGTTCCCCACCCATCTTCAGCTCATGTGATTCTAAATCACAGTATTCTGTGACTCAATACCCTCTTTGCTGTTTTTGTACCACTGGTCTTCGTATTTGCTGAGGCACTTTGGACAGTCTCCCCTAGTGACACCAAGATGACCATAACCCTTCTGTTCCTTGCTAGATTCTTGCATAACCACTGTCCATTGTCTAAAATTATCATGATGGCAAGGGTATTAGCCTTAATATGCCCCTCCTTTCTAATCTTTATACAAATTTCACAGACTTTCTCATGGACCCTTCCCTTTCCTTTCCAAACCATTAGGGACAATTTTCCAGTTCACAAGATTATTAGAAATATAAACTCTTGATTTATGCAAAACGGCCTCTCTTATTGTGAACTGTGCTAGGAGATAAAGGAACATACCTCACCATGGCCAGCGTCCTCACTGACTAAAAACCTCCTCCTCTAGCCCAAAACATTTTTAGTGCTCCACATGGGACTGCAAGACTATTGGGGTCAGGGGCCCAAGTCCTACAAATGTTTGGAAATAACAGGACCCTTGGATCAACTTTTCTTGACACTTTGATCTGCAACACACTAGGTTCCTATAACCCTATTACTTTAATGATTAGGCACTCCTCTTGGCTGATAGACCACACCTGGAGGATGAGACTCTGTAGTAGGGGAACAGACCTGGGAGTTAACTTGAATATAAAAATGATCCCAAACCAAACAAGATACCCATTCTTAAAATTCTCACCTTTAGCTTACCTCTGCCCCTTCCCTCACTATACTTTACGCCTCCACTATTCCTCAATCACTAAATCACACATATGCCCTTATATGGTCTTCACTTCACACAGACTGGACCCAATGCTGGTTCTGTCTTCCACTCAACCAAAACCTGTGGCTTGCCACAGGGGTTCTTTGTTCTTGGGATGGCCATGCCACAGCCCTACACATGTGATCCATTTCCAACTTCAACAGCTTGTCGACACCCTGTAAATATGTATAGCTGCTCCTGCTAGGTCAAACCTAGGAGGGACCCAGGATGCAGCAGGACACAGCATCTGTGCACCAGGGCATTTGCATAGCATGTGTGAATACTGGGTTCCTTCCTGACCACCTGAAAGGGAGATTACCAAGTGCTGAGAAGGTGCTGGCCACACTGCCATACCAATCCCAGGATGACCCTTTCTCCTCGTGCAGTCAGAGCTGGGAGAGTTCAGGGTGAGATCTTCCTGAGGTTGCATAGGAGAATGTATGCAAGTGAACTGCAGTTCCCTTGGCCCCTGTGCAAGAGATCTCGTGTTCCTTCCATGCCTTCTGGGTGTTGGGCACATGGCAACTGGGTAGCTGCACATCTGCAGATGCACAGGTAAGCTGCTTGTCAGGTATTGTGGTGGTGGGGTCAGGAGTTAGTCAGTGATGTGATGCATGCCAACCAGGGGTTGTTTGCATACATTGGGGCTCCTGAGCCAGGCAGGACAAGGGGTTGGCCAAGGAAGGCCCCTGGAGGAACTAACTGCTGGATCCATATTCTTTGAGAGTTTGCTTTCCAGGCAGAGATGGAGAGGGGAGACCCAGAAGAAGGAGGATGGCAACAGCACAGACAGGAGGGAGGCCAGTGTGATGTGTGGTGCATGTCTGTGTGGCTGGTGGGGTGAAGGGAGAAAGACATGGTGCACAGGAGATACTGGAACACAGAGTCCTGGGAATAAGGGCAGCTCTGAGAGATGACGTGGGACAGATGAGAATGCAGGCTGCTAAGTGACTTGGAATACAAGGGGCAAGACAGGACACACAGGGACCTAAGAGGAGGCTTCTGGGGTCATCCAGGTGAGAGGTGGTGGAACTGGCCTAGGATAAGCAGGGGGGCAGGTTTGGAGAGTCAAGGAATCTGATGGGGACCCAGGCTACCTGGGATCATCATGTCAAAAAGCCTGAGTGTTCACCTTGCTCTTTCCTATTTAGGTGCATTCTGATTGCAGGAAGCTACACCAAATTCCCCCACTTTATCCTTGCACTCAAAACCTAGACCAACCCAGTAGCCAGCAATGTCTGCTCCAGCTTACACATGGAATCGGACAGTGTCCCCAGGTTATTTTAGGCCTCTTCCCACCTAAGGTGCAATGGCCGGTGGGGGTCCATGGCATCAGCAGGGGTGCTGGCGCTCTGGTGGGGTAGAGGTAGGGTGGGGGTCCTTGGAAAACCCAGAACCACTGTGTGTGCTGAATGGATGTCTGAGGGGCTGGCAGATGATTTTACTCACAGGCATGGTGCCTCAAGATTGGTGGGCCACTCACTCTCCAGAGGGGATCTGCAGAGTCCCTGGGTGGGGTGCACAGGCCTTCTATCTGCTCTCTAGGCATGGGGCTGGCTTCCCTTGCCCTCAGTGAGCTGGCAAGAATGCTGCAGGAATGCAGCATCCCTGCGTTTGGAGGAGGAGTGATAGAGGGAAGGGGCTGGTACACCAAGAGTCTGTCCCAGGAGCCCAGCCACCACGCTGTGTGTCCTGCACTGGGTCTATTTGACATGTGTTCTCACACTGGCTGCTCTCCAGAAGGACGGCAGAAATGTGTGGATCTGCTGCATGGCTCTGCTCCCTGCTTTGAGTGATTTACATGTTGGGTGTGATCTACTGGGATCCCCTTTTCTGATTTGGGGTGTAAGAGTATCTGCAGCTCAGTGACTCTTCTCTGAGCAGCTCTGATGTGACTCTTCTATGCAGTTAGGTGGGGTCTCCATTTTCGTTATTTTTATTCATCAGTGCACTAATCTTTTCTTTGGGCTTATTTTTTCTTTTCTGTTTGTTTTTTGAGACAGGGTTTTGCTCTGTAATTTAAACTAGCCTTGAACTCACTATGTACCCAAGGCTGGCCTTGAACTCACAGCAATCCTCCTGCCTGAACCT
Source organism: Cavia porcellus (assembly GCF_034190915.1). Taxonomy (NCBI): domain Eukaryota; kingdom Metazoa; phylum Chordata; class Mammalia; order Rodentia; family Caviidae; genus Cavia; species Cavia porcellus. Next base: position 51,900,365 of record NW_026947503.1, on the reverse strand, counting down.
CCAGAGTGCTAGGATGATATGCATGTGCCACCACATACAGCTTTGGCCCTATCCTTTCTCTAAAGTTATACATATTTCTTAGGGCATGATTCTCAGATCTAGGACTTCTATTTGGTTCTTCTTTACACTTTGCACTTTCTGCTTTGATTCTCAAGATCTTTCTTTTATTATTTTATCTTTGAGCATATTTATAATAAATATTTTTCAATGGTCTAGATTGTTTCAGTATCTGAGCAGTCTTTTCCTCTCTCTTTAATCTTGCTTCTTTGCTCTTTATTTTCTTTCCAGTTACCCCAAGGACTTCACAAGGGGCCACATCTGCAGCCCATTTTAAATTCTTGATTGTGAGACAGGGTCTCAGGAAGTCACTAAATTGCAAGGCTAGGCATGAACTTTCAATCCTCTCCCTCAGCTACTGTGACACTGATGGTAGCATGGGAACTTGGTTGCTTAGGTGATCTCCTGGAAGGGGTTACCAGAAGGAGGAACACACCTCTGGGTACATCTGGGTAGATCCTGGTGGGTTGGTCTAGGGGTCTGTGGCCCTGGTACTGTCTTCTGTTGTGATTTTCCGCAGCTCTGCTTCCCAGTCACCTTGAAACAAGCACCTTTGCTCTGTTGCACCCCTTTGCCATGATGGTTTTGTGAGCCAGCCAGTCATGGACTGAGTCCTCAGAACGTGAGATCCCAATGAAATATTTCCTTACTTAAACTGTGGGGGTCAGTACTGTGTCTCAGTGTCTTGGTTACTTTTTTCTTGTTGCTGGGACAAAACACCCAACACCCTGAAATGAAGGAAGGAAAGGTTCATTTGTCTGGTTGTGGAGGTTTCAGTCCAAAATCAGCTAACTCCAGGGCAAGGAGGGTAGCAGGGCACCAAGGATATGCTTCCAGGCAGCAGTCAGCAAAAGCAGCCAGCGTAAAAAGCCAGGAAACAAGACTCTTTACCTCCCCTATACTGCACACAGACCACCCCCACTCTAGGTTGGGTGTAGCGCTCATACCCTCTCCATGCTCTGCTCTTACACATGCTCAGAACATTTACAAATATGCTGGCTCCCTGCAGAGTCTCTTAGGCAACCTTCTTCTAAACTTCTTAAATTGACACAGTATATCCACCATAACACACAGAGGTGAGAAAGCTAATTATGCAGTCTCCCTAAGTGCCAGAGGTGTGTGCCACCATGCCTTGTTGTTTTGGGGTTTTTTCCACTTGACTTTGTCAGGGCTGGGGATCAAATTTAGGGGCTGAGCACTGTAGGCAAGTGCTCTACTCATGAACTACCTCTCCACCCCTGCTTCAAAGTTTCTGTGTACTTCTCCATTAATGTCCATGGAGGATTGCTTCCAGTACACACACATCCATCCTGCCAAAACTACCCAAATGCAGATGCTCTCGTGCCTTATACAAAACGATGCACTGTGTGCTGCCCCCATACACTTTCAATCCCCACTAGATTATTATAATGCCTGAACCAATGCAAATGCTAGGGAAGTAGTTGTTATTCCACATTTTAGGAGGATAAAAAGGAAAGGAATTTGGTCATGGTCAGTTCAGGCACACTTTTTCCCCAAATATTTATGGTCTGGTTAGAGTTGCATCCACATTTTTGAACCCCAGACATGAAGGGGCTACTATATGTAGAAAAACTGGTGATTGAGGAGCACTGTGGTCTTGTATTCCAAGACTTTAAAGGGGTTTTAAAAAAGCACAGAGCCTGAGGCAGCCCACTCAGAGATGGGTGTGGAGGAGTGCAGGAGAGAGAATTAGGAAGAACTCGTGCATCTGGGGACAGCTCCAGCCCATCTCACCAGACCAGTCAGGACAGCCATCCCCTCCATCAAGCCTCACCTTGCCCCTGCGGCTCTGAATACCCTTCAACCTCTGAGGCTGTCTGTTCCTGAGGGTTGGAGGAGGTTGCAGGTGAAGCAGAGAGGGTGGAGCACAGACCTCAGCTAACAGAGCCTGGGAGGTGAGAGGAAAATTAGATGGAGAGCTGCTCCCAAGCCCTGCAGAGCTTCAGATCCTGAAAGCACCCATTCAGGGCCTGGATTGTGCCCCCCAAGGATGCCTGACCTTTGTAATTTTTGGTGTAATCTTATCCCTCTGAGTAGCACGTGTGTTCCCCGGCCTTTCTTGTCTGTCAGTGCAGTTTTGCCCCCACCATCACCTATCCCAGCCCTCATGCCCTGGCTGAGATGCTTTCTTCTGGCCCCCACCACAAGCCCCCAGTGGTTGGCTGACCAGCATCATGCACAGACATACCACACTCAGCCCCAGCTGCCACTGCCCAGGATACCCACCCCCAGTACTGTCAACGCCATTGTCATCCTTCTGTCTTCTCAGACCTAACTCCTTAGGGCCATCTCTGAATCCTCTACCACTCTTCAACAAAGGAGCCACTCCTCAATATCCACAGCTGAAACTCAGCTTTGGTCTCTGGGGTGACCCTCCTCCCCTGCGCCCCTGACCCTCCCCACGTGCAGTCAGAGCATGTGTGAATCCTGGGGCACAGCCGGTCCCTCCCATGCCTTGTACCTTGGTGCCCCTACTCCTGCTTCCCCTGCAAGCTCTCTTGGCATGCTGCCTTTGGACCCCTCACTCTCCTGGATTCTTCTACTGTCACCACACTCAGTCCCATGGCCTGACCTTCTGGGCTACTCCTACCTGAGTTATACTACCTGGTTCCTTGTCTCTGGTGAGTGAAACTCTCCCACCTGGGTTTCTCCAAATGTCACCTTCCTGCCAGGGCCTCCTCGGTCACTTTGTTTAAAATGTCCTCCTTCCCTCCCATGCACACTGCTGTTTGCTCCTTACCGTCTGCCAGTGGAACTTGTCTGGAGATCAGCTTGTCTGGGGGACTTGGGGTTTACTGTTAGCACTGTTGGACCAACAGAAGCATGGGGGCTTGCACCTCTCCACACAGCGGGTACTCTCTCCTGGCCTGCATGTGGAAAACCTGCAGATTGTATGAGCCAGCAGCCCCTTCCTCTAGCCTGTACCTGTGTGTCCTGTAGGGAACCCCTCTGTTCCACCTGGGTACTCTCATGCCTCCACACAGAAGGGGGCCTTGCTGGGTGTGGCTGAGACATGGAGCTGCCAGTCTCCCTTGCCTTCCTGGATTACTGCACTTAGTAGGGTGCAGGCATTGGACAGTGCTCATGAGGATGAAGAAAAAGAGGAGCTACATTGCAATCCAAATATTATATATTATAATCCGAATGCTGTATCCTGTAATCCAAATATTACATATTATAATCCAAATATTGTAATTCCTTTTGCATTCCTCCTCACAATCCCGAAAGGTATATTTTAATTCCACTGTAACTTAATTGGCATCTCAGCAAGTTAACACCAATCTACCACCTCCAATGCAAGTCTTGGTGAGAGTAAAGACACTAAGCCCTAGTCTAAGTTCTGGGCAGCCAAGGAGTCCCAAGTCTGATCCAAGTGAGGATACCCAGACAAAGGCTTTGATGTAAGGTCTCTCTCATGGTGTATTATCTCATGAAGAAACAGTGGTCCAAGGATGACTGACAGTGAGGATGGCAGGAACTACATGAGTAATTTTGTTTTACATGAGTACTTTGAGCCGGCTAGCCAGGTGGGGAGAAAAGCATCTTTTCAATATGCAAGGAGAATGATATGCAGAAGGACCAGTCTGCATAACCCAATGACGGTAGCATTTGAACACTTTTAGGAGGGTTGCTTCGCTCTCTGCTATGCAAACTTTTTTACCCTGGGAGGTCACGGACTTTTATTTAGAGGCTCATACCCAGTGGACATTGCTGGAGCTGACTGGTTCTGCCATCCCACTGTGTTCAACTGTTTAACAGGGAACACAGTGTGAGGAAAATGTCACTTGGCCTTAAAGATTACATATCAGTATCTTGGCTGCCCTTATTTGCCTCGCTTAGAGCCAGTTGAAGGGTGATGGACATACCATAGCCAACTCTGTACATATCAGGGCATGGCAACAAGACTCAGTTGAACTAATGTTGAAGCAATTGTTCTGCATTCAAGCAGAGCTGCTCAAATTGGCTCCTACAGGGGTGTCTAGATAGAGCCCCAGATCTGCCCTTACCAACTGAGAGGCACCAAGGGAACAATCTCCCCTCCTCAACCACAGGCAGTTATCAGGATTGGCAAAGACTTTTCAGGAGCATGGAGACTGTCCCAGGGACCATTTCATCCTGCCATAGCTGTACCACCCGGCACCATGACCTGGAATCAGAAGAACCAAGCCTGGAAACAAGGCCAGGAGAAAACACTGCAGACACTCAGGTGGCTGAGCCACGGGAAGTGCGGATAGGAGGGCGCGTTCTTTCATAATTCACACTCTACTCGGTTTCAGAGTGCATCCCATGAAAGTATATTCCTCTTATGAATGAAACAATAACTTCCTTCTGTGCTCTCTAGAGGCACTAACCTCTGTTTGTTCAGTACTTGCAGTGGATGTGGGAGATGGCAGGGGCCTGGCACACCACAGTGGAGCAGGAGTTTTCTGCCTCTTTTCTGCAGAGACTAAGGGAGCAGAGCCCCTGGCAGCCTCTGAGGCAAGGCATCCCAGACAGACCCTGCTCCCCAGAAGCCAGCCCCTCCCCATCTGGATCCATGTGCTTACCTGTGTCCACATCTGCTATGCTCTGCCACTTGGATGGTGGGGGCCAGGGCTTTGCTTGGGGATGTGACCTGAGAGAGAGGGCCTGACTGTTGCAGCCCCCTCCCTGCCACCCCAGCTGACCACGGGCCTGGGTCAGGTGGGCTCCGCTCCGTCACCACAATGTTTTTCTTCTGGTCTAACCTGTTCCAGCCTCAGAGGTTTGAGATCACTGGGAACTGTAGCTCGGACCAAGTCAGATCTCCTATGGCCTGTGTGGCCATCGGATGCTGATGCACATGAATGATTTCCTCTGGGGGCACAGGGGTTACTGTCACTGCCATCAGGCATGGGAGGATCATGTGGGTAGTGTGGGGCATGTGTGTGTCACGGTACCTCCACATAGTCTGGAGAAAATCTTGCGTAGGTTTCCCAAAACCATCCGAAGAGCTTGTCAGGGACATCCTTCACACTGCACGTGGACAATGAGCTTCTGGCAGGTCAGAGCATCGCCTACCCCAGTCCTCTTATCTGGTCCTTCTTCCTAGAATTTGGTCTGTGCCACCTCTGATTCGACCCTGTCATGCCCAGAATCTGCCCTGTCCTAGGCACAGTTTACGTCCTTGCTCCTGATGTCCCTGAGCTCCAGACCACATCCCTGTTGGTCTCAAACCAGGGGCAGGCAGGTCCAGCTCCTTTTGGTTAGTAAACAATTTCTCATGACCTATCTTTCTATCAAATGTAATAGGAATGAACAAACACTGTAAAAATGGCCATTCTCCCAAAATTGTTATACAGATTTAATGCAATCCCAATCAAAATGCTACTAGCATATTTCACAGGTCTACAGAAATCATTCTAAAAATTCATGTAGAACCAGAAAAGACCTAGAATAGCAAAGGTAATTATGGGTAACACAAAGGCAAGGCAGAAGGCATCACAGTCCCTGACTTAAAGTTACATTACAGAGCTGCTATCATAAAGTCAGCCTGGTACTTCAATAAAAATAGACCTGAAGATCAACGGAATAGATTAGAAGATACATCTATAACTACAAAGACACTCAGCCACGTTATCTTTGACAAAGGGACCAAATACGTTCACTGGAACAAAGACAGCCTCGTTAATAACTGATGCTAGAAAAACTGGCTCTCCATATGCTGTAAACTAAAACTAGACCCTTGCCTATCACCATGTACTAAACTATAGTCAAAATGGATCAGAGATCTCAATATTAAAACAGAAACACTAAATCTGCTACAAGACAGAGTAGGTATAAATCTTGAAGGTAGTGAAGAGAATTCAACAAAAATCAAACAGCATGGGAAGTACTTCCCAGAATCAATAACTGAGATCTCTTCAAAAAGAAATCTCAAAGTTCAAAGAACCATGAATGTTAAAAAAAATCTTAATCAACATTTCCTCAGACAAAGGACTTCTGTCTAGAGCATAAGGTATTTAAAAATCAGACCCTCGAAATACAAAGCCATCCAAAAATGGGCATCTGACATGAATACACACTTCTCAGATGAAGAAATACAAACGGCAAATACAGACATGAAGAAATGCTCAGCATCATTGGTCATTAGAGAAATGCAAATGAAAACCACACTGAGATTCCATCTCACTCACATCCTGAAAGAATGGCCAGGATCAAGAAAACTATCAACAACAAATCCTGGAGAGGCTGTGTGGAAAAGGAACTCTCCTGCACTGTTGCTGGGAGGTGTAGACTGGTGCAACTCTGGGGAGGTCAGATTGGAGGTTTCTCCAAAAGCTGGGATTGGAAGTCCCATTTGAACCAGCTATTCCACTTCTGGGCATATTAAAGAAGAACTGAAAACATGATATCACAGTGATATCTTTGCACCCATGTTCATAGCAGCACAATTTGTAATAGCCAGATATTGGAAACAACCTGAATGCCCATCAACTGATCAATAGATAAAAAGATGAGATACTTTTTTACAGTGGAATCCTACGCAGCTCTAAAGAATGATCACATTGAGATTTTTATAGGTAAATGGATGCAACTGGAGACCATACTCATAAGGGAAATAAATCAAAATCACATAAATACTATATTGTCTCCCTAGTGTAAGAAATGGTAAGATACAAAATCACAGCAAATTCTGTGAAAGGTTAAGAATCTGCTCAAAAGGGAAAACAGTATCATGTCAGGGAAAATGAGGGAAAAAAAGGAAAGAAAAGCACAATATATATAAATTTGTATAAACCCACTTAAGATAACTAAGATGATTGTGCTGCAAGTTCTATTAGTTCTTGGGACAAAACAGTTAACACTCATAGGATTGGATCACTTTTGGCTGTTTATGTCTGGTGATCTGAAGAACTCTTTTGAAGATCCCTATGTAAAATAGTTCCGTTCTTACCACCTTGTTTTGAAGGACTATGTCGTCATTGTTTTAGGTATTTTGCTATTGTTGTCTTTTTTGTTTCTTATTTTCTAGTATTTTGTTGTTTTGCTTTTCCCTTTCATGCAGAAAGATAGGTGTATATGTAAAGGCTTATACATGCCTAGAACTTCTCCCTAACAGTTCATGAGCATCGATTGTATTGCGTGTGATGAAATAAACAGCTACGTTGAAGAAAAAGAGACATTATGGTTTCGATTGCTGATTCCCGATCATCATGCTCTGAAATCCAGTAATGCTTTCATTCTTTGTTCGGAGTGGCTTTAGTCCATTTTGTACTATTTAACTTCAACATACATGACGGTATGACAGCTATTTTGGAGAGAACAAGAGACATTATGGCAGCCATTGTTGATTTTCCTATTGTCTGGTTTTGAAGGCCTAAAATGTCTTCATTCTTAGGTTGTGATCCATTTTATATTATTTTGTTTTGTATGAATTCATTGTGTGTGAAATATAGAAAACTATTTAGAAGAAAGCTACAGATATTATGGTAGCCCACTGGTGATGTCCTGTTGTTTTGCTTGGAAATCTATGCCTCTTAGATTGTTTTCTTCTGATCTGCTTTGTTCTGTTTTATTTTACTGTCTTTAAATTTCTAAAAAATTTTTAAACATTCTTTGCTAGAACCTGCCATTATTCTGATACAAAACAAGATAAACCTCCACACAACAACTACAAGACAAAAACTACAGGCCAATCTCTTTAATGAACATAGATGCAAAATTCCTCAGAAATATCCAGGCAACCTGCTGTGCAATTATCAAAATGATCACATACCTTAATCAAGTTTACATCCCAGGGATAGAAGGATGTTTTGACCTATGAAATCAATAAATGTAATACACTACATAAAGAGATATCAGGAAAAACATCATACCATCATCTCAATAGATGCAGAAAAAGCTTTTGACAAAATCCATCCATTCATATTAAAAACGCTGACGAAAATAGCTATAAAAGGACATTATCTCAATCTGATAAAAGCCATGAGGACAAGCCAACAGCCAGAATCATACTAAATAGAGAGCAACAAATGAGGAAAAGTTCCTCCAAAAGTCTCCAAGCAAAGTCAAAATATAGCAGCAAAATATACAAAAGTCAGTAGTGTTCTTGTAGACCGGTAACGAACCAATTGAGAAATGAATTAAGAAAACAATCCTGTATTCACAATAACATAAAGAAAACCTAAATACTTAGGACTGACCTAACCAAGGAAATGAAAGACTCTACAGTGAAAAGTACAGTACTCTGAACAAAAGGGATCGAAGGGGACACCAGGAAATGGAAAGAGATCCCACTCCTGGGTAAGCAGGGGTGATGTCATCAAAATGGTCGTACATACAACATTTAATGCAACCTCAATGAAAATGCCAACAGAACTCCTCACAGCACTAGAAAGTCATGTGGAATCAGAAGACACCTAGAATAGAAAATCCTGGGCAACAAAGACCAAAGCAAGAGACCTCAGCATGCCAGATTTCAAGGTATATTACAAAGCTACATGGATAGAAAGAGCATGGTAGTGGCATTAGAACAGATCTGTGAATCATTGGAACAGAATAGAAAATGTAGAAATGACCCCACAGGGCCTTGGCACTCAGGAAGCAGGAGGATCCCCACAAGCTTGAGGCCACCCTGGCCTACACAGTCAGGTCGAGGCCAGCCTGAACTGCATAGTGAGAGCCTGTCTCAAAAAAACAAACACAAACAAAAATAAAAACAACTCCGGACAGCTTCAGCCATCTGATGTTTGACAAAGGAGCCAAAAACATTCTGGAGGATGATAGAGTCTTTAGCAAATGGTTCTAGGAAAACTGGCTGTCCATGTGCAGAACATTGAGCCTAGACCTGGGGACATCACCAGGTACTAAACTAAAATCAAAACACACCAGGTACATAAATATTAAAACAGAATCACTTAACATGCTAGAGGACAAAATATGTACAACTCTTGAGGTCAGGGTTGTAGGCAAGGACTTGTTGAACAGAACCTAATGACATGAGAAATAACATCAAGAATTCACAAATGGGATCACGTCAAATTAAAAAGCTTCTTCACACCCAAACAAACAACCAACAGAGTGCTGAGATACCTACAGGATGGCAAAAAAATTCTGCCACCTATGTTCCCAATAGATGACCAATATCTGGCGTATGTAAAATAAGAGAGAAATTAGATCTCCCAAAATCAAAGATCAAATATGGGCAACTGACAGGAATTGACACGTCCCTGAAGAAGAAAGAAACCCAAAGTATACATAAATTAAAGAGCAGGAGAAAAGATAGATAATAGGAAACAGGAATAGAGACCTTTTGCAAATGAGAAGAGGGCCAAGAAGGGAGGGGAAGGTGAGAGGAGCAGGGAGGCAAAGAGAATCAAGATGTGTCCCGCACAGGTACCATCGACCCATGATGGACACAGTCATTATGTATCAGAAACACGCATGACTTCTTTAAAAGGTGTCTGTATTTTGCTTCCAACCTGTCCAGGACCTGAGCGGCACCTGTGCTTTCATTCTTAAAGATCTTTTCGCTGGTCCTCCTGAGGAAAGAGCAGGTTTATCAACCAAATCGTCATCTTTGGCAGGAGCTGCAGAGCCTGGCTGCCAGGGTTAGCAGTTACCCTTGTGTAGACTTTGGGTACTTTTAGGCCCCATCCCCTCTGATGAGGCAGGGAAGGGAGAGGCTGTCCTGAGGTGTCTGTGCCAATAACCTCAACTCTCAAGCTAAACACTCACTCAGCAGGACACCCCCAATACCACAGTGCTCAGCCTGAGCTACCGCCTCTGCTCACGCCAGGTCACTGCATGTCCTGTGGGCACCTCAGTTACTGATGCTTCCAGCATAGGCCAGGCCTGCCCTTCTCCTGTCTAGTGCATGCCCTTTCCTTGATCACGTGTTGCAAAAATACATCACACAAGCAGGCCATAGCAACTGCGTCCTAGCTGGCAACCAAAACAGAACGCTTACATACAAATTCTCTATGCCAAACATCAGAGCTTACTTTGTATTAATTTAAACGACCTTGTTATTGAGTTCAGATTTCATTGGCGCCTTCAGCTTCACTGTTAAACTTGGCAGGCTAAAGGCCCACGTGCCAAAGGTCAACCCAGGGCTGTGCTAGGGGAAGGGGTACAACCTTGAAGAGGTGTGGCCTAGTGAGAGATTTTGCTTCTTTCCATGAGTGGGGTGGTTTCTCTCTGCCACATAGGCCCACCATGATGTGCTGTTTGCCAAGGGCCAAAGCAGTAAGAACAACAGTGTGATGAACCCTGGACTGGAACCTTGCAAACTGAGCCAGTGGATATCGTTTCTATATAACATCATTACCCTACACATTTGCTATATTAGAAAACAGCTAATGAGGTAACCAATTCACATTTCTAAAATTAAACAGAAAAGGAATTGAGAAGGGAACCAAACCGATACGCCACAAAACAAGACACAGGCAATAATGGAGGAAATGAACAAAACTAATAAAGACATAAGACGTGAGACGCAAAGGTCACAGTAAATAAAAATCAATGGAATAAAGTACGAAAGTCAAAGTCAGAGATTGAAGAATGGTAACAAAATGGGATCCAACTCTATGCTGTCACTGTGCAGATTAGAGTCTACACTAGGAATAAGTGGAAAGTGAAAGGACAGAAAATACCGAAGAACACACCACTGAACAAATCTAATAGGAGAATTCTAGCCCGAAAATTCAATCATAAATATATTAACCACCAACCAGAGCAATAAAAAAAAGAACTGGAATAAAACTCTACAGTGGTTAGACCTCAGAGATATCCACTGTGCACCATTCAGGAGCGCCAACATAGGATTTTGTCCCAATTTTACATGAAACATGCCGTAAGGCCCATATGTGAGGTCATGCTCAGGATATTGTTGAAATCCCAAGTCATACAAAGTATCTTCTCTGACCACAGGGGTGCAGGACCCAGAAGTTGCGCAGTGTTTGAAAGCTTTGACTTCACAGGAAGTATCTTCTCTAAGCAGGTGGAATGACAGGAGATGTTTCTAACCAAGGCACAAGAGGAAAACAAAAGAACTGTGCTGAAACTAAGTAACACACTTGGAAAGGCTGGGCTCCTGGGCTCCTGGGCTCCTGGGCTCCTGGGCTCCTGGGCTCCTGGGCTCCTGGGCTCCTGGGCTCCTGGGCTCCTGGGCTCCTGGGCTCCTGGGCTCCTGGGCTCCTGGGCTCCTGGGCTCCTGGGCTCCTGGGCTCCTGGGCTCCTGGGCTCCTGGGCTCCTGGGCTCCTGGGCTCCTGGGCTCCTGGGCTCCTGGGCTCCTGGGCTCCTGGGCTCCTGGGCTCCTGGGCTCCTGGGCTCCTGGGCTCCTGGGCTCCTGGGCTCCTGGGCTCCTGGGCTCCTGGGCTCCTGGGCTCCTGGGCTCCTGGGCTCCTGGGCTCCTGGGCTCCTGGGCTCCTGGGCTCCTGGGCTCCTGGGCTCCTGGGCTCCTGGGCTCCTGGGCTCCTGGGCTCCTGGGCTCCTGGGCTCCTGGGCTCCTGGGCTCCTGGGCTCCTGGGCTCCTGGGCTCCTGGGCTCCTGGGCTCCTGGGCTCCTGGGCTCCTGGGCTCCTGGGCTCCTGGGCTCCTGGGCTCCTGGGCTCCTGGGCTCCTGGGCTCCTGGGCTCCTGGGCTCCTGGGCTCCTGGGCTCCTGGGCTCCTGGGCTCCTGGGCTCCTGGGCTCCTGTCAGTGTCAGCGTCAGTGATGGTAGGAGCCCAGGAGCCCAGGAGCCCAGAAACCCAGGAGCCCAGGAGCCCAGGAGCCCAGGAGCCCAGGAGCCCAGGAGCCCAGGAGCCCAGGAGCCCAGGAGCCCAGGAGCCCAGGAGCCCAGGCATGACTTTGTACTTGGCAAGTCTACACTGCAGAGGAAAGTCTTCGTGTTCCCTTGTACCACTAGACTGTGCTTTCTTGGCTTGTGCCTCAGAGGTGAGGAGTGTTCCCTGGGCTGAATCACATAGTCAGAGGTGGCTGGATCCTAGTAGCTGCCCTTCCCTGGTGAGGATGGAGACAGCCAGTGCTGGTTTGTCTGGGCATTAGCATTTGGAGGAAACTTAAATATTTGTACATAGCTTGTTTATATTTACATCTCTTTTCCCTACTTTGTCAATTTATTCAATAATTTTAATTATATCGATATGGACTCACGAGTTTTTGTGGTATTGATTTGGTGGCTCACTGAGCAGCATTGTGTGCAGAGGCCTTGAAGGCCAGCTTCCTCCTAACTTTGCCCCCTTGAGAAGCAGGAAGGCCAAGGTTAGAGGCCGGCTTGGGTGGGTGGTTTGAGGCAGCCTTGCTTCTCACATCCCTGGGCTCCCCAAGGCCCTGTCTCCTCACATTGAAGACATGCTCAGTACCCTAACTGTGGCTATAAGTTCTGGGTGCACCCATAGCTTCCCTTGGCTTGGCCCCTTGTTGAACCGGAAGCTGTTACCATCACTAAGCCTGAGCTCTAGCCAGGCTTTACCTTGGATAAGGGCTGAGCTTTACCTTGGAGAAAGGCCATCTGCTGTTCCAGACTTGGGTCAGAGCACTGGGCATGTAGGTGGCTGTGGCAGAGGCAGCTGTGATTGAAGTTCCAGAAGGGAAAAGAGCCTGGGTGACATTAGAAGCTGCCTGGGAGCTGTCCAAGATGCCTGAGGTCGTGTTTGTGAGACAGGATCCCCAAAGGCTGCCTGTGCTGGGCTACAGGAGGCTGGCTGACCTGAAACAGGAGGTGGGGCCAGGCCTAGAGCTGGAGCTGCCAGGCCCAGAAACGGAGACCATGGGTAGAGGTGGCTGCTCCGTGCTGCTGCCCATCAGCGGCCCCCAGGGTGGGCAGGGTGCTAGAGGAACACTAAGAGCGCCGTTTATGTGGGGGCGCACCAACGCTCAAGCTCTGTCCTAGCCAGGAAGAGGCTGCCCTCTTGCTGCCCCTGGTCCGTGCCACATTCAGCTGTGCAGATGGGAAGGAGATCCCACTGGTGCCAGGGGGAGGCGCCGGAAAAAGAGAATTGTGTGGGGCTGCCACATATGCGGAGGTCGGCCCAAAGGTGGGCCACACCTGGGGACCAGAGCCCATGGCTATGGCTATGCTGCCACTGGGCGGTGCCACAGTCATCTGCACAGATGGGAAGGAGTTCCCACTGGTGCCAGCCGGAGCCCCCTGGGAAAGATCAGGTGGAGGTGTGGTATCCATAGGCTCTACACCAGTGTCAGTCCCTGACTGGGGAGCAGAGGATGTGCCTGTGGCTGTACTGCCACTCGGTGGTGCCATAGACATCTGTGCAGATGAAAAGGAGTTCCCACTGGTGCCAGTGGGTGCACCCTGGGGAAGAGGATCAGGTGGAGGTGTGGTATCCATTGGTTCTCCACCAGTGTCAGTCCCTGTCTGCAGAGCAGAGGATGTGCCTGTGGCTGTGCTGCCCCTGGGTGGTGCCATAGACATCTGTACAGATGGAAAGGAGTTCCCACTGGTGCCAGCAGGAGCCCCCTGGGGAAGAGGATCAGCTGGAGGTGTGGTATCCATAGGTTCTACTCCGGTGTCAGTCCCTGTCTGGGGAGCAGAGGATGTGCCTGTGGCTGTGCTGCCACTGGGTGGTGCCACAGTCACCTGTGCAGAGGGGAAGTAGTTCACATTGGTGCCAGTGGGAGGCCCAGGAATAAGAGAATTGTGTGGGGGTGTGATATATATAGGTGTTGCCCCAAAGCTGTGCCCCATCTGGGGCCCAGAGCCCATGGCTATAGCTGTACTGCCACTGGGCGGTGCCACACTAATCTGTGTAGATGGGAAGGAGTTCCCACTGGTGCCAGTGGGAGGCCCCGGAAGAGGAGCATTGTGTGGGGGTGTGACGTATATAGAGGACGGCCCAAAGCTGGGCACCACCTGGGGACCAGAGCCCATGGCTATAGCTGTACTGCCACTGGGCGGTGCCACAGTCATCTGTGGAGATGGGAAGAAGTTCCCACTGGTGCCAGTGGGAGGCCCCAGAGGAGGAGCATTGTGTGGGGGTGTGACGTATATAGAGGACGGCCCAAAGCTGGGCACCACCTGGGGACCAGAGCCCATGGCTATAGCTGTACTGCCACTGGGCGGTGCCACAGTCATCTGTGTAGATGGGAAGGAGTTCCCACTGGTGTTAGTGGGAGGCCCCGGAGGAGGAGCATTGTGTGGAGGTATGACGTATATGGAGGACGGCCCAAAGCTAGGCATCACCTGGGGACCAGAGCCCACGGCTATGACTGTACTGCCACTGGGCGGTGCCACAGTCATCTGTGCAGATGAAAAGGAGTTCCCACTGGTGCCATTGGGAGGTGCCGGAAGAAGAGAATTGTGTGGGGCTGTCACATATGTAGAGGTCGGCCCAAAGCTGGGCACCACCTGGGGACCAGATCCCATGGCTATGGCTGTACTGCCACTGGGCGGTGCCACAGTCATCTGTGTAGATGGGAAGGAGTTCCCACTGGTGCCAGTGGGAGGCGCCGGAAGAAGAGAATTGTGTGGGGCTGTCACATATGTAGAGGTCGGCCCAAAGCTGGGCACCACCTGGGGACCAGATCCCATGGCTATAGCTGTACTGCCACTGGGCGGTGCCACAGTCATCTGTGTAGATGCGAAGGAGTTCCCACTGGTGTGAGCGGGAGCCCCCTGGGAAAGAGGATCAGGTGGGGGTGTGGTATCCATAGGTTCTACACCAGTGTCAGCCCCTGACTGGGGAGCAGAGGATGTGCCTGTGGCTGTGCTGCCACTGGATGGTGCCACAGTCATCTGTGCAGATGGGAAGGAGCTCCCATTGGTGCCAGCGCGTGTACCCCGGGGAAGAGGATCAGGTGGGGGTGTCGTATCCATATGTTCTACACCAGTGTCAGTTCCTGACTGGGCACCGGAGCCCATGGCTATGGCTGTGCTGCCAAGGGGCAGTGTCACAGTTGGCTGTGCAGAGAGGAGGGAGCTGCCACTGGTGTCAGGGGCTAGAGGCCCAGAAAGGAAAGGATCAGGTGGAGGTGTGATGTCCATTGGAAGCTCTATTCTGTTAGTGTCTGTGTGTACAGCAGAGGCTGTAGCTGTGGCTGGAGATGTCAGTGTCTTCCCAGAGCCCAGGAAGGGCTTCTCCTTTCTGTTCTTACTCTTCCCTGCAGGCACAGTGGATGGAGGTCCAGTCCCTGGGGCAGCCATGGGAGCAGAGCCCAAAGGCTCCATGCATTTGTTATCTTTGGGGGCCTTCTTTCTGTTCTTACCTTTCCCTGCTGGAATGGTGTCTGGAGGAGCAGTCCCTGGGGCAGCCACGGGAGCAGAGCCTAAAGGCTCCCTGCTTGTCTTCTCTTTGGGGGCCTTCTTTCTGTTCTTACCTTTCCCTGCTGGAATGGTGTCTGGAGGAGCAGTCCCTGGGGCAGCCAGGGGAGCAGGAGAGAAAAGCCCTGAGAGGTCAAAGACCTCAGGGGACTTGTCCCTTTTGTTCTTAACCTTCCCCACTGGATTGGTGTCTGGAAGATCAGTCTCTGAGGAAGCCAGGGGAGCACAGCAGAAAAGCCCTGAGAGGTCAAAGACCTCAGGGGACTTGTCCCTTTTGATCTTAACCTTCCCCACTGGATTGGTGTGTGGAACATCAGTCCCTGGGGCAGCCAGGGGAGCAGAGCCTAAAGGCTCCCTGCTTGTCTTCTCTTTGGGGGCCTTCTTTCTGTTCTTACCTTTCCCTGCTGGAATGGTGTCTGGAGGAGCAGTCCCTGGGGCAGCCAGGGGAGCAGGAGAGAAAAGCCCTGAGAGGTCAAAGACCTCAGGGGACTTGTCCCTTTTGTTCTTAACCTTCCCCACTGGATTGGTGTCTGGAAGATCAGTCTCTGAGGAAGCCAGGGGAGCACAGCAGAAAAGCCCTGAGAGGTCAAAGACCTCAGGGGACTTGTCCCTTTTGATCTTAACCTTCCCCACTGGATTGGTGTGTGGAACATCAGTCCCTGGGGCAGCCAGGGGAGCAGAGCCTAAAGGCTCCCTGCTTGTCTTCTCTTTGGGGGCCTTCTTTCTGTTCTTACCTTTCCCTGCTGGAATGGTGTCTGGAGGAGCAGTCCCTGGGGCAGCCAGGGGAGCAGGAGAGAAAAGCCCTGAGAGGTCAAAGACCTCAGGGGACTTGTCCCTTTTGTTCTTAACCTTCCCCACTGGATTGGTGTCTGGAAGATCAGTCTCTGAGGAAGCCAGGGGAGCACAGCAGAAAAGCCCTGAGAGGTCAAAGACCTCAGGGGACTTGTCCCTTTTGATCTTAACCTTCCCCACTGGATTGGTGTGTGGAACATCAGTCCCTGGGGCAGCCAGGGGAGCAGAGCAGGAAGGCTCTGTGGGGTCAAAGACCTCAGGGGCCTTCTCCCTTTTGTTCTTACCCTTCCCTGTTGGAATGGTGTCTGGAGGAGCAGTCCCTGGGGCAACCAGGGGAGCAGAGCAGGAAAGTTGTGTGGGGTCCAAGACCTCAGGGGCCTTCTCCCTTTGTTTCTTACTCTTCTGTGTTGGAATAGTGTCTGGAGGAGCAGTCCCTGGGGCAGCCAGGGGAGCAGAGCAGGAAAGCTGTGTGGGGTCAAAGACCTCAGGGGCCTTCTCCCTTTTTTTCTTACCTGTCATAACCTTCCCTGTTGGAATGGTGTCTGGACGAGCTGTCCCTGGGGAAGCCAGGGGAGCAGAGTAGAAAAGCTGTGTGGGGTCAAAGACTTCAGGGGCCTTCTCCCTTTTCTTCTTACCTGTCATAACCTTCCCTGTTGGAATGGTGTCTGGACGAGCTGTCCCTGGAGTAGCCAGGGGAGCAGAGCAGAAAAGCTGTGTGGGGTCAAAGACCTCAGGGGCCTTCTCCCTTTTCCTCTTACCTGTCATAACCTTCCCTGTTGGAATGGTGTGTGGAGGAGCTGTCCCTGGGGCAGCCAGGGGAGCAGAGCAGGAAGGCTCTGTGGCATCAAAGATCTTAGGGGCCCTTTCTGTTCTTAGGGCCCTCTTTCTTTTCTTACCTTTCCCTGCAGGGATCATGGGTGGATCAGTGCCTGGCAGAGGCTGGGAAGCAGAGCAGGAAGGCTGAGGGCTACTGGTGAGGGTGGAGTCCTGCTGTTTTCTGTGGTTACTCTCCCCCGCAGAGATCAAGGGTTCAGGAGCAGTACCTGTGGCAGGCAGGGGAGGAGGGCAGACAGGCTGTGTGGTGCTGCTGATGTCTAGGGCCTGCAACTTACCCATCAGCCTGGCATTCAGAAGTTGGAATGCTGCCTCCTTCTCCTGATCTATGTGCTCCGCGGTGATCTTATAGCTTAGTTCTGGAGGTGGTGGCAGCCTGAGGGGTGGCCCTTGGCGAGGCCTCAGGAGAGGGATCTTTCTTCTTCCTAGGCCAGCACCCTCTGGTGTCATCTCGTGTTCCTTTCTGGTTTCTTCATGTCTGGATGGTGTGTCTGCCACCACCTGGTTCCCGGTCTTGCGGGGAACTTGGGGGGCCGAACACGGTTGCTGGAGGCTGTCCGGCCTGGCCGCCTTCAGATCTTTGGCAGAGCCCGGGGGCGGCCTGGTGTGCGAAGGGGCTGCAGCTCTCCTGCGCTGTCCCGGCAGCCCCCCGGTGGAGCTGTAGGAGCTGCTGATGGCATCTCGCTTGGTGGAGCTCACACAGGAGGGCTGGGGGGAGGGGGCAGCTGGAGCTCTGGCGCTCTGCCTGCGGTGGTTTGTGCTCAGAGGCCCAGGCCTGGGGACATAAGGCACCTGGCCTCGCCGGCCTACCACGGGCCTGAAGGCGGACGGGGGCCTCGCAGCCTCCTGGGCGGCCCTCCTCTGCTGAGCCTCCTGCTTCAAGAGCCAAATGCCCGAGCACTCCCTGCGGGAGGACCTACGGCTGCTGCTGCGGCGTGTCTGAAAATCCTCTGCGGGAAGCACTGGCTTCCCCAGAAGAGAGCCTACCTGTTGGCCCATGGGCCCCAAGGGCCGCAAGGGCCGCAAGAGCCTCAAGGGCCAAAAGGGCCAAAAGGGCCTGCAGGTAGGGGAACAGTGCTCCGGACACTCTTGCCCAGAGCACTGAGGTCAAGCCCGGGATGCCTGATGCCTGATGCCAGACGTCAGGACCGGATCCGCGGGCACACTGGCTAAGCGGGATGCGCCCACCCAGGGCTCTGGGCAGGTGCCGAGAGGGGCACACAAAGGTGGGCCCTTGGGGCAAGTTCCTGCCCCCACGGGCAGGGAGCAGGGCTGCGGGGCAAAGCTAGCCCCGCCGCACTGCTCCCCGGAACTATTGGGGAACGGGGGGTACTTCTATCCCAGACCTTGGCAGAGCGCACTGCTTGAAGCAGCCAACTGCTCTGTGGCCTGAACCGCAATGCTTTGTTGCTGGGACGCGGCTTCGCAGCTCGAGACCAAAAACCGCCCCGCAGGCGGGTGCTCAGGCCCGCGTGCCCGCGTGCACAAACGGTCAAAAGCCGCGCGGCGCGTTTGCAACATTTTGTAACTTTCCCGGGAGGGCGGTCCCTCTGCCTCTCTGCAGCAAGATGGGGACAGGAGCCCGCGACCCTGAGGGATTGCCACTGCTTGCAAACAGGCTGCAGGTTTCCCGCCCTCCTACCCGGGCTGAGGGGGACAGCTAAGGGGAAATGAGCTGCTGCAGTCCCTTGAGGGCCCTGATGCAGAGCCCTGGGGCTGTCACCTGTGGGCCCTGATCCTAGGAGGATGGACTAGGGGAGCAGGGTTCCTGCCTGAGCCCCGCCTGGGACACTTGAAAGCTTTGGCATCAGGCTTTTGCATCTTCCTGCTCTTGCCCTGTGTGTGAACTGAAGAGGAGAGTAAACAGCCTCTGGTATCCAAACAAGGTAGCATTCCTTTCCTCCTCTTTGATTCCTGAAGTTACACCCTGCCTGTTCCTGCCTTTTACCCTCAACCTGAAGGAAATCCCTTCGTGTATTTCTGTAGCAAGCTTTCTAGTAACAGATTCCCTTGCGTTTTTCTCCCCTCCTTTAACCTTCCTATTTATTTTCATATGGGCCCCAGAACTTACATGACACACACACACAGTACCTGGAGGGACCTTTTCTTGCGGCCCTGCAAGGTGTTCTCTCAGTCTCTTGTGGCTGGTGTGTTTTCCATGGGAAGTTTTAAATTGACATTTCCTTGTATTGGGCCTGTTATTTTCTCTGAGTATTTTCCAGGTTGTCTTTATGCTTGTGTACTGAGTTGAGCGTGTCTTGGGTGAGACTTTTCCCAGCATCTTAGATGTGTTTTCCATGAATTGTGACCTATCTCCCACTTTTTCCTGTATCTCTCTTGTTCCTCAACTCCTCCTTTACCCATGAGGATGGTAAGATGTTAAAATGTTTTATGTTGCTTTGCATGTCTCTAAGACTCTTAATTATTTTGTTCTTTTTTTCTTTCTCTTTGTTTTTAGATTGGCATTTTAATGCCCCGCAGAGTCTTGGACTCTTGTTCTTTTTCTGATGGAAGCTTATTTATTTCCATTAAATGAATTCCATTGATGTCATATTCCATTCATGTCAAGGGTATTGGCCTTTCTCTCTCTCTCTCTCTCTCTCTCTCTCTCTCTCTCTCTCTCTCTCTTTCTCTCTCTCTGTCTATGAGAATGGTTGTTTTTAGTGTTGTAGGGGAAACTGAGCCAACAGTAACCAGGTGCTCAGGAGAAGAAAGGAAATTTAGTGGTCTCCAGGGGAGTCATCCTCAAAGTCTGAGGTGGTGATTGCAGAGAGCTTGTCTTTTTTATAGAGTGGCAAACAGAGGTTGCAGGGAAGAGTTTCAAGCTTTTAGCTGAAGGTTGTGGTACAATGGCTATCTTGTGGTGAACATAGTTGTGTGTGGCAAAGTTGTCAGCACATTCCCAGGGCTTTCAGTTGCATGAAATCATACGATTTAGCTGAGTTCAGTGGCTGAGTACAGAATGGCTTTACCTTTACTGAACAAAGTGTCTATGGTTTGATCAGGCTTTCTGCTTCCATGGTACATGTTTTCCATGATCCTTCCTTTATGTGGGTTGTTTCAGGGCTGGATATTGCCCTTTCCCTTGAGGATTGGTCGGATTGTCTTAATTTTCTATATGTACTATTGCTTAGTTTTAGATAGTGCCCTGGACAGTTTGCTGGTTGATTTAGGAGACTCTGGTTCCTATTAAAATCCTCAGGCAAGTAATGGTTTCTCTTGTTCTGTTGTTCTGCAAAGCTGTCAAGGCAGCAGGGTCAGACTGCATCCTGCATTTGCTTTGCAGGGTCCAGGTTGTGCTCAGGCCACAGTGCCCCACCCCCAGCCCCGGTGGTCTACTAGATGCCTGGTGGTTGATAGCTCAGTCACTTCCCAAAGCCTTTGCCTTGCTTCTTTGGAACTATTCTGTGCAAGCCGCTCACTGTGAGTCTAGACCTTGTGCTGCCTCTTACACAGACTTCAACGATTACTTTCTGCAGCTCTCTTCTCTTTAAAATGCCATTTACATTTTCCTGCTACAAGAGGAGAACTTCCCCATGGCAGGTCAACCCTGAGGCCATCAGCAACAGGAAAAGAGTACAAACATAGTGGCAATTTCCCTCATTTTCTTCATACAGCAGAAGTCACTGCCTGTTCCTTTGTGGGCATAGGTCATTTGTTGGGGCTTTAGGTCCGTCTGCCACTCCTGAGGCTGCTGGACAACTTTGCAACCGGTGAGGGAAAAAAACCACAAAAGTGGGGTGGGGATGACTCTTGCAGCCTCAGATGCATCCCCCATCCCCACCCCGATCCGAAGTCCACATTTCTCTGGATACAAACAAGGATTGGGGTCCAGTATTTATTCTTTCAGTGATTACTGGAATTGATTTTCCCTAGACAAAGCAAGAAGACACAGTAGGAGAAATGCAACGTTACGGGCTGTTGTTCTCCTTTGGATTCCAGTCCCCATTTGCCTAGTACTGCATGCTTGCAGCATTTTGAAGTACCACAGTGCTTTCTGTCTGTGTCTGGTTGCAGTTGTTTTTTGTGTGGGGGAGAAGTTATCTGGGGCTTCCCACCTTTCCCTAACAAAGTTCTATGGCTACTAAATTAATTGAAAAGAAATGTATTTGCATTGTTACCTCTGACAGAGTTCCTCTTCTTCTTAGTGACAGAATACTTTTGAATTGTAGGAATCGTATGGCCTGGTTTTTATCCATTGCAACAGTAACGTTTATATTGCTTCTACATCTTGATTGTTACGGAAAGTGTTGCTGTGAACATGGGAGCGCAGATCGTTTCACTCCTGGTTTCTGTTGTTTTTGGAGAAGAGCCCAGAAAGGTTAGTGAAGTAGACCAATCACAGAAGGACAAATACTACACAATTTTCTTTATATGAGATGCTTAAAATACAGCAACCTTTCAAGGAGGCAGTAGAATGGTGATTTCCAGGGTCTGAGGATGAGGGGCATGTGAGTTGCTGGGCATTTGGTATCAAAGATGTAGGAATTCTATACTTCTGTTTACAACAGTGTGCCTATAGGCAATAAAACTGTAACAAATGTGCTTAGAAATTTTGTAGAAGTGCAGATTTCTATCTGGAAGATAGAAATTTCTAGTGCTGGACCCTAACATTGTCTATCATAATGAAAAGCAGCCTTAGGCAGTTTTGAATGACAACAAAAGATTTAAGGCTATAAAACTAAAGGATTGATTCCCTGAATAAATATCAAAGTCTATAATCAGGCAATTTCCAAGAAATGAAAGCTAGAATTATTTCACAACAAAGGAATTTAATGAGTATCGCACAAAATGTGTGCATGTAAGTGCGCATGAGAGATGTGTATATCTATTTTACTATAATCCTAGTATATTTAGATGTTCTAACTTTCCTATAAATCTAAAGTCACCTTGTTTGTAATTTTCTTTATTGTTCTATAATTTTGTGAGTGGAGGTATTATTGGTAATAAACCAGGAAACAGTCGTGGTTTTTGATGCAGCCTTCCTTGCTATTTCCTTTAGGTGTTTCATTCCTTGACTTAAAGAAACTGAACAGTAGAAGAAAGAACACTGGGTGGCAGATGGGGCCACAATGAAGTACAGGAGGAGGTGTCCCTGCGAGGTCAGCATCAGCCCCAGATCACCCTACGGGCCGCTCTTGGTATGAAATCCGCTTGAATTAGTGATAGGTTTCACTCATGGGGAGCCTGCCAGACCTCACGTGGTGCCTGCCCAACATGGTGCTGGACCCTAACATGACAGCGTGTCCCTCTAATATTGATTTCTGTGTTCCTCTTCTGAGCTCCAGTTGACCTTTTTGCTTTTTGTGCATGTGCCAGCATCTCCCCCATCAGCTGTCAGTAGGTCTTTCTGTCCGCCTCTTCACACACCATCCCCTGTCAAACCTAATGAAAGCCCCATGGCTTCTTTGTCTGCCTCAGAGGGATCTTGCACTCTTTGGCAGCTCTCCCATGCCCACTGATAAGGCCTTTTTTCTTTTCTGCCTTTGTTTCTCTACTGAACCAAAAAAGCCCCAACAATTAACATGCTCAGCTCTGGACAAATAACAAGTCTCATCCAGTGCAGGTGAATGCAGTCAAGAACATTGTTTTCATTGCACAGCATTCGTGCTTAAGGAGTGTGAGCAAGGCAGAAGAATATGGTGCATTATATCGTATCTCTCCCTCCTCTTGATATAGAAATAGAAACAAAAGGGCCAGGGATTCAGCTCAGTGGCATGAGTGCCTGCCTGGCAAGCGTGAGGTTGTAAGTTCCATTTCCAGTACCAAAAATAAATACAATAAAAAGCAAGAAAGAAAAGAAATAGAAATTCAGTGAACGTGTATCTTGGTGTCTTTCCTCGCTTACCAACTTTTCTCCAAACAATCTCTGATGTCATATGTTCTTTCTTGTATGCATTTCGTATTCTGTTAAGTAAGATGTATGCGGAGGGAGGGTAGCACAAGGCTCCCACCCCTCACCCCAGCTGTGGGTGTAGCGGGCAGCTTGTGGATAGTTCTCAGCGCAGGTCTTAATGGAGAGACGCATTCTTGGCAGGGCCTGCAGGGCTTGTTATGACAGAGTGCGGAATGGGACTGTGCCAAGGGAATCGGGCTTCAGGAAAGGGGCCAGGTTTATACTGGTCACAGGTCTCCTTCTAAGGCTACATGCTCAGCCTCTAAAGTCACCTCCAGAAGCCAGGGAAATTTCCTGAGAGCCCTGGGTGAGGGCCAGTGGACTGCTCCCTTGGGAGGTAGGGTCCCCTGGCATTCTCATCTCCAGAGCACATACATGGGACAGTAAGAGCCAGATGCTGTCTTAGTGTACCCTTGGATGCTTCCTGGGGCAGTGGTAGATACTTGGAGTCAGTGGAAGGGAGGTGCTCCGTCCACTGGCAAAAATGGTTGGGCTCCCTGAGTGCATCCTCCCTAGTGCAGAGTGAAGGAAATGCAGCCTTTCCTTCCCTTGTGATCAATCTGCTCATCCTTGACCACTCATGGAAACAGCTGGCGTTTTCTCCCTCCCTAGATACTATGTTCCCTACTCCAGAAATAGTATGGTTGGATCATAAGCTCCCAGCCTTGTCATACTGGTTTGTTTTCACTTGGTAATAGACCTTTTTTTTGTAGTCATGCAGTTTTCAACTCCTCCGTGCCTCCCTATCTTGATCTGCCCTGCCCCAGCTCAGCAGGTAACACTTCATTTATAGCAGTCACGAAGTAGTGAATGAGTGAGGTACAGAAATAAATGAAGTGGATCGTGTAACACGTGGTCATTTCTTTGATTTTTATTCACAGAGAGAATGAACTCTAAGACACCAAGAACGATGGTGTGAAACATTGTGTGACAATCTATGAAAACAGTGGTGTGGTTTCTTGGATAAGTGCATTTTGAAGTTTCTGGAGGAAATAAAAACTACATTTTCTATTTTAATGGATTAGAATGCTTTTTATGTTCTTGGTTTTCGTCAAGAAATTCATTGAAAGTAGGACCGTTTTGACATGTTTCTGTCTATGTATTTAGGGTTAGTGATATCCAACCAGAAGTACTGTTTGTTTTGTAATCTTGTATGCACTAAGAATAGCCATTATGATCATTTAACAGCAAAGGGAACTGTTTTTTGGATCAAACTTCTGACCACCTGCATTCCAGGCAGGCGCTTATACCACTGAGCTAAATCCCCAGGGCTGAAGAGCATGTTAATAATTTAACTAAAATGTCTGGGGGTTTAGCTCGGTGGTGTAAGCACCTGCCTGCCAAGTGTGAGGTTGTGAGTTTGATCCTCAGTTCCAAACAAAACAAAACAAAACAAAACCACTTGAAAATCCCTTCTTTAATCATTTTTTATTTGATTTTACACTTGTTTCAGGGCGTAGGGAACCACTGGCTCAGTTGTGATCATGTGACATTCAGTGTCAGATACTACTGGTATTGCAAGACATCACCTTTATAAAGTTAAAATTTATTAGAAATGCTTGCTTGTCTTACAAAACATTTACACAAGTTACTCACAATCTAAGCATATTGAACTCAGATTGTTCACGAGCATCTCCAGTATCAGACTTTTCTTTTCTTCTTCTCTTCTTATTCTTCTTACCCGTTCTCCTCCTCCTTCTCCTTCTTTGTTTCCTCCCCCGGTGCTTCCCCTGCTTCTTCTTTACTCTGGTTGCCAGTTTCTTAAATACACCCTATGTGAACCTTATTGTAGAGCTTTTAAAACATTGTTCACATACAGACTTGATAAAAATGTAGTTTATAGAAAACCATCTGCAAACCTGAAATGAAAATAATACACTTACTATAAATATATTAAACTGATAAATTGTTAGGAATCATTTTAATTTAATCCATCATGTGACAATGAAATATTAGGTGGGTTAATTTTCTTTCATGTGGTACCAGATACAGACCTAAAGAAACCACAGTCTGACAGAGTTGCTCATTTTAGAGGTGCAGATTGGCACACAACACAGGACTTTAACACCATAGTAAAGGTAATAAAGTTTAATTAACTGTGAATCAGCACATGAACTATTCCATTAAAGAAAGAGAAAGTACAGAAGTTACCAAATCGGAAGAGCTTGGATTTCTCTTCTAAATAACTATAAAACACTTGCTTACGATGCTGGCTGAAAGGTTTGGCCCAGACAGGACACTGTAGCCAGGAAAGCCACAACCGGAAGCAGGAAGCCCCATCTTGCCCTGCCCCTAGGAAGTTACCTGTGACGCCATCTTCCCGCCCCTGGGAATTTACATATGGCGCCAAACCTAGGACCAATGGGCTACCTGTGTATCCCTAATGCCCGCCTTAGGTTCCACCCCAAACCGAGGCTATTTACAGGGCCCCACGCCACGTGTCCGCCGGAGAGATCGCCGGACGCCAGCGGTGGGGTGCCGGTCATCTCTCTCTGTGTTCTCAGAATAAAGGCCGCTTTTTATTTTATATTTCTCATCTTTTGTTAATATTTTTCATCTTTTGGAAATAACTCTATCATTTGGTGAGGTCTGGCCAACCTATCCGCTTATCGGCAAGCCTTGGCCTCAGCAAGGAACATTTGACCCCTGCATTCTCAGGAACTTGTACGATTTTTGTCAAGCTGGCAACAAGTTATTAGAACTCCCTTATGTCCAAGCCTTTCTTATTCTGAGAACACGCCCATCTCTCATTAAGTCTTGTGCTCCCGCTGAGATACTTTTAGCTAAGTCTACTGCGCCGCAAACTTTTCCGTCCTGCCCTCCGTTGTTTTCCCGGCCACTGCCTGCCTACCACCAAACTCGTTCCCTGCCGTTACCTCCCGCCGGACCGCTCTCTCCTCCCCCATGCCTGATTCTCTCAGCAGCTCTAATCCCTCTCCGTTGCAGATACCTCCCGCTGTGCGATCATCTCCCTCTCCAATTTCCAGGACCCATAACTCTCCCAGCAGCTCTAATCCCTCTGTGTTGCAGTTATCTCCGGATGTTCCATCCTCTCCCCCTCCTTCTCCTGGGACCCATATCTCTCCCAGCGGCTCTGATCCCTCTGTTAACGCTTCCTCGCAGTCTCCGACTTCCTCTCCTGAGAATTCTGTATCCCCTACAGCATTCTCACTGCCCGCCCACCATACTAGGTCTCGGTTGCTATGTCCTTCCAGCAGGTCGCGTGATTGTTCCAGCTTGCGCGGGGAACAGTCGCCATGTTGCAACCCTCTGCCACGTGGCATGGCACCGCCATGTTCTGGAGGACCACATGGCGACAAGGTGCCGCCATGTTTCGGGTCATGTGACAGGGTGCCGCCATGTTTTGGGTCACGTGACAGGGCGCCGCCATGTTTCCAGGACCCTCACTGTCAACAGGCGTCTCCTTGTGGCTCCTCTTGTGAACTACAACAGCCGCCCTGTTGCAGTGCACATGATGCTTCATTGTGCTGCCAACAGCAGTCCTCTCACTGCAAGGCACACAGTGAGACGCCATCTGCTCATGTTTCCCAGGGTGACCGGCAGCAGCTCTGTAGCCGTTCTACAGATGATTCCTCACATGCGCCTACTGGAAGGATAGCTGCTCAATGGCCCTCTGCTCCAGAATCTCCTCAGGCTCTGCTACTGCTTTGGGAGCAAGCTGGCCCCAAGGGACCTGTTAACATCCATATGCCTTTTTCCCTTTCTGATCTATCTCAGATTACCCTTAAATTAGGTAGCCTCTCTGTTGACCCACAGAATTATATCAGGCAATTTAAATTTATTACTAATTGTTATGATTTACAGTTTAAGGACATTTATAATGACTCTGGGCCTATAGCTGTGCCAGAGCAGGACAAGCATACTAACTATAACAAACTTTTAAAACAGGTCCAGGAAGCTAATCAAAACCCAGCTGTGTTCCTAAATTGGTTTTCTAATCCTCGCGCCCTGCAAGCAGTTCCAGCTTCGCGTGCTGTGTCAGGCCGCCTCCCAGCCCCTCCCCCATGCGCCGTCCCAGCCCCTCCCTCCCTTGTGCGCCGTCGTCGCCACTGCCACCTTACACGTTTCTGGGGGCAGTCCGAGCCCGCCCCTGCGCGCTACATCCCAGCGCTTGCCCCACCCACTGGGCGTGCTCTGCCAGAGCGCCGAGAAACAGCAGCTCAGCGGCTCTGCTCAGGCATGCTTTTTTTTACTATTTGGCTCCGCTCAAAAGATGCTTTTTTATTACAATTCTCAAACCATTTAATCAAGGTTATTGGCCACCTGATAATTTTACCAGCCTTGTTTATCAATCAAAGCCTTCACCAGTCTCTTATTTAACAACTAAGGTTATAAATTCCTTTTTGCTGGGAACCACTAGCTCTATTTCAAGACAAGGGTTTTCTTCAAAGTTTTATTTTATTTGTCTTGGTTCATACTACTGCAAATAACAACTTTAAAAGTAAATGTGTTCAGAATTTAACAGTATTAGATCAGTTTTGATAGATTTATTCATAAGATTGCTAAACCTTTACTGCAAAATGTTTCCATTAAAGCCTTGTTTGGCAAACTAAAGCTTTGTTAATTCTACGTGTCACCTTAAGAAAAGCGATATGCCATCCAGATAAAGCCTGCTCTCTAATCCAAAATGCCAATATTAAATTCCTGCATACTTACTTAATTCTACTATAGTCCAAATCCCAAACAAAAAGGCAAAACTTGACCTTCAAACCTTAGAGAGATCTTAATATGGTTTTTCATATTTTTAACACTTGTGACAGTTGGAGTTCTGAGACAGGTAAACCTACACAAGGTGGAGCTGCCTGGCCCCTCCATGGACCACGCTCAAATGCAGCAGAAGACATTGGCCACAAAATGCCCCATCCTGGCATTCTTTGAGATCTTACTCCAGGGCTACTGGACTGTCCTAGCCACCAGAGAGTGGGTAAGCCATCCTAAGTTCTAGCTCTCATAGGAAATGTCAACACTGCCAGATTCGTCACCGACAGAAAATCGCTGCTAAAGACTGAGAAGACTCAGGGCCAGCAGCCCCCTTTGTGGGTGTCCATCTCGGATTCCAAGTCACACTAAAACTCTCAGGTAAGACATTCTCTATATTTGTGGACATAGAGGCCATATATACAGAGTTCTTCCTGAGTTTTCAGGCTGCTATATTAAGTCTTCAATCTCTATGACAGGGTATTGATGGTCAACCTATGCCATTTACAAACAGGGCCTATTTTGTGCAGGTCCCAGTCCTAAATCTTAAAATGCCTTTTATACAGGCTGACTTAGACACACTGAGGCCTCAACAGCTCCTACCTGTTGTTGCTGGTGGACCCTTCCTCAGTGATATAGACCACCCCCCCCTCCTATCTTATTCACCAATTTCTCAGGTACCCTGGTCAAGACTGACAGATACATTTTTATCTTCTCACTTGGTTTATACTTTTTCAGGATACATAAAAGCCTTTCTCGTACTTGCTCAAGTTCTGTTACAGCAAATCATTCCAAGGACTACAACCAGGTTACAGCAACCCATGCCTAAATCAAAATTGCTTGACTGCCATCCTGGTTTCACATCACTCAGGCTAAGAGGTGCCCTTCCAGCCCTAAATCTGATCATTCTGAGTGGTCATCTCATCTCCTGTCGCCTACCTGTCTCCGTCTCACAAAGGCCTCGAAGCCACAGTTAACAGGCTAAGTCATGTTTTGTTATCCACTTTGGTTCCTAATTTCTTACATTCTATTAATGATCATTTTTACAGCAGGACTCTAACAGTATTGCCTACAGACTCCAATGTCATGCATACCAGAGACAAGCCTCACCAACCTACCGTCTTAACTTTTATGCTTTCAGATGGGGGAGTAATCACCTCTCATAACTCCACTCCTCCTAACCCCACGTTTAATTTTCAGAATTCTGCCTTACTGTGGAAATGTTTCTACCTCAACATGGTCCTGATAGAATGATATGTCTAAATCAAAGGCACCTTTCCCTCTACCTCACCTGGGTCCTTAAATATGACAGTGCCATGTCTCCTCATAACATTTTGTCTCTTTGTTTTTCCAGTCTGACATACATGCATTCACCAGTGAAGTTGTCCTGGCTAAAACACCCGGCAGCAGCGTCTACCTGGGCATCAACCTTCATCCCGTCGACTCCCCTAGGCTCCAGTACAGCGCCCTTTGCCAGCAGGAAGTAGTTAAAGAGAGAAATCTTCGCCCCTTTTCATAATAATAACCATAAGACGGGATATGAAAGGTTTTGGCCCAGATAGGACACTGTAGCCAGGAAAGCCACAACTGGAAGCAGGAAGCCCCATCTTGCCCTGCCCCTAGGAAGTTACCTGTGATGCCATCTTCCCGCCCCTGGGAATTTACATATGGCGCCAAACCTAGGACCAATGGGCTACCTGTGTATCCCTAATGCCCGCCTTAGGTTCCACCCCAAACGAGGCTATTTACAGGCCCCCACGCCACGTGTCTGCCGGAGAGATCGCCGGACGCCAGCGGTGGGGTGCCGGTCATCTCTCTCCGTGTTCTCAGAATAAAGGCCGCTTTTTATTTTATATTTCTCATCTTTTGTTAATATTTTTCATCTTTTGGAAATAACTCTATCACTCAGTATCAGGGCACATAGATATATAAAAAAAATTAACGACTCTAGGCGAAAAAAAATCAACATCAGTACAGTAACTCTACAGCATTTAAGCAACTTGCTTTCAACCATAAATAGATTATCCAGGCAAAATCAATAACAGAATAATTGAGATCAATTGTACTTCACTTTTTTTTCAGTGTTGGGGATTGAACTCAGGACCTTCACACTGAGCTACATTCTTATTTATCTATTCATTTGTTTATTAAGTTTTAATGTACGCACTAAATTTTTAAAATGTCCTTCTGCCTGCCTCAGTTTACCAATGTGCTGCTATCACAGATATGCAGCAGCACACTTAAGTTCAAGAATTCTCTAGGCAAATTAACTATAACAAGCATTTATGAAACATCTACCCAAAAGCAGACTAATACACATTTTTCTCTCTACACAATATCACCTTATGCTGCCAAAGTATAACAATATAAGATGATTGAAATTGAATCAAGTATCTCTCCTAACTACAATGTGAAACTAGAAATGGCAAACAGGAAAAATGAAAAATTCATTACCAAAACTTATTTACTTTTTTCTTGTGCTATGACAACATTCCTGACACCCAGAGTTAAGGAAGAATAGGTTTATTTAGCTTACAGTTTGTGGGAGTTTCAGCCTACAATCAGCAGGCTGCAGGGCATAGTGGCATGGTGAGTGGCAAGAGCTGAAGGTGGAAGAGGACAGAAAAACAACAAGAGCAAAAAATGGGGAGAGCAGGTCAGTTTTCCCTCATGTTGTGTGCAGGCTACTTGCCCTAGGGTGGGTGCAGCACTCAAGCCATCTCTGTGGGCTCCTCTTGCACAGACTGAGAGTGTTAGCAAAGTGAGAACCCAAGACCCCCTGCTGAGTTGTTCAAATAGACTTCTAAACTTCTTCAGTCAACACAGTGTGTCAATAATTACACTCCTCAAAAGACCCTCATGGATCAAAGAAATAAAATCAGAAATTGAAAAATATGTTAAACAAAAACAGAAACACAGCATACTAAATTTTAAAGAACATAGCAGAAAACAGTTCTTAGAAAAAAAGTTATACTACTGACAAACACCATTAAGAAAAAAAGAAGAGAAAAACAGCTCAAGAAAACATCCCCACTAGAAAATAATAACCTAAGATCAAATGTAGCATGACAAAATAGTCAAGGTAAGACCATAAATAAATAACCATAAAAACAATAGAAAACATCAGCAGAGCTGAGTCCTTTTTAAAGATAATCAACACCAGAAAAGCTTACATTAGGTTAACCTAAAAAGATGGAGAAGATGCAAATAAAATCAGAAATTAAAGAGAGGACAATCTATCTAACAACAGAGACATACAAAAGATCATGACTATTAAAACCAGTTCCTATAGAAATAAATTATGTAACTTAGAAATAATAAACTCCTAGAAATCAATTAACTTATAAGACTGAACCATGAAAGTATAAAACCTGACTAGATCATTAAGAAACAAGGGGACTGAATCAGTAATCAAAAAACGCCCAAAAGAAGAAAGTCCTGACCCAGGTGGCTTCAGTAGTGAATTCTAAAGTATGCTTAGAGAAGAATTAATACAAACTTTTCCTGACCTACCAAAAACTAAGAGAAGGGCTCACTTCCATACTCATTCCTTATGGCTAGTATTACATTGCCATCAAACCCAAATAAGAGAATAATAAGAAAATTAAGCCAATGTCTCTAAAATCATGAACAAAGCAGGATGCTACTTTACCAGACCTACTCAACACTGTACAGAAAAATCTTCGCCAGAACAAACAGCCTACATGAAAAGTGAAAAGAGTACATTTCCTGGCAAGGATATAGAGAAATGAAAATGACAGCACACTGTTGCAAAGTTAAATTGGTAGCATCATTATGAGAAAAAAATAAAGAAGTTCCTAAGTAAACTAAAAATGAAACTACTCTGTGCTGAGAAGAGCCTTATCAGGTATACACCTAAAGAAAATGAAATAGCCATCTCCTAAAGAGATTTACACCAAATATATGTTATAGCATTTTCCACAATAGTCAACATATGAAAGAATGTAAGTGTGGGTGGGCAGGTGAATGAATAAAGACATTATAATGGATGGATGGATAGATTATATATATATATATCACATTTTCACATGCAACGGAATATTATTGAATCTTAAAAAGAAATTACTTTTGCCATTTGAGACAACATGATAAACATAAATCAATTTATGCTAAATGATAAAGCATACACACAAAGATAAATACTGCATAATCTAAACAATAGTCATACTTAAAGTGGCAGAGAGTAGAATGGTGGTTTCAGAGCCCTGGAGAAGGGAAGACCAAGAAAAGCTCAGTGCTAATGTTCAGGGCACTGATGTGACTTCAGTTAATAACAATGTATTTTCTACTTGAAATGTTTTAAGAGAGACCTGAAGATCTATGTTTTTTCATTACAAAAACAAAAAGGTATCTACATGGCCAGACAGATATGTTACAGTGATTATAACTGTCATTTCACAATATATATGCATATCCCAACATCACAGTTTAGGCCTAAGTACAGCTATGTATAGTTTAACAGGTGTATATAGCTTGTAATTTCTCAATTATATGTAAACTGAGCTGAGAAAGTGCTAATGTACTTAAATGACATTTTATGGGGGAAAATCATTAAGAATGATCTATGGAATGTACTTTAATCATTTAGTTGAACTTGAGTTATAAAAATAATAAAGTTCATGTTGAAATAGTACAGTTATTGCATTCAATGATTTTAAGGTAATTTTCTAATATCTAGAAGTAGGAAAAATAAATGAGATTTTTGAGTTTTTTAAATTTGAAAAGAAATAGAATTCTAACTGTGCAATGAACATATCTAAGGATTTACAGACCGAGCAGTGAGAAATTTTTCTGGATTCTACAAGAATATGCATTTTGATACATTTGAAGCGAGGCACAGAATGTACTAGGATAGAATTTAAATCGTCCTAGACTAAAGCAAAGGGACAAAAGAAATGAGAACATGCATCCCAATATTAAGCAATAATGTTTGAGTTGGGGAGCTGGGTGGGGAATAAACTTTGAGAAAGTACAAGTGGCAGCTTCCTGTTTAGTTTAATTACTAACAATATTGCTGCTTAAAATAGCACCAGCTGTGAAATCTTGGTAAAGGCCTTAAGCAAACAAGTTCATTTCTTTTGTTTTTCTTTTGAAACGACATAATAGTTGTATAGGCCTGAGAGAAAGTAATTAAAGTCAGTGAAGAAATTAAAAATGAGAAAATATTAGGTTAGTAAGAGTCCTCTACCAAGAAACCACTGGCCTGGAAACAAAGTGGGGGAAAAAATGTTAGTTTTAATTACACTGCAGGCTTTGATCTAATGGATTTTCTTTCAGGCTCTACTGAATGGAACAACTGTAATCTTGCTTATTATGGCATGCATGCATGCATGTGTGTGTGTGTGTGTGTTTGTGTGTGTGTGTGTGTGTGTATATATAAAAGACAGCTCACTTGTGTACAGATGAATATACAGTTCTACCAAAATTTCATGCATCTGACAAATGACTGAATCACCAGCTTTTATTTTTCATAGTTAAATTTTGACATGTCATCCAATTTATGTAATATTTTATTTCTTTCCACTCCTTAGATTTACCTTGAGTATACATCAGGTGTCATATCTACCTTTAAATATGAATGCTCTTTCACTAAAATCTAAAGACCTTAGCCTAGTGTAAAGTTTACCACATTTCTATTCAGTTTATCCTCACAGATGATTAAGTGAATTTGCATTAACTCCTTTGTAACCAGAATTGCATCAGGGTCCCAGCCCACCCCTCTATGTTTTACCTGGGCACACTCCCCTACAGTTCTCCATGTATTACTAATGCGTAACTGGGAATCACTGTTTCTTCTGTTTTTGGTATCAGATTTGCTAGAATCTTCATTTAGTTTCCACCTTCCATAAAACAGTACAAAAAATAAATTCTTTATATGTGACAAATCACCGTCTTCTAATTTCTCATCTGCAATTCATTCTTAAACAGGTTTAGGCCTGTTTAAGAGAACAGACATGGTTTCGCTCACTCTTTGAATGAGAAAGCCGTGATTCAAAGGTATTAAGTAACATTACTGCTTTTAACCAGATAAAATGTACAATATTTGAGATTAAGGATCCAGTATGAGTAAAATATAGTCACTTGCTGAAAACAATTTAGGACATTTTCTTAAATTCCAAACTTTACCCTTGTTTCATATTCAATCTAAGTACCTTTTACCTCTTTACAAATGTCATTTCTTTATATGTTCTTCTTTCCCTTTATCTTAGCTAAATAATGTTTGATGTCTCATTCTTCCCATTGTGTCAATGAATTATATCTATCACAAACAAATGGATTACAAACATATATTTTTTGAATACAAACAAACCAAATAACATATAAATCAAATAAATCCATCAAATAACAGACAACAAATCAATAAAAACAGACCAGTGTGATGATTTTACAAGCACTAATTTTTTAGTCTATCCCATTGCTTTTGCCAATCAGGGACATAGTAAATTCACCAGTAGAACCTTTTGAAGAGATGATCACTGTGGGTAAACTGCAAAGTATTGAAATGTATGATTTGCAGTTCTAGAAGATCGAAAGCCCAATGTCAAGATACTAGCAAATTCAAATGGTGGGTCAATAAGTAGCAAAGTAAAAAGCCTCTCTGAGGGAAACAGCTCAGATGCTGGAATATAGCATCTTGGAGGAGACTAGATGGAAAGAGATGGAAAAACTAAAGTGAAAAAAATGGAAGAAAGAAAAGAAAAGAAAATGTAGACAGAAGGCTGTAGCCAGATGTGCTTTCACCAGAGCTGGTCTCACTGTGTGCAAAATGCCACTGGAATCTGAAGATGCGTGGCCTCAGTGGAATTGGGGCTTGGTGGGAGGACAAGGTCATGAAGAGGAGCAGTGGACCAGAGTACTGCACCAGCTCATGGAAGTACCAAGG
Organism: Cavia porcellus; assembly: GCF_034190915.1. NCBI lineage: Eukaryota > Metazoa > Chordata > Mammalia > Rodentia > Caviidae > Cavia > Cavia porcellus. The sequence continues at coordinate 51,865,900 of NW_026947503.1, read as the reverse complement.
ACCACCACTATCCACTTATCTGGAAGAAACCAGAAGCATGACAAGAGGAAGAAACAAAAGGAAATCTCCAGCCTGCAACCCAAACAGGCCTGGTCCAGGAGAGGTAAACACAGAAGAGATTAGGGGTTGCACACCTGAAGTTTCTCTAGAAACAGCATCTGACATAAAGAAATATCTTCATGAAAATATAAAAGAAACAGAAATACAAATACTAGTAAAAAAAGATGTAAGAAAAATAATGAAAGAAATGCTAAACACATCTCAAGAAGACACGGATGGAAGAATGGAGGAGCATAGAAAAAGGAGCATAGATAAATGAAGAAAATTTAAAAAAAACCTAGTTACATGAAACAGATTCAAAGTGATACCAGGAAATTAAAAACTTCATTGAAATCTGACAAAACTTCTTGAAAGAAACTAGTGATAGACTATCAAACTTTGAAGACAAGTTTGCAACTTGTGATTGTGGAAGGAAAGATCTCTTAAAAATAACAAGGAACCAAGAAGTAACAATATAGCGGCTAGAAGATGACAAAAGGATCTATAACATAAGAATAAAAAAGTGCGTGAAGAAGCAGGGGTAAACATAAATGAAATAAAAAGGCTATTTAGAGAAATAATTAAAGAAAATTTCCCAAGCATAGGAAAAGGAAATTATATTCAGACATGTGAGGCTTACAGACTCCAGCCAGCTATAACCCAAATAGGTCTATACCCAGACATATAATAGTCAAGATCCCAGAAATTCAACACAAGAACAGAATATTAAAAGCTGTCAGAGAAAAGAAACAGATCACCTATAAAGGAAAACCCATCAGAATCAAACAGACTTCTTGAATCAAACTATCAAATCAAGAAGAGCTTGGAGTACAATATTCCAAGCCATAAAAGAAAATAACATCCAACCCAGATTGATGTACCCTGAAAAACTCTCTCTCAAAATTATTGAGAAACAAGGTGCTTCTATGATAAAGAACTGGGGGAGTTCATGACCGCCAATTCAACCTTATAGAAAATACTGAAGGACATTCTAGAGAGAGAGAAAAAAGCCCATGGCTTCAGGAACAGCAGCAGAGAGGGCTCACTGAACAGGGCAGACACTGGAAAGAAGGGGAAAAGTAGACAAACAAAAACAGAAAAAAACGCATGGCATGAATGAGGCAGAGAATGTTGGACAAAATTGCTCACATGGCTGGCCTTGATCACTAACAAAAAGAAATACAGGCAGGATGGATCAGGAGACAGGGTCCATCAAGATGTTCTATAGAAGAAACATAGTTAACCTGAAAGAGGGTTTATGGACTGAAAGTGAAAAATGAGAAAATAATGTTATATGTGACAGGGAACCAGAAAAAAGTAGGGGTAGCTCCCCCTTCAGCTACTGATTGGATGGAAAGACATAACATAATGGAGAACTACTCAGCTATCAGGAAGAAAAACCTTGAGGCTCTTGTAGGTAAATGGATACAACTTGAAATCAATCTCAGGGGTAAAAGGGTTCAGAACCACTTAGATAAAAGCAGGTTGCCTCCCTAATCTAAAAACTAAAGGAGTTAGTGGGATACAAAATGTACAATGCACCCTGTGAAAGTGAAAGGGGTGGAATTGTCTAAAAAGGGCAGGCAGAGAATATTGTCAATCTTGTATCAGGATTTGAAGTCCATATTGTTTTCATTGCTCTGTTTAGTTTGGTTACATTCTGTTCCAGTTTGTCTACCTGTACTAGATTTGATGGCATGGACAGCTACTCCAAAGATAGCAGGATATACTATGGTAACCATTTTAACTTTCTATTAACCTAATCTGAAGCCCTGGGTTGAATCTGTTTTGTTTGATCGCTGTATTCTTGACTGATTTTATTTGAATCTGTTATGTTTGAAAGCATTAAGTCTGAGAGTATAGGCAACTACTTTGAAGACAGTAAGATTCACTGTGATACCCATTCTGGTTTGACTATTACCTTCTTTTGAATTCCTATAATGTGTCCAATGTTTTGTTTTTATTGATTTTGTTCTGTACTTCTATGTTCAATTTTATTGTGCCTGATGATATGGGCAATTCTATTGAAAATAACAAGAGACATCACGGTAACCATTGTAGATCACCTTGCAGTTTGGTTTTACGTCACGTACTATGCCAATCTTTTTGTTTTGACTGACCCCATTTTGTTTTTTCTCATTTGGTTTAATTCCCTTCAAAATAAAAATTAAAAAATACTAGAAAATTCAGTGTCAATAGAGGGAGACTTTTCAAATGTTGGTGGGAACAAATAAATTTTTCTCAAGCTTTTTCTATAATGCCACAAATTCCATTCTTTGGAGCAGAATTGCATGACTTACTCATATACCAAAGTCCAAATCCTGAACACCAGCACTGCTGGGTTCAGTTATCAACATATGAATGGAGTGTGGGAAGTGGGAAGACAAATGTTCACATCATACCAGAGGACAGATAATGTGATGAGATCTGATTGGTTTGGTCAGAATTTCTTCCAACTTTTCTGGGGTGTTCTCCTGGATGATGAAGGCTAGAAATGAAAAGCCATTTTGAAAGGGAAAGCTTGAATTTCCCTAACATTAGTGTTGCTAGGGATTCAGATATGCTTTAGGTTTCCCTCCTGAGATGAATTCACACCAGATTGGAGTTTGGAACCTTGTTGACTTGGGAGAAATGATGGAGACTCATGGTGTAGGTGTGAAACTAGCTGTTCATCATGCATCCAACACTGAACCATCTGTGTTCTGATACTAGACTGCAGTGGAGGTAGGATATTCCTGCAGCCTATAAGTGAAGTATACTTATTATTCCCCAGCTTCCAAGTATTATCCAGGGTAGGTGGAGTATGGAGTCACCTGGGATAGTGTCATGTTTCTATCTCACTGTGGCCAAGACAAATGTATTCCAAGTGATCTTAAAATATATAGAAGAGTCATGGCTTTTATGGTGATAGATGAGCCTAAATTTAGTAGCCTCTGCTGTGTGATCCATAGAGCCAGCCTTTTTGAGAAAAATACCAGAGCTGAAATGGGCATTGTCCTTGCTGTCCAAAAGTCTTCTGGTGGGGTGGCAGTAGTAATCATAACAAATTTAGGGGCCTCTGTGATACTATTAAGGTGAGTTGATGAAACAGCAACCAAACATCATAAAATAGAAACTCAGATTGCCATGCTAGAAGCAGCAGGCTGATGTGGACAAGCGAACAGAGATTAAAAAAGTAAGGAAAGGCCTGTGGTGTGAAGGTGTTTACGCTCTCTGCTGTTTTGTGAATGAAGAAACTTCCTGGTGCTCTCTTCAAATACTGTATAATCGTTATTATATGCAGCAACAAATGATTTTCTTCCTGACTATTAAAGTAGTAAAACAAAAACTACAAAAAAAAAAAAAAAATCAACACAGACAGTGGAAACCCATGGTAGGGTAGTAAGCAGCAGAGAAAACAGACTCACTGAGAGACACACAGAAATACAACAGTGTGAGGAAGACGAGAAGGAATAAAGAGTCTCAAATCTGAATCAAACCTCATAGAGAGAGTAAAGTAAAAACTTCAGTGAAGAAGAAGGCTGTGGGTTCTGGTGCTTTTGCCCAGAGCCAGACTTACTGTGAGAGGAGAGCTGTTGTAACTTGGGAACACGTGGTCTCATCTGAACTCACGTCATCTCATTTCATCAAACTGAGGAGGTAAGATCTTCCAACAGACTCAGCAAACAGACTCAGAGCCCCAAAACCAGCTACATCTGGAAGATATCTCAGATGTGATCATCACCCGGGTGTATAAATGCCACCAATAAAGCAACATGTTATAGGCAACTAACAAGTATCACTCCAGGAATTCAACTAAAAAAGAAAAGAAATGAGAAGACACTTATTTAACCAAGATAAATTTATCTTGTTTAAAGATAAATTTAAACAAGTTCAGACACGCAGTCCACCAAAGGCAAACCTGGAGGGTAAAGAGGTTGGAAAATCTGAAAGCCCCCTATTAGCTTATCCAAAGTGGTAATAAAGCAATTGAATGAGGTTCTGGAAAAAATGAAATCAGAAATAATCTCTCAAATACCTATAGAGATTATTAAAATACACATCATGCGTAGTGATGTTAGAGTAGACACAGACAAAATATAGACGAGCTTAAGCAAATTATGGAAGCAGAACATAGGAAACAAATGGGATCCATAAGAAGATTCAAGCAGATATCCAGGAGAACAAAAAGTACATTGAAAGTATTCAAATCAGATTAGACCAATGTGGGTACAGGATCTCAGACACTGAAGACAGGCTTGCAGTTAGTGGCCAGGAAAAGAAACATAATAAGTACCACAAATCCATGAACTCCAACAGAAGAATTAACCAGGAAAGGCAAACTATTAGAGGGAAAGCAATAAAGAAAAAATTGGAAGCCAATAATAGGAAAATAACATGACAAGGACAAGTCAATGCATATCAGTTTTAACCATTAATACTAATGGTCTCAGTTCACAAGTCAAGAGACACCGACTTGTAGAATGGATCAAGAAGCAAGATCTAACAATAAGCTAAAAAAGAAACACATTCAATTAAAAAAGAAATTCATAGACTGAAACTGAAAGGGTGGAAAACAGCGCTCCATGCAACAGGAATTCAATGAAAAGCAGGGATTGCTATTCTATTTGCAGATAAAATGAATTTCAAGCCAACACTGATTGAGAGAGATAAGGAAGCCTACTATATCCTGGTAAAAGGAATAATCTATGAGGAAGAGATAACAATCATACATATATACGCAACAAATTTTAGTGTACTCAATTATAAAAAAGTTATTAATGGACATGATAAATCAAATGTCTTAATACAATCGTATTTGTTGACCTAAGAACCCTGCTGTCACAGACAGATCAACTGAACAAAAAAAATCAATAATGACATATTAGAACTAAACCAAACTCTTGAGGAAATGGACTTAGTAGATATCTATAGAGTGTTCTACCCCACAACATCAGAATACACATTATTCTCAGCTGCACATGGGACATTCTCCAAAATAGATCATATACTGGTTCATAGAAAATGCTTAAGTAAATACAAAGGAATTGGAATTATTCTGTGCATACTATCAGGCCAAAGTACAATGAAATTGAAATCCATGCCAAAGGAAACCACAAGAATTTCATAAACACATGGAAATTAAATAGCACCCTACAGATCAATCAGATCACAGATGAAATTAAAGAAGAAATTAAACAATTTTCACAGTCGAATGATATTGACAATAATCTTACCAGAACTTGTGGAAGACAATAAGAGCAGTCTTAATAGGGAAATTTATGGCAGTAAATATCTGTATCAGGAAAAGAGAGCAAGTTCATATAAACAACTTAATGTTGAACCTCAAGCTTAGGTAGAATGAACAAAAAAAGTGAAAATGGCCATACTTCCAAAATGGTTATACAGATAAATGCAATCCCAATCAAAATTCCAACAGGATATATTACAGAATTAGAGAAACAATCATAAAATTTCATCCGGAATCAGAAGAGATCTAAAATAGCAAAGATAATCCTCAGCAACAAAGACAAATGGGCATCACAATCCCTGACTTGAAGTTATACTATAGGGCTACTGTTATAATGTGGTACTGGAAAACAACGGACCTGAAGATCAGTGGACTAGATTAGAAGATGCAGAGACCACCCACAGAGTGAAGAGAGAACCCACAGTGTTGGAGAAAATGTTTGCCAACTGTTCCTCAGATAAAGAATTATTGTTGAGAATGTATAAAGAATTCAAAAATATCAGTTCTCCCAGATTTAAAGACCCAGTCCAAAAATGGGCATCTCAAATGAATATACACTTCTCAGATTAAGAAGTGCAAACACCAAATAAACATGTGAAAAAATGTTCAACAGCACTGGTCATTCGAGAGATGAAAATTAAAACAACACTGAAATTTCACCTCACCCCAGGAACAATGGCTATTATTAAGAAATAAAACAATATCAAATGTTGGAGAGGCTGTGGGGGAAAAGAAACTCTTCTCCACTGTTAGTGGGAAAGCAGATTTGTGCAAGCACCTTGAAAATCAGTGTGGGGAGTCTTCAAAATCTAGGATTGGAGGTTCCATTTAACACAGCAATACCCCTTCTGGGTATCTTCCCAAAAGAATTTAAAACATCACGACACAGTGATATATGTGCACCCATGTTTATAGCAGCACAGTTTATAATAGCTGGATCTTAGACACAACCTAAATGCCCATTGACTGAGGAATGGATAAAAAAGATGTAGTATTTCTATAGAATGCAATACTACACAGCCATAAAGAATGTTAAACTGGACACTTTTATAGGCAAATGAGTGCATTTTGAGAACACACTTATTAGTGAAATAAATGACATGCATGTGTAAACATGGTATTTTTTCTTTAGCATGACAAGCTGAAAGAAAAAAATGCATATGTGTATGTATATGTATGTAAAAATAGTTGAGAAGGTTAAAAAAGAAGCATAATGGCCTGCTTTATCATCCACATGGTGTGTTTAGAAGCAAATTCAGTGCCTCATGGAACACCTCTGTAGGCTCTGCCTTCCCTTCCTCACCTCATCCCAGTCTTTTGTCCCAGAGAGAATGATCTCAACCAAAGCAATGACTCAGGTTATACCTGCCTTTACTTTAACTAACCACTGTGAGCCATTCTGAGTTAACTTTTGGATGTCTTAAGACATTACTAAAGTGGTATACACTTTAGGTGTTTTTGTATGTGGATATCCAGTTGTTCCAGTATTTTTATTGCAGGTACAATCCTTTCTCCATTTAACTGCTTTTGCATCTTTGACAGAAATCCATTGTCTGTTATATGGGTATCTGTTTTGGGAGTTCATATTGGTACCTTGGTGGTTTATCTGTCTTGATATCAGTGCCATTTTGTCATGATTGTTGTAACTTTGTGATAAGTCATGGAACTGGGGAGTGTGGGAGTTCTAATTCTTTTCCTTTATCAAAGTTTTTTAGACTATTCTGAGTTTTTGTATCTCTACAAAATGTAAGTATCAAAATGTAAGTTTTATGAAAAATGATGCTGATATTTTGATAAGGAATTCTGTTTTCTGATCTGTATCATTTTCTTCTGTTTGTTTCTGGTTTATTCTGTCTTTTACTTCTAATTTCTCAAGGAAAGATATGGGGATATTTCATAACTTTCTTCTTTTCTAACAAATGTACTTAGTGTTAAAACAAAGGTAATGGAAACGAAAAACGTTTCTCCATGTAGCCTCCATGTACTGTGCTGGATCCAAGTATTCCTGTTCTCATTCACAGTCTTCCCTTTCTGTACAGTGAATGAAAGCTGTAAATTGATGCTCTCAGGAAAGGTACATTTACCCTTTTTGGGGGGCTCCAATGCTTCTCTATCTTCAAAGACAACCAATAACCCTTTTCACTGGAACACTCATGCAGTAAACATTCATGACTCTTCTTTGCAATAGAATCTGAGGATGTAGATAAGTTATTGGCCATGGAGTAAGATTAATGTAAAGATGAAATAAAGGAGAAATTCTCTCTTTCTGTTGAATTTTGAATTAGAAATTTCTTGGATGACCCAAGTCCTGAAACACAATGATAAAATTTATTTTTTTTCCAGGAAAGACTGTTCCAAAATTAAGGAGAAATGTGAGCCATGAAAATATCCTGTGTACTGGCATGTGGAAGTGCAGGTATCTGTTATATTTCGGAATGCTGTACATGCCACGTGTTAAGTAGGACGTGTACTTTCACATATTCAGCTTTATAGAGGTGAGTATAACACTGGCAAAAGCAGATAAAGATGAGCGTAGGCTGTATGCATAGGCATGGGTGTGTGCTGTCATATTATAGTGTTCTGTTGAATGAGTGGTGAATATTGTTAGACAATATGACAGTAAGCTTTGTTTCTTAGAGGAAGTGTTTGTAACCTGAGACTATGAAGCTCTATGAAGAGCAGAAGGCACAGGGGAAAAAGAGAAAATATAGGTATAAAAGGGCACACTAAGGGCTAGGGGTTTAGCTCAGCGGCATAAGAGGGTGCCTTACAGGTGTGTGGTCCTGAGTTTGATACCCGGTACCGATAAAAAAGAAAAAAGAGGAAAAAAAAAAAAAAAAAAAAAAGAGAAAAGAAAGGGCACACGATTTCTCTAGTGTTTGTTCTAGGCATATAGTGTTAAAACAGGTCATCTATATGGATGACATCTAGTTATTTACAGGATTGAGGTCTAGAGAATCTGAGAATCACTCCATGCAGGAAAGAGAGTGGGTGTACCTCTATAACACTTATAAGGAATGTGCAGAAATGGACTCAAAAGAGAAATTGTGAGACACAAAGGACACAAGGAGGATGTGGCACATAGTACAAAGGAGCATGAGGGATGAGTGTGTTGAGTTGGTGCTGATCACAGGTAGGTTCTGACCAATTGCTCTCTGCTTCTCAGTAGGGTCTCCAACTTCATCCACACCTGCCTTGCATTCATATGGAAAGTCGGGCTGAGGAACTGGTCCTGTCCTTGAATGTGTATTTTCTATTTGTCCCTCCACAGAAGAGTTGGTCTTTGCCCTTCTTCCTTGAATCCCTTCCTTGTTTGTTGAGGGAAAGTTAAGTGAGCAGAGGCCCCGCAGAAGCTCAGCTGTATCCCCTTCCAAATGCTAATCACTTTTGCATGCCTTGGCATTTAGGTTTACATAAATGAGCTCAGTTGCAGAGGAAACACAGTAAAACTACTCTGAGTATATCTGTTCTTTGTCCCTGCCTCATTTGAAGCTGGAGACACCTTAGGTATCTCAAGGGACTTTTCCGGAGAGTTTTGCAATTCTGGAAAATGAAACAGCAGCAGTAGCAACAAAAAAAGCATTGATGTGTAGCTTAGCCTGAGGTGTGTGTCGCTCCAAAACATGTCGCATAGATATTTTATTACTGGCATTGTTACTACACACAGCAATCCCTCTCCCACAAAATGAAATTAAAAATAGTCATTGATATTATAGAGAGGTGTCTCTGGAATTGGATATCTTGTATACATATTGCAATGTGTATATAGAACTTTGGAAACTCAATGACTTTTAAAATATGACATAGATACGTTAACAGTTATTAGTATTATTGACTAAATATCTTGCAAATAAAGGACAGATAGTGCAACTTGCATGAGGATTTATGTAGGTTGACCAACTTATTTGACAAATGTAGAGCATAGCAGAGGTGCTTATGGAAAAATATGGAGTGAGGATGGCTAACTACACATAAAGGTAAAAATTTTACATGATTCTCCAGGAACTGGGCATGGTGCTGTTAGGATGAAGTCCAGAAGATTATCAACCTGAGTTCACAGAATTGAGTTACATTGAGAAGTCTTGCTATGAAATTAGTATTTGGGAAGAATTCTGCATTTTATGTTTGTTCCTTACTACAAGGTACAGGTCTTCCACTCTTATTTATTAATGATATTAGCTAGTTCTTAGAAAAATCTGTCTTGTTTTTATAATTTTAGGCATTATCTCAAAGGTTTTTTACTTGAATTTTAATTTCTTAATTTAAAATCAAGCAGCTAAAAATATGATGAAATCTTTGCTAAATCAATCCTTTTTATTATTCTAAGAAAATATTACATATGAATGTTAGCACAAACGTGTTTGATTTTGTCAAATATATTGGATATATTTGACATTCGACATTCTGTATTGCTACTTTAAACACTAGCTTAGTTTTGAGTATTTGAGTTGAATGCAAAGTATAGGATTACATGCTTTTATTTCAAGTTGGACTGTTTATACACATTCAGATTCTAGCTATCTTATGAGTTGTTTGAGCTTGGGTATTCAAATTCTTTGTAATTCATTTTTTCTTTGTCTCAATCAGGATATTAATAGTGTCTATATCATTTTCTAAGGACTAAGTGAAGGTAATAAACAAAAAACACTCAAAACTATGCTTAGCAGACATAAAAGACTGCTTCTTTTTATTATACTTATATATGCATTAAAATAGATCCATATATGTATTTCTTTATATCAAGTTCCTCAAAGCACAAAAGTAAATATAAAATTTATACTTTCGGGTCCACGTGGTCTCTATAACAGCTAGTAGTCTCTGATATTTCACCAAGAACCAACTATTAGATAATACATTAAGGAGTATGTACAGTTGTATTCCTATATAATTTTTTAATAAAAAAGACAGTGGATGAGACTGACCTCAGATAAAATGTGTCAACTCTAGTACCTATGCTTAATGACCACATGTAGTGACTCAAGATTTGACAGAAATCAAATTGTGACCTTAAGATTAGGAACTTCGGGCGAACATTGAAGGCATCCAAGAATGTATGTCTGCCCCCAAATTTCCATATAGTACATCTTGGCCTTAAATTATGTGTTAAAAGTGTACAGTTTACTTGTAAAGAAAGAAGTCATCACAAGGAGACAACAATTTTTTAAAGTTAAACAATATCACACTAAAACCTGTTCTTCATACATTCATTGCACATTAATGGCATTCACTATGCCCCTTAAGTTTGCTAAATGCACGATAAATTAGCACATAAATAATAAAAATGCAAATTTTCCTACTACTTTAATCCATATTCTCATTCCCACGGCACAAAAGAAACCTTGCCTCCCTCCCTCATGGCAAAGTACTATTATGTAACAGAAAAAAAAAGCACTGAAGAGAGACAACATGTTTATTTTCACTATGAAGGACATACTGTACAACTATACTGAAAAATTTGCTAAGATACAGTAACTGTATACCTTTACCAAGCGCCAAATGCTATATAACTTGTTGAAATTCAAAATCCATGACAAAACACAAAAGAATGACTTATTAACACACTTGAGAATTTGAGATGGAAGGTCTGCAGGGTCAATTTAACAGAGGATTTTGCTAGGACATGAAAACTTATGATACTTAATATGAAAATATGAATGTTTCAAGTCACAATAGCAAGACTGCAGCAGCTCCTAGCAAAGATGAATAAATTTGTTGTGAGTTTATTTGAAAAAAAAAAGATTATGTATTCCATGTGTTTGAGCAAATGGACTTACATTTCTATCACACAATTTTCTGCTTATTACCTCTAATCCATATTATGTAGTCTAGTAATAACACCTCTGCACACACCAAATAAATCTTAACTGCCTGACATTCATTCCAATTGCACACACACACACAAACTCTCCAGTCTCTGTCTCTCTGCCTTTGTCTCTGTCTCTGTTTCTGTCTCTGCCCTGTTCTATCTCTGTCTCTATCTCTATCTCTCTCATGAAAATAGAATGACCTTATATTTCACATAAATTTGATTTCTGGATATCACTCAATGATCTGTCTAAACTTATTTAAACTAGTAATTGCCTTTTTTTCTGCAAAAGTAATCTTTCCTTTTCCAATCTATGAGCAAAGCTGTTTGTATTCCTCTTTATTATTTATCAAAGGTGTTTTAAAAATGTGTCACAGGGGATGGTACATGACCACAAATATATGTTTGAATTCCTCAACATGATTTTCTCTTTGATTATTTTGAATATTAAACAGTTACTGAAGGGGCTGGGGATGTGTTTAATCTACTTAATATTCATTCATAATGCATGTAATTAATTTTATGGTGGAAATTTACAGTTCAAAATGCATTTTGGAATCTTCACTTTAAGAAGCAGTGATTGCACATGTGCTGCGATGCTGTGGATACTATCCAGGTTAACATCTGACACATGGCTCACCAGCATTATATAAAATCAAACTGAAATTCTGAGTGTATTACCTAATTTGATTGAAATTTAATGGGATAATGCATTGGAAAGTGCTTTGTAAAATGTCACCATTATAATTACTGTGCTTCAGTTCTCTAGCATGATACTGAATATGATATTTACATAACACATTTTCAGAGTTTCTCTAATACTTTTAATGCTGGGACACCACCATTGATAGACATGTACAATCAGAATTTAAAAACACCCTGACACTGAGTATCATTGTCTTTTCCTCTGCACTTCCATTCACCCAAGCTTTACTTAGAGTGCCTCATTATTGGTAGTTTTAATTGTCTATTGCAATTTGCTCAGTTACTGAAGGATGATCTTTACTGTTGCACCATTTCACAGACACTGATATATAGGACATCAATATAGAAGAGCAGTGGAACATTCAGGGCCCAGCTCATTTGGCCTGAGCCACATTTTCTTAACAAATCTGTTCATTGATAGCTGATACAAGTAACTCACCTTTTCTCAATTTGAGTTTCTATATCAATCAAGGGATAATAACACTTCACTAAATAATCTTTATGATGGTTAAGTCAGTATAGCTAAATACACTATCTGGAGTACAAGTAAAAGTGTACCACAGTTTTGGAACTATTTTTCTTATTTATATCATTATGATTTACCACAAAACCTCTCATCAGTGTATGAAATGTAGGATAAATAATCAGGTATGCTGCATATGATCTGAAAGGACACACAGACACTGTTACTAATAGATTGTTCTCAAGGTGGCTGTAGCTGCAGACACTGAAAGATGCCTAATGTTAATGGTCAGACATAGTCTCCTTAAACATATTCTCAAACGAAGGTATAGATTCAACCTGATCCCATGAAAATATTGATAGCATTCTTTTTAGAACCAGATAAAACAACACTGCCATTCATGCGCAACAAGAAGAGACCCAGAACAGCCAAAGCAAATGTGGACTACAAAAGCTAAGCAGAGGGCCGCATAACACCAAAGCTCACATTATATTACATTGGATGCTTGTCTCATTAAATACCGAAAAAGCACTTGACCAAGTCTAACACCCATTCATGATAAAACCCCACATAAAATTGAAATAGGTGGTCTTTATCTCAATGTGATAAGAGCCATCTATGACAAACCAACAGTGAACATCATCCTAAATGGACAAAAACTGAAAGCTTTCACTCTAAAATCAGGAACAAGACAAGGATGTTCACTATTATCACCATTATTCAATATAGTTCTGGAAACGTTATCTAGAGCACTAGGCAAGAGAAAGAAATAAAATCAATAGGATAGGAAATAAAGAAGTTAAAATATCATTATTTGAAGAGCACATGATATTCTACATAGAAGACCACCAAAATACTGTATACTCAATAATGATATTCAGTAGTGTATCTGGATACAAATTCAACAGTCAGAAATAATTAGCATTTCTCTATACAAGTAACAAACTCACAGAAAGAGAGAGAGTTTGGGAAACCATACCCTGTAAAATGGTATCCAAAAAAGAAAAAAAAAAATACTTAGGAATCACCCTAACAAAGAAAGTAAAAGAGCTATGCATTGAAAATTACAGTACTCTGAAGCAAGAGATCAAAAAGAATACCAGAAAATAATGGAAAGATATCCCTTGCTCATGGATAGAAAGAAATAATATAGTGAAAATAGCCCTACTCCCAAAACTTTTACACAGATTTAGTGCAATTCCAATCAAAATACCATTAGCATACCTCACAGAGGTAAAGAAGAGAGTTATAAAATTCATTTGGAACCAAAAGATTCCTAGAATAGCAAAAAAAAACAAAACCAAACAAACAAAAATCTGGACAGCAAAGACAAATCAGGGGCAACAGAATCTCTAACCTGAAATTATACTACAAAGTTATTGTGATAAAATCATCACGGATTGACCAAAAAACAGACCTGAAGATCAGTGGAACAGAAGATGTAGATGTAACTGCAAATGGCACTAAGACCCCGTATCTTTGAGAAAAGAGCTAAACACTTTCATTGGAACAAAGATAGCCTCTTTAATAAATTGTTCTGGATAAACAAGCTCTCTACACACTTAAGACTAAAACTAGACCAATGTCTATCACCATGCACTAAATTAACATAAAAATGGAACACAGATCTAAATATTAAACCAGAAACACTAAATTTACTGGGAGAGTAGGGTGAAATCTTAAAATACAGGTGTAGGCAGAGATTTCATGAACAAAACAGAGAGTTCTCAGGAAATACTACAAAGAATCAACAAATGGGATCTCATCTTGTTAAAAATATTTTCAGAACAAATCACCAGCAGAGTGAAAAGACAACTCACAGAGTGATAAAAAATTTATAGCTAGTTTTCCCTCAGATAAAGAACTTATTCACAGATCATTCAAAGGACTGAAAAAATCAGGTCCCAAAATTCAAAGGCTCAAACAAAAATGGGCATCTAGAGGAATACAAGAGCTGCAAAGTAAAACAATACTGAGATTCCATCCGACTCCAGAACGAATGACTGTCATCAAGAAATCAACCAAAATTAAGTGCTGGGGGGAGGGGTATGGGGAAAAAAGAACTCTTCTCCACAGTTGGTGGGAGTGTAGACTGGTGCAACCACTGTGGAAATCAGCATGGAGAGTCCATTAAAAACTAGGATTAGAAGCCCCACTCAACACAACTATTCACCTTCTGGGTGTCTTCCCAGAAGAATTAAAAGAATCATAGCAATATACTTGTAACTACGGTTATAACAGAACAATTTGTAATAGCGAAATCTTGGGAAAAACCCTAATGCTTGTCAACTGAGGAATGAATAAAAAATGTGGCTATTTTTAATATAATGGAGTACTATTCAGCCATAAAATGGATAAACTTGAGACTTTTATAAGTAAATGGATACAACGAAGACAATACTCATATGGGAAATAAATAAGACCCACATATGTAGTCATCTTATTGTCTTAGTAGTGTGAGAAGCTCAATGTGTAAATAAGATACAAAAAGTAAAATAGATATTGTGAATGAGGAAGAAATTGTTCAAAAGGAAAAAAAAAATTCTGTGATGGGGGAAAGGTAAAAGGAAGAAAGGAAAAAGGAAAATCAACAACTATGATAGTTAAGATAATCATACAGATCAATTCTTTTTGTACATAGAAAAGAAATATTTTTGTTAGTATGGTTTAAACAATACTTCATGCTAGTATTTTATATTCTGAATATCTACTATGATGACAACAATAAAAATATATTAATTATTGTTTCTCTCCTACAAGTTTGTTTTGAAACTCTATTTTATTGTTTTTTTTCTCTTTAAAATAAAATTTTAAAAAATTATAAAGCTTCAGTGATTAAAATAGCGGCATGATATTGACAGAAAAGCAGGCATTTGGCAAAATCAAATAGAACAGGGGTTTCAAAAACAAGCCCAGACACATTCAGCTACTTAATCTTTGAAAATGGGGCCGAAAACATTGATTAAAGATAGCTGGGAAAAATGATTATCTATGTGCGTAAGACTGAAACTGAACAAAACAGATAGATGAGACAATATTCTTGGAAATCATATATCAGAAGATGACTTGTTCCTACAATTCAACAATAAAAAGTATATGAATAAGTGTTTCCAAAAGAAGATAAATAAATGGCTTACATACACATGAAAAGATGTTTAATGTCATTAGTAATTAGATAAATGCAATTCAACATTACAAATGAGATTCCACTACATATCTACTAGGATAGTTACAAGAAAAATGGTAGACCATAATAAATGCTGCCAAGGGTATGAGATAGTTGGAAATCTCACAACTTTTAATAAAACTATAAATTGCAAATATAGTCTAAAAGTTCATCAAAAACTTGATATACAGTTGACTTTGGTGGATATATTCTTTCTTAAATATCTAAGAGTAATAATATATTTTAACACAAAATTTTGGACACAAATATTCACCACAGTATTGGACATAATAATAGGAAAGCAAACAATATACATGTTGATCAATTTTTGAATAGATATAAAAGATTCAGTATATACAGAAATATACTATTTTGTTATGCAAAAAAAAAATAAAGAGAATGAAAACTCCTATTTACTATAATATGGGAGAACCCTGAAATTATTATGCAAGGGAAACGATACATGTTATAGGATAATATATAGTTTATAATACCATTCATAAAAGTTTTCAGAATATACATATAAGGAAAGAAAGTATATTCAAGATTTTTGGGATCTGGGTTGGTGGGAGGTTAACAAGAAGTGGGAAGTGGCTCCTAACAGTGACAGTGTTTCCTTTTAGATGTTTGGAATTGCTCTAAAGTTGATTTTCCTAATAGTAGTACAACTCTGTGACAACTGAATTATAAAATTCAAATATATGTGAAGTGTACAGTATGTCAATACACATGAGTCATATACTATGAGTTATATCTGAATAAAACTGTTAAGGTAATCTATGATAATCTACAAACTATATTTTATTTGGATAGGAAATCTGAATAAAGAAATTTTCAAAGATACAGATAATTCCTCATTTTGGTTCAAAACCATTTCTTAATGTAGTACAAGTCTGCTGAAGTATTCATTATATTAAAATTCTCCCAATACAATAGTTTTTCCACAAAGGCTCATGCACATTGATAAGAAAAAAAAAGGAACATGTAAGTGAAAATTCTAGGTTTTGAAAAGTGAGAAGCATAGTTTACATAAACCATCTTTGTCTGTACACTTCTTCTGCTCAAAGATAGGAAAAAAAAAAAACTTTAACTCTCATCAACTCATTAACTGGCTCTGCAGCTTCATCAGAAAGCGAATGTATACTATAAACACACAGAACTAAAATAGAACAATGATGCCAGGTAGTGTATGCTTAGCTGGATTCCAGTGACAATAACAACAGTGATAATTAATTACATGTGCAGTGCTCACTGTTTTCCTCCTGACAAGACAGCAACAACACTCTTAAACCTTGCAGAGAGAAATTAAGGCCGTGAGAACTCAACCTTGAATTACCTCTGCAAAGTTACGTGTCACTTGTTTCTCTATAATGAGCATGGCTAGACAGGGTAGGTCTTCAGTAAGAACAAAACAGAGCATGTCAACCAACCACACAAGAAATCCAAATGCTTTTTAAAAGAAGGACACATTCTCAGTCTCTCTGACAATGCCATCCTTTCAGGTTATGTTTTGTTATTGTTTGGCTGTACAGTTTTACTTTGAACTAGGGGAGTCTTTGTGTTCTAGATTCTAGACATTGTTGCATATTGTTAGACTATTTATTGAAAAACTTTTCTTAATAGATAAAATAAATCTGAAATAATTTTATATGCCAAATTACTTGAAATCATGTTTTTTACATTTCAACAGCAAAAAGATTCTAATAATGCTTATAACAATAAATGAATATTGCTAATTGTGGCTTTAATATTTCAACTAGTCATTATTAAAACAAGCTTCCTTTTTCCTGTGACTGACAATGAGAGTTCTAAATGTAAGTACACATTGATAATTTTCATTTCATATCAGCAGATTGATACCTTTCTAATCCAGTACATAACCTTTCTGGGTCTTAGGTATTAATTTAGATAGTATGCAATAATATTTTATTTTCAGAGTTATCTGTGGACCTAGAGGAACATGAGTTTGAAAACTGTGATTTTTCTATTAAATAGAAGGTAGTCTTTGGGGGTTTGTGTGCCTGTATCCTTGAAAGTAAGGTTGGAACGTCGGATATTAAGGGCAAAATGTCTGAACGAAACATAATTTAAAAATACATTTTATCGATAAGAACTTTGCCGTCCCACGGTTAGATGCCAATTACAACATTCACTCTGGGATTTGGCAAGGACAAGTATGCTAATAATCGTATATTAAGTTGGTTATTTTAGGCAACTTCCTTTCTCTCAAACTTCCTGCCACTAAAACTGAATTGAAGGACATCACTGGAGGATGTCAGCTGTACTCTTACGGATCACCCGGGCCAGATGTTATTTCAGTCCATCTGTTCACATGCTCTCTGCTACAGTATGAAAAACAACTGGGGTGTGTGAGGTGACAGTGTAATTAACCTTGTAAATGGCATTACTATCATGAATGAAAGCGATTCTAGGCTTTGTGACTATAGTTCATTAACATAAATTAATTTGTTATTTTTGAATAATCTCTAATATGTTATAATTCATTTAATGATGCATGCTGTAAATCACCAACCTTCATTTTAGTGTTCTTGATGTTTAGACTTCTCTGTCTGTTACAGTGAGTTGTGTAAGTATCATTAATATTAAAAGAATTCTTTTTACACTTAAAAAATTAATCTCTTTAAAAACCATAATTATCATTCAGTTTCCATTGAATAATATTTAAAAGTGGCTAATTGTATGTTTGCTTTGTATTAATTTGATACCTTCATAAAAACTGATTTATGGAAGTATGTTGAGAAAATATTTTAAAAATGATTAAGTTTACAGGAGTACAAGCTTTTATAATTCAGTGAAAATTCACCCCCATGATAAATGTGATCATTTTGTTCCACAGACATGTACTAACAAAAAATATAATTTTGAAAATTTGAACAAGTGAAATGTTCAAAGTCTTAGGTAACATACACTTAAGTATTTGACAATTAGGTATTTAGTCTCTATTCATTTAGTTAAATGTAGAAACACACAAAATGTTCAGCAGTGCTTTGTATATATGTCATAAATGATTTAATGTTGAATGTTAAATGAGAGTTTAGTTACTTTGTACGTATTAGAGCATTTATAAAATGATATAAGAAATGTAAAGAAGCATTTTAATTAAATGATGTTAGAAGAAAATAAAAGCCAAGAAAAAATGAAAAACTTCTAGATAACTTTCCAATTGACGTATCTTTCTTAAGAAAAATGTTAAAAGGCTGTCATCACATTGAATAAGACATACTTTAGATACATAAAGGGAAACTATTTCTTAAAATATTTTGAAAAATTAAATGTAAAACTTTGAATATTCAGGTAAAATATTTACTTACACACAAGCAGTTCAGACTCATGTTATGGAAAGTCATAAAAATAGAGAAGGCAATTAAAGAAAAAAGTCATTACTTACTGGGAAATAAACCTACAAATGATGATAATTGCTTCCCAAGGTACAGTAGAGGATGGAATATAAACACATGCAAACATTAATAGCTAAAAGTTTTTTTTTAGCACCAAATCTATTTGGATGAATATACTTTTATTAGGCTTGAAAATGAATTTTTTTGGTAATCTTTATCAAAAGAAAATAATTTTGAAAAGTTAAACAAAATAAAGCCTTCTTCTATAAAATAGTGGTGAGATAATTTATTTTTAACAGATAATATTACATGCTAAATATACTGAAAACTAATTTTTTGATGGAAAATAGATGATTGAAATTAAAAATAATAATATTACAAAAGCAAATATAGAAGCAAATATAAGACAAACTGATGTTCAAAAAGAAATATTGATATTCAAATCAAAATACATTAATTAATCAAATAAAGAAAAATAAAAATACAAAAACTAAGGAATAAGGTATGAAAGATATGTAAAATACTGATTTAAGAAACATTCTTGATAATGACACAGTATATTATTATTTTAAGGACTTTTTAGAAAAACCAATAATGATGATAAAGTGCCCTTTAAAAGGCATTTCAGAGAATAGCACAAAATATTAACAATATAAAGTTCTCCAAGGTGAAGTTAGGAAGAGTGGGAGAAAGTGATAAAACACTTAATAAAAATATCAACTTTAAACCAAGAATTACCTTGAAAATATTAAAATAAATTAAACAAAATTCCATTTAACATAATATTGGATATACTCTAATAGAAAAACAAGCTCAGACTTTATGTTCCATATATAAACTAGGCTTTAAATAGAAAGAAAGAGTGGAAAAATAAATGGGTCAGAAAAATACTTTCAAAAAAGTACTCCTGCAATTATATAACCACTAGATTGTCTACATTAACATTATAAAACTTAGATTTTTTTATGCAAAAATACTTAACGGATATAAGTAAGCATATTATGTTAGTGATTACAAGTATACAATCCTATATGATTAAATGCATAATAGCATCATTTAAATACCTGAAGAAAAATGACCAAATAAATGACAGGAAATGCAAACCTATAATGAAAATATGGTTTCAAATTTTTCTTTCAGTAAATCAAAAGCAAACAGAAGCATCAGAAAGATGTTGATCATTTAAATATAACTATCAACTTTACAATGATAAAGGGAATTTCTACACTAGTTTACCCAATAATTATCTGTGGCTATATCTTGAGAGTGGTGCCCCCGTTTTCTCCTAGTAATTTCATGGTCTCAGGACTTATAGTAAGATGTCTCTTCCATTTTGAGCTGATGACTGTTAGAGAATTTGATCTTTTGGAGATTGCTTTCTTAAATGAACTTACACAAAAGTTTAATCTTGTTAAACTTATTAACTAGTATAAGTTATATTAACTAGTATAACTTATTAGTATATTATTAACTACTAAAATATGTATTTGTGCCTTAATAAATCATTTGACATAACAAAGTCTAGAGAGCCAAAGTCTGGATTTTAATACATTTAGAATTATTAGATTAAAATTTTTAACAAAGATTTTAATAGTTAATTTTATTGGTATGATTTAAATATACATAATGATTACATTTAACCTGGGAACTTGTACCTGTACGTGATATACCTTGGTTCTTCCTGTTTCCTCTGTCCCCTCCCCTTCCTTCAACCTTTGTTCCGCTCCATACTGACAAACGTATTTCTTTTAGTATTTTTCCTTTTTAATTTTCCTTTCTTTTTCTCTCCCACCTATTTGAATATTTTCTTCATATTTTGCAATATCTGTTCTACAATTTGGTCCTTATTTACACTTTTGGTTTCTCACACCAGAAAAAAAGTTTAATGTTTTAACATGTATGTCCAACTTACTTCATTTAAGAGTATGTTCTCCAGCCCCATCCATTAACCCAGAAATAGCTCAAGTTTATCCATCTTTAGAGGTGAGTAGTACTACGCTGCATAAAAATATTTTTATCCGTTCCTCAGGTGATGGGCATTTGGGCTGTTTCCAAGATTTAGCTATCACAACTGCAGTTCTATAAACATGTACATGCATGTATTTTTGTAGTATGATGCTTTTAATTTTCTTGAGAACATAACAAGTGGAACATCTGGTCAAATGGAACTTCTATTTTTAGTTTTTTGAGGAATCTTAACACTGATAGTCATGGCACCAATCTACATTTCCATGCACAATGCAGAATGATTCTTTTTTCCTACAGCCCCACCAGCATTTGCTCTAGTTTAATTTCTTGACAATATGATAATTATTTCTGGAGTAAAGTGGAGTCTTTGGTTTGTAATTTAAACCAAATGAATGCAAATATATTAACACTGAGTGATGACTGTGATTAATATTTCTGTAAATGTTGAACATTAGTGTTATAAATTTCAAATAGAGACAGAAAATAAACCAAATTAATAAATAGTCACCACAAATTTCATACATTCTAATGTTTCTGTGCCTTTCATACATTGAGTATGAGAAATTACTTCAAGTATTTTATATATTACACATTGAACTTATGTTTTTATTGGAGAATTTATAATATCCCCCTAGAACTAAAAAAATAGAGGCTCTCAGGAGAAATTATGAAACTTAGGATTCAAATATATAACTTGGCAGGACAGAGACTTTTTTTTTTGTCTTTTTATTTTATTGATACTGGGGATTGAACTCACGACCACACACTTGCAAGGCAGGTGCTTATACTGCTGAGCTAAATCCCAAGCCCTAGGACAAAGACTTTCAACTGTCTAACTTCAGTGCTTTTCACTGTCTGTTTCAGATTTATCATATTTGACAATAATTGTTTTCATCTACTAGACAGATATACATTTATTTATTTATTCATCCATTCATTTATTGTCTGTTTGAGATAAGGTCTCACTATCCCGTTTAGTCTGGCTTTAGGCTCACTTTGTAGCCCAAGCTGGTTTTGAACTTTCAAAGATCCTCTTGGGTCAACCTCGAAGTGCTGGGATTACCACCACACCCAGCTGTTTAATTTTTATTTTAAATAGAATTTACCCAAATAGAATAAACCCAACCAAAACAAAACAGTAAAAATGACACTGGATTTCAAAACAAGATAATAGGAGATCAACTATTGTTACCATAATGTCTCTTTGTCATGTTCAGAATTTCTTCCCACACCATCATACATAATAAAAACAAAGAAAACAACAGAATAAAACCAATCAAAACAAAACATTGAAAAAAAAACAATCAAATGGAACAAAAGAAAATAGTGAGGATATTGGATTTCAAAAACAAGACAGAAAAATTCCCTATAGTTGTTATATTACATGTTATGCTCTAAATAGATGCTCAGAATACCAGCTTTACATTTGCAGCATCATCAAAAAATATAAGCATCAAGTTTATTCTGTACCTCAGTTGCTATCAACTCAGTCTGTGTTCCTCTGAATCTGTTGATTGCTTATGAAAGAGTGGGGTAGGAACACTTGGCTTTTCCTGTCTCCTAGTCATGTGTCAGCTGACTCATGGGGAGGGTGCTTCCTGTTTCTCCTCCAGGTTTATATTTGCCACTGCCTCACATGAAGGGCACATCTTGTTTCTCCTCCTAGCCCACAGTTATCATTGGCTCACAGGAAGGGTGCTTCATGTTTCTCCTCCTGGTCTGTAGTTACACTGCCTCATGGGAAAGGTGCATCCTGTTTCTCTACAGTTTTAATTTATGAATATTTTGTAACATAAAATTAAACTCCATATCCATAGCCAAGATTCCAAATGTTTTTTAAAGTTCTTCTCCTTCCACAAATGACTTGAACAAGGCAGCACTTACATTTTCTTCCTCTTGAATATCCAATGGAGTAATTTAACCTGCACAGCTATACCAGGAGAGTAGGATATTATATTTTCTAGAGGTGACTTATTACACTTCACTTGTATAGTCAAAACCAACAGAGATTTGTAGGCTCTATATCCATTCTATTATGTTCTACTTTAAGGCCTGGATTGCCACTTGGTTAAATCACTCCTAGTCCTTAACAGGACAAAAGAAAAGAGTATTTATTCAAAAAGCTCTTGGCCTCACTTCAGGTTTTTAAAGATGCTCTGTAAAGTTTAACGCTTGCATTGAAAAAAATACAACTTAAATCACAACATGCCTTCTCCTTGAGAAAGAAAGTCTCAGCAGGAATGATATCTTTATTATTTCTTTTAAAGCATAACTTTTCTTAATATCTAAGAAATACACATCCAGCTGTACATCATGTAGTTCACTATAAGTCTTATGACCAAACTCCCAAACTTTAAATTACCACAATAAAAATTTCTCTAGTGCATTTATTTATTCTTTTGTTTTAGTAGACTTAAAGTCTTTCCCAACAGTAAATTAGAAAATAAGCTCTTCACTGAGTATGCTCTTTTATGGTCAAGTTTCATCATGACCTACAATTCATCTGTTATAGTAAGAATATGTTGCCTTTGTTTTAATTGTCTTACTAACCAACTTTCTCCTCTAAAAATAAGCCTTCTTTGCATAGCTTTTAATAGGGAATTCTGAGACACTTTTATGAATTAATTGTTGACTTGGACATGCTTATTAAAACCAAAGCAAAGAATATTTGACATAATGACAGTTAACCATAGAGTTTATCCTGCAATCAAAGAGAAAGATGTGAGAGCTTTGGAAATTCTGTTTTATCTTAATGAATTTGAGTAAGCAATAAGCTATATGAATTTAGAAATGGAAACAGAAAGCCACTTAGAATAAGAAAAAATGAAATTGAAAGCTGAGATTTAGCAACAATAAAATGTTCACACTTGCTTAAAGGCATTGAAAAAAGGACTTCAGAAAGTTTTCCTACTAGAATTGCAGTTAAATTATCAATTACTGTCAAGCTCCTGGGTCATATCACAAGTCCCCAAAATCTACAAGGTTGCATGAGGTTTCTAGTACAATTAATTACAATAATATCAGTTTATGTGCAGTGTGGTAGAGAAAATAGCAAAAGTAAAATGATGGAGAGTTAGTAACCAGAAGGTTGAGAAGTAGAATTTCTTTCTCTTTTTTTAAGATGGGGATTGTTTCAGTCAGGTTTTCATCACTATGAGAACCATGTTTGAGCTAATCAACTTAAAAAGAGAAAATATTTATTTTGGCTCACAGTTTCAGAGGCCTCAGTCCATGCTCAAATATTTCCATGATTTTTAGTCCTATGGTAAGGTATAACTTCATGATGGAGAACCTGTGGTGGCCAAGAAACAGAAAAATAAAACAGAGATGAGGGTCCCAATAATCTCTTAGAGCAACACTCCCATAATAACCTTCTGCTATGTCTCCACATCCTAAATGTTCCACCCTGTTTCAACAAAGGGATATTGCCTTTGAGGAACAATTAATATCCAAGCCATAAATCTGGAAAGGCTTTCTAAAGAGGTGATATATAAGTATTATTGATGGCCAAAGAATGAACAGGTCTCCAGACAGAAAAAAGACGAGTTTATAGACTTATGTATATGAAAGGGCATGGCATATGAAAGGAATCACTCAAGAGAACAATTTTTGTATAGTAGGGTAACCCAAAGGATAATAGTACCAAGTTGATGTGACTGTTAGAGGCTAAACAACAATGAATAAAAGTAGGCTATGCTGATGGATTTTTATTTCATTTTAACAACAATGAGAATCTACTAAAGCATATTTAGGAAAATGTGTAAAACCATGTCTAGCTAATTATATTTCTATGGATTGATTTTTATGTCTAATTTTACAACACTTAAAAATAATACATGCATAAAATAATAATTGTTCTAGTATTATTTTCAAATTCATTGGAATATTAATAAAATCACTAGTTTGAAAGGATGGGAAATATTTCTACTCTTGTTCTTAGAAGGATCACAGTTGTAATCAAAACATTTCTCAACTTCAACTAATCTATGTCCAACCTGACAGCAACCATAATCAAATAATTTTGTTTATTATACTGTTGCAAAGATCCTACTGATGAAAATTATCAATATGTACATACATTTGAAAATAAAGCTTTCAAGTTTTAATCAACTTATTTTTTTGAATTCAATATTTTTAATTTTGAAATAATAACTTTACATGCTTTGTTATGCTCACTTCTAATTTCTGGAGTTAAAAGCATTTAAAAAAATTGAGTAAATTAATGATCTAGTTGGGAATTTAGCTCAGTGGCATAAGTGCCAACCTGGCAAGCACAAGGTCATGAGTTTGATCCCCAGTACAAAACAAATTTAATAAAAATTTAGGAAATTATTTATATCCTGTTATGGTTTGAGAACTGGTGGTCAACTTAATGCCAGCTGGATTACATCAGCATGCATTGAGAGAAGATACTCCACCTGAGGAGGGTTCCCAGGATAAATAGGTGGAGAAGAAGAGAGGGTTGAGGCATTAAGGAGGCATTGCTGTCTGAGCTGTTGATTCCCTTAGAGAAGCTTTGGTCCTCACATCGAGCATTGCTTCCTGGCACCAGAGGGGAAGACATGTGCTGCTTGGTCTCCAGGATGAACTTGTCACGCTGCTTCCTGGCATGTACCTGACTGTGCTTGTCGGAGGAGGAGCTCGGGGTCTCCGTGTCACTGAGGACAGCTGTGGTTCCTTTCAGGACAGCCCCGGCCTTCGTTGTGAGTGTGACTTCTCGGATCCAGCATAGAACCCTCATCCCACTAGCACAGCTCCTTCATCCTGCTGGCATAGACTTTTTGGCTTCCACTGCTGACCCTTGGGTCTTCCTGGCATGGATTTGTAGAATAGACTGGCATGAGTCCTTCTTGTGGGCTCTGGACTTCCAGTTGGATTTGTGGGAGCCATTGTCCTGAGCTCTGGGTTTTTATCTGGACTCACGTGGGACATTGCCATGGAGTTTAGGCTCTTGACTAAACAATCTATGTCTTTGGTGTTGCGGATAGATTTCCTGCATTTCTCTTTGCTAACTTCCAGTGACTATTATAAAAATATTATAAACTCCATGTCCTAATCCTAGTTGTTCTCTGTGTACAACCCCTAACTACAACACATCCTATGGAAAAAAGTATTTTAAAGGTTATCTACATAAACAAAGAATTCTTACAAATAAAACAAAAGAACACTAGATAAAATGATGCAAACAATATAACTGTAAAATAATATGTATCATATAAGGTAAAATAAAGTACATAATTTGTCAATCTGATAAATGAAAAATTGTTTCACTGATACATTCAACAAAACCAATGCAATAAAAGATTGAAATAAATTTTATCATCTATCCAAAAATTTATCAATAAATATTTGTGTGTTGTTCTGAATACGTGAGATGTATTAAAGAATAAAATAGAAAAACAATTCTCTATATGGACCAAATGATTTGGTATAGGATCAGAGAGACAGATAATAATATACATAAAATTATATAGATTGTGTTGATTTTTAGACGATGAATGGTATAAGAAAAAGAGAAGGATATGAAAGTTATAGTACAATATGCTTGTACAGTAGTAATGATGTTTAATTGTCAAATTTCATTAAAAATAAAAAGGAACTTGAGTTAGAAATGAAAAAGTGTATCAGAAATAATATGCAATCAAAATACAGATTGTCCAAGTAAGACAGATATTTGTTTAATGTCATGAAATCACATAATGCAAGAAGGCAAGAGTTCTAAAATATTGATGTAAAAGAATATAAACATGACATATAATTTATAAACTTTGCAAAAAAATAAAAGCTTGATAAAGTGGAAGTTTCATATTGTAACATTTTGTTTCTCAATTGAAAAGAATGTACATTATCACACCTTTTCTTGAAAATAAATTGTCAGATTACATCACTATGGAGTGTATTTAGACTATCAAGCCAGTTTTACCAATAATTTACCTAATAGGAATTTATTCTAAGAAAGTAACCAAGGGTTGTCAAAAATCAGTGGGAGGGTTGTGTGTGTATATGAATATATGTGTTAATTAAATGTTAAGCTTGTAATAGGGGAATGCTAATGTAACATAAATATCTAAGAGCAAAGAGACCTTAAGTACTTTTCAGTATATCCTTTATCCTGTCTCTGTAATGAACATTTCTATAGAAACTATCACCTATACCTTACTCCCTTGGTACCATTTGATGAAAAGCAATGATTTTCTAAATTTTATTCTTTACCTAGGTTTTGCAGTAATCTCTTTGACCGATACATGACATTATATAGATACCATTTTGTATGTAGGAGCCTGAAAATATGGATGTGAAGAATCTGTGCAGATGGGATAATTTAATATCAGTGTTCTTAGCTCAAAAAACTCTTTTTATGTACTGGTTGTATTACAGACAAAATATTGTGAAATGGGAAGAAACTGTTCGAAAGGAAAAAGAAACTAAGGTATGTGAAGGGCCACAGACAGAAGAACAAAGGGAAAAATGCAAGTCAGGTATGCTATTAGTATCTCTTATTCATTAAAAAAGAAGGCTTGTGCTAATATCAACTGGAGAAATTTTATGCATATTACTTCTACCTTGAGTGACTAAAGATAGAGACATTACTATATTAAACATATTATTTTGATATAAAGTTTTGTTTTACCTTTTTTCCAAAAAATAAAAAAGACATCTATTCAGTAATTGGGCAATGAAGCTAAAAAATCATATTTTCCCCTAGTATATTTTATTATAGTAAGAAAGTTGTATCATCAAAACAATTTTAGGAAGCAAAATATATACAGTACATGATGATAGAAATGAGACTTCTGAAAAAAGCAGCTGGTATAAAAATAGAAATGCAGAAATATATATTTGCTTTCCTGATTTAGGCATACACATTTCACAGAAATCTGGCTAAATATGATTAATTTCTGTTACATGGTCCACAACTAATCATGAAGACAGTGAATACATAGCTAATTATTAACTCATTATGAAATACCAAAATGAGGTGACGATTTAATCATTAATTTCTGTCATTGGGGAGATTTTATTAAGTATGAAAATCAAAATGAGAGCTGCGTCACCAAAGAAATTCTGTCTGTTTGATGTCAGAAAACTTCCTGATCTTTCTCTCCCAGTGAATGTATCAGCACAATCCATCTGGGGTCGCTCAGGTCCAGGACCACAAATGGGAGAGAAGGGGAATAAGCTTTTAAGGCAAGATCAATGTATCACATGTTTGACACCTTCTTGTACAAGTGTGTCATTATCTGAAGCAACGATCTGATGAAAACAGATGGATCTCTAAACTTCTCTATGGCCGTAGACAAAAGAGTCGCTGCCTGAGTGA
Source organism: Cavia porcellus (assembly GCF_034190915.1). Classification (NCBI taxonomy): domain Eukaryota; kingdom Metazoa; phylum Chordata; class Mammalia; order Rodentia; family Caviidae; genus Cavia; species Cavia porcellus. The sequence goes on along the minus strand of NW_026947503.1, from coordinate 51,837,843 downwards.
CTTTACTCTGACCACTTAGCCTCTCTGTGCCTCAGTTAGTCAGCTGTGAAAAACTGTTTCTAGACTGTCATTCTTCCTATCTCTGCAAAAAATCTGGGCTAGCACATTTTTTAAAAGCATGTAAACAATAAAACATGCAAGACATAAAATTCATATCTGAATGTGAAAGTAATCTGAACTTTGTGATAAATAATAGGAAGAAGAGACACAGTTTTCAAAAGGGGAAGGAAATCAAGAGATGTCTGGAGGACAGGGAAGGAACAGCGGATTTGAAATGTGTTATGTGTTTGGACCAACTACACAAAATGAATGGAAACATTATGTACACCAAACAGGTACAAAATAAAAAGGAAGGGAATTAAGAGATGGATGAAAGGGAGAGAGAGGGATGGGAAAGGAGATGCAAAAAGAAATGAAGATGAATCACATACATGGACTAGCTTCCTACAAGCAATGCAAATATTATGTACTCAACTCACGTACTAATAAACTACAATTTAAAACATCCAGAATAAAAAAGGCATGATGATGTTTTGCATAAGAAGGTCCTTTCAAAAAGGCTAAGAAAATAAGAAATATATTGAAGTTATAGAGAATACAGAAGAAATACAAACTTACTCACAAATCAATTGCCCCAATTATTACTCTTTGGGCATTACAATGAGTACGACGAAGTTAATGTTTTTTTCCAACTTATTAAAATTGTAGAAATAAAACTCTCATACTTGGAGACAGGGGCTACAAGTAATAATGTTTCTTTAAAAGTCACTTAGTGCATTCCTTATTGTTATTTAAATTGAGTAATTTAATTGAGTAATTGACTTTCTTTAGAGTCTATAAAATATGTCTACATAATTTGTAGCTATTCCTCCAAAATTTAAGTTTAGAAAATACAAAGGAGTAAAACAGCTTTTCTCCTATAATTAGCTAGCAATCAAGAAAAGAAAAGTTCATATCTTTTGATAACACAGCTATATTTCAATGGATGAATGATTTTTAGAGTTAGTATTAATATCTCATAGAAGGAAGGAAATATTCCATAATTAAAAGTCAAGCATGTTTATTTAAAAACAAATATATTACAACTAAATTTTCCTCTTACCTGTTAACTGTTAATCAACAGCAGAAATCTAGCATAAATCAATTCTAGGACCTATTTGAAAGGGAAGAAATCAATAATAAGCCAAGCTTCAATATTTGCATCAGCATGCAAGCACTAACCAGTTTCTTACGTATGAACTTCTGCCCTTCACCCTACGAAACACAGGCAATGTAATCACGGGACACTGGACCAGATTGTAACATGCAGCACTGAAGGGGTTCACTGGGAGTCCAGAAATGTATCCCATGTGGTAAGGTTTCTGTCCAGAGATACGGGGTACAAATCCCAGACAGCAGTACATGACCTTCACACCGAAGGCCCCCTGTATGTAACAGCTCTGCTTCTGCTTAGGAGAAGGTGCCTAGAAGGGGTGTCTCACTGACCTGATACACCATCTAGACAGCTGTCTCTGGATTTCCCTCTGTTGAACAGAAGGAAGGACACACTTCCTCTCAGAAGAGGTGCCAACAATAATACTTTTCACTGGTATTGAAAGGTTTATGCAGTTTTGAGAACATGACAGCGAAGGTAGGTATCCGGCCCTAGAAGATTCTCAAGGGGCATGGGCCAATACTATCCAGGTGGTCATAGGCAACTGTTACATTCTTCACTTTAATGCTTCTTCTGTGAGGGTGGCCAGGGAGGGTTGAAACTGTTCTCTGTTCTTGTGAGGTAGCTGTAGTATACTACATATGAGATACACTTGACAATTGTTTTGCAGTATAGACACAAACATGAATTGATATTTCTTCCATCTCAGAACTCTAAAGGCACTTATTATAATGTAAGAATGAATGAAAATATTATGACAGCATAGAAAATGTCACACTGTAATCAGGAAAAAACATTTGTTTTCCTCCCATTAGTCTTTATTAACTCAATGTGCACAGGGATTCTTATTTGAACTTGGTGTATAGAGAAGTTAAAGATAGACAAACAGAAGTGTATAGAGTTTTGTTCATGCAATTCCAAAGTCATTTCCACGTGCTGGTTATAGTTTTTGAGACATGATCTAACTGTGTATTCCAAGTTGGACTTGAACTCTCTCTGTAGCCTACACTGGCCTCGGACTCATAGTAATCCTCCTGCCTCAGCGTCCCAAGTGTTGCAATTACATAGCTGCACCCCAACTGTTGTGGTTTATTGAAATGTTCCCCAAAAATCTCATTCATTCACGGAAGTGAATGAATCCAGCATTTGTGATTGGTTTGTTGTCTAGTGCTCTGATTGGTAGTGTGAGTGCTACACCTGCCCAGGGGTAGAGCCAGTGTACAGTGTAATGGCAGGAAGAAGGTGTGTCTGGTTCTCTTGCTGGTTGGCACTTTGCAGTTTGCATGCCATGAACTGCAGCCCCACCCTGCTACCCTGCCTTGAAGCCAACTGAATATGGACTGAAACCTCCAAGAACTGTAAGAAATAACCCTTTCCTTCCTTCATTTTGAGTGTTGAGTATTATGTCCCAGCAATAAGTAAAAAGTAACTAAGACATCCCTGGCCAAAATATTCTTATATCAGTCTCAAGAATTTTCTTCATTTCTTTGTTTTGATTTGGTTTTTGTTTTGATTTGTAACAATTAGAAATCAGATAAGCAAGTTTTGTGGCAATTTTTCCAAAAAGGAAAATGTTTGTCTCCTGTTTTTAATAGAATGCCAGTAAGGTCCATCTACTGCCTACCTGCTCATGGTTAAGATCAAGTGTTGCTCCATCATATGAATTCCAAAATACCAGCACCTTAGCACTTTCATGCATAAGTTAAATAACATGCAAAATAGAGCAGTATTATTTTTTGATACACAAAAGATTAATTCACCAATTCTTTTACTGCTTATTCTTTGAATTTATATAATTCAGCTGTTACAGTAAGCATTTTATCCAATCTTAAAAATATAAACCATCCATGAAACTTGATTAATCGACTTTCATTTAAATGCTTTAGTGCATTTGTTATTATTTTTGCCATATTTGTAACTGTGAAATACTCTTTGCTTTTTAAATGATGGGAAATAAATACTTTTTCATGTATGGAAATAAGTATTGTTACACTTTCAGTTATGATTTATTTTTTGGATACATGGACTTTTACATAGGTTTTACATTTTTTAGAAGAACACTACATCTCAAGATTAAATCAAATGTTTATCTCATGACTAATTAAACATTATCAATAACGGGAAAGTTAAGGACCATATATTACTCACTATATTTTTAGGATTTACATTAATTAGGAAATAAATTAATTAGTAGTCATTCTATTTAATCTATGAAGTAACCAATATTATCTTGGTTAAAGTAACCCATTGCTACCATTGCATTTCTTATTGCAGACTTAAGCTTCTGAATAAAGAAGATGGTATAAAGCCAACTCTCATAATACTAAACTGCTTTTGACTTTCTTCAATTTATAATTTCATGTCACTTTTTAGAATGTTAGCAACAAAATATTTCCAGCAAATATTTTTTCCATTATAACAAACATTCTAATTCTTTTCCTAAACTAATCATAGGTAGAGGAGAGCACTTAGAACTAATCCACTTACTGCTTTTGCCACTATCATTTGCCCAAAAACACAATTCTTCAATTATGATTTCCATTATTACTACCCCAATTAACTTTGTAACTTGACTTTTGCCCTCTGATTGCCTTTTCATTATTTATGTTCCTGGATAGTTTCTTTTCATCATGAAAAAAATGATTAATAAGGTAAGTAACTTCTTAACAAAGTTTTATGTGTACAATACAGTACTGATAACTGTAGGCACAACATTATATATCACATCCCTGGACCTTAATGATCTTGTCTAACCAAAATAGAAATATAGATTGCCTATCTCATATTTCCTGAAGTCCTTGGTCATCACCATTTTAATTCAGGTTTAAATATTTTAGATGTTTTGAATCAGCAGAATCTGACATTATTTTTGTTACTTTTTAGGGTGCTGTGTTCCAGGCTTAAGTTACCTACAGTAGGAGCTCCTTCTCTAGTGCAGCTTTCCCTTACTACTGTTGTCTCAGTACTTTGGTCATAAACTCATACTTAAGGGTGGAGTTGGCAGAAACTATGAATGCATATATAGTTTATCAAGTAGTATGTGATCTATACAGAATATGACAAAAATTAAAACTTTAAGGAAATGTATTTTACAAATTTATCAACATACTTTATATGTAAAGGCATGTCTGTTTATATGGATGTACTGTACAGATAGATAGATAGCACTTATATATATATATTCATATATAATGCGTTGATTAATTTAGAGTTATTAATTTCCTTTCATGGTAATGCAAGATCCTGAAGTACATTCATTCTGTGATTTGTTTATTAAGCTTTCTGGATGTTTTATGAGACCTGATTCTTGGAAAACTGATCAATGATATTGTAAGCTCCACCTTTATTATCTTACTTTGAAGATTCTGGAACAAGATATAGTTTACTACAAAGGGTTATAAATTTTCACTTCTTGCATTTTTTAAAAGTAAGACTAGCCCAGCTACCTATGTTTCTATCTGCTTCTTTTACTCTCCAATATAAAAGCACAAAATGTAATCTCTCCGATGTTACTGGAAATATTGGAAATTAATCCCTTAACTGATGAAAGCCTACTTGTCTCAGGTGTTCTTCTTTTATTTTTGTTTTATATCTTTTGTTCAACGTTATTTTTCACTGTTATTTCCAAAATGCATTTTCTGTCTGCTTCTATTCGTCTGTCTTTCAGTACCTCCTTATACAGTAATACCATCAAGATTACCTTAGTATTCTATAATAGCTCGTGTAGAAAAAAATGAGTCAAAAGGAAAGATGCAATGAATAAATCAGAAGGATTGCTAAAGATAACTTAATAAATTTAGTGAAAAATAATCCAATGAAGAAGAGAGAAAATTTGTCTTTTGGAGTATTTATAATATACACATGAATGCAATTTCTGGTAAATACTTTTTCATGTTCCATCCTTTGTTCTTAATCATTTCTCATTTAGTACTCTTTCCCCATATAATGTCATCATTCCAAATGCCATTTAAGAGTAATTGGCCCAAGCATATAAACCAAGAAGTCTGTTCATGACATAATTTGAGTTCCAAACACAAAACTTACTTGACATATCTGGATGACTAATTCACAAGGATTTTGAATTCAAAATATTAATGCCTGCAATTAGTCAAACTATAACCAATCAAAACAAAGGGAACAGGAAGAAATAAAGCAACTTTCACAAAAGAAAAAATAGCTAAGTAAAAAGAACACTTCTCCCCAGCAAAAGAGAAAGAAAGACAGAGAGAAAGAGGAAGAGAAAGACATAAAGAAAGACAGAAAAACAAAGTTCAGGTCCCATGTCTCAGAGTATAGTGCTATCATGCAACCAACTACAGAGATATGCAAATTATTTTTCATTCCCTTATTCTCCAAGATTACATATTTGGCAAGTCAGAGTATTTTTATAAACTTTGAATAAATCTTGAATCTACTATTCCTTATTCAACCCTCTGCCCTAGATCGAGCATTCATCATAACTTGTCCAAAAAGTCTACAATAGTTCCTTATTCATCTGGAGCATTCAAATGTGCAAGACATGAGAAGACTGAAGGATCTAGAAGTAAGTCCATGAAACTCACATTTTATGATTTTCTCCTTTTTTTTTTTTTTTTTTGGATAAAATTGCCTTTATCGTGTTCCTTTCTCAAAAGGCTTCTCCTCATTTTAAAGCGATTTTTTAATTTAATTCAGATTAAAATATTCATAACTTACCTAGAATAACTTCTAAATTTTTTTCATTCAATATTTTCTCAATTTAACCTTCTACAGCCAGCATATTACTATTACTGTTCACCATAGCTGTTACTGAATACTGTCTACATCATTAGTTATTTTATACATCCTCTATCACAATTGCTCTCTAGGAGAATAGGGTTGTCTCAGTTACTTTCTGGTCACTGAGATACAATAACAAATATTTACTAGTTAGAAGAAGGGAGATTTGTTTTGTCTTAGGGTTACTATCGATAGTCTACTAGCTCCAAGACCTGGCAGAGGACATGGTGCCTGAGGAAAAGTTGCCCACTGGAAATAGGGAGACTGGAAATAGGGAGAGGTCCCGGGAGAAGCTGAGGAAGTAGATAATCCTTCCAGGCCACGCCCCAAGTCATGCCTCTTTATCCAAGGCCCCGCCTCCTCATCCATGTGCACATAATCTAATCCCTGTCCAAAACTCCCATCAGTGAGCATCTGAGGTCCTGGGGACCATCTAGATATAAACTATAACAAGGGCTTATATATTTCCTTTCTGTTGCTTTAATAGCATCATCTTGGTTTTTAGTACATAATCTGCCAGTACTGAACAAATGGGAGTGATTTGACTAAAAACTAACAGCATATATTATATTTTACATTTCTGTCAGCAATTTGAAGCATGCTGAAAGGTCGTGTATTCGAAGCAGGAACTTTGTAATTAGATGAAATTTTAAATAGTTTGGAATGGCTGTGATGGCAATATGCCAGCAGGAATAAAAAAAATAGGTTGCATTTCTATGAACAAGTCATTTTAACGAGGATGGCATGAATTAAGAGCTATAATTAAGACATACTGTGTTTGGGGAATAGCTCAGTAGTACATTTAGGATTGGTGAGGCTCTGGGGTTACTTCCCAGCACCCACACACAACAAACAAACAAATATGTTACACAAAAATATACACTGAGCAAGTCTTATAAATATATCATACCATATAAATAGTCTTATAAATATACCATAATTCAGTGTGACAAATTTTATATCATACTATATATTCATACATTGTACAAATAAATATGTCATTCATATTGATATATACACCCTAATATGTATTATTGCAATTGTACAACTAAAGTATTATGATTTTATATTTAATATAATATAGTATATGTTAATGATTAATAATAATATAAGTTTTACATGATATATTGATAAATTATCATATAAAGTAACAGACATTTATGTAGAACATGTAAAATGGATTTATTAAATATTACATACATGTTATTTTTTTTTCTATTCCCATTACATAGAATTTGTTCATTTCATGGGATAACTGTATGAGACTGTTGACAAATTACTGTTTTTTCAATTTTTAAAATTTTCATTCTTCAGTTAAAAAATACATTATTTCAAAATTAATTATTGAAATGCATCATCTGAACTAATATACTAAATTGCAATTTAACAAGAAATAACAAACTTATTTTACTAATACTATTATTTCTTAAATGCTTTAATTTAATTTTGTTTATAATATATGAAGTTATAATGGAAAAATATTTTAGCTAACATCACTTTGAGGAGTATTGCTTTGAAGTTATTAAGTTTTCAAGAATAAAAGAAACTTTTCATGAATCACTGCTAAAGAATATCAAGGATTTTACCTTTTCATATTTTGAATTAGGCTATCATTGAGTTTTCATAAATACTTGATTTCAGACCCAAGCACTGAACTCATTTTTTAACTTGGGAAATGCAATGCCATTGAACTGTCATTTGAGAAAAAATCTGATCATTTAGTTCATACTAAAAGCAAAAGAGGTTAAGTAATATTTTATCTTTCCATGTGTTTCATTGAATATCATTTGTTCTACTTTTGTTTGTGAAACCTTTAAGATATAATTTTTTCTTTTACTTCTGTTACTTAAAATATAAAGTTCAAACATATAACTAGATGTTTTTAAATTAATTTTGAGCAAGTTATGGGCATATAGTGACATTCACTAATTTCAAATAAATGAAAAAAAACTGTAATTCAAATTAGTTACAAGTGTAAGTCATATCTTTTGTTTTAATTTTCATGAGCTACAATTAGTAGCAAATGATTTATTAAGCAATTAAAGTAAATAGAAGTCTGCCTTAGTAAATGAATATTCAAAATGTCAGCTTTAATTTAGATCAAATAAGATCATTAAGATTAATTTTTAAAATTGTTTCAAATGAGTTTATTTTCTTAGTCTCATCATCTTTTTCACAAGATTATTTCTCTTTATAAGCTGAATAATATTTTAAAATGCCACAAATATTTTGGTAATGCTATTGTGTATTCCAGAAGAGTTTTCAAGATGCAAGAAATAAATCCACATGTGAGAAAAATCTACTGCATCGAGAAGTTGAGGTAGAACTATAAAAAAGAAAAAAGAAAAAAAAAACTATAGAAGAGCCTTTGTAATGAGATAGTGGGAGTAAGCAGGGGAATTTTGAAAAGCATAATACTAAAAACCTAGACTGACTTAATGAGACACAAGAAGAAATATGGATGCTAGACTTTTTGGCAGTGTGTACTCTGATTAAGTGGGAAACTGTTACTGGAAATTATAGAAAATGTGATCTTCTTTATACAGTTTCAGAATGCTTAGGTTTTTTTGTCTTGCAGTTAGGTGGGAAGCAGAATTTAAAAGCAGTAAGTGTATGAATACGCAGCTCAGAAGGTTTTCAAAAATTTGAAGAGATTGCTCATTATAAAATGGGAAAAGGAGATAAACAGAAAGAAAAACTACTAAACAAAAAGGAACCAGAATTTGACGATTTGAGAACTCTTACCTATCCAGATGGTAAGGCACTGAAAGTTAGACATTTCTTCAGAACCTGTGATGTTGAGAAAAAATTCAGTGTGTTGCTATCCTACATTTTGTTAGCAGATTAGCAGATCAGTGACAAAAGACTTCTCAAAGTATGAGTCACTGATTTCCCTAATTGAATCAGAGACTCTCTAAGCATTTAAAGATACTGACCCTCACTTATCTCAATGGAAGTCCCAGGTGGAGAAAAATTATCTTAGAAAGATCCATGGAAGAGTCTTTTTTTTTTTTTTTTTTTAAAGAACGATGCTTGTTGAAACCATGCAAAATCCACAAGTATCCTGACAAGTATCCTTTATTTCAAACAGAAACTCTGCCAGTCCAGACTGAAAGGAAAGACAAGTATGAAAGAAATAGTTCTAAATATTCCAATTGCTTTCATAAAACTAATCAGTGGAGGCCTGTGGCAACCTTTACAAAGAGAGAAACACAGTTCAGAGAGTGGAACTTAGGGCTCTGGGGTCTGCTTTGGGAGCCACGTGAGTGGAAAGAGAGCCATGAAGGATGACGACTCCCGGAGCTGGAGCTGGGTGGGCACTGAATGGGGTTTGCTAGATAAGATTTCAAAGCAGCTTTTGACTAGTGGCTCCCATTTGTTTAGTGGATTTCTTCTGCTTTTTGAGACAAAATGTCTATCATTGTTATTTTGTACCCTTTCATCGTACATTGGGAATTTTGTGAACAAACAACCAGTCATTAGTTTTGAAGGTGTACGGATGGTGAAGAATTACTGCTCCTGATCTGTAGTATGTAGAAACTGAGCTTGGGGACCTTTGAATTCATGAAAGTGAAGTAAGATTTGAACTGATGGGATTAAGATGAAATTTTTGAAGCTTTAGTTAAAGCTTTAGGGTGACTCTGAGATGTTAGGTGAGTATGACTACATATTTTATTTGGGAGAATGTACATTATGAGTCAAGAAACAATATATAAAACAGATTTTTGAAGCTCTGACCTTAAACTCCTGGTGCTATGCATAAGATTGCATAATTACATGACATAAAGCAGATGCTATTAAGATGATTATGCTAGTTTACTATGTTGCTGTTATAAATTATTATAGATTTAGTGGCTCAAAGTGATACATATTGTTCTGTCATACAGAGTTCTAGGGGTTAATTGTCTAGTGTCAAGATTTTTCCAGAGCCCTGGATTCTTTTAAGGATCCAGAGAAAATATCTCCTTTTCCTCAGTTCTCATGGCATGGCTTCTGTGACTACTTTTGTTCTTTGGGGTGAAGCTGCCTTCAATTAAACGCTGCTTTGATTGTAAAAAGACTTCCTGTGATTTTCTGTGTCAGTCTGTGCCTCTCTCTTCCCTATTGTGCTAATGAGGTCTTGGTTCTAGGATCTTTCTAATACAGTTTGAACTCATGATAAATTACTAATTATAGCTGTAAATGCTCATGTATTGGTCAGCTTTGATTATTATACCAATTTATCATAGATTGGTATCTTACACAACAGACCTGTATTTATTTATTTCTCATGTTTCTGGAGACTGAGAAATTCAGGAACAAGGTGTTGGCATATATACTTTCTGGTGAAAGCCCACTTCCTAGCTTGTAGATGGTTCCTCATGTCATGCCCTCCAAAGGAAAGAGAAAAATCACTGATACCTTTCTACTTTAAAAAGATACTAATTCCACTGTGAGAGAGGGACAGCATTCATTATATATAAGATCTGCTTCCAAATATGGTCACATTCTAGAGGTCTGGAGACATAAATTTTGGTATCACACTATTCAACATAGTCTGGTTACTAAGCAAAAATTTTTTTTAAATAGGAAGATTTTATAGGATGGATCCATTGTTATCACACAAACTCAAAAATGTAGAGCTTCTCCCCTTCATGGGAAGAGGAATGCAGTAACACTTAACGGAAAGGGAAGTTATAGACTACAATGACTTTTTCTGGCTTAGGGACACACATAATACATGCAAAGGAAAAGAATTCTTCCGAACGCTGAATCATCTTGCAAATGAATTGTCTTCTGTATCCTCTAAATAAGACTGACACTTTGATTCTGACCTTGCAAGAACAAAAATACATATCCTAAGCCTACATGGAAGTCTGACAGAACAGAGAGCTAATAATTGCATGTGTTTTATACTAGTAAATCAATGATCCTTTATTATGACAACAGAAAACTAATACACTCTTTCCTCAAAGAACTATGTTTTTAATATTGCAGCAAATTAAAGGTGACCACACATTATATTTAGTCTCACTATTAAGGATCTCTTCATGAAATTACTGCTCTGTAGGAGATATCTTCTATATCAGAAGTCTGCTTTGAGATGATCACATTAAAAACATTTCAAAACTACTTAAAGAGACACTGGAAACAGAAACAGTATGAAGATCAAGGACAAAGATCCATAAAGAGCCAGAAATATTCAAGGTGGAGTCACACTGGAAATGGTGACTTTATCCTTCTTTACCCCATGTCATCCAAGGTTGTGCGCATCAGATGGCTCAGCTTTCACATCTTAGGAAATTCCAAGCAAAATCTCTTTTAAGTCTTTAAGGGTTTAACAGTTTGTTATGCAGAGTTAGTAGCTGGAACAATCTTAATTTTTAAAAGATAACCAGTTGCTATCTAAACCTTGGTTCATAGTCTGTACTACACTTTTCTATAACTATCCAGGGTTACGTTTCTTCTTTCCCTGAGGTCTGCATTATTTGAGGTGACTTCAGTTACTTTAAACTAAGGTAAAACTCTTTGGAAATGTTTGGAGCTAATGTATAATTTTCAGCTCTTTGCCACTCTTTTGAGCAAAGGATATTACAAACATAAGAAAAACAGATTTTACCTAACACTGCATAAGTTCTAAAGCCCAGCAGTTAGAGACAGAGTCTCCCTAAAGACAGAGATGCTGGTGAGCATTTTAAACCACAAAGTCCATTATACTTGGAACCTAGAGTGTCGTCATGTGTTGTCAGGTGTTCAGAGGTGGCTTTTTTGGAATGCATGTGGCTCACAGTGGCACTGTACTCATACCTGATGGTGCCGTTGGGAAGGAAGATGGCCTGGCAAGAAGAGGGGGCTGCTGTGGCAGGTGAGCTGGAAGGGTGAATCGCCCTCTTGGCTCCTGCCTTCACTCTGCCTCCTGACTCCCACGGGTGGAGCCCTTTTTTCTCTGTTATACCCTCTTGCCATCCTGTTTCTGCCTTAGAGCCCCTGATGTGGAGTAAAACAATAAAAAGGAAAAATAGAAAAATTAAAACACCTCCTCTTTTAATCTGTGGATGTCAGGTATATTGTCCAGTACTAGGAAAATAACTAAAGTAAAGTAAGACAAATTCTTCCTTTTCCCAAGAAACATTTGCTTACATTTCAGAGAAATATCTTTGGAGACATTTCCTCCTGCCCTGTGGATTTGTGCAATAAAGAATTCCACTTTTTCTCTGGAGATGTGAATGGACAGAATACATGGCTTCTCTATATGAACTCTGAGTCTTTCAGCTTCAGAGTCTGTTGGTGAGAGGGCGATGTCTGGCTCTCACCATATATCCCCAAGGGTATTGGGCTCAAGCAATTGACACTAAGATATTGCCTGGCTATTGCACTTTGGAGTAATACCTGCCTGTCTGGTGCAGAAAGCTCCACAGTGTCCTCTGTCAGTTAATATATATAACAGTGTGAAGCCTTATTTGTTAGATTTCAAAAAGAGGTAACTCCTAATGCCTTTTTTATTGTCCAACTTAATGTTGGAGGCCACTATAATTGACCAAGTCAGTATTTTGCTAACTGCAATCTTTCCTTTAATTCTGACCCTTATTAAATCAATTTTCCTCAAAATAGAACCAATTTTTAACAGACAAAAAAAGAAACATTAAATTTTCTAATCTCATATAGTATTTTTAAATGATGAAAACCTAGATCTTAGCTCATATCTCAGAGTTCCGTGATCCTACTTGACTATTAAAGATGAGGTTACAGGGCTGGGGATTTAGCTCAGAGGCATAAGCACCTGCCTTGCAAGCAGGCAGTTGTGAGTTTGATCCCCGGTACCCATAAAAAGGAAAAAGACAAAAAAAAAAAAAAAGATGTGGTTACAATGTTTTGGTTTTATTCTTTACTGTTTTGCTCAATTTTATTATAACTGATGATATAGGCAATTCTTTTTAAGGTCACAAGAGGCAGTATGGTAACCATTGTTGATCACCATGTATTTTGTTTTTATATTATCTATTATGTCCATCTTTTTTATTTGACTGACTCTGTTCTGTTATGTCACATTTGGTTTTATTCTCTTCAAAAAAAAAGTAATAAGAACTTTTGGAGTAATAAAACCCAAAATGTGTAATTGTCATTGTAAAACATAGTGGAAAAGAAAGTGCTCTAAAGGATATAAGTGCATGTATATTTAACTGTATAAGATAGATAACCATATTACTGAGTTTTGTTGGATCATTGAACAAAACTGTTTGCAGTCTCACTGTTTGAAAGTGCACTTTATATGCTTTAATTTTGTAATTGAACAACTATTTCTAAGGTAACAATATGTAATCTATTAACTAGTGATTTCCTACTGTTTATTCTTTCTGAAATTCTGTATAACTTGCACCCTTTCTCTTTTTTCTCCTTAAATAAAATTTTAAAAAATAGATGCGGTTACATTCTAATCATGTGCTCCAAGTGAAGCATCCCATGGAAACTTCATGTCTTAGTACTCAGCATAGTGCATTTCTCTCACACAAGACAGTTTTTTTCTTCCAGAAATTGATATCTTGTTATATACTCTTTTGTTCCTGTCTTAATGTATTTAATTTTAGATCAGCAAAATTTCTTAAATTTTTCTCATTATGGTAGTCTCCATCATCACTTCTGGAAAGAATTCCTGGACCCACAAAATAGATTTGAGTGGAGATTCTCTCTGTGTTCTACTTGTCCAGGCTACTCTTACATACCGCCACAAAGTGCATAGCTTATTTTTAAAAAAAGCTTAAGAAAATGAACAATCTTTTCTCACATTCTGGAGTCTAAAAATCAAGGCCTTTGCAAATTTAGTGTCTGATTTCTGATTTTTTTTTCCTTTTTCCTCTTGCTTCTGTATATTTTCTGTATGATGGACGGGGAACACATCTCACAAATAGAAATTTTGAGGGCTTTGCCTAAGTACCTTCCAAAGATCATACCAATAAGACCATCACGTGAGGAATTAGAAGTACAGCATGTAGGTTTTTGGAGAACACAAACATTCAGACCATAATGCTTATTTTTATTCTCCTCTATTTATGCTTTATAAAATAGTATTATGGTTTCAGTTTTTCATTTGATTTTGCAGGTTTTTATTGCTGTCTCTCTGCAGTAAGTGTTCTTAGAATACATTCACTGTCTTAGTTTTCATTTTACTATTTACCCTTGCCACAAACTATTTTTATTTTAAAACAAAAAACAACAAAAAAGAATAAAAATAATGCAGAATTTCAAAACAAAATAATAGGAAATTAACACTATTTAATATGTTGCATATTGTTATCTTCAAAGTAGTTGTTCACATAACAAGATTTAGGCATGAAAAAATGATCAAACAATGAAAGCACAAACTGTTCTTTTCGATGAACTAACAGGAATTAGTAGTATAGTTATTATATATATATATAGGGAGTACCCAACTACATAAGTAAAACACTAATATACATGAAAAATCAAATACACAATTACAAAATTATAACGGGATTTTAATTGCACCATTGTTACAAAGAGATAGATCAACTAGACTAAAAGTCAGCAAAGAAATAACAGAACAAAACAAAACCTATGAACAAATGAACTTAATAGATGTTTACAGCGTGTATCACCCACCAACATCCGAATACACATTCTTCTCAGCTGCACATGGGATGGTCTCTAAAGTAGACCACGTACTAGCCCATAGAACATGCTTGACTAAATACAATCTTTTAGCATTTACTAACAATCTTCTATAAGTTTTCAAAGCAAAAGAATGAATAGTGTCTCTCCATTAATGATGTAAACCAAATTTTCTAGTCTACCATCCAAGACTTGAAGAAGCACAATACGTTAGTATAAAGAAAGGTTATAAAAACATACTATTTTGCCCTACTGTTTCATATGTCAGGTGCAGTGCTTAAAAATAGCCAAGAAATAAGTCATCGAAGTACACCTGAGTTTCTCACCTTGCTCCTCTGTGAAGAGTTCTAGAATAGCTCTCTTTTCCAAATCAATTTGAAACTAAAAATTAAACAACAAAACGTAATAAAGGATCATACTATGTACAGCAAAGTATCAGAAGACCTTAGTAAAAGTTATTGCTACAAAGTATGTGACCCTTTACTCTCTTTCCTTTCAGCCTCTGCTTTCTCATTCATAAAGGCTATCAGTCCTTCACAACTGTATAATAAGGAATAAATCTGATAATATGAACTAATGTTGAAAACACAATTGCTAATGTACTCTAGGTATTCAACAAAAATCCATATGCATAAAAGGAAAGTTATATGACATACAGAATTATTAATTCTAGTAAAGTCAAGGAAGTTTTGTCCCAATTGAAATTAGTAAGACTGAGAAATGACATGATATTTTCCCTAGCCGTAAGCATTTTATGATACAATTCAAGATTTTGTCACCTTACCAATACACTGTCTGATATAAATGCTTTATACCTGAAGTGGAAGTCAATGATTCACATTCTTTTAAGCTGAGTACAGTAAATTAGAGATTGATCTTCACTGTTACATTATGAAGAATGCTCTGCAAATCAGAAATTTAGACATATTATGTTTGAAAGTTGGTATTCAAATAACCTATTCTGCTCTCAAGGTATTATTTCATTTGTTTGTAAAACTTTGGTATTATAGTCTTTTGGAAACCTATTACATTTGAAGTAGGTTTTGACTTTTGAATTGTTTGACAACTGTTTAAAAATACATCCACAGATCAATAGAGAGTTTAAGAATTGTTTAACAACTGTGTAAAAATATATTCACAGAGCATCAACTAGATTAAGACAAGCTACATTCTAAGTCAGGGTTCGTTCTTACAATCCACCTCTATAAATTTCACATGACATTTGCCAGAAGGAAGAAATTCAGCTGCAATATTATTATTTTCCCTTTATGTATACCTCCATTAGATGCTATTTTTATGTTTTCCAGTGTATTATTATTTTGCTTAAAATATTTAGAAAAGTTCATACACAATTTAAGAACAGGTAGGAAAGAACAAAGCTGCACAAAAGCCCAGAAAAACTTTTAAAAGGTAGTTAGAAAATTGAAAAAATAAATTCACATAGTTTTAATGGATAACTAAATGCATCAGGAGGATTTAATGTGATATTCACTTGCTTTAGTCATAGACTTTACAAAACATAAAATATTAAACAAGAAAAAAATCTTCAACAGTTTGCTGATTTACCCTGCAATTCTAAGCTTTTTATTTAATTCTGAAAAAATCGAATTCATTTGTAGAAAGTGCCAAAATATTCAGGTAATAATTTTTATTTATTTACATGATATTAAAGATAAGACATCCTTATCTCTCTCTCTCTCTCTCTTTTTTTTTTTTTTTTGTCTTTTTCATTTTTATCGGTACCGGGGATCAAACTCACAACTGCTTGCTTGCAAGGCAGGAGCTTATGCCGCTGAGCTAAATCCCCAGCCCCAAGACATCCTTATCTCTCAAGAGTTATGAAATAATTTATTCCAAAGTCTTCTAAAGGAAGGATTACAACATTTATCAAAGGTAGTGTAACAAAAACTTTAAAAATCAAATTAATCAGCAAAACATTCCTACTCTTCTTCACAACCCACTTGCCCATCCTATCACTGTTACTCTATGTAGAGAACAATCAGACAGCTACCATAATTGTGAATTTGTAATGGATTATGGGTAGGTGAAAAGATTGAAAAATACACACAATTAAAACAAAGAAATAGGGATCGTGTGTTTAAAAACACAATATCCTAGTGTTTGACTTCCATCCACTTCTTTACTTACATGCTTACAGTGGGAGTGTCCAGAACAGCATCTGTGGTTCTCATCTTCTTCACTTTTCACTGATTCCCTGGTGTTCACACATACTTTCCAGGATTCTCCTCTTGTTGTTAAAGTACTTTTATCTTTACAACCAAGTCACCCCTTTAGCTTTAACTGTGCTTTTTAAGTCTATGGAGATCATTCTATAAAATATCTGATAGCTACCTTAAAGTCAATAAATCCAAAAGTTTTCTCATTAGTTCCTCCTTCCCAAACATCCACCTTTCTTTTTTGTGTCCTATACCTAATAGTGTCATTCAGCCATTTGACTGATCTTAAAAGTAGAACTGTTCATTTAGTTATAGCTATTCTTTATTATCTGCATAGAAAACTCATTTTGGCATGTACCACATTAGCAATTTTATATTCAGTATTCCTTTTATTAATTTATCCAAGTGTATTTCAATTATGTACTAAAATGTAGTTGTTGATCCAGGTACTAGGGTTACAGTATAATGTGCCTAAATTTTATTAGTAGCAGAAAACAGACAACCCAAAAAAATAATCAATATACTTAAGAAACATAAAATATTATAAGATTCTTTTTCACAGAATAGTCTTACATGTTTTGCAAAATCCCACATAAAAGGCAACTATGATTCTTTGAAGAACACGGTTGAGTGAGGGCAAATACACTTTTGTGATGAATCATAAAGACTTTCCTAAAGAAACAATGAAGGAAACCAAAGTCACAGAAAAATCTAGAGTTTTTATGGTAACTAATTTTTTAAAAAGAAAAAGATAAATGTATCACTTATCCTTTTTTGGGGCTCAATTATTTTTTTATCTTAAACGTGACTTCAAGAGGCATTATGGTAACCAATGTAGATCACTTTGTATTTTGTTTTTACAGTATGTATTATGTCCATCCTTTTGATTTGACTGTTTTGTTACATCACAGTTGGTTTTATTCTCTTCAAAAAAGTAATAAGAACTGTGGGAGTAATAAAACAAAACAAAACAAAAAAAAACCCAACTATTTAAAGAGTCAAACTAATTTATATGAACTGCATAAAACCATGATGCATATGATATCATTAGCCTAATATAGATATTGGTTTTGTTTCTTTGCAAGATAAATAAAGCCTGTGTGCAGGTTGTCATGAAAACTAGGAAGATTTATAAATTATGTTATATCTGCATGTGTAATGTCAGACATTGTCCTTCTCCAAGAAAAATAGATTCCTGTTCTCTCACAGTATTAAATATTGAGTCTGAAAACAAAGAAATTTTAATTAGATAATGAGAAAACCTAGTCATTGTTGTCAGAGGCATGATATCATAAAAGTAGAGCGACCGCAGATAATTTCTAGAAATTATAAATTGTAAATCGATGCCACTAAGATTGTAACTTAAATGCATTAGCAATAGTGGGATATATAGTATATGTATTCATTCAGGGCTGCTAATGAATAAGAATATAGGCTAAGGCATTATTTTTAAATAATAGTTATGGTCCTGGCCTGCCTATCCTTTGGTCTTCCTATTCATTTTGTTACGGGCCAGGATGAATTTATTTATAGCCATAATCTTTTCTTCGGATAATAGCTAAAGCTAATGGTGTATCAGCTGTACAACCCCGCAGTCTATCTTCCTTGATTCCTCAGGGTAGCTATTCCCCGCACCTCATCAGTTCATTGGATCTCCGAACAGACATCATCCTTAAAATCCCATTTGTACCATTTGGATCAGGTCACGAAGAGTAATAGCTCTAATCTTCTTGGAGTGCTATTATTAATCTTGAGCAGGTGAGCTCCAAGGTACTTTCTCTAACCTACACATTTAGAAAGCATAAGCTTTAGGGCTGTAATGAATAAAAGCTAAAATGGAAGCCTGCAGCATGAGAGGAAATGATTGTAAGATTAAGCTGTCCTTCAGGTTTGTAGTTAAACTTTGTTTACACTGTTAAATCAAGAGCTTTGAGAAAAGTAAAAGGAAGTACTAAATGGCTCTCCATCTGAAGAGACTCTGAATATCATTCCATTATTGATGGTATTCATTTTGCCAAACATAGGCTGTCTAAAAATTGTAGCTAAATCAATTTTGGTCTAATATTCTATGGCAATTCCAGTGGCTTTCTGAATAAGTTGCCTTTAATTTGTTCATAAACCTATTTCTATGTTTGATGAGATAAGTGAATACATTTACAAGGCAACAAAATAAAATCAAACTCATTATTTTCTTTCTTCCCCATTGTATTTTTAAACCTCATGCTTACTGGTTAAAATTCATTTCTCCTACATATAATGGAGAGGGGTGTGTCTTGTTTCTGTGTTGTACATCTGGATTTTCACATGGGGGACAAGTTCCTTTGTTGCAATGCCTCAGATAACCCTTTTCGAAAAACTGCACATACGAATTAAATACTTTATATTTGAGTTCCAGTTTTTATTTTTTCCTAAGTTATCTATCCATCCCCACTGGAAAACAACTGTCTTCTCCCTCATCTTCCTTCAGCAAATCATCAAAATATCACACAGAAAAACTGCAGAGCCAGTGTGGATGAAAATTTTAAGTTTTAAGAGTCTTTTATATGATTTTAATGATTTAAAACTCATTGAAAACGTATGGTTTTATCCAAATATTTTTGTTTTATAAGGTGAAATATCACAGGATTATTTTGTACATGGAAATAAATGTATTTAGATCGTGTTTGTATGATTTATTAGTCATGTCATTAGGTTTCAGATTATATATATATATATACATATACAAATATGTATATATATTTTTTTATTTGTTTGTTTATTGTTGTTTATTTTGGTTTTTTGCTTTTGTAAATGGTGAATGATATTTTCAAAATTTAGATTCTTTTCTGCTATAATTATAGGTGACTGGCTTTAAGGAATGACAGGTGAATTCAGTATATTCCACATAATATTAATGGTAATGACTATGGATGATTTAATTAGACTTTCTGGGACATAGTTTTCTCATGGATAAAATGGAGATAACCTTTACATACTTTCAGAAATACTTATGAAAACACATTATATCTCAGTTATTGTTCTAAGTGATTTGATTATTCCATCAACTCTGTAAGAATCATTTTATAGATGAGGAAATGGAGGCTAAATGAGAGAAGGTAACTAAATTTTCAGAGTAAATGCAGCTATCAACAGTAAAACCAATGTTCAGACCCAGCAAGGATAATTTCAAGACCCAAGTGCTTAGGTATGACATAATATTGTCTTTACTTTTACTGTCAAGTAAGGCTTTATGAAGATGAAATAAATTAATTCACAAAATAATGCATAGAAAACTGTTTAGGCTATTGATATAGATGATTTAGCTATGAGCTATTATAATTATGGTCCTGATTATTATATTGTATTATGTAACCAGTAGTAGTCATATACCTCCCACATGCCAGACATTAGACATTAGTTTTCACTAATATAAATGACTTTATTTGGGTTACTAATCTTTGTTGCAGAAAAGAGAATAAAAGTTCTAAGAAATTAAATTGCCCAAATGCAAAGAAAGGGGGAAGATCTAATCTTCTTATATAGAGATTTAACCAGTAAAAAACAGAGGTAATTTTTAAATTAAAATTTAATGAGGTTTTAAAAATTTAGGATTAGATTTATTTAATTTTTTTCAATGTCCTTGAAATTCAGACAGATTATTATCATCTCAGATGACTAGAATATAATTTCAAAATCCTTAAACACAAAATAGTATGATTAAAGCGAAGGAAATTCTAGGGAAAAAACTCACATTTGTTCTAGACAAATAAGGACATAAGTTTTAGAATCAAAAATATAAAAATATATGTTTGCAAAATGTCATGTATGACATGCAAAAGAGAAGATGATAGTTTCAGGAGGAGATAACATATAAAAAATTAGGTCATTGTGTTTCTCATGTTATTCCTTTGTGTCATAATGATATAATCACCTCAAGTAAATAAATGTTTTCATAACTTGCACATTAAAATCAAAATGAAGGTAACTGTCTCATGATTTTGCAAAGTTTCAGTCTTTTT
This sequence comes from Cavia porcellus, assembly GCF_034190915.1. Lineage (NCBI taxonomy): Eukaryota > Metazoa > Chordata > Mammalia > Rodentia > Caviidae > Cavia > Cavia porcellus. Next base: position 51,817,150 of record NW_026947503.1, on the reverse strand, counting down.
AAAAATGAAATCCAGTGAGCTTTATTCACTTGTATTAATCATATTACATTTAGATTAATTTCTACCTGATTATTTTGTGTCTCATAATTTTTTCTAATCTATCTTTGGCTTTATTGTGATTTATCTTCAAATAGTTTCTTTCTTCCTTGTTTAAAAATCATATACTTTTATATTACTTTCAAAATTTGCCCTTGGAATTTTAAAATGTATATTTGAGGCTAAACTCGAAATGAAGGACTATTTTTAACTTTTTTTCTGAAACTACAGAACTTTAGAACCATTCAACTCCAGTCACCTATAAGTAATTTCAATCTTCCTGTTGCTAGGTATTTTCAGTCTACTTATTAACATCACATGTTGTAGCATATGTTTCATTGGAAAATGATCCTGATAAGAAAAAGTATGTAAATTTTAAATCTTTGATTATGAATGCTTTTATAGAGTGAATTTACATGTATATGTCCCTTATAAGCTCACATCAATCATTTCTTAATGAATTTAAATGTCGCTATTGTATGGAGTTAATAAAAATTAAGTTCTGGTAATTTTCAAGTATACATCTTCTTGAATCACCATAAACTGTTAGTGGAAATACCAAGCAGAGAAACATGCCATACTTATCGATTTTCTTTTCTTTTTTTGGTACCGGGAATCGAACTCAGGACCTCGTGCTTGCCGGGAAGGCGTTGTGCCACTAAGCTATATCCCTGACATAGTAGTTATTTTCTTTTCTTCTGCTTCCTTTATTTTTTATTCGTTGTCTAGTATATGCTATATACATTGTTAAACATAACGTTTTAAGAAAGCAAATTCATTACTCCTATAGCATTGCAAAATGAATATATCAAATATTATATTTAATATATTAAAATTGTCATTAATAAAGCATAAATACTAGTTCAAAGGAAAATTTAACAAAGATCCAAACGCACTCATGTTGGAAATTAGAAATATTGAAAAATGTCCAAAATCAATGGAAGATTAATATTCATAGGGCAATGTACACCAAAATGTTTTGCTTATCTACAAAATATATTTCATTCTCATGGTATCTACCAATCTATACATTCATAAACATGTTTATAAACAAAGATAAGGGTCAAAAATCTAGAGAAATGTTTTAGATAGGACCGCAGCTAGCCTGTCATTTTGTTCTATTCAATATTTTTCAAACTTTTCAATATTTATAAAATAAAAACAAGAAAAATAAATTCAAGACAAGATTTAAAAGGAAAAATAGAAAGGACAATTAGTAATATAATTACAACAGAATCTTGAACAACAGCAAAAAACACAAGATTGAAGGCAGGTTGATAAATTGGATGTTTTAAAATTAAAATAAAAAAAGGTTTACAAGAAAAGTATCTATGCCAGAAATGTAGACAAAATTGTTAATGGGATTTAAATACTCCATTTAAATAAAGTGAAGCAAGAAAACATTACCAAAAAATTAGTAGGTACATTAATGTTCAGAAAATTTGTCCCATTCGTAGTAAATGCATTGCAAATAAGATAATGAAAATATAATGATTTTGCTAGAATTGCAAAATACTTTAAGATTTATAACCTCTACCAAGTGAAGTTTAGTGTAGTAGAACTTATCAAATTACTAGAGAAAATTTTCAAATGTACAAGCACAATAGAGTTCTACAAGCTTTTTCTGACATTGGAAAATAAATTATTGTGATATGTATAACCTTTAAAATATAGATAATAAACTAGTTTCACTGTAATTTAAAGAATCTTATGCTATCAATAATATAGAATACATATTTTAAGCACATTTGAAGCATGTATAAGTTAACAAGCACTAGGGCTATAAGTCAAATATTTTCAAATAATTGTATTATACAGATTAGGTTTTCAGATCGCAATTCAATGCAGTGAAAAACTAATAAAAATGTAACTAGAAAGAACTCAAATGTTAGATATCAAGAAACCTTCTTTTCAATATCTCAAGGGCCGAAAAGAAAACCAGTGTTAACAAAGAATGGATGAAAAATCAATGGCCTAAGCTATGTGCTTATAAAACTTACAGAGTAATAAATCAGGAGAAGGAAGAAGAAAGTAATAATGAACATAACAGAAATAAATTAAATAGAAAAAAAAAGAAGAAAAGTAAAATCAATATTTGGTTCTTTATTAGAAAAAAAGAAAAATAAATTGTGTTAATACTTTTCAGGGAAAAAAGAGCAATTATAAAAGCAGTTCTGATTCTTGTTCCCACTAATATACTAAGTCGATAACACTGAGATTTTTCCTAAAAGAATAACCATAATGAGGCAGAAAGTATGAGGATGCATATTCATACGTGCCAATTTCCCATGACAAATGCATTTATTATGCATTAAAAACATAATAATAAAATAATTTTACATATATACAAATAGGAAGCTGTTGGTGATGATAATGTAGGGGGAGATACTGGAATGCCAGGGGCCCTATCATGTGATGATAATGAATGAAACATGGACAAATAAGATAGGGTGCAAGAAAATTTATTCAAGGTAAATAAAGGTAAAGAAGTAAAAGATATAAAAGGAAGAAAGTAAAAAATATAAAATCAGAGAAATAGAATTCCTGCTAGCCAGGGAGCAGATTTGAACAGGTAGCTGCAAAGACTCTTTGTCTAGAGAACTTTAAGGAGTCTAGTAGGGAGCTGAGGCCACTGTACAGATGGTATGCTTGCTGCTCCATAGTAGACTACCTATTTTTCAGATCCCAATTTATGCTGCATTCCTGTAGTGCCTGTGGGACTTGCTTCCCTGATCACACTCTAAGGAGATCCCAGAGAGCTACCAAGCACCTGGAAGATGCTTCTGTAAAACTCCCTGGAGGGCGGTGACTTAGCAACTTACTGAGGGAGTCCAGCTCCTTGTTAGGGTCCCTATCATTACTGCTGAACATGATCCTAATTCTTGATTATTTCCTATTTTATTTGAATATGAAGAGTCCAAGTTTGATTTATCAAATTGAGGTGGTGTTTCAGGAAACTTTATTAATCTTTTGAATGAGAGATTATTACAACCTTTAATCTTCTGAAGAATAGAATGTTGAATCTCATAAATGCTAATTTTAACCTGGGTGTGGTGGTGCATGCCTATAATGCCAGCACTCAGTAGGTAGCTGAACACAAGCCTCACTGGGAGCTCAAGGCCAAACTGGGCTAGTCAGTTCCAGGCCAGTCTGAGCACATACTAAAACCTGTCTCAAAAATAAATTAATTAGTTTATTAATTTAAATGAAATAAAAAACTACTTTCACTTCAAATTGTTAGCATGATATATTACATTAATGAATAACAATATTAAATTTGCTTTTCATTTTGAGATTGCTCAAATTGTTTATATATTGTACTTTATTTTATAAATTACAAATTTAATACCTTTCAACTCTTTAATGCAGAATAAAAAGTCAACAATAACCAAGGCAGAAAAGGGAAAAGAAATATGGATGGATAATCTCTAGTAAAACATAAAATATTATTATAATGCAATATTAATCCAGACTATGCAATATTTGAAACAAAGATAGTAAGTTATCCAGTGAAACAAGGGAGAGGGAAAAGCAAGACCTAAACCAGGAAGCTGAGACAGGATGATTGCTATGTGTTTGATGCCAGTTTGGGCTACATAGTGAGTTCAAGACCAGCATGAACTACATATTGAGACTCTGTTTCTAAAAACAAAAACAAAACAAACAAAGACCGAAAAAAGAAAAGGCAGTTTATCTAGAGAAAAGGATAACTTGAGAGTCTTGCTGGCAATATGGCTTGTCTGCTTCATGTTGCTAGGAAATCTTTGCAATTATATGATTAATTATTGATACTGGTGGCCAGGGATTTAGCTCAGTGGTGTAAACATCTGCCTGACAAGCATGAGATCATGAGTTAGATTCCCAGTACCTACCAAAAAAAAAAACATTGATACAGTAGCAGTATTGCAGATACAAAGATTTTTGTTAGGAATGCAAGTGTAGGAGAGTGTTATGAAATGGCTGAGACAGGTTTTCTGCCCTGCTCTCAGGTTTGTACTTAATGTAATGCTCCCAAATTTCAGGTCAAGAAACAAAATAGGGATAAAGGCTTCTATATTTCAAATACAATATAATTTACTTAATGATTTTAAAATATGCAATCTTACAAGTTTGGCTTTTGAAAGCCATATGCTCCTTCCCCCCACCCTTTGCCTCTTTCAAAAGAAACATTTAGAAGAGTGTGGAAGGTACAGAGGCAGTATTACCAGTTACTGGCTTACTGAGTTATGAGCAAGAAGTATTTTTCTTGCTCATAACTCAAGTACTAGGTGCTGAAAACATTAGGGAGGGTGACAATAATCAGAGAAAATCTGATTCATTTTAATATGGGAGACATAAACTGCTTTGTCAAAACAAACTGCCCACTACTAATAACTTTGAAAGTAAAGAACACATAAAAGTCATAGAAGATCTTGTGTCAATCCTTATTCATAAAATATTCTCAAACCTTCCTCCCTTTAGTTGTCCATGTACAGTAGTCTCATGCTTGTTGACAAAAAGGACGTGCACCTGTGCAAATGTTCCCAAACAAAATCTGTTTACCTGTAGAATCAATATGTGTAAATAAAATACATGGCGGATGGTGGAGAGTGAGAGGGTGTACAGAATAACACTGTGAAGTTGGAATGGCTGCCAGGTTAGATCAGAAAGTTAACAGCTAGACCTTTAAAGGGCCGTGATCCCAGAGCAGAAGTGTCAAGGCATCTTTAGCAAGAATGGGGCAGGGAATGGGTCAAAGCAGCCAAGAAAAGACCAGAGTCTAAGAAGAAAAATTCCTCCCCACATATGCCAGGTGTGTCAAGTGAGGTATTCTTGAAAGCAGATGCTGAGATTTGTTAGGAGCATAAATATCTTTTGTGGAACAGCATCAGTTAAAAGGACTAGGGAAGAATGTATGGGGAAAGCCTTCAGACAGTGGTGGTGACTGGACATGTCAGCTCAGTGGAGAGACCCAAAGCACATGTAGAAATTACATTAACCATATGTAATAGATGCTTTAATTCTAGATATCTAGGTACATTTAAATTCTGAATTAGATCATTCACGTCAAAGTTGCTTGAGTCAACGATTTATACAAGTTCACTATTAATTTGTGATAGTATTATAAAGCTATATTATGGAAAACAGCATAAATAGTAGTGAAACATTTTCACAATGCATCATAATAAGTAGGTTCAAAAATTAGTGGTGGGGGCTGGGGATTTAGCTCAGCGGCATAAGCGCCTGCCTTGCAAGCAGGCAGTCATGAGTTCAATCCCCAGTACCAATAAAAAGGAAAAAGACAAAAAAAAAAAAAAAAAAAAATAGTGGTGACTTCTAAATGTGATTAGATGGGATTATGTCCATTTGTAAATCTTAAATGAAAGTTTATAGCAATGTAAGGAAAAAAATCACTGTACTTGAAACTATAAATTAATTGAATCCTTACTGAGATAAAGCATTTTAGATAAAAGTACTAACTATTCGTTGAAGAGGAAAGAAGAAACTGAGAAAAAAAGAACTACTAAAGGAATTTTTACATCATTCCTTTTCTCAGCATTTCTTTAAGTAATTCCAGGAGAAATTCAGTATCTGCCAAGTGCTCCCAATTCTATAAGAGAAGCCAGTGAACTTAGCTGAATGTTATGGACTGCCAGATGGGTTTAGTAATATGAGTTATCTTTATCCCCGGTTTTTAAACAATGAAGATGGAAATCAAAAAGAGAACATCCTTTGGCAGTGATTGACAATATTCTGTAAATTCTACTCTTAAATACCTGAAGGAAACAAAGACAGAGTACTACTCCTAAACAAAAACAAACAAACAAACAAACAAACAAAAAAGTAGAGGTCCTTAAGTAGGTTCAGTTATTCAGAATTTGAAATTAGGAAGCCAATAGACTGTGGGGAAAGCTGTGCTAAATTGAATTAAGATGTAAATCAGATGATAAGAGGAGGTATTTCACAGAAAAAAATATACCACATACTTAGAGACAAAGAAGCCCAGTGAAAGAAATACATGCAGCACATGTATTGGAAAACAGGAGCCATCTCCTAAGGGATCTCTCCTATTTCTGAGAGAATAGCCTTCAGGATGAAAATGCATAACTGGAAAAATCACTGTTCGAGAGCAACAAACTAGATGCTCAATACAGGTCCCAACTGGAAAAGACGTATGTGAGTGTTGGGCATTGTATTTGAAAACTGCTAGAGAGAACGTTTCTAGAAAAACATCAATTTTCCACAGATTAGAGTTAGCTTTCAACTTCAGCATGAAATCACAAACAGCATTAACAAAAAGTCTGTTTCACTTCCTTTTTCTTTCATTTCACATGAGCAGGACTTTTAAGACAGAAGAGGGAGGAGGCAGGGTAGGGGTGGAAGATTGGTAAGAAATCCTGCAGTTGCTCGCATTGTTTAGTTCAGATTTTCAGACTGAGGACAGGAAACTATGTGAAGACTGATGACTGCTTGATTTTAATGGATACAGAGTTAAAGAAAAAAATCAAAGAATGTGTTGAATCTAATAGCATGATAGGAAAGCTATGGATATGTTCTAACCTTCACCAAAGAAAAGTAAACACGTCACTTCCAAAATAAATTAGGTGAAAGAATGATTCTGAATTATGGCTATGACTTTTTGATTTCAGATCACATAATATGTGACATACAGATTTTAGTCAGTTAAAAAATATAAGTAGTTTAGGGCAATAAAAGTCAATTTTAGCAGTGTTGCTAAGGTAATGCCATTTTCATATAGGTAACTAGTTGCAATAAAAATTGAGACAAATTTCTTGGAGAGCAATTTTGTAATGATTTTCAAGAGCTACGGGAAGATAGAAAAGATCCAATTTTAAAAGCATGTCCTGAAGAAATAACTGAAGTAGTGATAGATGGAATCATTGTGGCATTATTTGGGGGGAAAAAAAGGATTAAATTTCAGGTTATTTTCCCAATAGATTTTTTCCAGAAAAAAAGTCAGATGACCTGGGTATGAACTCATGGGTTTATCTTAATATGATGCAAATCATACATTTATAAAATAAAATCCAAAACTCACTAAAGCCTGGCTTGGTAGAAATACACACATTATTCAAGGATATGAAAATTAATTAAATATAATGACTTTTCCTATCCTTCTATCTTATATATTCTTTATTTTAAAATATTACTGGATTTTATGACATAGTTCTACAGTATTTTGCTTTTAATTTATGTATGTTTTTAATCATTTTGTTCAGTTTTAAAAATAACTGTTTTCATACTCTAATATTCTTTTAAATAACTTTGTTTTTACAGAATTCCAAGAAGAGTCTATTAAGGTGTGAATTTTTTTTTAATGTGTGAATTCTTGTAGTGATGCACCACATTTTCTGAAGCCTAACTTGCACAGCTGGCTATGGAATGCAGGTTCACAGGCCTTGCCCTGCTCTTACCATCCCTGTGTTTTGTTGCCTCAATCCTGGGGCTTTCTAACGACTGTGGCCCCAGGTCTCCCTCTCCACTGGTACTGAACACTCTTTACACTGGTATCATTCCAAACAAACTTTCTGGCTCTTCTAAGAAGTCACTCAAAGATGCATTGACAAAGTATTAACGGATTGCCAATCGATGTCTCCTCCTAGGTAATAGAACATTGATGCTTTGCCTCCCTTGATTTTGACAAAAGCATCTGTCATAGCGTCCATTATACTACATCATATCTAAATATTTGCATCTCAATCTTTTTCAACTAGTCTAAATGACCTTGTTTTCCTGATATTTATATTCCCAGAGATTTGATAGAGACTAGATTTATGACAATTATTGATTGAAAAAATATATTATCAAACTTTCAAACTCAGGGTTATATTGATCTACAAACATCAAATAGATTTATAATCCTCCATTCTCAGGTAATGTATTACTGTAACGTGCTAATGTTTGATAATCATTTTTTAAAGTTTCTTACATAGGCTGTTGCAGAGAATGCCATGAGGTGCTCACTAGAGTCTCTCTTGGAACACAACTGCTGGCTATTGGCCCTGCGAAGTCTCCTTAAGACTTGAAAGGGGACTCTAAGGAACTAGGACCTTCTCCCCCAAGGTCACAAACTCTTCCCAGGCTATTTCAGGGAGCTTTAACTTCTTTGTTTTAATCAGAACATCTCTCAAGTTCCAAGATCATTTTAGGATTGGTAGAATTCACAAGTGACACAGCAGGTACATATCATCTTTAATCGACTTATGGGACATAGTAGCAGTACTAGATTTGAGTAGTTCCTCGCTTTCTGATCAATCCTATTTTCCAATTATTGTACATGTGTCTATTTTAAGGAAGGAAATACCCATTTCTTTCATGCTGTTGAATCCTGAAGATTGTACTTTTGCCCAATCCCTAAAATTTGTATTTTGAAATCCTAACACCCAGTGTGATAGTACTACTGGGTGGGCCTTTGGAAGGTAGTTAGAATATTTCTGAGTGGGATTGTGTCCTTATTACGTTGTTGAAAACCCAGATATACATCTCCCTTTCTGAGAAAGTAGCTATCTGGAAACCTGAAGGGGAACCCTTGTCAAACACCAAATCTGTTAACACCATCATCTTTCACATTCCAGCCTGCAGAATTGTAACAGATAAAACATTTCTAAGCTACCTAGTCTATATGGTGTTTGTTATAGCAGCTCTATCTGTTGAAAACACATCCCCCTCAGAATCTCCTTTCTGAAAAATTCCAATCTGAAATAGATGCTTGATCCTTTGAATGGCATAGACATTTAAATGCTTCAGAGCAACATAATAGAGCTATCCCATCTGACCACTAGAGAACACAGATTGGTAGGGATGGTCTCCCTCATACATATGGCCATGCACCATATACAGTCAGACAATTTCTAAGAGAACTGAAAGTTCCCCCTTCATAGAGATATTTATTGTGATCTTCCCATATTGGCATATTCTCAGCATATTTGTATTTATTTCCACTTAATGTGCAAATTACTATTTTAGATTATATAATGCACATAGTGAAAAGATGGTCTTAAGTTAGTAAAATAAATTGATAACTTTAAGATGGCATTAAAACAAATAGCATTAAAATCACAGATATGTAATGTGACTTAATAGTTGTGGTCTTAGTCAACACATAACATGGGTAAAACAATGTGAATTTAAATAAATGCATCAAGAGGTAATGAAGCAGTTCACTACTAAATAACAAGTAAAAAGTAAATCAACTCTACTCAGAAGAGAATCATTAACAATTGTATTATGCTTTTTTTCTTTTTCTTTTGAGACAGGGTCTCCCTGTGTAGTTCAGGCTAGCCTCTAATTCATGGCAATCTTCCGGTGTCAGCCTTTTGAGTGTTGAGATTCGAGGAATGCACCACCACTTTGAGCTACAGTATGCTTTTTAACATTGGTCAGTCCCAGATATTTAGGTCCCTCTACCACTGGAGGTTACGTCTTCACTTCTACAATGGAACGTGATACCAGGGTGTAACGGCTTTATTTTCTTCACATAGGTCTTTCTCAGCTGGCTTGTTCCTATAAATTGTTAATATATTATGCCAACATTTTACAAGCTTCACTTAAATTCCGCCTTTAACTTAAACCCAAGGGTCTATGTAGTTTAAATTGAGTTATCAGCAGATCATCTCAGAAATATGCATTCAGATTATTTTCTGAAAGCTTGTGCCCTCAATGTTTGCACAATTAAGACCATTTTGCTACACATTTAGGACTTTTAAGTAGAGTTGTTTGGTATATAATGTAAATTTTTAAGATATTCCCTGTGCAGTTACCAAACACTCACAATGAACGCAAGCATTACATGTTTATACATGAGCTAATAATAAAAACAGCAATAATGAATTCGGCCAAAGGATTGAGAGAGGAAGGGAGGGAGGTCTGTGGAAGGGGAAAGAGATTAGAAAACAAGATGTGTTATGAGCCTGTTCTTACTTCCCAAGATAATGTGAAGTTCGTATACTGCAAACAAGTGCTAGTAAAATAATTTTGAGAAATAGAAATAAAAGGGGCTACCAACAGCTAGAAAAATTTTGTTATTGCTTTAAAGGGAGTAAAATGAACAGTAATATGAAATAAAACAAAACAGTGATAGGACAGTAGGAAATCCACAATCGTTGCTATATAGCATATTGCTATCCTCTAAATAGTTGCTCAGGACTGCAAAATCAATCAGACATGTCAGGGCGCCTCCCTACTTCAGTTACTATCATCCTAGCCAGTTACTATCCTCTCTGGTTGCTTAGAGCTATGGGGGCGGGAGGCAGATTCCTGGCTGGTTCTCCCTGGCTGACGGGGCCTCTGCTGGCACTTTCTTGCTGCCTCTCTCCACCCGGCAGGCGGTCATCCCTGGTTTTCTTATTTTTACTGAATTCCTGACTTCTCTCTCTCTGTGGGTTTCAAATCTCCTTTCAGATCCTTCCTAGGGCCATAAGACCATCTCTTTCTTCCTTCTCTCCCTCATGTCACCGTATTCCACCATCTGGACAGGAAAACTCAAGAAGTTTCCTCTGCGCTCACCTCCCCACCATTTTCCTACAAGTGCTCCTGAAAAAAAATAAAAAATAAAATTCTCGGTCCACACCAAAACTTACCTGCATTCATTGCTTCTTTATGCAATTAAAGAAAACAAAACACAAAAAGCAGCATATCTTTTAACCAGCAAACTTTTTTTGCCTTTGGTTTACCAAATGTTTGCACAGTAACCTAGAAAAATATCAGTTCAAAATAATTTTTCCAGGAATATTGAAATGTGTGTCGTCAATTATTTTTAAGAATGAAATATAAGTTACTTGACCTTAGCTATCTATATAAAAAATTCTTAAAAATACAATTTCCAATGAAAATAAGTAAGAAATTAGGCAAATTCAGCTATGAATTTAAAGAGATACTTGACCGTTTGTTAAGCTCACATATTTCTTACGTATATACCCATCCAGCATGCTGAGGAAGGAATTTTATACTTCATACTGATTTGCTATTTGATAAATAGTATGACATTTGGTTAATTCCACTCATATAAATTATATTTTAAAGAGAAACTAAATTTGACAATTTAAATGTACAGATTTTGCTTGCCATTTTTATTTAATAGTGAATATTGATTTTACAGATCAGGAGGCTTCATTTCAGCTGATTTATACACATAGATTTTGTAACTTTGATAATCTTCACTCTGTCCTGTTACTTACAGTGTTCTCCCCTCCCCGTTTCAGATTTCAGGGAATTCAATTTATGTAATACATTTTTATAACATCTGTCTCACTTAGTATCAACACTGACAACGCCCTCCCCTTCCTTTGTATGACCTTCCACTTTTCTAATAAAAATCTTGCTTCCATTTTCATGTCATTTTTGGGATTCCATAAAGAACTTGCAATATTTGTATTTCTGAGTCTCACTTAAATGATTTAACATGAGGACATTCAGATCCACTTATTTCCCTAAAAATGACAAAATTTTGCTTTTTATGACTGAATATATATATATATATATATATATTCACATTTTCTTTATCTATTTATTTGATGATTAACTCCTAGATTGGTTTTATATCTTCGTCATCGTGAATTTTATGGTAATAAACAGGAATATGCAAGCATCTCTATAGTATGCAAACATCCATTTGTTCAGGATATAGCTGGATCTAATGATAGCTTATATTTTGTGTATTTTGAATAAACTTCATGCTGATTTCCATGGGCTACATTAATTTAAGTTCCAACCAACAGTTTAGAAGTGTTCCTTTTTCTATTCATCTTTGATGGCATTTACTATTGGTTGTTTGTATAGCCATTCTGACATGGTATTAGTTTAGGATGGAATCTCAGTGTAGATTTGATTTACATTTTCTTAATGGCTAAAGATATTGAACACTTTTCATAATCTTATCCACCATTTGTACTTCTTTTAAGAAGTGTCTGATCAATTTGTTGGCCCAGTTATATATTGTGGTTTTTGAATTTTTGGTGCTAATATTTTTAGTTTTTTATTTATTCTAAGTGTTAATACTCTGTAGAAAGAGTAACTAGTCAAGATTTCTTGTGTTCTGTAGCCTGGATCTTCATTTTGTTATTTATTAACTGCACTGTGTTAAACTTTTAATTTTGGTGTACTCCAAATATTAAATTTTGCTATAATTTCCTGAGCCATTTGAATACTGGATAGGAAATATTTGTTGCTACCAATAGCTTTATGTCCCTCCTCTGTTTTATCTGGCAGTTTCAAAGTTTTTGCTTTTTAAAATCATTTTGTAGATAGTTAAGCAGAACTGTTTGCAGCCTTGCTGTCTGAATGTCCCCTTTGTATACTTCACTTTTGTAAATTGAACATCTATTTGTAAGAGGAAAATATGTAATTATCAACTAATGATTTCTTACTGTTTTTTTAAAATTATGTATTATTTCTACCCTTTTTCTGTTTTGTTTTCTATTTAAAGAAAAAAATCATTTTGTATTACAACAAAAATAATTCCCATTAATAAAATATAGCACATAATGATTGGAAAATGAAATGCAAATGTATACATTTAGATTTTTCTCATTTGTAAAATAAATAACTTCAATGCTTTTCTGCTATGATCACTCATTTTCAAAATAAGTTGCATCCTAATTAATTTTGGACACATTATATTTTAATGTAATAAAATACAAGTTTACAATGATTGAGAGAAAAGAGACAACTGAATATAGAGGTTAAATTTTGATAAGCGACCTCCTAAGTGATAATATACCATTATTGTTCTCAAGACAGTACAAAGTGCATTTTGATATATATCTTTAATATACCTTTACGGAAGTGAGAGACAATATTAAAAAAATAACTTATAGTTTCATGGGACAGTCTATTGCCATATTATTCTATGTGTGGGCACCCTTGATGCTATTAACATTCCCGCTGCAACAATAACCACTTACTTGGAGCCATAATAGAAATATTCAAAACCACAAGGGAGAGAAAAATCTACAAGTTGCTATGTTTTAATACAGTATTTCTTTCACTTTCAGAAGAACTAGTTAGTAGTATTGTGTATTTATTTCTAAAACACAAGAGTCATATATTTAGTATTTCTATGCAGTAGTTTTAATGTAAACTCATTATAGATAACCTACAATTAAAACTACATAAAATCAGACTAACTACTAAAATACTGTGTTGACATCTAATAAGTTGTGATAATTTAGTCCATTTCATTTAATGCACATTTCCAAGTGAAACTTAATTTAAAAATCTCTCCTAGGACATACAACTCACAATTAAAATAAAACAAAACACATTTATTACCACTGCTTGCGGACCTTCGAAATGTTTAGCTGTATCATTTATATTCTGACAATTTCATTTTAGTTCTGTTCATTTATTTATCTTTTTGAGCATATACTTGAAATGGTTTTATTGTAATGTCATATATAAGAAAATATACTTTAATATTAGCAAAAATGAGATGAAGTGTAGACAAGCAATAAATCACAAAAAAATTTATCTTTTGTGTAAGGTCATTAGAGATTTTTATTCTAAAGCACCTATGGAGTATAATTAACAATCCAAGCAAAATCAGCACTTTTTCCAAATACATTCAAAAGCATAAAGCTGATATTTTTCCATGATGTCTTTATACAGTGTTTCAATTTAATATTAAAAATTTTATTAGATTATAAGTTGATTATAATATTTCCATGGTTTTGATACATTCACAGATATGCTTTTACTTCATCTGTTGCTAAGCAAAACAAAATGAGAGAAACTTCAGTGAAATAATTGTATAATGATAACCAATTTCAACATTTCATTCACCTGTTTTAGATTTTCTACTGATATTTAAATTAGAGAAGATTTATAATTATTTCATTGAATTGGAGTTAGGGCCATAAGATCTAGAGAGTTTGAATAGAAGCAAGGCAAGAATTGATCTGATCAAACTTTTCACATTATTGAATTAATGTTAAGAAAATAATGTACTTTTCCTTCTCAATGCCAAATTTACTAAATAATAATATATCCTATAGTTTGTTTTCCTCTATAAGTAAAAATTGGCTCTTCAGAAATATATATGAAGATGTTAATGAGTATATTTTATTCATAGACACATATGTGTTTATTTTATATATGTATTTTATGCATATTATTATATATTTATATGTATACATATATATATATATGTGTGTGTGTGTGTGTGTGTGTGTGTGTGTGTGTGTGTGTGTAAACATGAAGCTAGTTTGCTACTCAGCATCTTAAAGCCAAATATCTTCAAACTTGATTTTTGTGGTATTACTGTAAACAAAATAAACTGAAAAGTAAAAATTTATAATCAAAAACTCTATATAACAAAAACAAGTAAAAACGACTTTATATTTTTTAATTACCAGGATATTTGGAAATCAACTTTAATACATAATACAGTATGCATGGTGGTAAAATCATTAAGGAACATATATGTATGATTTTCTTTAAAATATTTTATAGTGGTCATGCTTGAAGCAGTTGATTTTGAAAAAAAAAGGTTTCCTCTTTATTGTACTACTAGTTAAATAAAATGTTTGCTTGAAAATCTAACCTGTGTTTTCTCTGAATTATTGGAATAAATTTTCTGAAAGAGCAAGGCACTTTTACTTTACAGTTAAATCAGACGAAAGCATTTCTGTGTGATTCTTCCTAGAAACAGCTCACTAGCTGCATATTCCGTCTTTCTTGTATCTGAAGGGCTAGACAAACTCATTCCCTAATTCCTTGTTCTTCTGTTCACCTAGATTTTGCTGTTTTACTTTTCTGATTAAGACAGTGGTTCTTAGCTGCAGTCAGCATCCTCCAGCGTGCCTGAGGTACTGCCAAAAGTCACATGGCTGGATTATTAACTCAGGAAGTCATTCGGACAACTGTAGGTCTCCAGATATTAGTTTCAGGTCAGCACCTTTTGTGTTAATTTGTTCAAGCAGCTATCCACTGCAAGTAATTTCTGGGGCAGAGAATTGGCTAGGGTCTGATTCTTAGAAATGAGATATAGAGATAGAGATAGAGATAGAGATAGAGATAGAGATAGAGACAGAGACAGAGACAGAGACAGATAGAGATAGTTACCTAAACTCTAGGGATAACAAACTCAATGACCTTTCTATTTATTTACTTGTTTATGGCAGTTTAGTGAAAATATACTCCATTTTAGAGGACTTCCATGTTGTTAAAATGGAATTTTTTTCATTTAAAATAATAAACATAACTAATGAATCAAAGTTTAACCATTCAGGTGGGAATTTAGAGAACAGTGCCTTATTACAGTGCAGTCACGGATACACCTATCTGTGTATTTCTGTCTTGATGTGAATCTGCAATGTATTCTAGAATTCTTCTGTGCTCAGAGGTGATGCTTTTGGAAAGGATTGCAACGTGCGGGTCACGGCGCTCACTGGTAGGGTCATCTCCTGGTTAGTACCAAGGCAGAGTATGCTGTGAGGAGGTGCAGTCAGGTTAAAGGTAGGTCACAGGAAGGGTGTCTCTCCCTCTTGGGTTCCTCCCTTCTCAGTCTGCTCCCTTTACTGCTGTGACCTAGCCAGATTTTCTCTTCCAGACTCTTCCAAGCCTTTTCTGTCTTGGAACCAATCAGCTGACCATAGACTGAGAACTTAAGCCAAAACCTCTTCTACTGTAGCCCCAAGGGCATCACGGCAAAATTCTTCAAAGATGCATTGTTGGTGGAGGGTATAAAACCCACGTTTAGTTTTTAGAAGTCTTTTTATTAATAAATTATTAATTTTAATTTTATGAGTGTTATATTATACAACGTGCACTTAACAGTAAAATAAAATTTCAAATATGTAATGAATGTGCAGAACAAACATGGACATTTACTTCAATTTTTTACTTTCTTACAAATTCTAGAAAATGACAGCAGGAATAAATTTCAGTGTGAACTACAATGAAAACACAAAATTCTACAATGAAAAGAGTCTTTAATTATCAAACGGCAGGCAGTTTCCACACATGAGAACTGATGCTCCCCACAAGCAGAGCTCCCAATGGTAACATATGGGCTTTGTTTTTCTGTGTTCTTTGGTAGGTTATTCTTGGAGCTTCTGGTTATATTTCCCACAGATCCGCTTCTGAATTCTTTCACAGAGTTCTTCGGGCAGATACATATTGCTCTTCTTTTGTTACAGATGATCATTTATCAACTCCAGTCCCAATCCTTAAGAAAATTTCTCAATGGCATTCTGTGCTTGTTATTTTCTTTGTGAACTATGAAACTATTTATGCCTGACACGTTTAACGTCAAATAAAATGCAGCTATTAGATAAGGGCCTATGTTTTAAGCGATACTGTAGTTTGAGTGATATCATCAACATCTCATCCATCTTTCATTTCATTGTACAATGTGAGCATTTCTGGCTTCACTTGTATTGAGGACTTACTATCAATCTGTTTTGTTAATCAGTTATGGGGATTTTTTTGTTTGTTTGTTTGTTTAGAGACTGTGTCTTGTTGTGCAGTCTAGGCTAACCTTGAAATCACTGTGTACCCCATGCTGACCTTGAGCTCACAGGATCCTCCTGCTTCAGCCTCCCAAATGCTGTTGTTACAGGCCTGTACCACCACAATCACTTCATTATCAGTCTTATCATCATGGTGTAATGTTGACAGTATCAGTACTGCTTTGTTTTTCTTGGTCATGTAGGCGCCAATGTTCTGTCTCCGAAATCTCAAGATTGGACTATACAATTCTCTATTGTGAGCTCGCAATATTTTTTCAAGAATCTCAGCTTTGTTCTTGAGAACAGTTCTTGGGCTTATCCACTGGTATTCTTTTAGCAAATGAGCATCAGTAGGTAACTAGTGAGCCCAACTGTTGAATGTGACATTTGGGTTACTTTTCAAAATAGGTGCAACAAGTCTGTTCACAAAGTCATATGGTTTCTTGCTGCATGAGTAATGACCAAGTGGCTAAGTTCCAGCATAATTTCTAAATTTGAGCTGTAAAATATCTTTGCATCTACCGGGGAATTTATTTTTGCAATGTATTTGGAAGGTTACTCAGCATATATCAAGTTTCAACAGCCATGAAATGATACAAGTTGCTCTTCAATTGTCCTGCACTCAGAGGGTCTATAAATTGCTTGGGTGTTGGGAACAAAGTTTTCAATAAATAAGTGAACAGCAGCCAAATTGTTAGATTTCTTTTCTTTCTTGGTGGGTCCTTTTGTCATCAAGATATAGGCAATTTTAAACAAATTCAAGTTTCTTGAGTGTCATTATTGTTCTAAAAACCTCAGTGCCACATCTGTCACTTCATAACTATTTTAGAATTTGCTGATTAGAATGATAAAGTCCTACTATGAAGGTTTTAGTGCAGATAGTGAGGTGCCATGATGAATAGGTCTTGGAGTATTACTCTTGATGCATATAGAACATTTCCACTCTAAACAGTACAATATCTTGTAGTATATTGTCCATTACAAACAATTTTTTTCCTTTTTTTCCAGTACTGGGGATCAAACTCATGACCGCCTGCTTGCAAGGCAAGTGCTTATACCGCTGAGCTAAATCTCCAGCCCCTACAAACAATTTTCAACACTGATACACAGTGTTGGTAATCTGCCCATAAGGTTTCCCCTCTGGTAAGAACATAATAACATTTTCCAATCTATTTATAACATGGGGTCATTCAGATACACATGGCTATTTTATAGTACTTTGATTAGTCAAATATTTATTTCCATTACTGATTTTTATCTCATCTGATTCAAGGTCTTTCTTCTGTAATTCACTTTTTGTCATATCTTGCTAATCTCTTTGGCTTCCATGATCCAAGTCATCATTGATAGTCTACCTGAGTCATTTGATAACTTATTTTTAGCCTCTCCCCAGGGCTATAAAATAAGATTTTCATGTGATATTGCAGGGAACTCTATTAATTCTACAAAGAGAAAATGTTTATTAAAATTTATAAACATGCAAAAATGTAACATGGTGCATAATGTGGGTAAAACTCACCTGTTTACACTTTGATACCTGTGTATAAACCTTGCCTTTGGTCATACCAGGTGGGTGAACACAGGAATTGCTTTCTCATCCTATATCTTCTAATCTGAACAACTACTTGAGGATGAAAATATGCAATATATTAGCCAGCATGATATCCTACTATTTTTTTGAATCTCTGCATCATCTTTTTTATTGAATTTATATTCAACTATAGAATTTTAATATCATCCATTGAAAATTTCAACTAAAGTGAAGTACATATTTGACTTCCTAAAAAAATCCACAATGCTGGGCCAGGGTTTTAGTTCAGCGGCATAATCACCTGCCTGACAAGTAGGAGGTCATGAGTTCGATCCCCGGTACCACACAACCACAATATAATAAAATAAAAAAATCTACAATGTTATAAACCTAAATGTGTTTCTCTTAATTTTTATTTTATTTGATCTCTTAAGAGAAAGTTTTAGACCTGAAAACATCTTTGTGTTAACTTCATTAATATATGTACTTGTTCTTAATTTGGGTATATGTTAGTGGTAATTTTTAATCCACAAACGGGATCTATTACAATTTTACTTAAGCAGATCTCATTATAATTCATTCTGAGTCCCTTTGATAACTGACTGAAATATTTACTTACTTGAAGCCTCCTGTGCTCATAATCAGGGAGTTTGGGAGCTGATTTAGTTCTGGGATGCTGTGCTTTCTGGTGGATTAGTCCATCGGTGAGTTTATAGTTAAATGTGCTGTTCGGTGATGGGGGAAGTGCACCCGAAGAGTAGACTTTACTCTTGGATCTGTCTTACGCTCTGTCTCCAGGCTTCTCCTCTCATATTCTGCTTTCTGAACATCCTTTCTACTGCTGAGGCCCCCTCTTCCATCGGCTCCATCGTTGGAGTCAACCAATTCTGCACTAAAATATAAGCCTAACTAAACCTCATTTCTTCTAAATCATGATTATTGGGTATTTCGTCTCATTGATAAAGGCAATGGCTTAGAAGTAGCTTTCTCTGAACTTCTCAATTTAAAAAACGCCGCTTGAAACACGCCAAGGTGTTTAACGTTCTCACTTCCGCAGTTTGTGTCGTCCATA
The DNA here is from genome assembly GCF_034190915.1 of Cavia porcellus. Classification (NCBI taxonomy): domain Eukaryota; kingdom Metazoa; phylum Chordata; class Mammalia; order Rodentia; family Caviidae; genus Cavia; species Cavia porcellus. The sequence continues at coordinate 51,798,063 of NW_026947503.1, read as the reverse complement.
ATTTCATTTTAATCTTGCAGCTATTGCATGTGTTATTGAAAAAAGTAGTTTGACATATTTTTTTTTTTGTATTTGGTAAGCTCAAGGCAGATAGCAAATGTACTTTTACCTTGTCATCCTTCAATACAGTTGACATCATTATTCTTAATGTGAAATAACTGAGATTTTTTTGAAAAATAAAAAAGTTCTATTGCAAGCTACTAATTCATCTATCATTTTATTTAAAAAAAATATGGGGCATCCAATAGATCAGTGAACATTATTCTTCTTACTTAATTGAAGCTATGTACCTTGTGGAAAGCATTTTGTTTTTTCAACAGCATTAGTGATCTATTGCATTAGTGTCTATAATAAATAAAAACTCTATATATTTATTTAGATATATATCTATATAGAAATATTTATATATTTCAAATTTGCTAAAAAGTAGATTGTGAATATATTCATCATAACAAAAAAAGATGTGTTGATGAATTTATCAATTAGCTTAATTGAATCAGTTGTTAATGTAAACAGGAGAAAACATCACATTTTTCCCATATAATGATATATAATTATTTTGACATTAAAATGTCTTACCTGGAAAGTTCTTTAGTACATAGTATTGCTTTGTGAGTTTTAAAAATCAGGGAATGAGGTCCCATTTACATTACAAGCCTATTTGTGGATGTTAGAAGTCATATATATGACTCATTGATAAAGGCAATGGCTTAGAAGTACCTTTCTCTGAACTTCTCAATTTAAAAAGTTCTTTAGTACATAGCATTGCTTTGCATATATATATTTAAAAAGTTCTTTAGTATGTAGTATTGCTTTGTATATATATATATATATATATATATATGTATCTGACATAAAACTCAAAAGAATTAATAAAAATTATTATACATGTTTAAAATTTTAAAAGCTAGCATATTTATGTAATATTTCAACTTTGTATTTGTCAAGTAACATATTTTGTATTTTCTTTTATAGCTCAAATATTGAAGTATCTATGACATGGGGAATTTCATGTACACAAGTAGTTAGATCAATATAATGACACATTACTGGCATCAATTCTTCCCCATGTGGCTCCTCATGTATCTTTCCTCCACATTACTCTGAGAGTTTTTTTCATCTATCAAATTTCTATATGTATTGCTAAAGAAGCATTGCTTTCAAGTCACGTGTTTGGAAAAATTGCTATCAGTCAACGAAATAGTGATTTCTCAGTGTAATTAAATAGGTAAGCCTCCTGTTTCATAGCTAATATCAGATAATATTTCAATGTTCTTGTATAATGAACATAAGTTTCTTATTCAGTCATTACTGTCATTGTTTTATGTGTTCCCTGACATACATTAAACTTGCTTGCTTCTCAGATTTTTTTGTTCACAATTATTATACCTATAATAATTTACATAGTTACCCAGCATATAAAAAGTACTTAATTACACTTTTATATGTAAAGAACTGTGATGGATACATGTAATAAAAAGATAACCAAGTCATAGTCTTTAGGATCTATGAAACAAATGAATAAAACCCAAAACATACATTTTATCAGTTTATTTGATAGTATGTATGTGTTTGTGTACTCTAGGAAATATTTGTGGTTGCTTTATATGACCTAGGGCAAGGTTTAGCACTTGATTTTCAGAGTATCTCTCCTGACTCATGATCCCTTTGGCATCCATAAACTTTTTCTGAAACTTCTGCCAAAGATTTTTTTTTTGCTATTCTTCATTCTAAGGTTATATACAGAATAATTTGTTTTTCCTGGAGCTAGATATGTATTACTGTAATAGCATGGTATTGTCAAATGTAGCATTCAGGGACAGAAGATACTGATACAGCTTGAGATGTGTATCTTGTGCTGAGCCTTGATACATTTAAGGCTTCAAATTACTCTTCCTTGTGGTGTCCAGTATTAGATTCTTAAAATCATGTCATAAATGAGAACTCTAGATTGGAACTGATAGTTTAGTCCACTACATGGTTTGTCTTTTGTAAATATGTTTTTTTTAAAAATATTTTCTACTGTTGGTTAATTATCTATGAATTTTTCATTTTTTTCATTTTTGTCCCTGTGGCTGCTAATAGTACAAAATGTGTATTGACTACTAATAATACATGACATGTGAAACTTAGTGTTACTTACAATATCATGAGTGACATAGATGTTATATAAATGGCAATACAGAAATTTTCATGACTAATCTATTAAAAGTGACTTGATATTTCACTAAATTTAAAGAATCCTGGTATTATTTAGCAATTTAGATATTTTACTCTAAATTTTGAAGTTCATTTTTAATTTAGCAATAATTATTCTAAATGCCAGTGAGTATTTAAATGTTGGGGTTCTTTGACTGAAAGAAGTATAATTTCCTGAGAGAAAATTCTATCTCACTCATTGCCAATTACAAAATTTCAGTTTATATTGCTAAGATTAGTAATATTGTGTAGGATTTAATAGATGTGTAAGTATCCACATATTAATCATTTTAGAACAGTTTTGGTGAGAATTTTATTGCTATCATGTCTTGAATCCCTTAAAACAATTTCAGTCCAAATGGCAAAATACCACATTAGATAAGTTTAGAAAGAACTCTGAACAAATGTAACTAATTATAGAAATCAATAAATGATATATTCGTGATACATGTACTGGGTTTTTAGAGTGTACATAAGCAGGAAGCTATTTCCCACTGGCTTTAGTAATAATTTTTTTGGATATCACACTAGAAGCAAGGCTACAAAGGCAAACATATATTTCTGGAACTACATCAAAGTAAAAGGATTCTACACAGTAAAATAAACAATAAACAAAATAGAAAGATAACCTGCAGGCTTGCACAAACACTTGTGAGCCACACATCTAATAAGGAATTATCACCTGCAATTATGAAGCATGCATAATCTCATAAGCAGAAAAACAAATAACTCAACTGCAAAATGACAAGTTCTTGAAAAGACATTCCTTCTAAAAAGACGAATCATCCAGGAAATGTGAATTAAAATCACCGTGAGATATATGAGATATCAGTCACTTTACATCCATTACGGTAGCTGTTAATAGCAAGGAATCAGAAATGTAGGCAAGGGTATGGAGAAGAGGGAACTCCTGAACACAAATTAGAGTATAAATTAGCACAGCCATTATGGAAAATATTATAGAGATCTTAAAACAATTAACAATAGACCTGCAATATGAGTCAGCAAATCCTCTTCTGGTTACACATCCAAAAGAGATGAGAGTTACTTAATAAATGTATATGCACTCTCGTCTTTATAAAGCATTATGATCAACAGCCTAGATTTTGAAACAGTTTAAGCAAGTGTCATTGGAAGAAAGGACAAAGAAAAATACAAGGTGTGCATGTGTGTGTGTGTGTGTGTGTGTGTGTGTAAAACAAACTTTGTTAGAAATAGTATAGGAACTGCTTTAAAAACACCACAGATAAAGCTATAGATTAATACGTGAACTTTTCTACCATATCTTCAATTACTTCCTCTCACTCCTTTGAGATGCAGTCTTGACCCGATGCGCTTAATGATAATAATTAAGAGTTTTTGTCTTATGAGAGATGAAAGCATCACATTTTATGCAAGAAAGAAAATTGCTTGGAAGTTCAAGGAAGTAGTTTAAAAGAGTGAGTTGATAGTGTGTGTTACTGTTAGAAAGAAAATGATTCATCAATAAACCCTTAAAAGACAAAGAGAAATAGCTCTGGCAGCTATTATAAACTGTAGTCAAGTTAATACATATCACATCATCAAGTAAAATCTAGAAGTACTGTCCATCTTAAGTCATATTCTTTCATCCCTGCTCTTACTATAAAACTTGTTTATTCCACAACAAATCAGTAATTCATGCTCTAGTCTCTAGTGATGGTACATAGGGTCTTTCACATAGAACTCACAATAACCTTAAGAATTTTATCTTATTAATTCCCATATCCTTGTAAGACAGATGGAAAGAATTACTGTCCTTGACAAATAAACCGTCAAATAGGCACTAAATACTTAAGTAATTACAAACACCACTAGGTTAGGAAGACTTTTGAATGGTTTCAAACATACTTGCTTTGACTAATTCAGTAACTGCTGCTTACTTTATAATTCATTATTGACATTTAAACTCCATCTTATACAGTGACAAAATTCAAAACTATTTCCTTAATTTCTGCTCTCTTGCCGTCTTTCCTAATCATCATTAACTGCATGATTTTTTTCCAATCGTGTTCTCATTCATTCCTACTACCACTGTATGATAACCTCATATCAAAACTACCTTGAAAATCCCCTATCAGCAGATGCTGCTATAGTCTCTAATCCAAATCGTGTGTGTGTGTCTGGGTATGTGTGTGTATAGTATATTCCAATTACATTTTCTTCAACACTCGTAATAAGTTTTCTAATATAGGTACAAATACTCTATTTTAAATAGCTATTTGGCACTTTAGGAATACCTTTCCCAGCCTGGCATGATGGTGCTTGCCTATAATCCCAGCATTTGGGAGGCTGAAGCAGGAGAATCATTGTGAACTTGAAACTAGCCTGGGCTAAAAAGTGTGCTTGAGACAAGCCTGAACTGCATAGCAAGACCCTGTTTCAAAAAAGAAAAGAAATCCCGTCCTTTTATCCTAAGTTTTTTAAAAACAGTATTATCTCATTGTAAATTATCTTTAAAGCAACTCTTCTGAATACTTTGAAGAAACTGAAAGAGAAAATAATTTAATATCAGCATCCTTGGAGAAACTATGCCTGAGTGATCATGAGGAGGTCATTTTTATATGCATAATCTTTTGTGTTTTCATTGTTCCTCTGTTTCTTAACATAAAAGCATGTCTTATTATTTTAATGTATTATTATTTTTCTTGCTAGTATATATGTTCACAATAACTTCATCCTGTTGAATTGGTACACATGCATATTATATTTTATTAATATTTAATACATTTTCCTTTAGATCCCGCACTAAATGCCAAATTGTTTTATGCCAATAATATTAAGTCCAATTGAAGAAATACTTGAGGCTAAATTTTTTAAATTGTTTGTTTTAGAGTTACAGAGAATTTTAAGGTTAGTGTAGAACTCCCATATATCCCACATACCCCCATATACATTCTCATATACACGATACAGTTTTCACTATTGTGCACATCTAACATACTCACAGTATGGTATTTTTGCCACAATTAGTGTGCAAATGTTGGTACATAATTAATATTAAGTAAAATTTAAAATGCTTCAATATTCCCTTAGTTCTTACTCAGTGTACTTCTTACTGGTCCAAGATCCTAGGTACGATGAAGCATTATATTTAGTGGTTGTCACAGGTCCCATGTGACACTTTGCAAAACTTTACTTTGGATGATCTTGATTGTTTGGGGGAATATTGATCAGGTATCTTCTGGGAACGTGTCTGATATTTATGTCAGCTAGTGAAAAAGACCACAGAAAACAGGTGTTACATCTGTATATATTCCCATGTCATCACAGAAAGAGTGCATGCTGTGGGTATGAATTAAAGTGTTGACATTGATCTTGGTCACTGGCTGGGGTAGTGTTTGCATGTTTAACCATTCTATAATCATCTTTTCTTTTCTCTCCATACTGTGCTTGAAGACAATCACTGTGCACAGCAATCCCATAAGGAGGGAAGATCTATGTCAGTTTTATTTAAGGCAGAGATGACCTATATGAAATTCTACTACATGGGAGATTTATCTGCAACCCTCCATTTATTTGTTCAATAATTATAAGAGTATGAATTAAAGACTCTTTAATATGTATTTTGTGTTATAAACCAAAATAATGTAATTGAAAATAATCAGAAACAAATTTTCATCTCATATGTTTGCATCCCATAAAAATATTACAAGTCTAATTTTAACACAGCATACAACTATACTGTATTTCAAAATAGTCATACTAAGAATTTCACTTTATGCCATACTGAATAACATAATTTTGGGAAATATATTGACACAATATCTTGGCTTATGATTATTTATTATTTTAAATTAATGTTTATCAGCTAATGAAAACTTAATAAGCTTACTGTATAAAATATATTTTTACAAATTAAAAATTAAAGGACTTATCTCTGGCTTAACTAAAAGGAACTGGATGGTGAGGGGATGGAAAGGATGGAAAGGGAAAGTAAAAAGATTAAGATGTGATATACTTACATATCTAAGACTCTACATACCACACTGTGTATATTTAATATATGTCACAGATATATACTAATAAAAAAGAGCAAAAAAAGAAAAACATAGGAGCTCTAATATGTAAACAACCATTCCAAAATTGGAGATGCAATCCCATAATATATGTTTGAGGTGATTCTTCCAATTAGTATGCATAATGATTTCCTGAGTTTTTTTATATACTTCTCTTCCTGGTTCCCATGCTCAAAGATTCAATAGAGAAGAGCACATGTATTGTTCAGGAATAAGGAACTCAGTGAACATTCTATGGATCTCAGGTGATAATTTTCAGCATAACATTGTTGAGAAACATTGTGGAAAACTCATTAAATTCTGTCAGTATCTAACCTCTCATTCTTCTACTGTTAAAATGTTTTTCTTCACTCACATCCACATTAGAGTAACTCAAATACCTAGCTACTCCTCATAACCACTAGCCACTATATGTAACTAATGTATTGCCAATGAAATGGATGTAGACGTGAAATATGCAATTACAAGGAAATGCTTTTTATCTCATATTGTGATCAGGAACATGGTCATCATGTTGATGAACTATGTTCAACTGAGAAAAGGCAGGGCATTTTGAAAAAGTAGTTAATTGCTCTGGATGTCTTGAATTTGAGCTTTCTAGACTTATATGCAGTAATTTTGGTAGTTTGCCTCTTTATTATAGAATCCCAGTTCATATGCTTTAAATTATAAAAATGCTGCTGAGGACATAGACCAGCTCTCTCTGATAAGCAAATAATGTACATTGACTACTATTTTGGTTTTAGATAGTGTGAACATGTGTTCTAGTTTATCCAGAACAGCCTCTTTTTTTTACCCATAGTTTCACCTAACTATTGTGCTTGCTTTCACCCTGAAAAGTGGCCTTGTTGAAATGATAAATTATATCACCATCCTAGCTTTAAGCGAGTTGGCTTGCTCAATGATATATCAAAATTTGAAAGGTTTTCTCTGAAAATTAAATTCAGGTTCAGGCATAGTTCAAAATCACAGTGACTTTATAACTTTGGTTAAACAGAAAGACAAAACATACTCTTAGCTCATGCTATTCTATAATTATACACATGTAAAATTATAATCCTTATTTGATCAACTTATTTATCAACTTATGAAAACGATGAAAGAGGATGAAAGATAAATAGAGAAAATAAGTTGAGAATTGTTTTATTTCTGTTTAAGTCACTTCACAGCCTTTCCAATCTCCTCTGGCATCTAAAACTCAATGAGCCAAGACTTCTACAGCCCATTGGCAAGTGCCTATCACCCTTCAAAACTTCTGAATAAGCAGAATGATTAATTCATTTAAATTTATTGCCCAGGAAATATCAGAGGTGGCAGATGGTTTATTCAGTAGTGATTTACACTGAGAAGAAAATGAAAATCCTGGCCATTTTAATTAACTAAATGCACCACTAAATCCAGACCCTTTCCCCTGCAATTTCCTTAAGGACTAAATATGCTCTTTGCCTGTATTTTTGTTTCTGTTTGGCAGCAAATATATGTGTCAGTTCTGTTCCTTGTGTTGATAGGGTGGGAGTCCCTAAAGATTGCTGCCATAGAAACTGATTAATCTCTAGTTATTAAAATCTCAACTGACACTGTAGGAAAATTTTCAGTATCTCTTCATTAGCCTTTAGATCAGAAGCTTCAGGTAAACATAGCTAACCTTCTATGCTCACACTATCGTTAGGGTACATTAACAAGGCAGGATTTTACAGCACCTTAGGACTAATATTTTCTATCAGCTACTATTTCATCACAGAGATCCTGCAAGACAGTGTATATCTGTTTGAATAATACTCAAATCTGCTAATACAACTTGTGGAATATTACAAACCTAGAACTGTTTATCAATAACTTCTTCCCATAATTTATTATCAGTGATTTAAAGGGATGTGTTTTGAGGGATTTATCATTTTCTCATTATTTTTTTTCTATAAATTACACTCAAACAACCATAAATGTGTTCTAGGACAAGAGCACCTTCATTTAAATTACTACATTTTAGCTTCCTTTTTAGAAAGTTTTAAACCTTTCTCTTTTTTCTCTCCATTGTGCTCACATATCTGCAGCTAGCTTACTAACCTAAATTTGAGGCAATGCAGTGCTTAGAATTTCATTTAAGTATCTAGATATTGTACAACCTCAACTTTGCCATTCTTTTTCAGACAATAAATGGAAAAAGATGTCTAAAAATGACAGATTTCTTCCCACATATAATATTGCCTCATATCTGAGCATCACACCTTTTCTTTTCTTCAAAAAAGAGAAAAACTAACAGCTTCATATTGCATTAGTGTTTTTGCTCACATGTGAAATCCAGTCACCAGAAGAAGAAAAGGACTGATTCAACTTAATTTCATTTTTACTAGTGAGTGGTTTCTCATTTCGTTGAAAATTATTTTCTTCTGTGAATGTCTACTTTTAATATGATTCAATGGTACTATATGAGTACTATTAAATAGAATTTATAGAATGAATGCTATAAAAATAGAAAGTGGACAAATTACCAGATTGCAACATTATTGAAACATTCCCATCAGCCTGCTGTAGGAATACAGCCTTGTAATCCTAGGGTTTGGAAGGCTGAAGCAGAAAGGTCATGAATTTGATGTTTCTCCTGTGTAATAAGAAAATTGCTTAAGCTGAAATGATATAATAGAACACGATGCCTTCGAAGAACACATGATAAACAGGGCTGATTCTGAGCAGCAAACTGGAGATTTAGGAAAGTCAGTTGGACTTGGATTATGAGTGGCCTTTTTTTTTTTTTCACCTCAAATAGTGCCTGGACTTAATGTGAGCAAATGTGTCAATTTATTGAGCAAGCTATAAATATTATTGTGCACTTAATAAGTATTTGGAGATGTAAGAAATTTTGGAATTCACCTAGTCCATGCTATTACAGTGCATCAGAAGCTGAGATAAATTAACTGATAAGTGCCTTCACTCATAGTTATTGACAGATTGTTATTTCACCAGTAGCACCCAGTACATGGTAAACATACAAATCAATATTTCAACTGGATATTTTATTAAGATCTATTTTTATAAATTCACCTTTAAATTTAATAGTCTTAGGTGAATTGTTATTGTCATAAAAATAAACTACAGGAAATTGACTATTTTAACCATTTTGAAGTGTACAATTCGGTGGCAGGAAATACATTCACATTGCTGTGAAACCATCACCATTAGCCATTTCCAGGACTTTGTAATCTTCCCAAAGTAAAACTCCACACCAAGTAAGCCATTCAGTACGCTGTCCTCATCTAGCTTCTAGTGGTCAACGCTGCACTTTCTCTTTCTGTGATTTCAGTTATTCCCATGCCTCATCTAAGTGGTGTTGTATAGTGTAGTATTTGTTCTTTTGTATTCATCTTATTTTGCTTTCACTTTTCTTCAGGGTTTATCCATCTGGTGGCGTGTGTCTGAATTCACTTTATTTTAAAGACTGAGTCATATTTTCATATAAATACAGCATACTGTCTTTGGCCATTCACCAACCTTTGGATGAGTTCTTTCTACTTTATGACCATTATGCTATGAACAACACCGGTATGGTTACAGGTCTACACACGCCTGTTGCAGTTCCTTTCATCTTGTTTTGTTCAGTATCATCCTTCATTGTCTTAATTCATGTCTCTTCAAGCACATGTCTACCTTTATTTCATATTTTCCCTCAGCTGATATGTTTTTAATCAGAAATATAAAAATTCAGATGATCATCAACATAGATTCATTGTCGGTATAGATCCACTAACCCCTCCTTGAACATCACAGTTTCAGTGATAACTTCTGTAACCACTGATTAATAAAATTGTAATTAGCTGATTCATGTCCCACTGCTGAACTTTTATCAGTGGAAGACAGACTGGAAAGATCCAGCACATAAACTTTCCATGAATGTTTTATTAATCAAATGTTCCTGTTCACAGGAATTCTAGTTTGTCCATACATGTCTTGAGTATAGATTCATCCAGTAGTATTTTTTTCAGACAGGGTCTCCCTGTGTATCTCAGGCTGCCCTTGAGCTCGTTATGTAGCCCAAGATGGCCTTGAATTCCTACCTCAGCATCCCAAGTGTTAGGATTGTAGGCAGGTGCCACCACATTTGGCTGACCAGTTATAATTTTTAAGAAGCTGTAAGAAAACGTGCACTGTGTTACCTTGTATTTGTTTCCCTCTTTCTCCAAATCACTTCCATTTTCCTATTACATTTTTGCCAACAGTGGAACTATCACTACTATCAAGAAGTCAACGATAAAACTCAAAAATCCTATTCAAGATTTTTGTTCCCCCCTAAGTTCCAAAACACGTGATATCATTATATCTGTGGAAACAGAATCATAGGTAAAATTTTATGTCAGGAGTTTATTACACTTTTTATTCTATTTGTATAAAAATAAGAACAACTGTTTATAAGCATATTCCTACACATCTACAGCAGCTTCCATTCTTTTTGATTCAAATTCTGCAATCACTGTAGAGGATACTTTGGGTTTTTCCTGTTTTCCATGTCTATTCAAAGATGGCAATATTTGTGGTTTTCTAGTCAACTGGGTCATTGAACTAGTTTGTGAAATGCATCGTCTAGTTTTCCACTTTGTAATTCTCAAGGTGTACCTACAGCTTTCTTATGTCTTCTTCCAAAGTGCTCACTAAATGCCATTCATTGTGTGTGTGCTGGACATTACAAAATGCTTAGATTGATGTACACTGTACACTACTATCTTGTTTGGTACCCTTCAATTTTCTGAATAACCCCTTATCTAATTTTTAGGTCTCTCTCTCTCTCTCTCTCTCTCTCTCTCTCTCTCTCTCTCTCTCTCTCTCTCCTTCTCTGTCTCTGTGTTTCTTACCATTTTTCATTAGAAACAAAATCTAGTACTCTTTTGCAGAGAAGTTTAACTTTCCAAACATTTCCAGACTTTAGCCCATCTTTATAAATTGAGCCTTATAGATATGCTCTACTAACCAACAGGTAACCCAACTATAATGGAATCTCAGGGAATAGTGACAGGGATTTACAAATTCCTCTATTGCTTTCTTCCTTTTAAAAGAATTTTTTATCATGTTTAACATGATTAGAAGTTTTCCACACTGTTTTCAAATATACTCCCTTGGCCATAAAGCAGAATTTGACAGAGTAAACCTGATTTTCATGATAGTGTCTTCTTCTAGACAAATCTGTACATGTCTGCTTATAACTGGTGTAGCAGTTTTGAAGCATCTGTGATTGTTTTACAGTTACCTAGTTTGCCTCTTCACATACCTATTTATGACTCCAAGAGAACAGAGAACAAGGTGAAGTTTCAGTAAGTCCAGTAAGTGAGAGAATTGGAGCCTTGAGATAAGATTTATTATGGCACTATACCTTCTCAGTCAAGGGCACTATCCTTGTCCAGCTACCTATTTTCTTGTCAAAGTCAAGAAATCCTGCAAGACTACCACATACACGCCAAGACACCATCCTAGAGAAAAAGGAAGGAAAATAAGCTGAAAAGAGACTTTATATTTTAGATAAGTAGAGGTCTTATCTGGCAAAAATGCAATTTTGTTTTATTTTTCTTATCTTCCAGAATGTGATGGATATAAAGAAGGGAATGATAATTTTAAGGAAGTTGTTTTCTATGTGCACATCAATGTTTGCAATCTAAGGTATCCTGTGTTCTATTTACACAAGAATTGTAGCTAAGTTAGTTGCATATGCATACTAAAGTCTAATTTAGCTATAAATATACTTTTTATTGTACATGTTTACAGTACATGTATTTATAATGGGAAATTGGCAAATGTACACAGCAAACCGTAATTCTTTTCTCATTCCCTCTTCTCCTTCTTCCCTCCATTTCTTACACATTTTTCCTTTTGAAAAATTGTGTCTCCCCGTTTACCATTATTTGTACTTTATTTTGCTCTTTAATTTACTTATATTTTCAGACTCTCATGTAAATAGGAACTATTTTCATATAATGAGGAACTTTAGGGTCCTTGAAAACTAAGCAATAAATTCCAATGTTGAAAATTCTGTTCCAGGTTAATACTGATTTAAAAGATTTAATTATTAATATAATTCTACTTTTCATGAAAAAGTATGATAACTACTTGAAAACAACCAATTTTGTTTAGAACAGATTTCAGGAGCCAGTATTACTCAATTAATGACTTTTTTTTTTTTTACAGAACCATAGATATTTTCACATAACCCCTGTAATAAAATAAAGCTAAGAAATTTATTTATATATTATATTTTTCAAAATAACTGATTTTAAGTCAAGGGGATTATTAGTTCAAACCCTAGTACAAAAACAAGCAAATAAACAAACAAACAAAACCCTGTTATTATAGTTTCACTATACAAAAATCTCCTAATTTAACTTTAAGAACTTTAAGAGAAAAATAGTGATCATAAAGCTCAAAATCCAATGAAAGAAATATACAAAATATTATGAGACCCAAACCATTCAATAGAAAGAAACTAGATTTTATAAACAAAATTTTAGTATTACTCAGCTATAAAGCAGGATCACATTGAGATATTTATCAATAAATGGGCACAGCTTGAAACCATACTCATAAGTGAAATAAATCAAACTCTCATCTGTGAACACCCAATAGTTTCCCTAGTATAGGAAATGATTCAAATATATAAGAGTGTGTGGTAACCATAATTCCCCATTATGTGGCCTTGAAGCCTTACAAAGTTTTTACTCATTAATTGGAATGGCTTTTTTCTGGGCTGTTTGATATTATGGCCTGTGATGCAATGAACAGCTATTTTGAAGAAAACAAGACATCATAATAGCTAGTGTTGATTTAATACCATCTTGTTTTAAAGCCCAACCAAACTATGGCTCTTCTGTCTCCATTGGTTTTATCATGTTGTATCTTTCTGGATTTTATCATATGTGGTTGTATAAACAAAAATTGTTATAGGAAAAGAGACAATATAGAAACCATTGTTCATTTTTCTGTTAGCTGGTTCTAAATACAATGCTTTCATCCACTTGAATGGTGTTACACTGACTTGATATGTTTGATGCTATAGCATATGAAGTTATATTCAAATGTTTCAAGGAAAAAGACACTATAGTAAATACTATTAAGTTGGGTTATTTGGTGGTGAAACACTAGTTTGCTGAAAGTGTCATGCTTTAACCTGTATTGTTATGTTGTTATGCCTCCTTTTCTCAACCTCACCCTTATTCATTAAAAAATTATTTAATTTTTTAATTTCTTTTTTAAACTAAGGGGAAAAATAAAAAAAACTAGCAGGATATATTATAGTAACTTTTTTTGATTTCCTATTAACTTGATTTAAAGTCCTGTAATACTCCCACTATCTTGTTTTGACTGATTAGACTCTGTTCCACTCTGTATGATAGTATCAATATCAGAGTATAGGCAACTACTTTGAATGCAATAAGATTCACTATGATGCCCATTCTGGTTTTACTATTATCCTCTTTTGAAGTTCTGTAAGGTTTACAATGTTTAGGTTTTATAGGTCTTGTTATCTACTGTTTTGTTCAACTTTATAATACCTAATGCGATAGACAATTCTTCTTAAGGAAGCAAGAGTCATTATGGTAACCATTGTTGATAACCTTGTACTCTGTTTTTACATCATGTGTTATGTCTATCCTTGTTTTTTTTTTTTTTAATTTTGAAAGTATACAACAGAACAAGTCAGAATAAAGCCCACTAAGATTGTACAGTGAAATTGGTACAGAGCTTCACAGCAGGTTACTGGGATAACAGTAATAGGTATCACAGTATATTTTGTTATCTTTATAATAGTTGTTCTTTGAGTCATGTATATCAAAATGAGATGAAATATAGAACACTATAGAACTTATCAAAACAGAATATTAAATAGAGCAGTACCATTAATTAGAAAGAGCAAAACAGTATTAAAAATATTTGCCGTCAAAGAAATGGTAGAAGGAAGTCCCCCTTATTTGCTATGGTCAACCTGCCAGGAGATACTCAGATTTCTGGTCCCAATTGCTAATGGGTGGGAGCTGGGGAGGAGGAGGATAGGGGAAGTGGGATATTTGACTCTAGGCTCTGTAGCAGTAGGTTCACTATTGCTAAGCAGGGAGACAGGATGGTCATTTGTTTTCACAGCGTCCTCAGTTCCAACATGGCGTGGATCTCAGGAGACACTGCTGGTTCTTCCCCTGGAAGGGCTGCAGTCTGCCAGCCTGCCTCAGCTTACCAGGGAGGGGAGGTGCTTGCTTGGCTTCCCAGAGTCCTAAGTATCCTTGGTTTTGACTGACAGCTTTGTTTTATCATGTTTGATTTTATTCTCTTAAAAAAATGTAATAAGATCTATGGGAGCAATAAAACCCAAAATGTGTAAATTTTGTTGTAATAAAGGGAGGAAAAAAAAGTGCCCTAAAGGATACAACAGCAAGTGTGTTTAGGTGTGTTAAATAGATAACCATATTAATATTTTTGAATGGATCATTGAACACAACTATTTGCACTCTCACTGTTTGAATGTTCACTTTGTATGTTTTGATCCTGTGACCTGAATCACTGTTTCTAAGATGATAGTGTGTAATCTATTAACTGGTGATATCTTACTGTTTTTTTTTTTTTTGTAGTTCTGTATTACTTGTACCCTTACACTGTTTTGTTTTGTTCTTTTTTTTCTCTTTTTCCTTTTAAATAATAAAAAAATTTATTCCAGAAATGAAACAGAATAATGTATATTTGTTATTGTGAATATTTAAAAGTATATCTTCAATTTGTGACATCAGTCACTGTGAGGTGAACAACTTAATTTCATTACCATCTCTTCTTTCTCTGAAAAAGCATAGTTGTGACCAAAACATAGGCTATAGCCACAGACTGCCAGTGTCTTAAATAGTAGGTTTTGATTTCATTTTATTTTATCAAATTCATCAATAATTGTATGTTAAACTGTCCAATGCTTTGCGCTTACATTCCCATCTAAGTTACACTCTGAATAAAATTGGATTTTTGAATATATAACCAAATTGAATTAGGCCTTCATTAAGCCAGATAAATCAAAAATGAACTGTGATTTGATGAATTATTAATTTTGTTGTCACTTTCAAATAAATAAAACAGCCTTATTACAACTACTTGCTGAAGCTCCTAATACACCCTGGGTGATATGCTTTAAATAAATCCACACTGATCTGTTCAAACTGTCTTCCAGATGTGTATATCACTATCAAGCTGATAGGAAAATCAAGACTCATAATTGTTAAGAACCTTTCCACAGATGGATGGTACTTAGAATCGTGCGGTGTCTAGTCTGTAATCTGAAATACCCACCTACAAAGCTGTCTGTGTTTTACATGTGACTTTTATAAACAGCATATGGCAGGATTTAAGATGTCTAACTAATTCGTTTCTAAAATCCAATTTGGTGTTTTCAGTTTTTAATTTTGTTTTAACTTTTTAGATTATACAGTTTGATTGGTTCTTTTTATTGAAATACTTGAAAATCTCATACCTTTTGACACTTGTATTTTAAATGTTTAATTTGAAAGTATGATTATTTAAGTGGAAATTTGCCTAGAAGAATACAAAGGCATTCAATTCTATTCACCTTTCCAACAAGGAAATCCCTCACATATTACACTTTTTAAATATATAAATTGGTTTCATCTTACTATCGATTACATTTATATTCCATCAATTTTTATTTAAAAATATGTTATAATGCTATGCAACCTCATTATATAAATATTTTATTATAATTTGCAGTTAGCATATTAAAATTTCTAGTGTATTCTGCCAATTCTATTTTCTCTTTTTCTTTATACTTTTGACTGAAATATATTATTTAATAGATATCTTACCTTAAGAAAATATTTGTAGTAATTTCACAATTGCTTTAAGAAAGCGCAGAATTAGAGGTTGACTTAAAATTTACTCAGTCTATGAAAATTTTGTGAATCTTTCCAGGGCCAATAAGCTCAGAAGCAACATTCCAACTACCCCATCTTATATTTAAGAGTCTCTGGCTTTCTAACTAAGGTCCTAACTTTTGCCTAGAAGATGTGAGTTAGCAGAGAAAACAAAGGTTTCTGAGTTCTGTGGATTGTGAGATTTCGCTATACTTTTCTGGTTGGTTTTGCCCATTCATTATAAGATATCAGGGCCTATTTGCAAGTTTGTCTTTATCTCCCTTCCTTCCTTCTATTCCTTTTTTCCTTCTATCCTTCCCTTCCTTCTTTTCTATTCCTTTTCCTTCTTTTCTTCCTTCAACGGTTCTATCACTAACTCAAGCTCCCTACAGAGGGATATATGAGTAATACCTTTTCCTTCATGTCATACTTTCATTGAATTAGCATTCCCAATATATTTTAAGTGATGCCTTGCACATTTATGTGGTTACTTTCACTCTTTTGCCTTTGATTGACAACTCTGCATTTAACTGCCTAGAACTAAAAACCAGAGGCAGTTAGTTTACAGTGAATTTATGTAATATAGTAGTATCTATGTAGTTTAAAATAGGTAAAAAAAATTGAGTTCAAACTTGAAGTCTGTGTCTGTTTCCTCCCACTTCGCAATAAAAGCAGCAACCATAGTCAATGATCATGAAATGTTCACCATAATTCCTCTCTAAATAATTTTATTCAAAAGTTACATTCATGGTATAGATCAGGAAAACATTACCTTGCTCCTAATTTGGAATGCATGCTCTTCATTTCTTTATTTCCCAACATTCAAATATTTTGCCTCCTCTTACACTATTAAAAGGCTGACACTTTATCCCTGCTTATGTGTTCACAACACAACACTTAATGATTTATAGCACTTAAGGATTTATAGTGTAACTGTACTTACCTTTTAACATAAAGATCTTCTGGGCTGCATTATCTAACACTAATATCATTTAATTAGAAAGAAATAAGAAAATATTCTCATTGTACTGAAAACTTCCTAAAGTAAACTAATATTTCTATAAGTAGACAAATAAAAATAAGGTGGGGAATTGATGTATATTTTTCACTAAAATTGTCTGAAAACCTGAGATTTCTGAAGATTTCTCATGACCATTAGTCTGTTTTCAAGGTAATGTGCCTAGAAAAAAAGGAGATAAAGTTTTCCAAAGTATTACATAAAGAGAACCCAAAAGAAGTATTACCCCAAAGTTTATTAGTTATGGAAAATATGCACACACACACACACACACACACACACACACACACACACACACATGTGCACGCACATGCACGCTCACCCTCAGGAGAGGCTTAACCTTAATGTTCCAAGGAAAAAGAATGATTCTCCACAGTCACTAAGAATGCAAGGCCTCATAAGTTAGGACCAATAGATATAAAAAACAAAAGAATCTGACCCACTTTTGCTTAAGGTACTAGAATTGGAGACAGAAAAGATAAATCAGCTGTATCTAGCGTGACGATATGTTAGATCAGACCTGCTGGCACCAGTGATGCACATGACAACATGATGAATAACCACACATGAGTCATAACCAATTGTTTTCTCTCTTTTTGGTCCTTACACACCTCTTACTTTCCAGAAATAAATATGTTACTTATGAAGCAATGCATATTCTTTTGTATTCAAGCAAAATATGTATTTATAAAGAATTATGCATGTAAAACTTAAAGATAAAATGCATAAAGCAAAACATATATAATGTGTATACATTAATTCTATACTAAATTTATAATAAAATGATACACTAATATGTACGTTAGGTTATTTGATCCAGAAATTTCTATCAAAG
Organism: Cavia porcellus; assembly: GCF_034190915.1. Lineage (NCBI taxonomy): Eukaryota > Metazoa > Chordata > Mammalia > Rodentia > Caviidae > Cavia > Cavia porcellus. Next base: position 51,780,102 of record NW_026947503.1, on the reverse strand, counting down.
TTAATTTTACTCTGATAATCCTAACTATTCAATTTACTGTTGTTATTGGTAGCAACTTAAAGCCAAAGATTATTATTGACCATGTAAGATTTTTAAAGAATATTGTAGCTGCCTACATAGTGTAGATTCCTGCTGACATCTAATAGATATCAAGGACACATTAATACTAAACAAGATGCAATATTTAAGGATAAGAATATACCAAAGGTAAAGCAGAAATTGTGGGACCCAAATATTTTCTCTCACATAAAATCTTTCACATAAAAGGTCTCTTAGTCTTTTAGACTCATAGTTTAAGGGGTTGAGGATGTAGCTCAGTAGCACAGTGCCTGCCTGGGAAGCTCAAGGTCCTGAGTTAGATTCCCAGTACCCTCCACAGTAAAACTGCCCAATGGACTCCTGGTTTACTTTCCTTCTGTATAATGGAGGAGGAGTCATAAAGTCACATATTTGTAGTAGTAAAAGAGGAACATAATACAAATGAAAATATGTAACATGTGTTTTATAAGATGATGAAATCAGTATGTGGAACTTAAAAATTTAAACTTTCAAATTTAAAAGTTTGAAATGGTTAATTTCCAGGATAAATCATACTTTATCAATATCAGACTATGTTTTATTACACGTTCACATAATCTATTTCTTGTTTATTTTTTATTTTTGTTAGTATGTTACAGTATTTGATGATTACATTCACTAAGGATACTATTAATTTAAACAATAGACAAGTAGAAAATTGAACTATATACATTTCTCCCATAAAGAATCAAAATGAGAATTTTCCTTTCTTGAGACAAGGTCTTACTATGTAGTCCAGGCTTCCCTTGAACTCACTTTGTGACCCTGGTGTCTCAAATTCACAGTGATCTTCCTGCTCAGCCCTCCAAATTCTGGGATTATAGGCATATGCCACCGCATCCTGTCAAGGAGGACATTTTTCTTTACACATAAAAGTAGAAATCATATAAAGTGAATGAAAGCTACCGTGAAATGTTGCCAATTCCTCATTTCCTAGCAGATATGTATTACATATGTACATGTATATTGCATGTATATTGCATGTACATTATACATGTACGTATGTGCATGCATGTATGTAACGAGGCAAACTGAAAGTACAAAGAGGCCCTGTAAGTTAGAGCTGGTAAGTGCAGAAAAATCTGACTGATTTTTCCTTCAGGAGCTACAATTAGAGACAGAAACGATAAATCATAAAACTGCAGTGAAAAGTGTATTGTGTTAATAACGATACTAACCTGCTGGATTGAAGGTAGATGTGGAAATCAGAAGCATGCATAAAATACATGAAGATGTCAGAACAGAACGTAAATACCTCTCTGAATCTATCATATTGTCATGTGTCAGTGCTCTTTTCAATCACCAAGATATTGCTGCTGTATGCAATTTCTCATGTTATGTTCAAATATTTTTATATGAGTAAACATTAGCCTATTAATTTTCTGAATGTTGAGATTTTTCTTGAAATTTTAATATCTTATGCATACATTTCAGGACATATCTATGTCTTTGGAAGTTAATTCATAAAATACATAAAAATAGCTCCTGCTAGTAGTAAATGAGATAGGGCAAATAACCCAGCAGTACTCTGAAAATGATACTTATGTATTATATTTATAGATCTAATTCCATTTTTAGTAGTGGCTAGGTGGATTTCATTATCCCAAGAATACATTTCAATGCACATAGAAGTCATACATATTAATGAAAATATAAAAAAAATTAAATAAATTAATCAATGTTTGATTACACTAAGGAAAATTATAACTATTATTTTGAGGTCTATATAGCCTAATTGCGATTTTCATATGCTAGGTTGTGATTGGTATGCATCAGCAACCTCTTTGATTTCAGGTAGGGAACTATACTTTTTAAATTATATAGTTCTCTCTTTTATCTATCTTTAATTATTTGTGTAGGAGATTATTTTAATCACATAATATCAAGCATTAAATATGATAATAATTGCCATACTACATACAAGATCCAAATGTACTTTGCACTTAAAATTGTCTGTATGAGACTATTTTCTCCATCATCAGTCAATTTCAATCCATAGATTATGGAAAATAATGGCTGTTCACGCTGAGTAAGAATGGAAAGAAGGGCAACAAAATCTGTGCATGCTTCAGAATCATATAGGAATGATTCCTATATGACTCGTTCCTATATGATTCCTAATGACTCGTTCAGGACATTTCCCTGGGGACTAGGCCCTCAGATGGATTCTCATTTTCATGCAGTAGAGATCTGACAGATAACTGTCAGTTACTAAGTTAAGATGAAATAGAAGACATATGTGTCAGATTTTCTCTTGAGGTTCATATCTGATTCCAATAATCAGAGTACATTCTGCAGTGTAGGTTAAAGATCAATTTCATTTCACATGGGCCACAAACAGTCACTGGGGTTAATGACTTTTTGTCATTACTAACCTCACTCCAATCTGAACTGGTGACCTAGAAGTAGGGCACTGCATATGCCATTATACATAATCCAGTTTGTTTTTATATTTTAATTCTTTCACTTTTAATAAATTATACCACCAAAGTTTTGTATTCTCTACATATTTCTATAAATTATTTTCTCCAGGAGAGAAGTGTTTAAAATACATTATTAACATATTATTTTCCTGCATTTTATAAATACATATTTTCTTTAACTTCTTTAAGTCACAAAGATCTCAATATTTTTAAAAACAATTCTATCTAAATATAATTTTTACTGTCTAATACATATAAATAAATAAATGCATTTACTTATACATAGACTACTGATTGTGTATATCTGAATTTTTTATTAGTTACTAGGGCTGGTTTGTAGTAATTTTAACTTGTGTGGAAGTACTTTTTCACTTTTTTATATATGTAATTTGTTTTTATTTCTAATGATACTGTGAGTGATTATGCATATCTATTTAACCTCTAGTATATTCCTTGAGTTAAAATCAGAATTTCTAAATATAGACGCAGTACCATAGAAAGACAATCCAGTGATGTGATGGATTGATAACTGGTGGTTGACTTTCACACCCAGCTGAACAGAATCAGTGTGGTGCTGGGTGTGGAGTGCCAACATGAATATTGTTGCAAACAGCTTAAAAAGGAGAACTGAGGAGGAAGAGGTGGTGCTGTTGGTTTTCCTGGAGAAGTTTTTCATGCTGGCTTTCCTGATATGAATTCAACTGTTACCATTGAGGAGTCCAGGACTTCATTGTTGCTGAGGATAGCTGCAGTTCTCTTCTGGGGAGCTTTGACCCTTACCTTGAACATCCCTCCGTAGTCCCGGTGCACCTCCCTCAGCCTACTGGCACAGATCCTTCATCCCACTGACATAGATTTTTCCAGCTTCCACCATTGATCTTTCACTGCATTCACAGTGCAGATCCTTGATGTAGACTTGCATGAGATATTGTCACAGGCTCTCGGATCCAGGTGAATTCCTGGGGGGAATTTTCATGGGTGTTAGGTCTTCAGCTGGACTCGTTCAGAACATTTTCCTGGGGTCTAGGCCCTCAGATGGATTCTTTGGGTCTCTAGTGTGTGAACAGATCTCCTCTAGTCTTCTGTATTTGACTATTTGAGTGATTGTTATAAAATAATCCTATAAATTACGTGTCCTGTACTAAATTATTTCCCCTGCAAATATTAACTGCAATTGAATATTTAGAACTGATGTTTAATTCAGACATGAAAAAGTATTACTTTGAAAGGATTAGTACAGAATTGGGAATCTCCAGCACCTTCTATTTTGTAATGGTTAAGAGGGAACAGAATACATGTGTAAACAGAAAAACAGAATGGAAGGTACCAAGCATTTATATCATTTTTTACAACACAATTTGAAGAACGATGTTTTCTGTTCTTTCTCATCCTCCCCTTCGTCTTCTGTTTTCTCATTCTGCTTTTCCTTCTCCTCATCTTTCTTCTGCTTTTAATAGTAAGTGAAAATCAAAGAGTCTCCTGTTGAGATTATTTGGAGTGAACACTTCAGGAGAGAATAGAACTATTGTCATTATGTGTCTATCAAAACAAGTTTCTGGAGTTCACATATTTTAAAGGCTGTGTGTGTGTGTGTGTGTGTATGTGTGTGTGTACACATGCATGGTGTGCATGCATAAAGATGTGTATTTTCCTCTGTGCTGAGGATACAAACTGATACTAATAGCTACTACAGGAATATACTTTTCTAGCACCATCAATAAATGCATATAACAGCAATTTATAGGAAAATAATGTTTTCTATCTATAGACTAGCTTTTCTTTCAAGTACAAATGTAATAATGTACAAATTACTGAGATTTAATATGTTTGTCTTATGATCATTAAGCTACTGAAGCCTCTTATAAAGCAATTACAGGTATATCTTCAGTATGAGAACCTATCAATGAGATCCTTTTTCTACTTGGAAAAACTAGTCCCATTAAATCCTTATGACAATACTGACTCAGAAATATGAAGATTAAGATAAAATTGATATCCTTGTAGTGTAATTCCAAGAATATTTATAACTTAGAAATATTTCTAAAGCTCTCTATAAAGGACATCAAAATATAAATTCCAAACTGTTAATGAAAATCAGTGAATAGCTGGCTGAATTAACTTTTGTAGAAGAGTGATAAATAAAAAGAAAACATAGTCACAATGGCAACCACAAAACCAACAAAATAAATATCTTATATTTGCATGTGCATACATAGGCTGATAGGCAATGAAACACAAACTAATGAGTTAGTAGTTACATCTTTATGAAACTTCATATTTGTGTCTTTATCTGATTTTAAAATTACATATCTGAAATTAAAGGAAGTGTCCCTTTGCTGAAGTTATAGCCAAGCTAAATATTATTTTTCTTTTAAAAATGAATAATTTTTTTGACGTATGCAGTGCTGCAGTGTGTATAGGTAAAACACTGAAAGTCCTTTTAAGAATGTTGGTATTTAGAGAGAAATCGCCTTCATAAATACAAACAAAAAACTTTTGTTTCATGTATATTGAGGAAAAAAAAATAGATGATATCTGAGAAAAATCGCAACCTTATTACATACAAGCACGTCGGCCTAAAGTTAACTGAAACAGGAAAGAATCTCTTTGGTCTAGTCAACATAATAAATCTTTAATTAGGTTGAATGAAAGTAGTGGCAATCAGTGTGGCAGACTGACAGATGCAATTCTGACAGAAGATTGTCAAGGACTGTCTTACTCAAGAGTGATACAGAGTTGCAGACTGAGTGACAGGAATTGATAGAAATATGATCTTTCCAAAAACATATCTTTAAAGCTCTAAGTAAGCACAGTGACAAGAATAAACAAGATAACCTGCTGAGAAACAGAGTGTGTTCTCACCCCAGTTCTATCTTTCTTTGGGATGATTAGGTATTGAATTGGACCCTCTCAATTCAGATGGATGTTTCATGTTTGCAAAAGCCTGAAAATTGCTTAAAATTGCTAAAAAAAAAAAAAAAAAATCACAGTTTTACGGTTATGTAACATGGTCTTTGAAATGACAAAATATTTAAACCACAAGGATGAAAGAAAGTAGTATTTGTTATAACCACATGCTGTTTTGTAAGAGTGTAGAATGTGTCTCGGTCACTGTATATGATATAGGAGTGCTGTTCACACAGCTGCTACCAATACTAAAATATGAGGATTAATACTCTAGTCTCATTTCAGTAAGTCACTGAAACTGGCATCACTTTCATTTTCCAATTCAAGGAAGAAAATGAGCAAAAATTTTTTAAAATCAATATTTGAATATCAAAATTATATTAAATATGTATAGATTTTTATATATCAACCATATTTTACTAAAGTACTAAAGTGATTTTAAAAGCAAAACAAAATCAGATTAAAAAGTTAAGAAAAAATTTTAAATAAGCTGCTTCATTTGATGAAAATGTTATTTGGCTCCTTGATAAAAAATAAACTGAATAATTTAACAACCACAATTTTTCAAAAAAAGAAAGAACTAAAATGAGCACAAAAATCCCTTGGGAGAGTAAGAGAAAAATGGATGAAAGGATTCACTGCCAGTTAGAAAACAGAGAGCAAGATGATATTTCTTAAACAGACTGCATCATCAGCCACCTTAATATAAATGATCAGGTAAAAGGGTGATTATGTAAGACTGAATAAGAAAGTAATATCTAACAATGGTTGTAAAAAAGAAACATGTTTTAAGATAAGGACATAGATTAGAAGCATGAAGTTAAAAGTTAAAATTGGTGATGAGTTACCAATTTTTATGAACATATAAATTGTATGTATATATGTAATATTTGAAACTATATATATAATATATATATTATATATAATATATATATGAATGTTAATGCATCCTAACCAAGTGACTTATCAAGTCTGTGAAAATTTAGATTCACATTCAAAAACCCTAGATTCAGAACAATCTAGTCTCATTTCAATACACCAGTGAAACTGGCATCACTTCCATTTTCCATTTCAAATGTAGGATACTTTACAGTACATTCAGAACAATCAAAGGTGATATAAATAATTAAATAAAAATAATTTGAAGAAATTCAAGACACACCAGTAATTAAAAATACATGGAAATACAAACAAATGAAAATTCTGGAGAAACTAACCATAGATACACTAGACATAAACCAAAAGACTAGAAATGTATTTCCTCAACTCAACAATGGGATCTATAAAAAAGAAAAAGCTATAGTCATCACCATTCTTAATGCTAATGATATGAAGATGTTACCATTATATCAGTAATAAGACCACAGCATCTGATCTGTTGTTATTTTCTATTGGAGGGAGCAGCAGAGAAGATAAGGTGAAAAAAGAATAAAATCACAAAATATTTAAGCAGAAAAATAAACATTTTTCACAGACAATATGAAATAAGACCATATAATCCTGGGGCTTGAAACTTCTAAGCTAATTAAATTATATAAAGTAAATATGCAAAGCTAATCATAATTCTGTACATTAGCAAAGACCAATTGAAAAGAAAATTCCAAAGTGAGCCTTTTAGAGGTGATTGGATATGGAGGTATATAGTTGAGTTATTCTTAGGACATGGGACCTGGTGGAGAAGCCAGGTCATGTGGGAGGGACCCAGGGGGTTACACTTCCTTTTCCGGCTTCTCTCTTGAGTCTCTATGATTCCTGGCCACCACTCCCCCTGCCATGCTCTGGAGAATATAGACCAAAATCTCTACTGAAATGTGAGCCCCGAAAGAGCTCTCCTGTTCTGCACTGTGGGTATCCAGTATGACATCTCACCAAAGAAGAATGTGACTAAGACAGATAGGGACACATGCAAGGCACTTCCACAGCACAAATCAACTTTTAAAACAGAAAATGATGTGGGAGGACTTTAAATAACTGCTGTAAAAAGTATGGTAACATTTCTTCAATCAAGTGAATGTGGAAATTGTTTTAAGCTAAACTTATATAATAGCACAGACATAAACAAAAAATCAATTTAAGAAAGAGATTGTGGGTATTAAATAGGGAAACTATTATCATCAAACAATTATAAATGATTTAGATATTCTACTAAAAATTACTTTTGACCCTTATCACCATAAACAGAAACCAATTCTGACTGAACTGCAGACTGAAACGAAGCAAAAACATTAAAATCAGAAGAATTTTTAATACTTTGCAAATTTTGGGTAAGTAAAATTTTTAGAAAGAGAATAAAACAAGAAATATAAAATAATAAATTGAATCCCATTAAAATGTAAAATGTTTACTATTTATAAAATATCATCTGCAAAATGAAAGCCAGAAAAATAGGATTGATTATATTTCAAAGATCTGTATTTCTTCTATATAATAACTCTTAGAATGCAAAGAAAACAATCCTTAGGAATGAGCACCCATTTCAATAGAAGCTTTCGTACATTTCTTTAAAGTTTTTTTTTTTTTTGTTTTGTTTTCTTTTGTTTTTTTGTTTTTAGCGTACATTTAGCATACATAATGACTACACTCCTTGTGGGATTCAGTGTGGTACATAACACATCTTAATTCTGTTTTCATGCCCATCCTCTTCTTTCCTCCCGCCTCCTTCCATCTCTTAATCTTCTTCCCAACTAAGAAAAATCTAGCTCCTTACTTCCTATTGTCTATCTCTTATTTTGCTCTTTATTTTTACTCTGCATTTCTTGTCTAAGAAAAACTCTGTGATATTTAAGCTTGGGTGTGGTTTATTTCATGTAATGTTAGGGTGTCAAGGTGCATCCATTTTCCTAAATGACTTGACTTTATCTTTCCTGCTGACACAATTCTTTGTCCATTAATCTGCTGATGGACTTACAGGCCTTTGCAAGCTTGCACTATTATGCATTATGCAGCTACAAATATTGAACTGCTTTATCACTGCAGTCTGATGTCTTAAACTCTTTTCTGAACAAACCTAGAAAGAGAATAACTGGGTTGAATGGAATTCACATATTTGATCAATAAATACATAAAAAGATGATCAATACCAATGATCACACGGGAAACAGAAATTGAAATTACATTGCATTAGCACTGCATATGAACCACAGTGACTACAATATAAAGACCTGACAAGTAGTAATGTGGTTATGAGGCAATTAATAGCCTTGTACATGACATACAAAGGCACACATGATGCCTGGAAATACACTGAAAATGTAATCTGTGCACAAAAGACTATAATTATTTGTAATTTTTAAAAATTTAAGAATATCAGAAGTTATATCAGTGACAGTCTGGCACTAAAATTAGAAGCAGCTAACTAAAGATGAACCTGGGGAAACACTGAGATGTATAGCTATTTGATTTCTTTATTGAATCATTGCAAAAACATCCTTTCATACAAATTTATCAAGATATATAATGAAAATGGGTACATATATTGTGTGTAACTATCGGAAATATTACTTAAAAGTAAGCTTGGATATGCTCTATCATGTTAGAAAGATTGTATTAACAGATAATGTATTTTCTATTTCAAAAAGGCAGAAGAACAGATTTTGAACATTTTCATGATAAACGATAAATCTTTGAGGAGAAAAGTATGTTTACCTAAATTCGTGCAGTTTTTATGTATGAGTTAAAATATATTTATAAATATTGATGATGTGTGTATGGAGCAGTAGACAACTCTAGGAATGATGAAGTCTTGGGTAGGGGAGAGGTGCTGAGATGCAATCAATGAGAATTGATATTAAGTTTAGGAAGAAGCCTGATCACTAAGAATAGCACAGTAAATAGATACAGATAAAAAAATAATAGGATCTTAAAAGTTATTTTATGTCCTTAATGAAAGATAAGTTTGACTTCGATGTATGTCTAGAGGAAGACTAAGAAAAAGGATAGGGGAGAGAGTGGGAACATTAATAAAAGAACTCTAACAATTTTGAGTTCATGAATTTGTTGTCAAAAACTCTATCTTGTCCGAGATATCAACCTACACCACAATACATACTCAAAAAGAATTTAATGTAACAAATTTAATGAGATAAATATACTTAAGTATACTAATGTTTACTAATAAATAATGTTAACTAATAAATGTTTAAAGAAATGTAGTCAAGAAAGTAAATCAACAAAGTTATCATAGTAGGGAAACTTGAAAATGCCTAGTCTGATATTTCAAAGGAAGGAGCAGAGTGATAGGAGCCCACCAGAAGAATGGGGTTAGGGAAGAGTCATTAATGAACAGGAACTGTGTTTGCAGAGAAATGTAATTCACTGAGCTGTATTGTGTTGGCAAGAAAAAAAATATTATATAATTCCAAGGTCTCCTGCCCGCCACCTTCTGATTTCCCATTCAACTTCCTTTTATGTCCAAATCCAATTAGAAGACCTGTTAGAGGTTCTAGGAGATGGAGCCTATAACTTTCACCTCCAGGATGATGAAAAGTCAGAGGATATTTCTAGTGGAGACAAACAACCAAAACACCGTAATTCAATAACAATATTTCATCCATCAAAACTGGAACACGCAGACTGTTGTAAAGTAAGACTCTACTGCTATCATTTGTTACTAATGCAACCCAGGGAAACATGTTCTTTTTTTTCTTGACAAAAAACATGTATCAAAGTGTTCTCATAAGTTAAATGATAGTCTTGACCATGGAAGAGTAGTGATGATAAAGGACATCCAGGAGACCATAGATCTAGTTATTACCTGCTGTTTGTCAGCGACTAAAGAACTTATGAAATGCAAAGGAAAATCAATATTGAAGACTGGTGGAAATGTTCTGAAGCAGGATAACAGGGACCATTTCAACAATGATACAGTGAGCAAAATATCTGCATCTTCAAAATGCTCACTTTAAAATGCTTACAGGAAAAGTTGTTCTGCAGTCAATTTGATAGAAGTCAAGTGGATGTCAGGCATCCACCATCTCTCTAAAACACCATGTGTTGCTAACTGTGCTGAGCATAACTGCAGATTTAATGGAAGAATGGAAGCTTTACATTTTCTGAGCAGCAAACTAGTCCTTTGGTCTTTGAATTTGTTCATGATGACAACCCACTCCATTCTTGTGTATGACAACAAGAACAAAACCTGCATTCTGCACACAGTTTTTTGTGGTATCATAACATGTTTTAGTCAGTGATTCACTCTTGGAAAGAGTAATTACTGGATGTAGATTTCAATTTGGTTTTCTCTGACCCTTATGATTTTTCCAGAATCACTCTCATTAGATTAAATATCATCAATTCATATCATTTTATATTGATTCCAGCCAAAGAAGTTATCAGCTAAAGAGAGAAATCAGTGGACCAATATCCATGGAATTTCCTGATTCAATCCTGACACAGCTTGACTTATACGTTCATAGAATGAGTTACTGATCATTTTTAAATTAGACTAGTAAAGAAAGATTACATTAAACTGAATTCTTACTGTTAAAATTACATATACATAGACAATTTTATAAGTTGATATATACAGACAACTCTACATATACATATGTATACAATTCTGTATGTTGATATACATATCATATACAGTTGCCTAATCCAGGGGTTAAATAAAAGTTCATAAATCAGAGTAAGGCAACTTCTTACAAATAAAGGAATATAGTCAAATAAATTGCTTTTTTTCCTTTTCATTCTTGTCTTTGTATCATGATGAAGAAATTTTTTTTCCTACTATTGCTAACTGATTCAAAGGCTGGTACACATATTCTTCATATCAGGAAATTAAAATAGTGTTAAATTTTAGGAAAATAATTTTCAGGATGATGATTAAGTCATATCATGATAAAAGTAAATAATTGTATAATGAGATAAATGCAATTGTGAGACATTCTATTCAAAAGACAACTATAAAGTTATATATATATATGTATATATATGACTTGAAAATATTCACAAGAAAATAATTTTAAAATAATGCTCTAGAATTATTTTATATATTTACTTGTAAAATTAATGAAATGGTAGATAAAATTAAGAATAATTTACATATTATTATACATAATTTAAAATATTTAAGGTTTTCAAAGCATTTTGTAGGTAAGTATTATGGTGATTTCACTTTAATTATTGGTTCAACCGTTGAAAAACATTTACTAGTCTATAATTTTGGTCTTCATTTACAATGTACAGTGTATTCCATTATAAAATAATGATTACATGAGATGTGTATGCAGACAAATTGGCTTCTAAATATAATATAATTATAATTTTAGTTCCTTGTGAGTCACACATTATCAACCTAACAGGTAAAGCTCTAGAAACAACTCCTGTAAGCAATGAAAAGTCACTGAAGGTTCTTTAAATAAGAGAAAATAAGGCACAAAGTACCTTTTGGAAATATCCCCCTATCAGAAATTTTAAAAGGAGTATAAGTCTTTAAAGAATTGTGCAGCATATGACGATTTTGCCCTAATTACCAAGAGGTGACACACCTGTGTCAGAGGGAAGGATAAATTTATTATTACTATTGGGAAACTGAGAACACAGATTTTGATGTTGATTTACATTGATTTGCTGTGCCCCATTCACCCAAGTCCCTGAGTCATGGGGACTACACAGAAGGTCTTTCATGGACGCATGCATACTCTGAGTCTTATTACAGGAGGGAAATATTGATCCTGAGATACCATGTTTCAGTAAGTGCAAGGAAGCCTCCTCTTTTCACAAATGCAGCCTTAAGAAATGAACTGAGTTACAAATCACCAGAGCTTTACATTCCTGCTGCAACTGGCCCAACACAGAGGTGTTGTCCAGCCTGTGATAGGCAGACTGCCTTTCCCAACAGAGCAAGAAGGCATTTGTCACCCAGAGCTTAGATTCTCAATAAGAATAAGAAAATTGAGGATGAGGAAATACTAACACATGCAAAAAGAAAAATGCTAAGACTATGCATAAATAAATATTACATGTATACATTTATACATATGTGAATATGTGTACATACTGTGTATTTAAATCTTATTTAAATATAAAATAAAATCAGTAAAGAATATATCACTCATTTCACAGTTAAAGAAAACAATTTGAAGTTAAACTAGTCTTTCAAGATTGTTCTACAAATATTTTTCAGCAAATATCAAAAATATGTAGCAAAATAGAAAATACCAATAGCAACTGATGATGAATTGAACAAAAGAATTGACAGAACATGATAAATTGAACATTTTATTGCTATTCAATAGTATAGATGAATTTTGATGGAGATGTGTTGTTATTGTCTGGAACAGTGGTTGATGATAGGGATTTCCATTTTGTACTGTTAAAATGCCAGATATCAAGCAGTTAATTGGATGCAAGTATTATCAATGAAAAAATTTATAGACCTCCAAAGTGTAATCAAACAAAACAGTTTATAATATATATCTTGTTTTCTTGCCTCATGTGTGTTTGACCTGGAATATCTCTTTTCTTTTCATCCATGAAACTCCAGTTCCAGCACCTGCTAGGTATTCTAATTTAGTTAACCATCTGTTTCTAGTTGTTTGGTAATGCGTTGAGTGGTTTTCTGCCACCAATAAAGCACAGTATTTATATTCTTTGATAATTATCTTCTCAGGTTGCCCAATATCAGATTGGTGGTTTATACTGTGCAGTGCACACTCCCTATGGGACACAAAAGGAATTTATTTACAGTAAAAAGCATATGGAATCATCTATTTATTTTCTTTGTTTCTTTGATTCTCTATTTTTGTTTCAAAAATGTATAGTCTTAATGCTATATATAATTATGATTCACACAAATAGGAATGTGAGCTGAAAAGTTTCCTGTGTGTACAATATTAATACATTTGGATCTTGCTGCCCTTGCTGATTCTAATTTCTATAAGAAAGGACTGCAGAGTTCTCATTTAGATATTCTAAGTCCCAAGATGAAGGAATGTTTTGATTTAAGCCAACATTTCTTAAAATGTTATCTTTTGGACACTTGGGAAAGATTTCCTTGAAATCTGAGCTAGAAATATGATCTCTTGAGCCTCAGCTAACAAAATCTGGCATGTGCCCCTTCAGCACAGCTCTTGAAAACTTCTAGCAAAGAAGAAGTGAGGGCAAGAGTGAAAATGCAGAAATCTGAGGTCAGGTGGAGGTCAGATCGTAGTGGAGCAAAGAAGCCACCCAATGGCTGCAGTGCATTTATTTATCCAGTTGGTGGGCTGATGTCAGGAGAAACACTCCCCCCGCCCGCTTCCTAACAACTTGTTTACCTAACTTGCCTTGGACACCCTGTGTTCTCAGGGCTGGAACAACTTGTTGACCTGGCTCACCTGAGGCTGGCTATGTTCTCAGGGCTGGCCTTGCTCTAGCCCTACACATTTGATCAATCTTTCAGTTTCAGCTGCTCCCCACATCTCCCCATGTTTTGTTTTGTAATTGCAAGGACTGGGTGATCACTTGGAGTTGGAGGATCTGTGCTGGAGAACTCATTGGAAGACCTTATCCTTCTAGAACCCTTTCCATTCTGAGTGAACTTACTCATTTAGACTAAAGATTCCCAGTCCAAGGATTTCAGGTCCCTTCAGTTCAGCAATTTTACCTTATATGGCCTTTTAACTCATAACAGTAGTCAGATACCAGTGTAGCTGGAAATCATCAGAAGTTTTAGTGATTTGAGTTTATTTTATGTCTATAATATTACCATGGTATTTTACACATCTTGTGGTTATACTTTTCTGCTGGATGTTCAAGACCAAGTAAAGTGAGACTTACATTAATGAAATTAATTTCTTGTTGTCTAACAAGCTTAGTTAATTTTCCTCAAGGTTTACCTTAGAACCATGTATAATTCATCTCTCCTGTCAGTGTCATGGCCTTTGCTTGACTATGTTTCTTTCTCTGAAAGCTTGGGAGACTTTCCTAACCTGGTGACTCTCCTCAAGCAAGCATCCCATACAACACTGACCTCCTTCCTCTGTGATCCAACAATCTCCTTGGTCAGAAGACCAGGAACACATAAAGTAATAGGATGTCACAGCAGAAGTTCTCTCATGTCCTGAGTTCTCACTGACTTTGGATATTTGGGCCACAATATTGGCCTTCTTTTTAGCCCATCTATCTTTCTAATTTTTTGTCTCTAAATCTCAGTTGTTGGACATCTGAAAGAAAAGGTTAATGACTGCATTGCAATGGGAGCAGGGAGCTTAATATTACATTTTATCTGAATATTAAGCACCTTGAAATACAAAGTAGAGCCATTATTTTCTACCAAATGTAGATGTTCTTGTAGTTGAATCCCTATAGAATATTAACAAATGACTGTTACATAATTTTATGCAGAGAATTTGAAATCAAAAGCCATACAAAGCATTGTAGCATGACAATCACGATGACACTTTGTAACACACTTAAATTCTCTATCTTACATAATATCCTTTTTAGTCAATATTTCTATTTAGTACATAGGAAGCTTTCATCTAACTTACTGAACTTTAGTGAGATGCCATAGAATAAATTTGAGAAATCATCTGGAATGCTTAATGTCAAGGCATCTGTAGTATAATGGCACATAGTTAGCATATACATCACATAAGTTTTGTTAAAGACAGAAGTCTGAGTCTGAAACAAAAAGTCCATCACCATAACAATCCCTGTTTTACGTTACCTATACATCTGAAAGCATGAATACATTTAATGTAACATGAGATTAATAACAATCGTCATAGCCATATGAAAACTTACGTTTCTTAATTTAGTTTTGTACCAGAACATCTTTAAATCAGAAAACCTTATTGTCTCACTTCTAGAGAACCTAACGTTTTGACAACGACCAATGTAAAGAATATATTACAATTGTACTAAATAGAGATTTTGACTAAAAAGGATATTATATAAGATGGAGAATTTAAGTGTGTTTTGAAGTGTCATCATGATTGTCATGCTACAATGTTATGTATGGCTTTTGATTTCAAATATTACAGATTGAACTCAGGACCTCATTATTGCTAGGCAGGCACTGGGCCACTGAGCTATATCTCTGACCCAACAAGATATTTTTAATAACATTTATTAGGTTGTCTCTCACAAGACTATGAAGATCACTGGGGTTTCCCATTAATGAACAAAGATTGAAATACAGTTTTTCCCAGACAACTAACTGCTCCTTTATTTGCCAAAGGGAGTCTGGCAAAATAGTTCACCAAGCATGAAGTTTATGCATTTAGTTACCTTAACAAATTTCTGATGACTTCTGTGAAAATCAATTTTAACACCATTTTGAACTGTCTGGCAACCCAGATGGAAGCATGGTTTTTTTAATATATAAGCCAAATTAAATTATAAACAAAGTGATTGAAAAATACAAAGAAAAAAGAAAGACAAAAACATTCTGCTCAAATAAAAAAAGTTGTTCACTTATAAGACAAACAAATATGTAGATGATCTTATAAAATCAGAGTACACTCAAATATATTTTTGGCAAGTTTAATTATAATGGCTTTTTTAAATTTTAGAAGTTTGTGGGCTATGGATATAGCTCAGTGACACAGCACCTGCCTGACAAGCCTGAGATTGGGTGTTCAGTCCCTGGTACAGGAGAAGAAGGAGGAGGAGGAGGAGGAAGAGGAGGAAAAAGTTTTCACAAAGTCAGAATTATTTGTAAGTCAATTAGAGATTTCTTAAAAGAAGAATTTGGAAGGAACAAAATTTTTATCTATAATTAATATATTTTGTATTTTATTTTTGTCTTTAGAATAATGGCAGTTTTCACATCCATTTCTTTTATGTAGCTACCAGCCCAATTTACTTCACTCACTCTATCACCTACTCAGACTTTTGATTCCATTTGTTTTAGTTACCATCTCCTGGGCATCCTAGGTCAGTTTCTTTAATTGGTCTCTGGTCAGGTCTAGAAACATCATTGTTCATGAGCTGTGATGCAGTCCCAAGGCAGTTCCACAATATTGATCATTAGCCTCTTGAAAGGTGAAACCAGCTCCTTCTCCAGGTCTGGGCCCATGATACAACCAGGTAGCACATTCTGGCACTCAGATAGGCCATTTGGTGTTCTCTGGAAAGACTCAGGTGTACCCTCAGCCCATATGAGAACTGGGCTGGGTCCCTTCCATTGTCCAGTTTGAAGATCTTTCCAAATGACTCTTCAGAGTTTCTCTTTTACCTGATTAGATTGTCTTTCTGCTGTTTTAGTCCCATCCCTAGAAGGATTTAAAAAATTAGTAGCATTAATGCCAAGTAAAATCTATTATGAGGTGTGAATTTTTAGGGAAGGATTTCAATTTTTGCTTTTGTAATTGAATTTTGAGCATACAGTGAACATGATCAGTAGCTCCTTGACTCGGGTTTTAATGAACTCCCAATGTGAGTAAAATGTGAAAGGTTTTACAAAATGTTTGGAAGGCAATATTTGTAAAAGCTGGGCCATTGTCAACTTTAAGTGCCTTTGAGCAGCCAAGGCTACCAAAACCTTCCAAGCAACGAGCAATGACAAGTTTGTCCACTTTACCCGTATAGGCAGAAGTAAAATAAAATTTTAGGAAGTAGCCACTGAAACATGAGCCCAGTGCAGTGAGCCAAAATCAGGAATGTGAGTGACCTCCACTTGACAGAAATGATTAAGGTGTAACTCTTAGAGATCAACTTCCATGTGGAGTGAGGGAAGATGTGTTACACATGAGGAATATTGTTTAAGTTTGTCTTGATATGTTTGGTGCTACAGTATACAAAGTTATACTCAAAGATTTCAAGGAAAGAGACACTGTGGTAACTACTTTTATGTCAGGATATCTTGCGGTGAAACACTATTTTGCTTAAATGGTTTTGCTTTGAGCTGCGTTGTTTTGTTGTTATGCCCTCTTTTATCTCAATCTCCTTTTTTTAATTATTTTTTTACCTTTTTAATTAAGGGAAAAATAAAAAGAATAGCAGGATACATTATAGTAACCCACTTTGATTTCCTATTAACTTGATTTGAAACCCTGTATTGCCCTCACCATCTTGTTTTGACTGATTTTCCTCTATTCTGTTTTGCTTGATAGTACCAAGTTCGAAAGTATAGGCAACAACTGTGAAGACAGTAAGATTCATTATGACGCCCATTCTGGTTGACTATTATCTTCTTTTAAAGTCCTGTAATGTCTCCAATGTTTTGGTTTTATTCTTTACTGTTTTGTTCAATTTATAACTGATGATATAGGCAATTCTTTTTGAGATAGCAAGAGGCAGTATGGTAACGATTGTTGATCACCTGGTATTTTCTTTATACATTATCAATTATGCCCATCCTTTTGATTTGACTGACTCTGTTCTGGTATGTCACATTTGCTTTTACTGTCTTCAAAAAAAAAAGTAATAAGAACTGTAGGAGTAATAAAATCCAAAATGTGTAATTGTCATTGTACAAAAGAGAGGAAAAGAAAGGGCTCTAAAGGATATAAGTGCATATATATTTAAGTGTGTAAGATAGATAACCATATTACTGTGTTATGTTGGATCATTGAACAGAACTGTTTGCAGTCTCACTGTTTGAAAGTCCACATTATATGCTTTAATTTTGTAACTTTAACAACTATTTCTAAGATAACGATATGTAATCTATTAACTAGTGATTCCCTACTGTGCATTCTTTCTGAAATTCTGTATAACTTGTACCTTTTTCTGTTTTTTTTTCTTTTTCTCCTTAAATAAAATTTAAAAAAAATTGTCCACCCTGTCAACGGAAGATGCAATGGGAAGTAGAGCTTGTTGAATGGCATTGGAGCGAGCAGCAGTGACATTAGCTAGCAATCTGTCTATGCAGTGCTTTCCTCAGTGAGAGGTCCTGACAAGTGGGAATGAGAACATACATGACTGATCATATAGGCGTGACCAAATGAGAGCTTGGAAAGTGTGAAATAAATGAGCAAATTCTTCCTGGCTGGTGTATATAGCAGCAGTTTCAATTGGCACACCATGCCACAAACGTAACTGCTACCTAAAAGAGGTTAATAGGATTAGATGAATGAAATCACAAGGCCCACGTAACAGCCTGCAATTCAGCTTTTTGTGTGGAAGAAAATGATGTATCCTGTATTTGGGGAGAAGAGGCCTTTCCATAACCTCCTCTGCCTGAAGAGGATCCATCTGTGAAAACACAGGCCTTCAATGGGAACCTAGCTGTTTTTGAAGAGAAGACAAAGGGTTTGAGGGAAGCAGACTGAATTGCTTTGTTTGGAGGATAGTGACAATTAGTAACACCAGGGAAGTTAGCCAATGTGGATTGCCAAGAAGATGAACATTGCCATGGTCCCTGCTGTTGAACAAAAGAAAAGGGAACGATGAGAATTTGTACCTCACCAAAGAACTGAAGAGCATGTGTTTGCCCAAGTGTGATCAGTCCTGACACAGCATCATAAAGGGAACTAATGGCATTATGTGGAGCACGTGGCAAGGGTAGCCACTGTAAATGGCCTTGAGGCTGCCAAAGGACCCCAGTGTATCTATGCAGTGTATCTATGGGAAAATGATTAAAGATATTAGCAAAAAGTAGGTCAATTCTAAAAAAATGAATGTTAGAAAGAAGCTGTTTAACTTTGATCTAAGTGACTTTAGGCTCTTACATAAGTACTCTCAGAGACAACAATGCCTGGTCCATCTTAAAAATGCCAAAAAAAAAAAGAGGATAAATCATGAATTATCAGTTTAAGAGTTGGTCAGAGCAAACTAACATTACAAAGTATGTCCAAAAATCAATTAAGGTTGCAAGACGGTCACCCTGAATCTGAACAGTTTGGGGTACAATGTGTCTCTGTGGCTGACCCAACAGCGGTGACACAAATATGTGAAAGTTGCCATGGATTGTACATTTTTGGGGTTTACCATCAGTCCTACATTATGAAGGGCATCAATTTATTGGAGAAATATTTTGCACAATGTGGATGAGGAATCATGTGCTAGAAGAATATCATTCATGTAATGAATAAGACAAGCAGATAGATGAGCCTGAGGGGCTGCAGATGCAAATTCTTGATGTAGGGTAGGCCTAGTTGATGTTCCCCATGGCCGACAATACTACTGAAAATTGTGCATATGGGGAGCACATAAGGAAAAATGTCCAAAGTGGCCTTCTGCATCCCTCCAGGTTAACAATTTAGCAGTTTTACTAGGGTGAGAAACATTGCTCATCCCTTGGGGATCTGTAGTTTCTACATCCAAAGGCCAGGCCATAGGCAAATAACATTAGGGAATAACTGAGGCATCTGTACCTATATCTAACAGCACTTTCAATGTTTTTCCTTCAATAATCAATGTAATCTTTGGGATGATCTTGCTTAATCTGTACAACCCAATAAATATCAGAGAACCCAAAACTAGTGGATCCTCTTTCTTTATTTATACATTTTTTTCAACTCTTGTCAAAGGATGAATGACCAATTTAACAATATGAGAAGTGGGGGTGACTTAAACAATGTATTGAATAGTTTGAGCCATAACTTTGATCTCACCTGTATAATCAGCATCAATGATACCAGGCAAAATGTGGAGATCTTTTACAGTAAGGCTTCGTGGCCTAGTAGGAGTCCAAAGCTTCTTGGGACAAAGATCCAAACGTACAACAGTCCCATTTCAGGAGTCCCATTTCAGGAATTACTATGAATCTGTAGGAGGAATAGAGATTCAACCCTCTCTCTACTGTCTTCTGTTGTTCATCAAGAGATAGAAATGTGCTTGGCAAGTGGAAGGCAGCTTTGGTTGCAAATGAGATATAGCACCAGCTCTGTTTGACAGGGCCACTGTAAGCCCCACTGGAAGTTTGCTGGAACAGGTCAGCCCTCCACATCAGTCTTGGACTATACTTATTAGCCTAATGATATCCTTGTCTACACTTTGGACAGATACTAGAAGTTTTACTTGAAAGCATAGATAGTGTACCCACAGGTACAGCAGAGCAGTTTTGTGCAAAATGTCACTCACATGCTCAGCTGCACAAGTAATTTTGTTCTTTCCCTTTCTTTTATACTGTGGATGAATAGACTGAGTGATAGCTGCCACCAAGGCAGCCCCTTGGCCATATGAAGGGCCACAGTCTGCAAATTCAAAACATCTCAGACAACATACCTCCTTTTTTGTGGACTCATGTAGACTCTTTACAACAGTAATTTTCATCCTCAAAGGCCAATTGAACAATTAACTTACCAGACTCTGTACTGTTGATAATCCTCCCACTAACTGCAATCAGCATGCCACAAAATCCCAGAAATGCTTATCAGGCCCCTGATGAATGGAGGTCAGATCAAGCGATGTTTCTTCCTTTGAAGGAAGTTTCTTCCAAGCCCTTGTGGCAGCTATTTTAATGCATGCATATGCTTGCAATTCTAAAGTATGTTGATTGTTTGTGGTAGCAAAGGCACCTTCTCTGGATAATATATCTTTTGAGGTTTTTAAAAAGAAATTATTTTTAAAGAAGGTAAAATTAAACAGAACAAAACAGGTCATAAGATAACAATGTAAGAGACACTGATTTCAAAGCAAGAAAACCAGAGATCTTCACTGTCTATCATATTGTCTCTTGTTTTCTTCCAAATAGTTGTCCATATCTTAACATGCAATGAATTAATACAAAACAAAATAGTATAGAACTGATCAGAACAGGGTGATGATGGCATTTTAGGTTTTCAAGACCAGACAATAAGGAAGTCAACAATGGCTGCCATAATGTCTCTCATTCTCTTCAAAGTAGCTGTCTATACCTTCATGTATGTTGAAATTAAACAAAACAAAACACAATAAAGTCACTCTGAATAAACTAGTATTGTTGGATTTCACATCATGACACTACCGAATCAGCACTGGGTACCTTAGTGTCTCTTTTTCTTCAAAGCAGCTGTTCATTTCATCATGCATTATATTATCAATCCTCATAAAGTTTTTAGAAGTTCTATGCATGCATGAGTTTTCTTCCAAACAGTCGAAAAAAATATGTATACCTCTCCTTTCTGCATTAGAGGGAAAGAAAACAAACCAAAGACAAATCAAAACAAATTCCTAGAAAAACATGACATGAAAAAGACACATAAACAACAAGAGCAAAGAGCCCAGAACTGACAGTATAAGCCTTTATAACAAGGTGGGTGGGCATAACTAGGGATGTTATTTTACATAATGAACTAAAAGAGTTCCTCAGATCACTATACAATAATATGCACAATTGTTTCAATCATATGAAGGTTAAATATTTTGTTCCAAGAACATATAGAGTTTGTAGCGCTTAGCTATCCTGTGTGTTTATATAATCATCTTAGCTATCCTGTGTGTTTATATAATTTTAGATATTTTTTCTTTTCCCTTCCGTTTCCTTTTTCCTCATTTTCTATGAGATATTAATTTTCCCCTTTAAGCAGATTCATATCTTTTCACTGTAATTATTGAGTTTTTTGTGTCTTATGTACTCTTACCATTTCTTACACTAGGGAGACTACATGGTATTTATACATGTGAGTTTGATTTATTTTACTTCTGAGTATGGTCTCGGTTGCATCCATTTACTTGTAAATATCTCAATGTGATTATTCTTTATAGGCGAGTAGTACTCTATTGTATAAAAATACCATATCTTTTTTATCCATTCCTCAGGCAATGGGTTTTTAGTTTTTCTCCAAGATCTGGCTATTACAAATTATGCTGCTATAAACATGGGTCAACACATATCACTGTGGTATGATGTTATCTGTTCTTCTAAATGAGACTTCCAATACCAGTTTTTTGAGCAATCTCCAGACTGATTTCCAAAGTGGATGCACCAGTCTACACTCCCACCAACAGTGCAGAAAAGTTCCTTTTTCACCACAGCCTCCGCAGCATTTGTTGTTGGTAGTTTTCTTGATTCTGGACATTCTTTCTGGAGTGAGATGTAACCTCGGTGCTGCTTTAATTTGTATTTCTCTACTGACCAA
Source organism: Cavia porcellus (assembly GCF_034190915.1). Taxonomy (NCBI): domain Eukaryota; kingdom Metazoa; phylum Chordata; class Mammalia; order Rodentia; family Caviidae; genus Cavia; species Cavia porcellus. The sequence continues at coordinate 51,757,760 of NW_026947503.1, read as the reverse complement.
TGATGCTGAACATTTTTTCATTAATCTATTTGTCATTTGTATTGCTTCATCTGAGAACTGTGTGTTCATCTCAGATGCCCATTTTTGGAATGGACCTTTGAATTTTGGGGATCTGACTTTTTAAAAAATTCTTTATATATTCTAGATAGAACTTTTTGTTTGAGGGACAGTTCAATAAGATTTTTTCCCAATTTGTGGGTTTTGACTATGCTGGAGATTTCTTTTGACATGCAAAAACTCTATAATAGGATGTGATTCCAGTTATTGATTTTGTGAATTATTTCACGTGTGGTTTGATTCTTGTTCATGAATATTCCACCTACCCCTGTGTCTTCAAGACCTCTGTCTACTTTGTCTTCCAACAAATTTAGTGTTTCTGTTTTAGTATTTGTATCTTTGACCCATTTCGACTTTAGTTTAGTACATGGTTATAGGCAGGGATCTAGTTTTAGTTTTTGGCATATTGGAGAGCCAATTTTTCCAGTAACATTTATTGAGGAGACTATCTTTCTTCCAGTGGATGTGTTTGATCCCTTTATAAAAGATAAGGTGGTTGGGTGTGTTTGTAGTTGTAGTTGTATCTTCAGATCTATCTCATTGATCTTCAGGTGTGTGTTTATTCCAGTACCATGCTGATTTTATTACAGTAGCTTTGTAGTATAACTTCACATCAGGGATTGTGATGCCTCCTGCCTTGCCTTTGTTGCTTAGGATTGCCTTTGCTATTCTGGTTCTCTTCTGGCTCCAGATAAATTTTAGCAGTAATTTCTCTAGATCTGTGAGGTATGCTAGTGGTATTTTGATTGGGGTTGTGTTAAATCTCTATAACAATTTTGGGAGAATGGCCATTTTCACAAAGTTCTTATTTTCCATGAACAATGTATGTCTTTCCATTTTCTGAGATCCTCTTCAGTTTCTTTTTCTCAGGCTATTTTAATTTTCCCTGAATAGATCTTTTGCTTCTTTTGTTAGATTAATCCTAAGTATTTCATTTTGTTGGATGCTGTTATAAAGATGTGGCTTCTCTTATTTCTCTCTCAGTGGTTTTGTTGTTAGTGTATAGGGAAGCTATTGATTTTTGAGTATTGACTTTGTATCCAGCTACATTACTGAATTTATTTATTATATCTAGGAGTCTTTCAATGGACTTTTGGGGGTCTTCTTTGTAGAGTATCATATCATCTGCAAATAATGATAGTTAAATTTCTTCTTTTCCTGTCCTTATTCCTTTCTCTTGTATAATTGCCCTGGCTAGCATTTTCAGCACTGTACTGAATAGGAGTGATGATAATGGACATCCTTGTCGTGTTCCTGATTTTAGGGGAAAAGCTTTCAGTTTATAGCCATTTAATATGATGCTGGCTGTTGGGTTGTCATAGACAGCTTATCATACTGAGGTAAAACCTACATACTCCAATTTTCTGTAAGGTTTTTATCATGAATAAGTGTTAGACCAGTGTCAAAAGCTTTTTCTGCATCTATAGAAATCATCATGTGGTTCTTATTTTTGGCTCTATTGATATGGTGGACTACTTTGATTGATTTGCATATGTTAAAAAAATCCCTGCATTCCTGGGATGAATCCCATTTGGTCATGGTGTGTAAACTTCTTGATGATTTGCTGCATTTTGTTTGCCAATATTTTATTGAGAATTTTTGCATCTGTGTTCATTAGGGAGGTTGGCCTGTAGTTCTCTTTTTTGGTTGGATTGTTCTCAGGTTTTGGTATTAGAGTAATGTTTGCTTCCAGGAATGAGTTAGGGAGAATTGTTTCCCTTTCAATTTCATTGAAGAGTTTGAGGAGTGTTGGCATTAAATTTTTGAATTTCTTGCAGAATTCTTCAGTGAATCCATCTGGATCTGGGCTCTTCTTTGTTGGTAGGGATTTAATTACATTTTCAATTTCATTTTGAAAATGAGTTATTCAGCAGGTTTACACCCTCTTGACTCAGCTTTGGTAATTCATATGTTTGTAGAAATCTGTCCGTTTCTTTTGTGTTATCAAGCCTATGAGAGTAGAGGTTTTCAAAATGGGTATTGATGATCTTCTATATTTCAACAGTCTGTAGTGATTTCACATTTTTTATTCCTTATCGCATGAAGTTGAGATTTTTATTTCCTTTTTTAAATAAAGTTGGTTAGAGGCTTGTCAATTTTATTCTTTCAAAGAACCAACTCTTTGATTCATTGATTCTTTATATTGTTTTCTTAGTCTCTATTGCATTGTTTTCTGCTCTGACCTTTATAATTTCCTCCTTTCTTTTCGATTTGGGCTTGACTTGACATTCTTTTTCTAGATGTTTGAGGTGTAGCATCAGGTTGTTTGTTTTCATTTTGTTTTCCTAATATGGCAATTCACTACAATAAATTTTCCTCTGAGGACTGCTTTATTGCGTCCCACAGGTTTTTTTTAGGTTGTATTTGTATATTCATTTGCCTGCAAATATTGTTTAAATTTTTTCTTTACTTTCCTCTCTGATCAACTGATTGTTCAGAAATGTAATATTCAATTTCCGTGTGTTTGTGGGATTTTACAGTTTCTTTAGTCATTAATTTCTAGTTTTATGGTGCTATGATCCAATAACAGGCATGAGATAATTTCAATTCTTTTGTATTTACTTCAGCATGTTTTGTGGGGTAATATATCATCTGTTTTAGAGAATTACCCATGTACTCCTGAGAAGAATGTATATTCTGATGTTGTGGTGTGGAACACTCTGTATACATTTACTAAGTCCATTTGTTCACAGGTGAGATTCAGTTCTGTTATTTCTTCTCTGATTCTCTGCCTAGTTGACCTGTCCCTGTGTGTCAGTGACATGTTAAGGTCTCCTGTTATAATTGTGTTATTGCTTATTTGATTTTGCATTTCTGTTAATATTTGTTTTGTATAGCTGGGTCCTTCCAAATTTGGTGCATATATATTTAAGATTGTTACATCTTCCTCTTGAAATTTCCCACTCACTAGTATATAGTAGTCTTCCTTGTCTCTTTGAATCATTCTTGGTTTGAAGTCCACATTGTCTGTAAACAGAAGAGCTTCTCCTACTATGTTTTGGGATCCTGTTGCATGGAGTATTGCTTTCCATCCTTTGACTTTCAGTCTATGAGCTTCCTTTTGGATTAGATGGATTTCCTGTAGAAAGCATATGGTTGGATGTTGTTACTTGATCCATTCTGCCAGATTGTTTTTTTTTAAATAGGTGAATTTAGGCCATTTGCATTAATGGTTATAACTAACATATATTGGTTTACTTTTGACATGATATCTTTCTGCTCTTGATTTTTTACCTTTTCACTCGGTTTAATTGTTTGCCTTGCTTAGTGTTTTTTTCCTACTTCTGTCTAAAATGTCTTTCAGTATTCTTTGCAAGGTTGGTTCGGTGATCATGAAGTTCTTCAGCTGTTCTTTGTCATAGAAGTATCGTATTTCTCTATCCATTTTGACAGTTTTACAGGGTACATCAGTCTAGATTGGAAGTTGTTTTCCTTCAGGATCTGAAATACTTCACTCCATGCTCTTCTTGACCTCACTGTTTCTGTTGTGAAGTCTGTAGTGATTCTGATAGGCTTTCTTTTATAGGAGACCTGTCTCTTCTCTCTAGTGGCTTTTAATATTCTGTTCCTATGTTGAATTTCTGGGATTTGGGTTCTTATATGTCCGGTAGAGTTTTATTTTGGTTATGGGTATTTGGAGTTCTATATGCTTCACTGATCCTGATGTCAGTTTCCGATCTCATGCATGTTTGGGAAATTTTCAGTTATTACTTCTATAAATAGCCTCTTACTATCATTTGTGTTGTCACTTCCTTTTCATTTATACCTATCAAACTTATGCTGTTTTTCTTTGCGTCACCTTGCAGTTGTTGAATTATTTTCTGGTTCCTTGTTATTTTTAAAAGATCTTTCCTTTCCTGTTCAGTACCTTCAATCCTGTCTTCAAGGTCTGAAATTGTATCTTCACTTTCATTGAGGTGGTTTTGCCAACTTTTGATGGAATCTTTGATTTCTTGTATATCTCTTTGAATCTGCTTCATGCATTCTGTTTTTTTCTTATATTCTTCATTCAGAGTTTCCATCCTTCTTGCATTGTTCCTCTAATTTTTAAGCTATGTCTTCTTTAGATGTGTTCAGCATTCCTTTCATTGCATTTATCATTTCTTCTTTTACCTGGGAGACTTTGTTTTGAGTTCTTTTATAGCTTCCCAGAGTTGTTTCTTTACTTCAGTTGATATCATTCCAGGTACATGATTTATATTTTCTTCTGTGTCCATGTCTCCTAGGCTCACTTAGGTTGGGCTGGAAGTTTGAGATTGCATTTTGCTGTTTTGTTTTATCATTTTCCTATATTTCCAGGTTTTGAGTGATGTTTCAAGATTTCCGCTGTGCACTGAGAATCACCTGGCCCACTTTTGGCTCCCAGGGAAGACAGCAGGCAACACTAGCTGCATGGAGATGGCTGGGTGCAGGCCAGTTATGCCTTAGGGGTTCCCATGCCACCCCCTGTGATTTCAAACCCAGCGTGTAGTCCTACTGCCTGGGACAGAAGTTCCAAGGCTTCCTTTTGTGCTGGGTTTCAACTCGCACATACTCTAGCCTGGCCTACATAACATATGTTTTATAATGATCACATTGTGAGCAGCATTGTGATTGGTCTGATCCTTGCACAACTCAGAAAAATTTCCCTTCCATAATAAATAATGCCTTGGAGTTACACATGCTTTACATACATTTTTTCCACATTCCAAACATTCAGAGCCATAACTGGTTACCCTATGAGCTCTATTGACCCCAAGGTAAAAGGTGCTGTGGGGCTCTAGGTAGCTGTTGCTTGTTTTAGTTCTATTAAAGTCTTAAAGTGCACGGCTTCATGAAGATGTATAACTTGCTCCAGATTATTGAGATTTTGGGCTTCCGCAACAGGGTAGAGTTGAAAATTCTCCAGGGATTATCTCATTCCCCTGGATTCTTTTAGAATCAATCTCAAGGGAGAAAGAAATGATGATTGTATCCTGAAGGGTAGAAATCTCTGTGATGCAGCAAATATTTTCTCAACTGAGAAAGTGGAAGTAGTCACTTGAGTTATACTTAAGGTTACTGGTTTTGCTTTGTGCTGCTGTGTAACAGAAATCACAGTAAAACACTCCTCTAGTGAGGAAAGGTCTTCTTTACTTCCTACAGTTCCCTCCTTAAGTTACTGTTCAAATCCTAGCTGTTTCTCCACCATCTTTACTGCTATGGGCTTAGTTTTAAAACAGTGCTCTGAGCCAGCTCAACAGGCATGTGATCCTCAAGACACTGCCTGATCAAAGTCCACAAAAAAATGTAAATATGGGAATATACTCAGGTTCTTCAGCAGTATATTGTGTGCACAACTGTTGCCTTACATATCTCCATAACTCAGGGTTAAGGATTCCTTGTTCTAGGAAAAAGGGACATGTCTCTTGGACAAAAGTGATAAATTCTGTCAGTTGAGAAACCCTTACATCTGAATCTTTGCTTCAATAATACAGCAAGCATTTCTGTAAGAAGCTGTCATTCTTGAGAACCTGTTTGCCCCATGTTTTACATCTGACAATGGGAATGATATCGATAATATCAATGGGACCAATATTGATGATATCAATACATCTCTCTTGCTTTTTGCACACAGCTGGAGATGCCATATGATGAGTTTCCCCTTATTCTGAGTCCCCCCTGTTCAGGCACCTCTTCTTAATAACTTGTTAACATGGCTCAGCTAAAGTGCTTCATGTTCTTGGGATTGGAGCAAAGCATTCACCTGGCTCACCCATGTCCTCAGGGTGGGAACAATTTGTTTGCCTGACTCAACTTGGGATGTTCAATGTTCTCAGGGCTGTCTTTGTATTAGCCCTTCATATGTGATCAGTTTTCAGCTTCATTCACTCCCCTTGGACATGTACCTTGCATTTTTTAACTAGGCATATAACATGATACTTATGGATTTCAAAGTTTGAAATCCATTACAAGTAGTAAACACTCAACACGTTGACTGTACAGGCAAGTTTGGGCTGGAGATGTTATGACATCGAAAAAAACAAATACAATCTTATAGAAATGATGGCCTGGAAAAGCATGAGTGAATGGGTATTGAATTGCTTTATGGAAATAAGAAAAGGATCTCCTTTTTATTCTTATTACTTTTCTGAAGATTATGAGTAAAACTGTTAAGTTTCTATGTAGGAATTACTGCCTTCATAAATGTTTTTCAGGAGCTCATATAACAGGAAATATATATTTTGATAGGCACAAATATGTTAAAAACAAGAAATATTTGTGCAATTTATATTGTAACTGATGGGTCTCCTCAATTCCAAAAGTCTTCACCTAAAATGGAAGAAATTCAGGTTGCATGCCAGCATTTAACTGTAGAGATAAGCCAAGAAAGCTGTCCACTCCAACCCATGCACTTCTAAGGGTCTTCACAGAAAAGGTCTTGCATCAATATCACTTGTAGTTACAAATTAATCCCTGCTTGATTAAAATTTAAAATATGAGAGAGAGAAAATAAATACCTTTATTGATGTGAATGCAAAGAAAATGAAGTTGAGCTTGTTTGTTCTCTCCTGGACTTTTGCAGAGCATGATGGGAAGTTATGAGTACACTGTCTCCTCTGATATTCCAAACTCTCAGTCCTGTTATCTTTGGGGAAATAGATATTTCACTGTATTTAATACAGTTTGATTTTGAGGCACAAAAGTAAACTCTGAGATAAGGGTTCAGATAGTATTCGATATTTTCAGTGCTTTTATTATATTGATTCTGTATCAGTCAAGATTCACCAGGAAAACAGAGGTCATCTCAAGTATTTAAAACAAAGAGGTAAAAGATTTCATATTTTTTTCAAAAGGGACATACTGGTACCATTTAATTTAATCAGAGTTTTTTTTTACCTGCATTTACCTCTTCTAAGCCTTTGTCATTTAATATAATAATGCATCAGCATTCAGAAGTAATGAGATAATAATCTTATTCTTTCCTCAAAGGAAAAAAAAATGAGTATACCCAGTCTCATCTGGATTGAAGCCAGGTCAGGATTTTCTGGAAATAAGCATTCTTGTCTTCTGCTCCTATGCTTGACTTTGGTCAGACTTCTTTAGAGGCAGCATAACTCCAAATTTTATTCCTCAGGTGTCTGCACCATAGTTTTTCTGCCATTATTGGGGTTTTTTGTCTTCTACTGTGGTGGTTATTGAACAAAAGAACTATAAACAGACATAAAGGGATTTAGATATAGTCTCTCTTGTCCCTACTTTGTAACAACCACATAATTTCACCAGAGGAGACTTCTGTCTCCTCAGAAGCCTAACATTTTTTCCTGCTTATTGTTTCAGGGGTAGGAGACAAATATAGCCAGGTGGTGATTTTATCTTCCAATTATAAGAGGCCATATTTTGTGTCTTGTGTTACAAACATTTTGCCCTTGGAACCTAAGAACTTTAAATCAGCAACTCTGTGATTCAAACCTGGGAAGTGAAATGGTAGTGTTTTTTTCTGGATTGTTCCCTTGATCATGGAAAAACAATACATCTTCTTCAGATTATCTCTCTGTCTCTGTCTCTGTCTCTGTCTCTGTCTCTGTCTCTCTCTCACACACACACAAACATACACAATGTGGCTTTTTATTTGGGCACTCAATGAATGTGGTTTTATTTTAGATCTAAAATTTCTACTCAAAGTCACTATGTTCAGAGGTAGAGATTTTGGAAGGTGACTGGAATATAGGGGAGTTCTATTCATCAAGGAATTTTTTTAACTGATGGGTTTATAGCAGAATGTGCTATTGGGAGCTGGAAACTATTCAGAGGAAGATCACTGGGTGCATGGCCTGGAAGGGTATATTCTTGTCACCAGTTCTTCACTTATATACTTATTTCCTGGTTTCCATGGAGTGGATAGCTTACCCCCACTATTCTCTTTACCAAGCCATTTCTACCTCAGAACCAATCAACTATTAACTGAATCTGCTAAGAGTGAAAGAAAATAAATCTCTGGCCATTTTAGTCATGAGTATGGAGTATTTTCTCCTAGCTTAAGAAAGATGACCAATTCTGCAACACTCTGTGTATGCCTATTCCAACCATGAATGGAGAATATAGAGAAATAGCCTTTCATCAGAAGTATGTACCCATTAGGCATAGCGTAAACAAGTGTCCACCAATAGTCCACTTATCAAAGGAGTCATTTGGACTCCAATGCAATCAGTGGAACATGGTGAAATTATTCTTGTTTCCCTAGAAATTAGCATCAATTAAACCATTTTTCTAAATCTTTGAACTCAAAATTAGCAGAGGTGCAGTTAGCTACAAGTCCTTTGATGAATACCTATAAAAAGACTTACATACATTCAATAAATACAGAACTTTTATTTTCGCCTGACTCTTCAATTTTATAAATTTGGATTTATAAACAGGGAGCAATTTATGCCTGATCACCAGACCTACAGCAGTCTCACTTGTATATACCGGTTACATTTTAATTGTCTACAGATCTGTTTCATTGCTAAAAATCTCATAATCAGAAACTACATTGCAACCTTGGTGTCCTTTGTGGCAATTATAAGTCTTTGTCTAGGAGTGTGTTATATATGACTTTTAATTAGTTTAAGAGTCTATACTTTTTCCTTAAAATCAGAGATCTCATTTAATAGCCACATTTCTACATCAAATCCAGAGAAAAGTTATTTATTAAACTACTCATGGAGAGTGATATCCCTTTCATTCACTAGCCCTCATAAGTGAGTTCATTTCTCGACGCCTTCGTGAAGTGAATATCCCAATAGAGATATATTTCTTCTCATTAGATTTCTTCCTTCATGCTATGTAAATGAAAAATCAAACATTTCAGCATTCTTGAAAGTAGAACATTATTGACAAAATCTTCAATTAAAGAAAAAGCAGACTTTTAAAAGCACAGAAGTACAAATCCGAATGCAGAGACTGTAAAAAGTAATACTCAAGACAGAAACGTTTGAGCTAATTTGACTTTTTTTCTTTCTTAATTTATGGCCCTTCTCTTATACCATCATGCATATTTCTCTTATTGCTAATGACTAAATATGACTTTCAAAGTTTCTGAGTATACAAAAATCTTTCCCAAGAGCATCTCATAAATCTTATTTTGTAAAACACTGAGTACAACGCTACTTGCAGATTTTAATGCAGAAAGGGACCATTAGGCTACAGTCAGAAGAACAAATTTGCTCAAAAACTCTGATACTAAGATGAAATCATTACTGACTCTTTACTTAAGAGACAGACGTTTTCTCCATAAAATTCTAAGAGGCTGGCCTTCACTAGGAGGCAAAAGGATATCAATGGATTTAATGTTTTTCTCCAAATCTATTAAAATAATCTCATCTGAAATATCAAGTTCTTATCAAGCTTAACATCACATATTTTACAAGATTGTGCATTCTATTTACTGTATAATTCTGTGATATACTATGTTAGACATGAGCACTCATTTGTTATTATGTTGCTCTGTGACATCAGAGATAATACGAACTTTTTAAAGATTTCAGGGAACTTTCTCAAATAGGTTGAAACTAAAAAACGTTTCCAGACACTATCCGTAGCAATTGTGTATGTCCTGGAATTGAGGAGATTCTGGGACAATAACAATCATTTTGGATTTCTGCCATGAAATTTGTAATCATTGTGTCCACCTAAACTAGAAAGCAATTTAATTTCAGAATTTCATCGTGAAGGGTCTGCTTCTAGGGATTACTTGAGATAGTAAAACAGTATAACTTAAGGACAACCAGGAAAAACGAAAGACATTTTATATATGTGTGTATATATATTTGTTCTTGCAATGAATGAAAAACTGGAAATTCAAGCACAAGACTAAGAGAATTATCATGCAAATGATAACTAGAAATCATTAAAGTTTCTAGTTTGACCAGGAAAAGGTGTAAGGAGATCAGCTGGCAGAATCTAGTAAACAAAGTCTTCAGAGTATGAAACCACAGTAAGTGATGTATCTCCCTAATTCCTGTGTATGTTTACCGACTTTCCACAATGATAGTAATTGTCTTATAAACAAGTGCTAGTAATGTGTTTTAAAAGCATAACCAGACTACCAACTTCAAGTTGGAAACACAAAGAGCTACTGCTTCTGTTGATAGTAACTCCAGAGCTTTACGGGAAGAAGAAAGGGTGTTCCAAGTTCTCCTATCATCCTGAACTTTAATACCTGCCACAAAGTATTTATAGGAGCAGTATACCACAGGACTGAAAGATTTTAACTCAGTTTTCCAAATGCACAACAGGAAAAGAAGTGGCCCCAAGCAAAAATAGGTTAACCACCAGCAGAAAATAACATCAAAAGAGTATCTAAACATTAATGTTAACAACCATAAAAATTGATCAAATAATTTGGGTGTTTATACTTCTATAAAAATAGGAGTTTTATATGTCATTAAATAAATATGGATGTACTTCAAAATTCAGTGTACTTTAAAAATTAGTTTCTCCAGCATATACAGAATTCTATCATTTTGAAACTTAGGTAGCATTAATTACATTATTGGAATTATATGTTCTAGTTAGCATCTAAATGAAGAACAGGATAGATAGAGGGCATAAAAGAGATACACAAAGCAACTAATGCTAATATAAGTCCTATGAGTTAACATTATCTAATTTATGCATAATGTAAGAATTAGAAACAATGGAAACATTATATGTGATTTACTGCTGTCTTACAGTTCCTCTAGTTCTACAGAGCGTTAAAAGATAGAGAAAAGGATTAGTTTTAAAATTATGAAGACCACTGGCACAAACATACATGTCTTTGCAGGAGTAAAAAAGATAATCTGTGTGTGCTCCTGACTTTAGTCGGGTAAAATATTATTCCCACGATAATAATCAAAATCCCTCGTCTCAGAAACCAAATGATTAACACACTGTCTTGTGGTTTGTAACCAAAAAGAGAAATAGAGTTCTATCTCTTTACAAATTACTCTACTTTAATTATCTTTTTAAATATAACTGACTGCAAATGAACTTTCCCAGTGCCAAGAAATATACAAAGAAATGGAGAATAAAGAGAAATATATTAAAATTTAAAAATTAAATTAAGATAAACTGCATAGCAACAAATATGATCAAAATTTGGATAATTTTGACTATGAATTTTTATATGTGATTTTGTACATACCTATGCAGCTTCATAATACCTTTGAACTTTAAGCACAGTGTCATGAGCTCTGACTGACTCAAGTAATTTTATGGTTTTCTAAACATTTAATAGTTAAGTAATGAATAGGACAATTAATGCTCAATGCTGTAACAGGCAACTCTCTTCCAAATGCCCATGGGTAAAAATCATAAAGATGTACTTATATTTCTGTTAGATGTAGTCTAATATTGTTCAGAAAATCATTACCTTGTTGACTATATAATGAAAACCTGTTTTCCAAGGCCATCATAGTTGATATTATAATCAACAGAGTAAAATATTGACTCAGATTGACACATATCACTCCTGTTTACAGGAGTTTGGCCAGAAGAACTCACATGTCCCCATGTTCATTCAGTGAGAATCCGACAAGTGTAAGGAGGACCAATAAATACTTGGCAAACACTAACAGTTCTGCTATACATGGCATCTTATTTTTGGCAATCCTGTACAGATCCTGCCCTGAATAATTAAATGTAGCACATACATAAATGTCATATATGTGACATCATCATATAACTGAATCATATAGTCATATAAGTAACATATTCATCATCCTATTATCCTATTATCGTATCTGTAATAGGACATAGGAATTATGCTAAACCTTTTGTTTTTCAACTCACTCCAGTCTCGCTGATTTTATGAATATGGTAAACAAGTTACTGCAGCAGGTCTTTTCATTTTCTGCTTTGTCTATCAGAATCTTGTCCCTTCAGAAATGTCCATGGTTTATATCCTCATCACTTTAAGTCTATTCTGAAAGCCACTTTATTTAGTTATTTATTTTTGTACAGGGAATCAAACTCAGGATCTTTCATTTGTCAGGTAAGGGCTGTGCTACTAAACTATATTCATGCCTCAATGCCACTTTTTAAGACATGTCTTCCATGACTTGATCCATGTCAAATAGAATCTCTCCCCAGATACTCCCTTCTACCTTTTCTCTCTTCATCTTTTATTCATATTACTTTATGGTATGTTTTACTTATTCAGAAGGTTAATGAAACAAAATATCAGCTCCGTTAAAGTATGAAGTTTTGTTCATCGTTCACTTTGTTTAAAGTGTTATGAATGCGTTATATAAGAAGAGATCAATGAATATTGGTTAAATGAGTATGAGTAAATGATACTGTTTTCATTTTGTTTTATTTTTCTAAATTGTGCCTGTGATCATCTAATTCCCTTTCCCCTCAAAAATTAAGAGGTGGTTTGATATGTGTAAGTACAATTCCCCTTATCTACTTGAATTCAGGAATAATATGATACGGAATAGTTCCCAATCACTTTCCCTGACATTCCATGACAAGAATTCAAAATCTACAAGCTCAACTCTGTAGTACATTTCTTATCTTCTCTCTAATTTTATTGGGTTAAAACAGTAATAGAAAGAGAGTTCAGAACAAATGCAAAAGTAAATGGTTAGTTTTATTTCAGATGATTTTTGGTCATTTAATTTTAATTATTGGATGTACTGTTTTTGATAGAATTCCTAAAGTTAAGTGACACTTTACACCAAAATTGGCATCTGCTATTGATAGTGTTGTGGGTGCCCATTTTAAATGTGTGTGTATGTGTGTGTGTGTGTGTGTGTGTGTGTGTGTGTGTGTGCATGCATGCACTTACACACACACGGAAAGCACATAGAAACAATGTAAAAGATGCTATTTTATTTCTAACATCAAAAGATTTTTTAACAAAATTTTGATAGTATACTCAGAAACCTACATATCGTGTATCTAATCTGATTTTAAATACAGCTGAGTACACTACAATATAACTTTTGGCATAGTCACATTAATGATATGAAAAATACTCTTCCATAAACATGAACAAAAAAGTTACGCTGAATATGCGATTGCAAACATTGTTTTAAAGAACAAAGATTGCCCTAATTAAAATGAGTTAGCCTTAATTACATTGTGTTAAAATATAATAAACGATGGAGTTGTGAATGAGGTGGGATGTTAAAAATGACTCAGTTGTTTAAATGATATTATAAATTAAAACTAATTGACACAGAAAATAATACTGCATAATCATTAAATATAGTCAAAATTTGATTGGTATTTAATGTCTAAAGAGTGTATTGTGGGCATTCTGAGAAAATGTTGTAAGCTAATTTTAAAATATATAGAGTGTGAAAAAAGGTTCAAAATAATGACACAGTTGATCAGTTGGTATAGCTGCTTAAAATTCTCATCCTCTCTCCTTTTTCCCAGCTCATCACAGAAGAACTGACTGCCAAAGTCTAATGTGGAGTCATTTTCATCTGCTCATTTTATTTCTATTGCCAATTATCCTTAATTATTGAAAAATTTTTTCAGTGTATAATGGATACTGAAATGTTAGTATGCTCATTAAACTGAAACTCTAGATAGAGCAATAGATTCTGAAAAGCTCTGGTTTTTTACAGTTCCAATATTAAGAATTTTTACTCTATTAGTTTCAAGATCATACTTCACAAAACGTTTACTCAGAATTAATAAGTATTATTTTTAAAGTCAAGGAGCCCTCACAAAATGACTTAAATGATATAAAATGTAAGTATAATTTCACCTGGTTTCCATGAAGGACAATCAGATCAAACCTTTAGAAGAAAAAACAATTCTCAGGACATCAGGAAATTCTATGTCATTACTTTCTTGTTTGGAAGCCAGCATCAGATGGCAGTAGCCATGACAAGTGATAGATGTATACATAGACCTTGCATCCCCCAAAATTGAAGATGCTATTATGGATGTGGAGAAATATGTTTGCTCTTTTATAATCAAAGTCTAACTAAAAAATTTTCCAGAAGTTTGTTTTTCTATTGCTTCAGTTTAACTTTAGGTATAAGAGACAAGAAATTTTCTGTGTGAGATTTAGAAGGCTGTGGGCCTGTGTAGCTCCAGGGCTGTAGGCCGTAGTTTCTCCACCTGACCACCCTCAGCATCAAGACAGGAGGTCGTAGAAGACAGTTTTAGTATACCTGTGCTGTTGTCAGCTGTCCCTGTGAGTTCCATTTCAACCTTGTTCTTTTGCACAGTCCTTCAAACTCAAAATAGCTCACTGAGAGTGATTTTAGACTCCATATTAGAGGCAAAAGTACCAGCCTGAAGAAAACACTACATAATTGTTTTTCAAATTTTCTTTGCAGTACACAATAATTACATTCTTTGTGGAAAGTTGCTGTACGCATGTATTATCTTAATTATTTTCTCATCTCTTTTTCCCCTTTTATTCCTCCAGTTCTTTTCCCCTTTCAATAAGAAAGAAAGAAAGAAAGAAGGAAAGAAAGAAAGAAAGAAAAACAAAAGAAAACAAAAAGCCTTACCCCGTATTTCCTAACATCTAGCTTTTATTTAGTATATATATATATATATATATATTTAGTATATATTTAGTATATATATATATATATATATTTAGTATATATTTAGTATATATATATATATATATATATATATGGGGGGCTGTAAAAAGGGGAGAAAAAGGGAGTAAAAAAAAAGAGGCAATAAGATATATAACATACAGTTGAAATCCCCTATGATGAATGTGATTTTTTTACATATCTCAATTGTACCAATAAATCTAATTTTAAAAAAGCCTGAAAATAGAAACTCCTTTCAACCCAGAAATTCCTCAGAGAGTTATCATTCAGAAAAAGCTATGCAGCTTTTTTATAATTATGAAAATCTGAGACCTATAAAATTTTTTAAAGTTAAAGATCCCAACAGTAAACTGGTTTCAGTCTTCAAATTTCACTACTTTACCTGCTATTATTGTTTTCTATCGAAGGTATGAGAATATGTACCAAAATTAAAGAGTAAATGAGAGGAAAATATAGAATTTCTATCTTAACCCATTCAAGTTTCTATACTAAATATTATAAATTATGTGACTTGTCAACAACAGAATATTATTTCTCAGAGTCTGGAGATTAAGGGGTTATGATCAATAAACTAGCAACTGTAAAGTCTGCCGAGTCTTCACCTCCTAGTTTACAGTATTTGACCTTCTCACTGTGTCCTCACAGGCAGTGACAATTTTATAAGGCCACTAATCCCAATTGTGAAGGCTCTGCCATTAGGATATGTTCACCATCACATTGGTTATCAGGATTCAACATATATATGCTGATACTGGCTGCAAACTCAGATCTAATCATAGGAAATTGCACAGCATAGAAGAAGTGACTCCCAAGGTAACACTTGTCCAGAAAATACAGACAGCAAAAAGTGGAGACTTAATGGTCTCCACTTATGTTTAGACTTACTAGATTTTCCATATTAGAGTGGTGGAAAAGATACACCCTCAACAGAAACTGTAATTCAAGTTTTGATCTTTCTGTGTGTGAGGGCTAACAGTGTGTAGTAAAATGCTGTCTTGCAGCTGGGCAGTGGAAGTGAGCAATAGCTCCTAAAGAGTCACATGCTCACAGGGTAAACAGACTAAACTTTAGAGAATATGATGATGCCAGCGTTTTCATGTGCAGGAGCCAATAAAATACACAAACTATTCACATTTTATTATAAAATGGATATATAATGGTTTTGCCCAACTGTAAGCTAATGTTAAGTGCTTTGAGTAAGTTTAAGTTAGGTAAGACTAGCCTGTAATGTTTAATAGGTTAGATATTTTAAATGAATTTTCAACTCTTAATATTTACAGGTTATGTTGGAATCATTGGAACCTCACATAATCATAGGATTAGGCACTACATAACAACAAGACTGTGATAGAATTCTTTTCAATAGGAAGGTATTGGTTTTATTACCCTATGTTGCATATCTTGAGGGGGATTTCCATGGATTAGTAAAAGGTTTGGGACAAATTAGAGATAAACACATTTGAAAATTTAAGTAAAACATAAAATTAAAAAATGAATAATTTAATGTCCTTGCAAGCTGAATGCACTCATAGTATCTTTGATGGTAAAGTTTTAACTAATTTCAGAACTTTAAGTCCAACATCTTATTTAAATGTAATGTATTAAAATGATTACACATCTCATATAATAGTTTAAATAAGGTATAATGAGACACCAGGTATGATTAATGGGGGGGGGGCAAAATTCAATTTTCTCTGCGGACTTTTAATAACAATGGAGGAGCATATATAGGATTGAAAATCTCATCCTAAAAGGAAAAGATGTCTAAAGCTAAAACCTGCCAAGAAGTTAGATTTTTAGACCAGAGGGTAATCTGCAGAGTGAAGCTCTGTGCACCAGGCTGTGGCTAAGGCCCCTTAATTTGTTGCTCTCTTCTGTAGACTTGGCTTTTACTTCTCCTTTTATAATCCAGGCACACAGTGTTCCTGTTGATCTCACATTTTCAAAGCCTCTGCCAAGCTTCCCTAAAATTCATGAGACCATCAGACAAGATACCATTCCACAAATCTAGCTTGACTAATTATATGCCTACTTCTGTTTTATGCTGAGAAATATTTTTGGAAATATGAACCACGTACCTAAATTATTCAGCAAAAGTTTCTCATATCTTTGGACCTATCCAAGAGTGCCCTATCTGGATACAACAAGAATTATCCAAATCACCAATTTTTTTTTACATAATATTTTTTCCTTATCTTTTTTTTCTCACATTTTACTACAAAGAGCAAAGATCAACACATCCTATACTTTGCTTGGAATAGCACTTAGTTAAATATATTAAATTAGAACCCGGATTCAGTTCACCGGCCTAAGTGGCAGCCTAGCAAGTGCAAGGTCGTGAGTTTAATCACTACTACTATATATATATATATAATATTTACCATCTGTTTTTTATAACTACTAATTTATAGTTACATTTGATTATCTGTAGAAATTTAGATAAATTCCCTAACCTACTTGACTCTCCATATTCTCAGTTAAAAATAGAAAATCCTAAATAAAAAAATAGATTTATTTCATATTCAAAATTTCATTCATTAGAAGACAGCTCAGTTCACTGGCCTGCCATTTTGTAACAAGAATTGTCTTACTGTTTTTTTCCCAGCATCTAGTAACATGTTCCTTACTTTCTTCTAAAAGTGTGTGCACACACACATGCACACACACACACACAAACACACAGAGATGTTAGAAACTTTATTGCTCCTTCTGGTTTTGGGGGGCCTCAACAAAATTCCAAACACTATCCAAATTTCTAACACCTTTGAAGGAAATTGAGATTTTTGTATTAAATATTTTAAAATTATTCAAGCTACTACTCAAATCACCAGGTCCAAAAACAATTTCTGTTTTTCCATTCAAGAATTTGTTAGCCATTCACTTCCTAGTGGCAAAGTTTGTGTTGGATGTTTTGTTTTGTTTTGTTTTTCTTCAAATGAGGTCTTGCTATGTAGTTGAGGATGGATTTGCACTCACTAGGCTGGCCTTTTGGTGATCTTCCTGCCTCGGCCTCCCATGAGCTAGGATTGCAGGCTTGGGTCGGTCACTAGACCTAGCTGTATTGGTTTGGTTTTCTAAAACTACCATAAACAAACAAACAAACAACGATAACAACATAAAACGCCATGACAGAAATTGCTCCATAGTTTTGGAAACCAGAAGTTTGAAATCAAAGCGTTAGGAGCAGAATGTTCCCTGAATAGCCTGCACATAAGTATCTATCCTTGCTATTTCCTGGGTCCTTCTGGGAGTCAACGATCTTTGAAAGTCCTTGGCTTGTACCAGTGCCATTCTGTTCTCTGACTATATCAACACCATTTGCCACATTTGTCTCTGTGTCCACACTTTTTATTTCTATAAGGAAACAAGTGATATTTAATGAAGGCACATTCTACTAACCTTTCTTTAAATTTATTACATTTACAAAAAACTATTTCAAAATAACTTAAAATTTATAGCTACTGGTATTAACATTTGAACTTTTTTTTTAACATCGGATGCAATGCAATCTGTAAGACTGTTATAGCAAAAAAAAATACTCAACTGAAATCTAAATATAAATTCAGTTAACTCATGTTATCTGTTTCATGTTTATTTTGCTCTAAGTTTTATCATATGAGAAATGCAGAGTTAGAATAAGTATGCTAAAAATTCTGTTTGATCATTTAATCTATCTCATCTTTGAATCAAAATGCCTGAAAGCCTGTGGAATGTGTGTACCCACAGAAAACCGATAAATCACATGGTTGTGCTGTCTTCTAATAGAACTTGATTTAAAACTAATGATCACAAAACAGGTAGTGGGCAAAATTTGACCCATAGGCTGTATTTTATGGATCTCAACTTGTTATAGGCAGCAAGCTTACACTTCATAATCACTACAAGGCCAGATGCCACCCAGAGCATGACATTAGAGTGATTTAGTCATTCTTATAGATCTCAGTAGGAGTTTTTCAAAGCATTTATCTTATATTTACCTAAAAATCGATCTATTAAAAGATTATATTGGAAAAATTGGCACCTCTTCTAGAAATGGAAACTAACTCAGGAAAATGAAATATAATCTTTTAAAAGTTAAATAAAAAGATAGTGGTGGAGCAATATCTTAATTCAATGTTTGTGTATAAACATGGCATTCTAGATATTAACACTGGATATTCTGTGATTGAACATCTACCAAGTCAAAAAAACACACTCTTCTTCAGGTGAATAAATATTCTTTAGATATAAGAATCTGGATATATATAAAGCTAATATTTTGAGACTTTACATTAGATGTAGCATCTTTCAGTAATACATTTTAAACACAAGTTCAAAACTAAATTTAAAAGAAAGGGATGAGCCTCACTGATCTATCGCTACAATTATGGTCAGTAAATCATTCCAAAGCTCAGTGCCTTAAATCAATAAGCATTCATTTAGTTCACAAGTCTGTGGGTTGACAATTTAGTCTGGGCACATCTAGCTTCAGTCATATGTCTGATGATCGTCCTCAGACTGGCCTCACGTGGGATGAAGGTAGATTTATCTCCTCCATTTATCTTATTATTCAATGTGCTATCCATGGAATGCTCTCTCAGTGAAGGCAAAAGAACAAAATAGCAAGAGAAAAGGCAAAGTTACAGTACTAATGACACCTACCAAGAAAGGAAATTAAGATCATCTATGTGATCCCTTTGGGCATTAATGTACATGTCTAGCTATGTTTTCTAATCTATATGTCTAGCTATATTTAGCAGTTTTTTCAAACATTTGTGTGAAGTGCATTTAATAGCTTCAATTCTGCAAGTAAGTTACAATTTTCAGATCTAAATTACAGATACATTAGAAGAATAAATCAAAATTAAAGTTGAAGTTTTGGTGGAAGCAAACATTAAACATGGACACAAGAAATAGAGGAAACACAATGAATCAATGCTTTGCAGTAAACCATTGAATCAGTGCTTTAAAACACTGATTTACATCTAGAATAAGATATAGTGGAATGTCAATTCCTTCGACCTTTCTTGTACTACACCTAACATACCTGCTAAAGTTTTCCTATGAAAGGTCTTGCATGGACCTGGTAATTGTTAAATGTCAAAAGCTAAGACATTGATAACATTTGAATATCATAATAATTATGAAATTATACAGAGAAAATTTTATATTCCTACAGTATATTTTATAATGAGAATAAGGTTAAAATTTATTTTTGCTTCTCATTCATCATTACTTGGGTCTACAGTTTATTATCAGTGAAAAGGATTTCAAGTCAGGAACTGTTGATATATGTGAATGGTGTTAAAACCCAGCACTCAATACCTTATATTTGGCCCTCTATCGTGACAGCTAGAACAATCTGGTTTTATCTGTGTGATAAGCATGTATGATTGAGGCACACATGGAATAAATTTTCGTGATGTCTTATGGAATTTTTGCTTCATCTGTCATTGGAATCACTAGATGCTCAATTGCTAAACTTTTCTCTGCTCTGACATTTCATCCTATGTGCAGCACACAAAAGAAGCAACATTGCCACTATTTTTTAATTAAATAGTCTGTATGTGAGTTTTACTGGGATCTTGAAGATGACAGTTTCCACTTTTACAGGTAACACCAATTAATTTAGCCAATTATATACAAACATATATATACTCTGCAGATTTGAAATTACGTGCTTAAAAATAAAACCTCTTTTATGTAAATGGCTAATTTATGATATTCATTCAAGATTTCCTAGCAAATTCCAACTATTCTGCTCTAATTAGAAGCACTTAACATTTGGAATGAAATTATTCTTTCTGTATACTTTGTTTTTAAAATGTCTATGTAGATTGAATTTTAAATAAGTAGTAGAATATTTAACAATAAAACTGCTTTTCTCATTTCAATGTTAATAATAATTGAACACATTACATTCTCTCTAGAGTCTAAATTCTATTCTAAGAGTACATGAGCTACTTTGGCTTAGTAAGGTACCAGTTATTTCAATAACATTAGATTTTGTGGCATTATTTAGAACATAACACAGTTGCACTCAAAACTCTCTCTATGTATAATCTTGAATCTTTCAGGTAGTAAATTGGAAACTTCACTGGACAGCTGAGAGGATTGAAAGGTAAGATGAAACATGCATGACATAATTCATCTCACATTTGTTATAGGGTTAACCCACAATGCATAGTGATTAACTTTAATAGCTCATTAATTACAATTTACTATTACTGTGTGTTCATTTTAAAATTAATATAACCTCTATTTCCTTAGAACATATAGGATCCTGTGAATAATGAGATGAAGACAAAGAGCCAGCTGTCGGAAAGTGCTTTTGGTTTACACAACATGTTCCATTGTACTTAAACCACGTGAATCATTAGTTTATGAGACAGGCAGAAACATATGTTTGGTGTCAATAAAGTGTGTTGAGAAAACTTAAGACTTAAAGATCTGTTTGTGGTTCAGATAATTACCCATATAAACAACATTAAGAAAAAATTGTTATAAGCATAATTTTGGTAATTATTTTTAAAAAGTAAAATTTTGACAGTAAGTAATCACTTAGCATCACAAGGCTTAGTAGAATCTCGACTGCGGCTTAAAATTTCTCCTCCATAAGCCTTGTAAGACTTTCCTTCTAAAAGTAATCTAATCCCACAGGACACTATTTTTTTTTCAATCTCTACAACTTGATTTGTGGCAGCATTTCCCTTCATGTGTAAACTAATTTTGCTAGTATAGGCAAATATTCAACTATCTATATAAGCTGATTACTTCATGTTTTTCCAACTGGCAAGCACAAAGCCATTCTGAACACTCAGCTGAAATCTCATTTTTTGTAAAGACATGTTTGACTATACCCAACAAAGAATAGTCATGAGTTCCTTATGTCTTCTGTAAAATATAGGGCTATAAGCTCCTGTCAAATTTTACCACACGTACTCATCTGTAAGCCTCTGGCATGAATTCAAGTACTGTATTAGAAAGATATTTATCATAATTTGTGTGTTAACCTTTTTGAATGGAAAACATATTTTATTAATGAATGATGATTTCCCCAATGTCACTCTATATTCATGCTTCAAAATTAGTTCAGCTGAAAGTGTTATTAGTTACAATAGTCTAAGATATCTGGGGAGCGTCAACAAGTATTTAACAGATATTTAACTTCCCCAAGTTGTTTAGTTTCAGATCATTCAACAAGACATAGTTAATGACTACAAGCAGAGCAGTGTAACAGAAAGATAATAGTAATGTTAGTTACTATTAAACAACATTGTTAAATAATTATGACTTAAATAGTACTGTACAATAGCAATACAGTTTTAAGGAGATGAGTAAAGGGGCATGTGCAGTTTAATAACTATTGGTGTAATTGAATTAATCCTTAGAATATTCACTTATCTCAATGTGATCCAAGAGGTCAGATCTCTGGGTTTGTTTGTGGGTTTGTTGCTTATTTCAACTAGTATGTGTTTAGCACTTTTTTCTATGGGAAGCAATTTGCACTCTCTGGTTGTGTGTTTTCTGTCACGATAAAGTTTCCAACAGATGGAAAAGCATGCCATAAGTAAAATAGATTACAGCATACATCTATCATAGTCCAACTTTCTCACTTTAGAAAATCATTTCTTATTATATATTGACAGAGAATGGATGACACATAATTAGAGTACATAATTTCATGCATTTTGACAAATATATACACCTATGAAGCCATCACAGCAAAGTAATAAACATTTCCATCACTTCCAAACACTTTCATACGCTCTTTTGTGATCTCAAAAAATTTCCCTCTCTACATGGAATTTGCATAAACAAATGCTGTTGATGAAAGATCACCTATTTCATTTCAGATGTTATATTACATTTGTTGATTGTAACAGCAAAATTTGTAATAGTTAAATCTTTGAAACAACCCAAATACCAATAAACAGAGGAATATATGAAACAAATATAGTCTTTTTATACAATAGAGTACTACTCAGCCATAAAAAATGATAAGCTTTTGACACTTATACATAAATGGATTCAATTTGAATCCAAGGAAGAAAGGGAAAAGAGTAAAGAAATTTAAGACAGTTGTATTACTAGTTTCTCTCAGTTCATTGAAAAGTTTATGTTAGTAACATTTGGAGATTTTTTTTCTGTTCATACATTGTGCTCTGAACAACTATATTGAAAATAACAATATGCGGACTCTGGAGTTCTAAGCAAACAGGCACCATTTGTTCCAGAGACTGGGCGGCTTGGGGTGAGTGTCCCCGCACCTTCCCCCGAGCCCAGCTAGCTTGGGACCCTTACTCGGCCCCAGGATGGGAACTTCATAAGTTCCAGGTGCACTGGACTAGTGCGGAGGGTCCTGAACAGGCCTGCAATGGCCTCCCCACTCCTGGCCATACTTAGCAGACTTGAGAGTTCTAAGCAAGTGGGTAATATCAGTTCCAGAGGCTGGGCAGCCTAGGGTGAGTGTTCCCAGAATCATTCCCGAAGCCCAGCCAGTTTGGGATTCTCGCTTGGCCTCAGACAGGGAACTTTGGAGCTTTCTGTTGCACTGGAACAGCTCAGGGGGTCTTGAGCTGGCCTGCTCCAGCCCAGTAACCCTCTCTCAATATGGGGAACTGGGCAACCAGAGTCCCAGGAGCTGAGGGCATTGAAGAGGATTTCCAACAGAGCCTGGGGAAACCATGGAATAACACGTGAAACACAGAAATATAGGAAAATGACAAAACAAAAGACCAAATCACAATCTCAAACCTCCAGTCCATCCAAAAAATTTAGGAGCTATGTACATAGAAGAAAATATGTGCCATACACCTGAAATATTGAACATAATAGCAACTGAAATAAAGAAGCAACTTTGTGAAGCTTTAAAGGGATTCAAGCTAGAAATAATCTCTCAGGTAAAAGAGAAATGATAAAAGAAATGAAGGAGATACAAAACATATATAAAGAAGACACAGTTAAAAAATTGGAGGAACTAAACAAAAAGATAGAATCCCTGGATGAACAATATAAGAAACAAACAAAATACATAAAATAGATGCACAGAGATATGCAGGAAATCAAACATTTCATTGAAAGTTGAAAAAGCCACCTCAATGAAAGTGAAGACAGAATTTCAGAACTTTAAGACAAGACTGCAGCTAGTGAATAGGAAAGGAAAGATTTTTAAAAAATAACAAGGAATCAGGAAATTACAATTCAACAACACCAAGATGATGCAAAGAAAAACAACATAAGATTGATAGGGATTAATGAAAAAGAAGGGGATAACGTAAAGGATGTCAAGAGGATATTTAGAGAAGTAATAGCTGAAAACTTCCCAAACATGAGATCGGAAACTGATATCAGGATCAATGAAGTATATAGAACTCCAAATAGTCATAACCAAACTAAAACTACACTCGGAAATATCATAATCACCATCCCAGAAATCCAACATAAGAATAGAATACTAAAAGCTGTCAAAGATAAAAAAGACAGATCACTTATAAAGGAAAAACTGTCAGGATCACAGCAGACTTCCCAGCACAAACAATAAAGTCAAGAAGAGCATGGAGTGAAGTATTGCAGATCTGAAAGGAAAATAATTGCCAACCTAGACTGATGTACCCTGAAAAACTGTCCTTCAAAATCAATGGAGAAATAACATACTTCCATGACAAAGAACAGCTGAAGAACTTCATGATCAGCAAGCCAACCCTGCAAAAATATTGAAAGACAGTTTTCTACTAAGCGAAGCAAACAATTAACAGAACAGAAAGAAAATGATGCACAGCAGAAAGATAACATGTCAACAATAAACCAACATATAACAGTTATAACCATTAATGTGAATGGTCTCAATGCACCAATAAAAAGAAACAGACTGGCAGAATGGATCAAGAAACAGCCACCAATGATATGCTCTCTACAAGAAACCCATCTAACCCAAAAGGATACTCACAGACTGAAAGTCAAAGGATGGAAAACAATACTTCCCACAATAGGAATTCTCACCCAAAAAAGCAGCAGTAGCCATTCTGTTTTGCAGACAATGTGAACTTTAAACCAAAAATGATCAGAAGATATGAAGAAGGTCACTACACACTGCTTAGGGGAAAACCTGAAGTGGAAGAGATAACTATCTTAAATATATATGAACCAAATTCCAGAACACCGAGTTATATAAAATATGTATTAACAGAAATGAAAAAAAAATTAGCAATAACACAATTATACAAGGAGACCTTAACACCATTGACATAAAGGGACAGATAAAGCAGACAGAAAATCAGCAAAGAAATAACAGAACTGAATCACACCTGTGAACAAATGGACTTGATAGACATACACAAAGTGTTCCATCCAACAACATCAGAATACACATTCTTTTCAGCAGTACATGGGTCATTCTCTAAAATAGACCATCGATTAGATTACAGAACATACTTAAATAAATACAAAAAGTTGAAATTATTCTTTACGTTATCGTATCGTAATACTATGAAATTAGATATTAATGATAAAAGATACTGTAAAAATCCCACAAAAACATGGAAACTTAATAACACACTCGAGTTTTCAGTGGGTCACAGGGGAAATTAAAGAAGAAATGAAACAATATCTACAAGCAAATGGAAATACAAATAAAACTTACCGGAATCTGTGGGATGTAATGACAGCTGTCCTCAGAGGAAAATTTGTTGCACTGAGTTCCCACATCAGGAAAACAGAACAAAAACAAATAAATAACCTGATGTTACACCTCAAACATCTAGAAAAATTAGAGCAAGTTAAGCACAAAGCCAATCGAAGAGAGGAAAATATAAAAATCAGAGCAGAAAACAATGCAATAGAGAGTAAGAAAGCAATGCAAAGAATCAATGAATAAAAGAGTTGGTTCTTTGAAAGAATAAATAAAATTGATAAGCCCATAGCCCACCTTATTTTAAAAAAGGAAAGAAAAAGCTCCAATTCATGCAATAAGGAAGGAAAAAGGCAAAATCACTATAGATTCTATAGAAATACAGAAGACCATTAACATTTATTTTGAAAACCTCTACTCTCAAAGCTTTGATAACACAGAAGAAATAGACAGATTCCTAGAAACATTGAAGTACCAAAGCTAGGTCAAGAAGATGTACAACTGCTGAATAAAGCAATTTCTATTAATGAAATTGAACATGTAATTAAGTCCTTACCTACAAAGAAGGGCCCAGGCCCAGACGGATTCACTGCAGAATTCTACAAAAGGAATACTTAATGCCGATACTCCTCAAACTCTTCATTGAAATTGAAAGGGAAGCAATCCTTCCTAAGTCATTCCTGTAAGCAAATATTACTCTAATACCAAAACCTAGGAAAGACACAACTAAAAAGAGAACTACTGACAGATTTCCATAATGAACACAGATGCAAAAATTCTCAATAAAATATAGGCAAATAGGATGTAGCAAACCATCAAGAAGACTATACACCATGACCAAATGGGATTCATCCCAGGCATGCAAGGATGGTTCAACATACATAAATCAATAAATGTAATCCACCATATCAATAAAGCCAAAAGTAAAAATCACATGATCATTGCTATAGATGCAGAAAAGCTTTTGATAAGGCCCAACATTCATTCATGATAAGAACCTCACAGAAAATTGGAATAGATGGTATTTACCTCAATATAATGAAGGCCATCTGTGATAAACCAACAGTCAGTAACATACTAAATGGCCCAAAATTGAAGGCCTTTCCTTTAAAATCAGGCACAAGACAAGGATGCCCTTTATCACTGCTTCTATTTAATATAGTACTGGAACTACTAGCCAGAGCAATTAGGCAAGAGATGGAAATAAAAGGGATAAAGTTAAAAAAGAAAAGTTAAATTATCATTTTTGCAGATGACATGATACTGTACATAGAAGACCACCAAAACTTCATTGAAAGTCTCTTATATACAATAAATAAATTCAGCAATGTGACCAGGTATAAAATCAATAATCAAACATCAATAGCATTCCTATACACTAACAATGAAATCACTGACAGAAAAAAAAAATAAGAGAAGCCACACCCTTCACACCAGCAACCAAAATAATGAAATATTTAAGAATTATTCTCATGAAAGAAATGAAAGACCTACACAGGGAAAATTATAACACACTGAAAAAAGAAATTGAAGAGGATCTCAGAAAATGGAAAGACATCCCTTGCTCATGGATAGGAAGAATAAATATTGTGAAAATGACCATTCTCCCAAAACTGTTATACAGATTCAATGAAATCCCAATAAAAATACCATCAACATACCTCATGGATTTTGAGAAATCACTCCTAAAATTCATCTGGAACCAGAAGACACCTAGAATAGCAAAGACAGTTCTAAGCAGCAAAGGCAAGGTAGGAGGCATCACAATCCCTGACTTGAAGTTAGACTACAAAGCAACTGTTGTAAAATCAACATGGCACTGGAATCAAAACAGAGCCTAAGATCAATGGAATAGATTTGAAGATACAACCACAACTACAAACACACACAACCAACTTATATTTGACAGAGGGGCCAAACAAGTTCACTGAAAGAATGACAGTCTGTTTAATAAATGGTATTGGAAAAACTGGCTCTCCGTATGCCGAAAACTAAAACTAGACCCATGCCTATCATCATGTACTAAATTATAATATAAACAGATCAAAGATCTGAATATTAAAACAGAAACACTAAATCTATTGGAAGACAAATTGGGTAAAAATCTTGAAGACATAGGAGTAGGTAGAGAATTCCTGAACAGAAATCAAACCGCATGGGAAATACTTCCCAGAATCAATAACTGGAATCACATCTTATTAAAAAGTATCTGCATGTCAAAAGAAATCTCCAGCTTAGTGAAAAGAAAACACACAAACTGGGAAAAAGTCTTAGTGAACTGTCCCTGAGACAAAGGGCTTCTGTCTAAAACATAGAAAGAATTTTTAAAAATTGGACCCCCAAAATTCAAATCCATTCCAAAAATGGGCATCTGAAATGAATACACAATTATCAGATGAAGAAATACAAATGACAAATAAATACATGAAAATATGTTCATGATCATTACTCATTAGAGAAATGCAAATTAAAATCTCACTGAGATTTCATCTCACTCCTGAAAGAATGGCCAGGATCAAGAAAACGAACAACAACAAACGCTGGAGAGGCTGTGGGGAAAAAGGGACTTTCTTGCACTGCTGGTAGGAGTGCAGACTGGTGAAACCATTGTGGAGGTCAGTCTGGAAATTTTTCAAAAAGCTGGGATTGGAAGTCCCATTTGTTCCAGCTATTCTACTTCTAGGCATATTCCCAGAAAAATTGAAAGCATCATACCACAGTGCTATATGTGCAAACATGTTTATAGCAGCGTAATTTGTAATAGCCAGATCTTGGAAGCAACCTAAGTGTCCATCAACTGAGAAATGGACAAAAAAGATGTGGTATTTTTATACAATGGAGAACTACTCAGCTGTATATAGAATCACGTTTAGTTATTTATAAATAAATGGGCACAGCTTGAGACCATACTCATAAGTAAAATAAATCAAACTCTCATATATGAATAGTGAATAGTTTCCCTATTGTAGAAATGATGCAAATACATAAAAGTATGTGGTAATCATGATTCCCCAATACATGGCTTTGAAGCCTTAAAAAGTTTTCACTCATTAATTGGAATGCTTTTATTCTGGACTGTTTGATATTATTGTCTGTGATGGTATGAACAGCTATTTTGAAGAAAACAAGACATCATAATAGCTAGTGCTGATTTAATACCATCTTGTTTGAACTCCCATAAAACTTGTTATTCTGTCTCCATTGCTTTTATCATGTTGCGTCTTATTGGATTTTATTATATGTGATAGTATAAACAAAATTTTATAGGCAAATGATAATATAAAAACATAAAAACCATTGTTCATTTTCTGTTAGCTTATTCTAAATACCTGTAATACTTTCATCCTCCAGAATGGTTTCACACTGTCTTGATATGTTTGATGCTATAGTATATGAAGTTATACTCAAATATTTCTAGGAAAAATTCACTATGGTAACTACTATTATATCAGGTTATCTTATGATGAAACTATGTCCCTTAAATTGTTCTGTTTGACCTGTGTTGTTATGGTTTTATGTCCTCTTTTATTTCAATCTCTCCCCTTGTTAAAAAATTTATTTTTTTTACTATTTTTTAATTAATGGAAAAATAAATTTAAAAATTAGCAGGGTATATTATAGTAACTTTTTTGATTTCCTATTAACTTGATTTGAAGCCCAGTATTGCTCTCACCATCTTGTTTTGACTGATTTTACTCTATTCTGTTTTGTTTGAGGGTATAGGCAACTACTTTGAAGGCACTAAGATTCAGTATGACGCCCATTCTGGTTTGACTATTATCTTCTTTTGAAGTCCTATAATGTCTCCAATGTTTCAGTTTTATTGGTTTTGTTCTGTACTGTTTTGTTCAATTTCATTATACCTGATGATAAAGGCAATTCTTTTTAAGGTAGCAAGAGGCATTATGGTAACCACTCACTCCACAAAGCCACTTCACCATATTGGATAACTATCGTGCCTGGGTTATTTGGTTTCTCTATTTGTAATATATCAGCTTTAGTTTCTACTCATTGATATGCCCCTCTTGTACTGAAGACTTCAGATTGTCTTTTAAAATGTTAAATCCATAATACCTAAAGTATAAAGACTATGTAATGACACATCAAATATATTAAGGGGTGAGAATTCAGACATTTAAATTAAGAATGAATTTTATTTCAATTGCTATTTCTCAGATCCATTCTTTTTCTCACAAAGTAGAATTTGAGATAGAATGAAGATGACAGTTTAATTTCTGAGTTAGTATACTGGAGCCCCTAAAATTCTCTAGGTACTTGTTATTATGGGTTCTCCTTAGATAAAGCTACCCCAATGCCAAAACTCTCAGATAAGATATATTAGATGAAAAGAAATGTTTACTGAACACCTACTATAACTCCACCACATTTCTAGATTAATTGCATATTGTTAACTTGCACATGGGTATTTAGACACTGTTAGCAGTTTTCTCACTGTTTGTTGATAAAATGTTTTAGAATCATGTATGCAACAAATGTTGATTAGACGCCTAGAAGTTTCAAGACAATTTTGGAATTTCTTAAAAACTGATAACAGAATGTAATTTTCATATTGCTTCAGTAATTCATGAATATGAACCTGCATTTTTCTTCAAGTAGAATATCTTTTCTACTAAAATAAGGGTTGTGAATTTTTTGTAACTAGTCATAGAAATATTTTTGTTTTTGTGGACAATGGCTTTTCTTATCACTGCTTATCTTGCCTATTATAGTGTAAGATCAGCCAGTCATAATGTGTACACAAATCTGCACAGCTGTTTTTTAAATTTTTTTGTTAAAACAAAACAAAAATAATATGACCTGCTTTTAACACATAAGCTATTCTTGGCTGAAGTTTGTGCATGAAGAAATAGTAAAATAGTAATTTGTCAATGGATATAAAGAAAAAATATTTTACATGAATGCTTGGGACCATACTTGATGAGAATATTCTTAATAATTCAGAAGAGATTTATTTTTAAGAACTTCATTATATGAGATACAGTGAGGAACCATAATTAGGCCCCTTTTCATCAGATCTTCTTTTGGCTTTGTTCTGAAATTCGTTTTTAAAACATGTCTTTGATACTGTTATTATTTTACATTCTCTAAGGAAATTATGAGTATACATCTTCCACAAAGAGATTTGACATAAGCACAATACAAGATAACACTTATTAAAATAGCACATACCTTTCATAGATTAAAAGCCAATTTTGAAATGAGAGAACATATAAAATATGGAGAACTTTGAGAACAAATAATGTAAAAAATTACCATGCTTGTGAATTCTGACTCCAAACAATACTACCCTTAGAAGGTCCCCATTTTTATGTATTGCTCCTTTCCTGACTTTTTCATTTCAAGTTTTCAAAGATTTTTTGAGGAAAATGTTTGACTTATGTGAAATCTTCATTTTCTTAAATCATATCTAAAGAACTCTTGTCTTTGATCTCCTGTTATATTCTCATTAATCTCACTAAAGCTGAGAGATGAAAGTATCTTATCAATATGTCTTTTCAAAATAGTATTTGAAATTCAGTCTCTTGGTGAAAACTTTATAGCAATGTCAAATATCAAATCGTGTTTTCCCTAAGTTGCAGTTCTGATACTTATTTCACTGTGTTTTGCTTTGTTTTTCTCTCAGCCATGAAGAGGAATTAGTCGAGAAGCCAGGTCATTCATAATTTCATGAATTATTTAATTCTAATTAGCAAGAATGAATTTAATTGAGAGAATATATAAATATATGAAGGTAATTTAAAATATTGAAAAATTGTTCAATGGTATCTAAAATATTTACTAAAAATTAACATTGAGATAAAGAATTCATTATTTTTGAACTCCTATTTCATTATTAGCAAATGTACTTGGTAACTGTTTATTTATTTAATTTGAGCCTTACCCCTGTGTTATTCTTTTTTATTTTTCCTGCATGTTTGCAGTTCATATCAATTGCATCCTTCTCACAGATTTGGTACATACACCTACCACATCACCATTCTTATTTACCCCTTCCTCATCCTTTTACCCTTTCCAATCTCCTCAAAAATCTTACTCTTGAAAGCAAATCTATTGAATTGATAAAGAATAAAAGAAATAATAGAAATAATCAAGTTATGAACAAAGCATGAGTGGATCAAAAACATGTAGACTTGAAAGAGCTGCGTCTGAGAAATAGATATTTTCATGATGTTAGACAAGGATTAAGAATTGAGAGGTATATGATCATGTGAAAAAATTGCCAGTGTAAATGTATATGACCTAAAATGTGACCAGAGATCACAATAATGAAATTTTTGAAAAGTACAATTAGTTTTTAAAATTTGATCTGAAGAAAGATGAGTGGAGAAATAAATTATAATCTGCAAGGAAGTTGACAATCGGGAAAAAAGGAATAAACAGACATGAACGTGCATCAAAGTATCTATGATTTATGATAAGACAAATAGTGGACAAATTATTTATGACTGATGGAAATATGAATAAATAAGGCAAAAAGAGCTGGTTGGAGATACTGACAGTGACCACAGAGATCATGATGTCGGTATAAATGTAGATATTCCTGAGGAGGAAGTGTAAGTTCATAAAGATTGAAAAAGAAACATAATTACTTAAAAAATAGAAACACTGTCTCTTGAATTGAAAAATTGAATGGTAGGTTCCTTAACTAATAACTAGACTAATGTTAAAGATGGGCCTACACACATTTTTTCCTTCTCTGAGTTTTCTCTGAGAGCTCTGTTGATTCTTCATGCATTTCATACATCAATAGATAAGATCATTGCAGGGACTAGAAATATTAAAATCAACTATACAAATGCTAACATCACTCATTTACTTTAGTGAAACAGGAATATGGTATGAATGCACTTCACACAATTTAAGGATACAAATAATTATCCTGGAATAGTATTCTAATTACAACAATATTTTGTTAAATGAAACATCTCAACTTAATGAAAACTCAGATTGGACATCAGATGATAAAAGCCAAGTAATCCAGGAAAAAGAGAGTAACCTCTGTATTTAGATTTGTAGCTATAAATTTATAAGGATATCAATCACATTTTACATTTATAAGGAAAGTATCACCATGTATTTTTATTATGAAATACATCATAATTGAATAAACTGCAAATCCCAACTAATGAGTCTTTGCATATCTATATTTTAAAATGTAACTAATATGTCATAACAAATACAAACAATTCATTGTACAGATTTCACTGAAAGATTTTGGCAAACCTAAATAGAATGAGTCTTGGGTTGCAAATATTAATTGGAATAAGAGATGGAAGGGGTGGAAAGGGAAGGAAATAATAGGGGATTTTAAGAAAAATATCAAAAGAAAACATAAATGTATCTGAGTCATGATAAGACAAATTCTTGAAAATTTACATTGTAAATGTAGTGGGAAAGAATGGCTGGAAGGAAGGGAAAAAAGAAAAAAAAAAGTTAAAATGTGTTTCATACATGTACAAATTCATCATGGTGCATATGATCATAATATACCGCAAACTATACTAATACTATAAATAAATACAGTGCAAATGAAGTCCTATGTATAAATTTACTATCATAAAAAAGCTTAAATTATAAATGAACATAGTATGGATGTTGTTTTTAATATTTGATGGCAAGTGTACATCTAATAAAATTATTTTTGATTTTAAATAGGGGTGATAATTCATGAAGTCATAAAGTATAATATACTACAGTAAATCATATATTTTTGGTGTATAAACATTAACCAGGTAGTCTACATTTTTTAAATAAAAATGTGTATTCATTTGGGAGAATGTTGTTACTTTTTTTCAAAGGAAATCCTAGAGTGGAAATTCAGAAGTTCTTATAACTCATACACAATGAGTTGATGTGTATGAGTATCATTAAAGGTAAGGTCCACAAATACAGAGGAGGAAAGATTTCAACTAAACTTGTGCTGCATCAGAGGATTTGCATTTAAGATTTAAAGGCAAAAACTGAGCAGCGATTGGAATAATGCTTTTATCTATTCAACTTTTAGCTTTTCTTTGTTGCAAATCTTCTAATACCTGTTTTCAGTTTCCTTACTTTTTTAAAAGTATTAAAGTAAAGTAATTTGATTTCATTTATAGGAATGACACAGGAAATCCTTGTAGGATGATACTCAGGATATGATACTACATCCTCAGGTTAAATAAATATTTTATTCAGTAAACATCAGATAATAGTGATTAAAAAGAGGAACACAATTTGAGCTTGTAATTAAAAGAGGTATATTTTTGGTAAGAAAGTTACATGTAACACAATGTAACATATATATTACATTATGGTATACAGTATACACTATCTGTATACTATATAACCTATGCTCTATGTTGTATGGTATATAATTGTTTGACATAACTTAAAATATTGGGAATGTACTGATACACACTATATGTGTGTGTGTGTGTGTGTGTATGTGTGTGTGTGTGTGTGTCTCAAATGATACTTGAGAAGAGAAATAATGGAATTATTAAGTTCATTATAATTGATTTATCAGCATATTTGCCAACAGTTACATGTAACAAATATATACAGTATATAATATGTTATTTATTCCAACTAGTTAAAATAATAACTGAAATGTATTATTTTTGAGGTTGTTTTTTCTTCATAGAAATTAAGAGTCTCCCAAGACAGACTGTCCTCAGAGAACATGAGTTAGAACAAAAAAATAGTCTGTGTATCTGAATAGTAAACATATTAGACAGTGTGCGAGACTGTCTTGCTTGCAAACTTACAAAGCATGCTTATTTCCACAGATGCTCTTCAATTTTGTTTTTTTTGCAAACAATGATATATTCAATGAGATATTTCCACCAAATTGAGTAAAAAACAACAAAATCATTTTTACTGTTAGAACAATTGCCTAATTTGTAGTTTTTATATATTTTCAGTTTTGTGGCTATTTTTAGTAGGTAAATACAATTATTATATAATTTGTATGACACAATTTATGTTGACAGAGACTGAGATGTGTAATGGCTAAAGAGTACTTGAGATTACTATAAACATAATTTCTTCCTGTAATGAATGTATCATTCATACAGTACATGGGTACATAGCTTCCATCAAATTATAACAATAATTTTAGCATTCCTGTTTTGAAAACTGCCAACAAACTGTGTTACATTGTTATTTTACCCTAAGTGGAATTCCTTAAAATGAAGAAAATATCTGTTTCTACTACATCAGAGATAAAAAATCTGCTCCTATCTCTTGAAAATTATTTTAGCCTGGACTTAGTTCTGTTATATTCAAAAGTTTAAACAACACTTCATCAAAGACATTGTTTGGTATTAATACATATTATAAGTCACCTAGTGTTAAGGCATTCAAAATTAGTATAATAGAAGTTAGAAAGTTGTTCATATTGATAATTAACTTTAAGGTGAATTCATATTTCTTTCTCTCTCTCTTTTTTTTTTTTTGCACTTTTGTTCATGGAAATGTTTAAAACTCAGATCCTTTAGTTACTTTCTGTGGGGAGAAGGCAGAGTGTGAGCCTGTGAGGAAGGGAGGAGGAACAGAGAGTACTGTTAAGCCATTAGCTCTCTGAGTTTATCTGTTATCCTTAATTTATTGAAGGATAAATGTTATGACTTATGTCTGGACATCGCCCAAAACCTCATACAGTCATGGAGGCAGGCTTCTACAATTTGTGATTGATTCACGGTCCAGTGCTAGATTTTGGGTGTTTGTGAAGCCTACATGCAAGATAGAGTCTTTTCTCTACTTTCCTCCCTTTTTGCTCTTGTTGCTTTTGCTGTTTTCTGCATCCATGAACTGCTGGCTTCTGCGGCATGTGCCACTTTGCCTTGGGGCCAGCCAGGTGTGGAGTGGAACTTCTGCAAGCTGTGAGCTAAATAAATCTTTCCTTCTTTTATTTGAGGCATTGGTTATTTTGTCTCAGCAAAGAGAAAAAGTAATCAGTACAATAAATAAGTAAAGAAGCCAACACTCTGTTCACTATTGAGGAGAAGCAGCATCTGGAGTGCCTATGATTGGATTTCCTCCTCCCTAAAGCAAAGAATGAAGCTGGAAAGTAAAAATGGTGATTGTTAATGAAGTAGATTATTGTGAGTACACATTGTCAATTTTCAATTTCTTGTTAAAAGTGAACACAGGAGAAGATATAGTCTAAGTCCAGGCAGAGTGATTGTCCTCCTCAGACCTAGAAATCTCAGAACCTGGCTAACACTTAGTATCTGCTGGTACTTAGAAAGGAGGAGAGCAAAGCCTACCATGGAGTGCCTTCCAATACTTTGCTATCCTTATAACCTGAGTTTAGATGGCTCTTGAAGAAGGGTGTTAAGAAAAAATGGTTACCATTACGTAAAGTAGGAACACTCTATGAACATTCAATATATGTCCCTGGGATGGGCTTCAAAAAGTTGCCCTGGAGACACTCACAGAAGTCCTAAAAGTTTTCCATGGAAGGGATGGGAACACCAGCTGTGCATATGGACACCAGGTTCAACAAAACTGTCTAACTCAAGGAATATGGAAAGTCCACACTTAATCCGTGTGCAGTCATCAGGAAACCGAAATACATGAAAATCTCACCAATACAGTTTTGTTCATAACATTTGAAAAAGACAAGTGGAATAATGTCATTGGGAAATAAAGACTAATTACAGCTATCCATGGTGGTGCATACCTGTAATCCAGGCAGTCTGGCGACTGAGGAAGAAGGGTCATGAGATTGAGCCACGCTTGGGCAATTTAGAGATTTAGTGATACCCTGTCTCAAAAATATCTATATCTATATCCAAATCTACCTATATATCTATATCTATATCTATATCTATATCTATATCTATATCTATATGGGCTGGACCTGGCTCAGTGCATAGGCCCAAATTTCAATCCCTAGTCCTGAAAACAAAATTAATTGAAAGATGATTCAATCCTTAAATTCTATTTAAGCTGCACAAATCTAGATAAGAAGTCCTTTTAAAACTAGGAGGACACAGACTGTCAGAATAGCACTTTATAATTGGGTACTTGTTGAGTAATATGATTAGTTCAGGTAGAATGTTGAGACACAAGACATGCTCTTCTAAAGAGATGTACCTAAAAACTGTCAAGGGTACATTTAGTAATTTTCACAAATGTAGTCAAAGCTTCAAGTCATGTTTGCAGTTTCTCAGTTTTAATCATAACCACATAGTATATCTGAAGAAACACAAATTATGGATTATGAAATGATCCCTGAAAATATTCAGGAACAAGAAAAGAATGTCAGTTATCACCATTCCTGTAAGGTATAGTTCTTGAAACATTAGCTAGAGCAATCAAACAAGAGAAAAAATAAAAGAAATATGCATAGGAAAGAGATAAATTAAATTATTACTTGCAGAAGATATAATTCTCTATTGAGTATACCCCCAAAGTTCCATCAAGAGTCCCAGAATGAATTTAAGCAAATTCAATAATTTACCAAGATACAAAGTGAATACTAAAAACACAATAGCATTTTTAAACACCACTTAGCAAACTCAGCGAGAGAGAAATTAGGGAAAAATAGCTTTCGCAATAGTGCAAAAAAAAAAAAAAAAAGAATACTTAGCAACTAACTTAACCAAAGAACTAAAAGGCATCTACAATGAAAATTATAATACTCTGAAAAAGGAGACTGAAGAGGATATCAGAAAATGGAAACATATCCCCAGCTCCTAGATAGGCAGAACCAATATTGTCAAAGTGACCACTTACAAAACTTCTAAATCTGTAGATTTAATAGACTGTATTAAATTTGTAGATTTAATACAGACTTAATTAGTTCTAAAAAATCTGTATAAATCTGTAGATTTAATACAGACTTAATTAGTCCTATAAAAATAGCATTCCTCACAGAACTGGGGAAAGTAATTCTAAAAATCATAAAGAACCAGAAGAAGGGGCTGGGGATTTAGCCCAGTGGCATAAGCGCCTGCCTTGTAAGCAGGCAGTCATGAGTTCGATCCCCGGTACCGGTAAAAAGGAAAAAGACAAAAAAAAAAAAAAAAAAAAAAAAAAAAAGAACCAGAAGAAACACAGAACATCAAAAGCAATTTTGAGCAACAGGGCAAGGCAGGGGGCATCACAATCCCTGACTTCAAGTTTACTACAAAATTGTAGCAATACAAGCAACATAGTATTTGGTGGGGGGAAGGGGAATATGGGTCAGTGGAACACATAATATAAATATAACTCCATGCACATTCAGCTATATTATCTTTGGAAAAGGAGACAAATCTCTTCACTGGAGAAAAGACAGGCTTTTTTTTTTTTTTAAGCCTCTTTAATGAATGGTATTGAGAAAACTGGCTATTCATGTGTTAAAGGTTGAATCTTTTGCATCTCTCTCACCACGCACTCAACTAAAATCCAAATAGGTCAAAGAGATGAACATTAGAACAAAAGAACATTAGAACATTAGAACAAAACAATCTGGTAGAAAACGAAATACGTAAAATGGTTGCATACATGGGTATAGGCTAAGACATTCTGAACTAAATTCAATATTCGTAAGAAATAATACTAAGAATCAGCAAAAGAAACTACATCCAAAGAAAAGTTTCTGCATAATAAAGGAAACCATCAAAATGAAGGGACAATGTACAGAATGGGAAAATTTTTTTTCCAGCTACTTCTAAGCAGACTAATATCTAAAATATAAAAGGCACGAAAAACCTAGACACCCTCAAATTTAAGACCCATTCCAAAAATTAACATCTGAATTTCTTAGATTAAGAAATGTTGGGGCTGGGGATTTAGCTCAGCGGCATAAGCGCCTGCCTTGTAAGCAGGCAGTCCTGAGTTCGATCCCTGGTACCGATAAAAAGGAAAAAGACCAAAAAAAAAAAAATGTTAATGGTTAATTAATATATGAAAAAAGTATCCAACACCATTGGCCACTTGAGAAATGCAAATTAAGACAACAGTGAGATTCCATCTCACTCCAAAAGTAATGACTCCCATCAAGGCATTAACCATTAACAAACAGCAGTATGGCTGTGAAGAAAGAGGAATACTTTTTTTGTTGTTGGTAGGAGTATAACTGATTCATACATTGTGGAACTCAGTATGCAGATTCCTTAAGAACTAAAAATAGAAATTTCATTAGGTGCAGCTATTTACCTTGTAAATATCTTCCCAAAAGAGATACCAATATTATATCACTGCAGTGTGTGCACACCCATGTTTATAACAGCATAATTCATAATAGCTAATTCTTGGAAGCAACCTATATGTTCATCAATAGATGAATGAATAAAGATATATCTTGGAAAAGATAATCCAGGACAATGTATGTAAAAGTGTACCTTGACTTAGTACAATAGTCATACATATTTTATAGTTTTTTTTTTAAACTACTAGTTTTTATTGGTCTGATTTTTAGTCTGTTCATAGATAATACTTTTAGGAAAACATAAAGAATAAGCAATGATAATTTAGTGAAATATTCAGTTTCGGTAGTAATTTTATAAACATGTATGTAAAATATTTATCGACTTAGTAATATTATTCTAGCAAAATAGAAGAAGGGAAGTAAAGAAAGTGGCAGTGTAAAAAAAAACTGCATGTATTTTAAGTGTATAAGATAGATAACCGTATTACTGAATTTTGTTGGATCATTAACAGAACTGTTTGCAGTCTCACTGTTTGAAAGTCCACTTTACACTGTTTTGTTTTGTTCTTTTTTTTCTCTTTTTCCTATTAAATTAAAAAAAAAAGAAAGTCCACTTTATATGCTTTAATTTTGTAACTTGAACAACTATTTCTAAGATGACAATATATAATCTATTAACTAATGATTTCCTCCTGTTTATTTTTTCTGAAATTCTGTATAACTAGTACCCTTTTTCTTTTCTTTTCATTTTTTAGAATAAAATTTTTAAAAAAGCTAAATTCCCTAAAGTTGATACCCCCAAAGAACCAGCATGTCATTCAGAAATAGTAACTGACAGAAGCATCCAAAAGAAATTGCTTTAATAGAGTATCAAGAAAATGAAAAATTGTGTTAATAAAACCTTTATTTCCTAAGCAAAATTTATAATACTATTCAAATTTGACAAGATAGGCCTTGTTACACTGGTGGAATAGAACTAACATTATATATATTGATGCAGCTCTGTGGTCATTTTGAAAACTGAGTATGCTAAAACATTTTTAAATTAATACAAGACTAACACAAAAATGTTGACACGAATATATCTGTTTATGTATGCCTAAAATATGCATTTGTCTTATTCTATGTTGATATAGTTATTTTTCTTTGAATTTTTTATTTGGAAAAGGATTCTGTCTATTTCATAAACAGACAATTTTGAGGTAGAATTTGTTCTATTAATATTTATTAAAATACGGACTTTAAAATTATTGTTCTGTGGAAACATTTTGTTTAATTATTGAAATATTTTGTACAAATGCTAAAATATGCATATTCATACTCTCTCAATTTCTTCTCCCTATTTTTTCCTTAACTGCCTACTAACTTCATGTTTAAAAAGTAAACATTCTCACACATGCCATTAAACTCAGCATTCTGACACCTAGCTTAAATCTCATTAGCATTTATTGCTAAAATCATTCAGTGTTGGTTAAATATTATGGTTATGTTGTATTTTTTTTTTTTTTTGGCTTTTTCGTTTTTATCGGTACCGGGGATCGAACTCACGACTGCCTGCTTACAAGGCAGGCGCTTATGCCGCTGAGCTAAACCCCCATCCCCTTATGTTGTATTTTTTAATAAAAACAAGCATGATTGCCTCCTGAAATGCTATAGTTTCTGTTATATCCTTTTAACTTGTAATGGTTTTTTTTGTTTTGTTTTTTGTCTTTTTACTTTTTATCGGTACCGGGGATCGAACTCACGACTGCCTGCTTGCAAGGCAGGCGCTTATGCCGCTGAGCTAAATACCCAGCCCCCACTTTTAATGTTGTTTAAGAAGCCTTCAAACTTTTTAATAAATTATCAATTTAGATAAGCAGTAGTTCCTACTTCTATTAATGCTTGCTCCTTCTCATTTGTTTTCCTCCTCTTTATGGAAAGAAAGAATTACTCCAATCCTTTCAGGGGAGATATTTATATCCTAAAATTCAATTTTTAGCATTAATTTGAAACAGTAGATCTATGTCTATTCACGTGATGATAAAGAGTAAGATTGAAAAACATAGCAGACACCATGTGCTCTATTATATCATCTTAATTTATGTCTTACATTATGTCTCTTATGCAATTTCTTTTCTATATTCTCTGAGATACTTCTCTTATAATTGCCTGAAGGCACTCTATTAATATCAGCATCTCTTATTTTTAGTTCTT
This sequence comes from Cavia porcellus, assembly GCF_034190915.1. Taxonomy (NCBI): domain Eukaryota; kingdom Metazoa; phylum Chordata; class Mammalia; order Rodentia; family Caviidae; genus Cavia; species Cavia porcellus. Next base: position 51,717,232 of record NW_026947503.1, on the reverse strand, counting down.
TTCCATAAGAAAAAGCCATATGTCTTACAATATTGAATTCGTTGCCAAATTAAATTCTTATTTGGGACTTGGTTCAACATCTCTACAATTTCTCTAACAATTGAACCGTAAGAAATTTATGAATTCATGTTTTTGTGTGCCTATAATATACATTTTTCTTATTCTTGCTGATTATAGTTATTCTTATTTGAGTTTTTTGTTCAGAACAGTGATAACACCTAGATCACTTTCAACCCCTGCCGTCACACCGTAATGCTTTAGACACAGTGGTGACTAAATGATTGTTCTTTTGAACACTGACATTATGTAACCATGCCAAGTTTACTTTCTTTCCTTTTTACGTAATATGAATTATTAATAATTACTGTCATTTCAAATGGAAAAACTAAAAAAAGATTATAAATTAAATAGCATATGAATGGTGATTATGTTCATAGTTCTGCCATTCAAATTTCAAACAAAATAATTGCCTTCCTTAGGTCGCTAGTAAACTAGAGAATTTAATGTATTTAATAAAAATATATTTTAACAACCATTTATAAATCCTTTTAAAATATTGCAATAAAGGCTAGGGCTCATTTTCCAAAACTGAAGAGTACCATTGCGTTTAGTAAGATTAGATCGAATAGTTTTTAATATTAATCATAATCTGTTAAAATTAATACTTTCAAGCCTTCCTGCACAGATTTTGCTGAATTATCCTCATATGTCATTATTAGTATACAAATGTTTATTGGAATGAAAATATTTTTCCAGTATATAATTTGTAGAATATAAAAGGGTGCCTCAAGAACAGATTATAATTTATAAAAATATGATGCTGTAAATTTGGACATGCATGTTTCACTGTGATATGATGATTTTAACACCTTTTGGGAAGATACTTAGAAGGGCAATGGCCAAGTCAAATGAAACCTCTAGTTTTAGTTTTTCTAAGGAAGCTCCATACTAATTTCTGTTGTGTACACTGCCAGCAACAATAGAGAAGGATTTCTTTATCCCCACGAGCTTGCTTGCCAGTGTTTGGTATTGGTTGATGTCTTAATGATAACTACTCTTTGTAGAGTGAGTAGGAATCTCTGTGTGGCCTTAGTTTTTATTTCTTCAATGGCCAGTGATGAGCAATTTTTCTTCTATTTATTGGCTTTTTGTACTTCACCTGACAGATTTCTATTTATTTACATTACCCAGTTTTGAACAAAGTTTTTCTTTAAATTTAGGATTACTACTCTACCATAAAGAAAAATAAATTTGAGGCAACTTTAGGTAAATGAATGCATTTTGAAACCATAATCTTAAGGATAATATATCAGGCTCACCAGTTTAAATATTACATTTTTTTCTCTTGTGTGAGAAACCCAAAGTGTAAATAGGAGCAAAATGAAGACTGAATATTAGGAAGCAGAAAAAACTTGATCAAACAGAAGAGGAATAAGAGAAGGGGAAGAAGGAAAGGAAGAGAAAAAAATTAAAGAAAAAAAGAATTAAAGGGAAATGAAGAAATAGAGCATTTTTAATTGAGGAGAGGAGGATTTGAAGGGAGGAGAGGCCAAACAAACAGAAAAAAATAATTAAGATGGGTGTGTAAATGTATGTATCTCTCATGATTACTGTTATGGATTAAAAACAGATAAATCAGCATAGCACTGAGCATAGATGCTCCACCTGAGGATAGTTGCCATCATAAGTAGAGACATGGAGAAGAGCTAGACGTTGTGGGTTTCTCTAAGTGTTATTGTTTTGAGCCTTTGGTTCTCCTAGAGGAACTCATTAGGACTAGCTTCCCCTGTGTGTGTTCAACCTTTGTCATTGGAGGAGCTTGGGACCTTGTTGGTGGGAGTAGCTGTGGTTAACTTTGGAGCTCTGGTCCTTGCATTGAACATCTCTTCCTGGCTCCAGAAGGGAAGATGTGTGCCATTTCATCTTCAGGACAATTCATCATGCTGGCTTCCAGGCATGTACTCGACTGTTCTTATCATTAGGGAAGCTCTGGACCTCCATGTAACTGAGGATGGCTGTGGTGCTTTTCAAGGCAGCCCTGGTCTTTGGTGTGAGTTCGACTTCTCAGCTCCAGTGTAGAACCCTCACCCAACCAGCACAGCTTCTTCATCCACTGGCATAGAGTTCGTAGCTTCCACCTCTGACTTTTGGCCCTTCCCGGCACAGATCCTTAAAACAGACTGGCGCGAGTCCTTGTGGGCTCTAGACCACCAGTTGGACTCATGGGAGGCACTGTCATGGGCTCTAGGTTTTCATCTGGACTAAGGCAGGACATTGCTGTGGGATCCAGGCCCTTGGCTAAATATTCTGTCTTTAGTATTATGGACAGATTTTCTGTACTTTCTTGTGTTCTACTCTGGGTGATAATCATAAAATAATATAAAATCTGTGGCTTTTTCTAACTGTTCTACCAACAATCCTTGACTACCACAATAACTATTGACCATTCTGTACTGAACACATGTACTAATTAAAAAAAAGAAAAAGTAATTTATAAAAAATGTAAGATCCCATCATTTTCTAATTATCTTTCTAAAGCATTGAATTTGATGATGAGCTAAAAGAATTCAACACCCTTCCTCCTATGTAAACGAACAGAAAGAAAAGGCAAAAGAAACTATGAGGTTTCTGGTTCACATTGACATTAATTTTAGAGAACTCCTAGTTCCAGACATCTGGGTAGGGTTTACATGAAGAGGAATAAATACATGGTGATAATGAAAGTGAATGTTCAGCAGGGTAAGAGGGCATAGTAAATTTTTGTTTATGTGTGAATAATTATAATATATATATATATATACATTATAACTATATGTATATATATGTATATAACACAAATAATCTTCCATGATTTGTATTTGATACTTTCCTTGTTTTTGTAAAGACAGCACATGGATTTGTATGTCAATACTAAAGAATGCTAGTTCCTATATTTGTTCAATAGGGAAGTTAATGTCAAACCGTGCTAAGTTTAGGCAATCATGTATCAATTAAAATAGGCCTGGGATATAGCACATGGTACAGCAGTTCCTGGAAAGCACAAGGTCCTCAATTCTATTCCTGGTACCAAAAATAAAATAAAATAAAATAAAATAAAATAAAATAAATCAATGACATATAATTTTTTTTCTAAAAGAGCTACAAAAAAGGAAATTTAGAATAAAATGCTTTAAGATAAGATGAAAAGTGATTAGGATTTAAAGACTATTTATGTTCTTGAATTTTAGTTGTGCTTAAAGATTTCATGTCCTGACATGACTGCTGCCAGTAATCCTCACAGTGACTTTTAGTGACAGACAATGTGATTTTCTCCAATGCTTATTTCTCTAGATGTCATATTCTGCCAGACAATACTTAATGTGCTTTTTTCCTAAGTTTAAGAAAAAAAGTAATCAAAGAAAAAATTCACCACTTTCTACTTTATAAACTTTGATATTATAATACCTGAAATGGCGTGATTTAATATCACAGGACTGAGTTTAAAATTCTCAAACACTTATAAGCCACTACTTTTATACATTCTTAGAATATTATTTCTTTAGATCAGTAAAAAAAAACACTAATGCCTCACATGAAAATGCCAAGCTAAGAGCTTGATGGTATAAACATTAGACATCATATACTTTTTGAATTATGAAATTTAAAGTGACTGAACTGTCTCCTATTGAAATTTCTGATTTGAAATATGTTTCATGTACTTCAAAAACATCATTAAATAGCTCAGGCTGGACTTTTAAAATGAATATGTTACCCCTGGTAGATACCTCAGACAAAAAATCATGTGCTGAAATAATTTTTTAATGAATTCCAATAGCACTTTCTATTGCCCAATTTTCAAGAGATTTCCACTATCTTTTTGACAATTTGAAAACCAATAGAATATTTGACCCAAATGATAGCTACAGAACTGGCAAGAATTCAAGAGGATCAAAGTCAGATAAAAATATGAGAAAATGTTATTTTATGAGTACTAATTATACAAACTCAAAAAATCTGTTGCGTGACCCTTGGAGAATTTAAACAAAAAATATGAATTTCAAGGAGCTATAGAGAAGAATTTGTCGCATAAATTAATATAAACCTAAAGTAACATTTTGTGCAAATCTTTGCATACAGTTAACCAGTATCTGGATTGCCACTGATTGAAATTAAGATTGACATCAAAAGCCAAACAATGCTTCTTTTAGCAATGGTTAAAATTTTCCATTTGTAGTCCAACCAAGCTTGTACTAAATTTACAAATAATTCAGGAATCTCATGCAATAAAACAGACCATTACTGACCACTTTTCTTAAGAAAGTTGTAGGCTTGGTATGGTGAAGCCTGCCTATAATCCCACCATCCCAACCCTCAGGAGGCTGAGGCAGGAGAATAGCTCTGAGTATGAGGCCAACCCAGGCTTCAAAGTGAGTCCAAGGCCAGCCTGAAGGGCAGAGCAAGATCCTGTCTCAAAAAAAAAAATATATATATATATATATTTATATTAATATATATAAATATATATATAATAAAAAGGAAATAAAGAAAGAAAAGGAAGAAAGAACAAAAGAAAGTTGCAAAATGTTCATGGTCCCTCTTGTAGAAACAACAAAACAACTTTGTAGAAATATTAATAATATCAGTAAATAAATGACTGAATTAATGATTTCTGGAATGAAAGGTTAACTCTGATTTTGTCCTCATAGTTTGCATTTCTTGGTGTTTCTTTGTAAATGTACAATTTACCTGGTCTTTCAAGTCAATTTTTCTGGTTAAGTGCTCATTTGTCTGTTAGTCTTTTGCTGCTCATATTGGGTTCATTAAAAAATACATCACCGGCCAGGGATATAGCTCAGTGGCTTAAGTGCTTGCCTGGTAATTACAAGGTTGTGAGTTCGGTACCAAAAAAAAAAAAAAAAAGAATAACTATTTTCTTCCAATATAACCAGAGGCAAAATTTCTCACATTCTCTTCACTTTTCTTGCCAGAACTGATATAATTCTCTCTCAGTTGGTCTACTAGGAGGGTTTACTATCACCTGAGTATATCCTATTTTTTAAAAAAATTCTTTTAAAATAGCATCTATGTCATATCCTTTTTCAGTTCAAAAATTTCCATGTTTTTGAGCAAAAGTCAAATCAAGTTGTTTCCTCTGGCTTAAAGAGCATAGATGATCTGCCTCAGAGGTTTTCTTTCTTCTTATCCACTGTCACTTCCCTCTCTTGCTCTGTGTGTCAGGCACACTTACTTTCTTAAGTGCCTTTCAAATTGTTAATTTCCCTGTCAGAAGCTACATTCCCCCATGCTGGGATGTCTCCGTGTCGTATTTCTCTAGTTAAATGTTGTCTTCCTCAAATCCATCCCATTGCCTTGCATTCTGTAAGCTGTATTTCAGTATTTCTCACTGTGGTGGCCAGGGACTTAGTATGGAGTGGAAGTAGCCTGTTTCTAGGCGCTTTGTCAGTGAAGTCTGACTCTAAGCACTTACAGACATGTCTGCTACTGAGAGCAGTCCGTTAACCATAAGTGCTGTATCAAGTATGAAAGCTATAAGAAGTCCACCCAGGACAACAACAGTGATTACAGTATGACCCAGACAGATGCAGTTCTCAAATCTCTTGGCAAGATGATCTAGCTCATAATATTGTGCCTAAAGTAATATTTGACATTTCATGGTTACTTTTTCCAGAAGATTCAAATCTTATTGATCATTCAGGATATGCTTCTTTGCATCATAATGACTCGTATTAACCTATGTGCTCAAGGGTGTTCTACCTTGGAAAGACACAACTCAGTAAAACTTGAAACATTCTATTTTCAGATGCTACCCATTTTTATTTATTTATTTATTTTTTGCTTGATAGCGCTAATCAAGTTTTGTAGGTGCATTTATTTAAAATCATGTACTAGAATATATAAACAATACGGATGTGTACATTTATAATAAATGTAAACAGAAACTATTGAATGGGAAATCAGAGAAAGTAAGAAAACAGTATGAACAATTAATCAGTTAATTTATATATTATATTCAAAATTAATGTGGTTTTTCTCAGTCATTCAAAAGCTTAAGTTAACTAGGATCCTTGGGAAATAAACATTTAATCAGCTCAGCTGAGTTCCAATCTGGTTCCACGACCTGTACATCATGTTTCATTTTCAAAATGTGAAGTCATTGAGCTCAAAAGTTAAAGGAACTAACTTTTGAGCTCTATGACTTCACATTCTGAAAATGAAACATGATTACAATATAAATGAAAGTGAAATCACATTTTAAATCGCTTAGAACAATATCTTTCACTCAACAAACATGAACCCTATTTCAGTATTTCCATTGGTAGTGACAGAGTGGTGGGATGTGTGCACAGCAAGAAACAAGCTGGAAAGTAAAATTTTACTGAGTGCAGGGGGACATATTGAGGAAGATCAGAAGCGCAACTAAGAGGGTAATTTCTCACTGTGAATTTGGATGGCTGTCATAACTGTTAACATATTTAAAGTCCTCAAATAACATACATTTACTATATTTCAGTTCTGGAGGCAAGAAATCAGAAGTCATTTTGATTAAGCTACAATCAAGGTCCTTCTAGGATGGAGTCCTTTGGTTTTCTTTAGTGGAGACTCTTACATGCTGCATCCAGCTACGAGGAGCTACCGACCCTTCTGGGTTTGGTGCCGCATCATAATTTCTATTTCTGTCACCGCGTTGTCTTCACGTCTTTATTCACATTATCTGCTACCTCTTACAAGGACAGATGATTGTATGTAGGATTCACTTGGTTAATCCAAATAATCTTCCCTGTTCTGGGTATTTCCCTTAATCACATGTATGATGTCTCTTTTGCTCCTCAGAGTAGTATCTTCATTTTCTAGGGGTTAGTGTGTCAGTAACTGTGGTGATTAACAACTCTATAAATTCTTCTCAATTTTTTTAAACTTCTTAAAACATGGGTCATAGTGAATCACAGTGGTGTCATCTTTCTGAGGACTATTTTTAAATTGTTTTAAACTTCTTGAAAAAAGCAGACATCAGCATGATAGGATCTCTATTAATAGAGTAAAAAAATAGTGGTGTAGTTCATAATACATTCTTTGTCTTTTATAGGTATGTAAATGGTTAGTAAACATCATTTTCGCATATATCATCATATATAATATCACGATATATGATGTGTTCTATTATAATGTATATATACATAATATACTTGTATTTTATTATGTATACATTACATAGTGTATATACTATTTAAATCAATTGTAAAATGAGAGTAATAATTCAGTTTTTGTCTCCTGTCATAAAGTGGCATATTAGATTCATGAGGAGTTATTAAAAATTTAAATCTAACTTATTTGTACTCTATGGAGTATAAATTAACATATATGAACATCTGTGTGAAATTCTTCAGGCTGTTTAGTGCTTTCTTCCTACTTAACAGATGTTTTATGGTTGTCACCCTGATTGTTATTTTTTTTTTGTATTTGTATTAAGATATGCAAATGTAAATGTGTATTTGTGTGTGTGTGTACCTAGTGCTTTCACAAGAGTTTTTCTGTGCTTTTTAATTTATTAATTAAATTATATATAAACATAGCATCTGCATTTTTACAGTTTGGATATTTGCAGTAACATTTTTAGTTTAGCATACCAATTGCATATTTAAATTTTATTTTATGTATATATTTATTTAATTTTTTTGATACAGGGTCTCATTGTGTAGTTCAACCTGGCATTGAACTTACTATGTAGCCCAGGTTGGCCTTGAACTCACAGTGATCCTCCTGCCTCAACCTCCCAAGTGCTGGGATTACAGGTGTACATCATCATGCTTAGCTTCATATCAATTATAATTGTCCATTGAGTATCATAAGATATAATGATCATTCTTTTCAGAAATTATAACTTTTAAAAAATAAAATTTGTAACATATTGTCTTTTCCTACATCATTCTATGCATTTACATTAATTTATTTGAATATATAGAAATAAAATTCCAATACATTTAAAATGATAGTACTTTATTTTTTACTATTATCCAACATGTTCACATAAAATATATTTTCAGATTAACTATTTTTACTGATCAATAAAGAATCGTTCTTTTAAAGTGAGAGAAGTAATTACAATTCTGATAGATATTTTTACATATCCTCTATATTTTACATATCCTCTTTCATAACTTGAAAAATGATTATTTTTGTATCTGAAATAATTGGTTAAACAATCTCATATAAAGTTAGTCATAAATTATATTTAGACTCAAATCACTCTTACAAACAATTGTTTCAAGAAACACTTCTGAACTACATATAATGATGTTTTTTCCTACTTCACGATTTACTGACTCCATGCATAAGGAATAAATAGCCATAATTACCAAATAACGTTATTATTTTCTATGATGTTGATTTTAATTTTATGAGAAATCTTTTAAAATGTTGTTGGAAGCATAATATTGTATGAATCCTTTGAAACAAGCTCTTCAGGTCCATTTATTCAGCGAGACAGATTTATCAGTCATGCATTGGAAGATTAATGACTTTGGGATATTACAAGTGTTTCAGGCAGAGCGATGCTATAATCCCAGGCTTTTAAACTGGAAATTAATTACTTAAGGTCAGTTTCCTCATCTTTAAAATGTGACTAAAAATAATCGTTTCAGTAATAGTTAATAGAATCAAATGTAACAACTAAGAAAATCTTCAGGTATAGTGATTAAGACATAACAAGTCTTGATTTTTATTATTTTGTGGCTTTTGTCATTATGCATGATTTTGGATTCTTGAGTCCCCAAAGAGACATTTCATTGTAAAACAAAACAAACAAATAATGCAGAGAAATTTATTACCTTCAAGCAACTTATTTAGACAGATAATATATTTAAATGTAAGTTATTTTTCCGATTCTCAATTTTATCAACAGTAAAATAATTGTTTGGTAGTGTGGATTGGCGTTGATGCATTAACAATGTTATGAAAATGGAAATTAACATTTTCTGTGAAATAGTGATTAATGAAATATGCAGCTAGGAATTTAATCAGGGCAATATCGCTGCACTGATTATAGCAGTGACAGTAACAGCTATAGTAATTATTAAAAATGTATGAGTAGATATGAATATTCATATGTGCATGTGTATGGATCTGTGTGTGTGGGTATTCTTCAGTATCTGAGCATTTTCCATATAGAAACTAGGGAAAAGTACTTGATCTTAACAACATCCTATGAGGTAGATATTCTTACCTACATTTCACAAATGTGACATTTGTTCATTTGGACTAAAGTACTGGATAGTGAACTTGAGTTTAAAAGTTAAAGCTGCATAAATATAAGCAGTAAAATGCTTGGTGGAGGACTCTTTTTAAACTGTGCTTTGGTATTGTAGTCAGGGTTTGCAAGGAAAACAATTCAATACAAGACAGAAAATTTATATAATTATTTATCATAGTCCCCTGAAAAGTCACACATTAAGGGTAATCTGTCCACACAGTAAAGGTAACCTGTTCACCCTCAAACATCCAGCTGAGGGCCTGGATCCCACAGCAACATCCTGCATGAGCCCAGCTGAAGAACGAGAACTAGAGCCCGCGAGATGTCTCATGCAAGTCTGTTTCCTGGATCTACACTGGGAAGGTCCAAAGGTGAGTGGTGGAAGCTAGAAAGGCTGTGCCAGCAGGATGAAGGATCTGTGCTAATAGGTCGAGAGTTCCACACTGGAACCATGAAGCAATGCTTGAAGTAAGAACCAGAGCTCCCCCCAAAATTACACAACCATCCTCCATGTCAGTGAAGTCCCAAACACCTCTGACAATGAGAACAGCCCAGTTCCTATTAGGAAGCCAGCATGACAAGCTTCTCCTGGTGACTGAACTGCATGCATCTTCCCTTCCAGAGCAAGAAAGTGGTAAGGAGAACCGGAGCTCCCAAAAACTGAACTCTAGCCATTTTATGTAACGAAAGGTCCTGAGCTCCTTTGATGATAACAGCCAAATTCATATCAGGAAAGAAGCTCCACAAGCTCCACCAGGAGAACCAACAACCAGGAGAGACAACAACACTGCTACCTCCTCTACAGGTCTCCTTTTTATCTTGGCCACAGTCCTCAGGTGGACTATCCGCACTCAGCACCATGCTGATTTAGTTTAGCTGGTTATTATATTGACCACCAGTTGTCAATCCATCATATTTGATTTGTATTGTTCCAGATCTCCAGAAATTTTAACTTAAAATGTAAATTTCCACAAGATAAGTTTGGGTAAATGCTTACTTTTTTTTGGCCTTGAAGTATTTCTACAAATTCTAATGTCATTTTTAGTGAAAAGTTATACAAGGACAGATTGTTTCAGATACTCATGAGGCAGCTTCCTACTTCTGGTCTTAGACACACAGCAGAAGCAGACACAGAAGAATACAAAGATTTGTATTTTAAGTACATTGTTCTTCATAGTTCATCTTCAGTCTTTTAGGACAACATTATGACATGAAAAGCACTGAGATGCCGGAGTAATGCACAACTGAATCAGTCTTTAAAATCAAACAGTGTGAGCAATAGAAATTAGGATATTTTGGTTTTTATATGTTCTTCCATCATCTAGCAACTGGCATCCTGCTTTTACTGGAACTGAGCATTTTTTCTATAAACCACAATGTCCTGTGAGGCATTTGTAAGGATAACTTCCCTGTTTTAAAGCAATATTTAAAATTTTTCAGAGTATGTCTTGAAGACACCACAAAATCTGACCTAATAAACCCCCTGGTTTGGACAGAATTAAATGCAGAACCTTAGGTTAAGAACCAGGATTTATGTTAACTACAATTAAGAGTAATTGTTCTTGACCGTAGTATTATGACATGGGACTCAAATAGTGAGAAACAAAAATGACACAGCTGCTTGGGGCAAGCAATACCAAATTTATTATAAGCTATTTAACTGCCTGAAGCCTTTAAAAATCTCGCTCACTGTCTAGGCAGTGAAACAGATTAGAGCATACCTCCTGTCTTCCTGTTGGTCACTCTTCAGTTAAGCCCCTGCATTTTGCACAAACTGTTTCCATGGTACTGGAATCAGTATAAGTACAATCCTTGCTCAGTATCATTTCTACACTGCCCTATGTAGATATAATGAAACTACTAAGTGTTGAACCCGTCTCACCTGCTCTGCATCCTTAGTCAGCCCTAAATGATCCTGTAACTTCTAATCTGCATTATTTTTCTGTAAAGAGAAATGTACAAACATCAGAGAAAATGATCACAGTTATAACCTATATTATTTTGTGCTAAAATTGAGAATTTGAACAGAAAATCAAATGGGGGGGAGTTCTTGGAAGATAAAACAATAACAACAATAACCATGAACCCGAGTCATTTATTATTTGTACCTAGAAGTCTTTCAAGATCTATAATTATCGTTTTTTGACTAGCAAAGCAATGACATGATGCAATTGCATTTTTCATTTTACACTGTTAGTGAAAATAATTTATCCACTATTTTAATTTTAGTCAAGAAAATTATTTGTACCAACATGAGTGCCATATGAAATGTGGTTACAAGCAAATATGTCAGTGGGACAGGAACTCAGTGATACTCTAGAATCTGAAAACCCATTGCAAATTATTATTTCCCATTAGTAATCTTCATACATTTTAACCACTGATACATTTAGTCTTCTGTTTTTAAGATAGGCTATAGAAATGATACCTGTGAAAGTTTTGTATTCATTATTTGTAGATATCAAAAACTTAAAAGATTGCATTTGCACAAAATAGGGCTTTTTATTCTCAGTTAAACTTCTAAACTGTTCATATCATTCCAAATTTGTTTTTTCATTTAACTAAAATAATCAAGAAAGATAAATTTTCAAGATTTGTGTGGAAAATTTTTAAACAGTAAGCATGACTTCAGAGAAATGTTTTCCTATTGCTGTTGTTATTTTAGAAACTAAGGACAAATTTTATGAAAATGATTTATTACAATTTACTCTAACAGTTGTGCCCAGAATCTCCTGTTATTACAAATGTCTTAAGCCTTTTTGAGTTATAGTCTAACTCTGCATATAATTCTTTGCTATAATTTTATTTGCAAATGTTATGAGTTAATTTATCAACTTGTGTATGAAGGGCTGTAATATCAGTTATTCAGTCAATCACATTTACTGAGTGGGATTGGGTCCAAATCAAATAACAGCATCCTCCAATTTCAGCTCCTCACTAGGAAACACTCCCCTTTCTTTTGAACATCCTTCTTTGAATTCTCAATTGGTTCACTCTTGAAATCTATCAAAAATTATCTCAGAAGATATGTTTCTCCTAACTCACAATCTCATGTACTTTGTTTTATACATAAAATCTACTTGATATACATTATATCTTTACTGGTTTCTAAAAATAATACTTTTGTTTGGTCCAGGATAATTTCACCAGCATTTAAATAGGATCTGCTCATTGAAATTAGGAAGATCATGAAAACAACTTCAAAAATTATTTTTATAGAATGTAAAACACAGAAATAATGCACAGATCCCTAGATATGTATAAATTACTAAAGCCAAATAATGAAGAAATTAAAATCCTGAATAACACAATATGACTCAATGAAATTGAAAACGTAATTAAAAACTTATCAACAAAGAAAATCCCAGGTCCTGATGGAGTCAATGCCGAATTCTATGAGAAATTTAGAAAAGAATCAATGCCAATACTCTGCAAACTCTTTAATAAAATTCAAAGAGAAGCAATACTGCCTAACATATTCCTGAAGGCAAGTGTTACTCTGATACCAAAAGCAGAGAATGACTCAAGTAAAATAAAGAGCTACAGGACAATCTCCACAATGACTACAGAAGCAAAAATCCTCAGTGAGATACTGCCAAACAGAAAGCAGCAAATCATCAAGAAGATTATAAACCATAACAAAGTGAGATGCATCTGAGAAAGCAGGAATGGATCAACATACTCAAATAAATTAATATAATAGCTGTATTAATAGAACCAACAGCAAAAATTATATGATCGTCTCAATAAGTGCAGAAAAAGCTTTTCACAGTATCAAACTCATTTGTGATAAAAATCCTATAGAAAATAGAATAATTTTTTTTTACCTCCACCTAATGAAAGCCATCTATGGCAAGTCAACAGCCAAAAACATATTAAATGGACAAAAACTGAAAGCTTTCTTTCTAAAACAAGGAGCAAGACAAAGGGCTGAACAGTGAAGGAGGGGGGAAGACTTTGCCACCTGCAGAAACATGCCCTCCAACAGCAGAGGGAGCAGGCCTCCTGCCTTGTTCCTGTACTCAATGAAAAGGGCACTCAGTTTCCCCAAGAGTAATGGAATCTAAGATAGTTTTTGTTTCTTCTCTACCCGCTTGTTGGCAAGAAAAAAAACCTTTCAGGTTCAGTAAAATTAAAGCCTACTTTAATCAAAACACAAAATGTCCTAGCTATCAGTTATGAGACCATGAGCTATGGGAAAAAGGAGAGAAGCAGAGATAACTTTACGAAATTAGATGAAGACTAATTTCACGAATTGGTGGGTAGAATCTGGAAAGAGATGAAACGATTAGTGCATGATTATAAATGTAGGTTATCCTGGAGATATTTTCAGCATCTAAAAATCTAGCAATTAGCGCTCCTTATCAATAAACAAGATGAAAAATACAGACTTTATTTCTCAGTCTTATCCTTAAGAAATGCTATAATCACCAAATATCATGGTTTATAGCTAGATGTCTCCCCCAAAGCCAAATAGGTCAGAGCTAGGGCTTTTTGGAGATGGTTGTATTTAGTATGTGTGAATGTGGATTAAGGGCATAGATAACAAAAGCCCCACTTCACTGTGGGTGGCACCAATCAAGTGCTGATCCTCTGGCTGGGATAAAAAGGGAGGCAAGCTTGCTGCTGCTGCTGCTGCTGCTGCTGCTGCTGCCTTGTGCCTGCCATGTCATGAACTATTTTTCCTCAGTGACACCCTTTGCTATGAATCCTTTTTTGCAGCCACCGATTATGGACTGAAGCTTTAACAAAATGTCAGCTAAAATAAAACTTTCCTCCTTTAGTCTGAAGGAATCGTGTATCTTGTCCCAATAATGAGAACAGTAACTAAGGCATCATACATTTTGAGAGTGAGGAATAAAACTGATAAAATGTAATGCCAATCATATTTCAAAAAGAAAACAAATTCTCCAAGATAGGAAAATCCTTACAGCCAGATAAAGTGCATCTGTTAGGCCCTACAGGTCTTTTTATTTCTAATGTTAAATCTGTGTAATTTCTGTCTTCCATCTAGAAACACGTCATGGATATTCATTTTCCTCACTATCATTCAGGGTTTGCTAGAAACTGTAGCTGGTGCAACAATTCAATAATGTGAAACAGGCATTAAGTCTGTCAGTTTCTACATAAAATACATCAATGGCCCTTTACAACTTTGTGTTCCCATGCATCTACATAGGTCATGTTTCCCTTATATTTGGAACCTTTAATTTTTTTTCCTATCAATCTTCTACATTTGGAGATAAGGTTTGTATATAGAGGTCCTTAGACAAGCTAAAATAGTTTTATCAAAATAAGTACAAACATTAGTAACATTCACTATTTGATTTCCAAAATTATTGTGTGAAAAAAAGCATTCAGATAGAATAATGTTAGCATAAGAATACACAGTTAAATAATAGAACAGAATTCTCAAAGAAAACTTTATCCAGACCTTATGATTTTTCAGAAGAGTTTGGAGGTAACTCATTCTAAAACAAAAACAAAAACAAACAAACAAACAAAACTAAACAATGAGAAATTTATACTTAAAAACAAAGTGAGCTTTTACTTTTATTTTGCATCATATGGAAAAATCGTTTGACCTGATTACGGTACTTAAATGTAAAAAATAAACTAAAGAAGCTTTGTTAATACATATTAAAGGAAATATTTTTTTCTTTTAAATTATTCAAATTCATTAGCACATAAAGAAAATCCTTAAAAGTTGATCATCATCAGAAGTTTGAAAAATTTATGTATTCAAGGTACTGTCAAACAACTGACTGGAAATACCATATGCAAAATGTATTAACTGATTATAGAGCTATATCCAAAATATACAAAGCATGTACACAATTCCCTAATAAGGAAACAAAAACACCTTTATATGAACATTTTTAAATAGATATTGGGCAAATAAGCACAGTATGCCAGTCATCAGGAAAATTAAATGAGATCTAGAACACAGTTTTTATCCTGAGTAAAGATTTTCTGAAAAGGCAGTGAAACAAAATAATACTACCAATAAAAGTTCTGATATGAATATAAAGTAATTGGAATCCTATTTTGTTAAGAGAAAAATGTAAAATGACTTTTGAAAATGCTATAATCTTTTATAATATTAACAATTTCATATGACCGCACAGTCTCGTTTGTAGAGATTTACTCAAACAACATAAAAATATAAGTACACATAAAGACATACATAAAATGTTTATAAGAAAAAAAGTTTAAGAGCTGTACCTATAATTTCTGCAAACTGCAAACAACCCAAAATGTCCATTGATGTTAAACAAACCAGTGAGTTCATACAACTTAATACAATTATTAATATAACTATTTACAAACAACAAGATTTATTTGTGCATATAACAGTGAGTAGAATCAAACTTGAAAATACAATGCTACTTGAAAAAATACAGAACAAAAATAAATTTTCATCAAAATCATTAAAGGTTGTATGAAGCGGGGTAAGGGGAAGGAGTTACTTGCAGTGTGGCATGAGTGACCGTGGAGATGAACTTGGAACACGTCATTATGGTAGTGGTTGCAGAAGTATTTTTGCTAAAACTATGAGACACTATAGTCAAAAACTAAAATTTAACTGTATGTAAATTATTCCTTTGTAAGCCTGACTGGTAAAAATAGTTGAGAAAAGATAAGCAAAAAAGTACTAATCAAAATATACTTGGAGAGACTATCAATGTTAGATCAAGTTGACTTTAGAGAAAAAAACAGACAGGAACACAGAGGGTAATTTTATAATGACAGACTACTCAGTTCATCAAGAGGGCTAAAGCAAAGAAAATTCATTCCAAACATAACAATAGAGCTGCAAAAATGTGAAGCAAAAACTAAACTGAAAGGTGAACCTAGCAAACTCACAATTATACTCAGGTACAATAACATTCTTTCTCACTTATTGGTAAATAACTGTTATTGGTCGTCGAGCTAATAGACAGATAACCAGTAAGGATATACCAAACTTATGTAGCTCTATCCAGCAACTTGACATAAAATGTCTTTCTGTTAACAAAAGAAACTTCACATTCATCTCAATTGATAATGAACATTCTTCAAAGTAAAAGTGATTTTTTAAAATTTTCCAATTATTTTGGGAAGTTCTTGTAGTTATCTTACTGTTAGTGATTCCTAATATATTTTAAGGTATTTTTTCAGAGAACATATTATTAGGGCTTGAAATATCTAGAAAAACACTGAGATTGTTTATACAACACAACATTTATTCTGTACTGAATAATATTTTAAATGTACTTTAAAAATATATGTTGTACTGTTAGCCAATTAACGAAGCTGATCTTCTCTGTTTCTCTATTTTTCTAATGTTTCTGCTTGGTACTGGATGACTTATTAAAATCTTTTCCTATGGTTGTAGATTTTATGTGACAGCTCCCTAATTTTGTCAGTTTTCCATTTTCCCAGATAAACATTTTCTTTGGATACAGACTTCCAGGTTGATGTTCCACCTTTATGCCCTGGGCTTAATTATAGCACTCTGATGTCATTTGATCTCCATGGTTACAAGACGTAAGCGGATATTCAGCACATCATTTCTCTTGTGCACAAGTTGTTCCTTTTGCTTCAGTTATTTTTAGGAGTTTCCTATTCATCTTATTTTTTAGTAATTGATTTATTACATATCTAAATATGGCTAACTTTTTATTTACCCTGCTTAAAATACCTTTTGCATCCTGGATTTCAAATAGATATTTTTCAATGAATTTAGAAAACTCAAAACTTTCAAATAATTTTTGCCTTTTTTTGTAATTAATCTGTGAAAAATGCCAAATACAAATCAGAAGGCTTAGTTTTGTATCTGTATAGGTCAGTTTTCCTGGGCTTCAATTAAATATTCACTCTTCACAACCTAAAGGAGCGAGGTTCAGTTTTTAGTTCACGGTTGCAGAGGTTCAGTCCATAGTCAGCTGACTCCAAGGCAGCAACTCCGTGGTGAAAGGGCTTGGAGGAACAAAACTCCTCACTTCATGATGGCCATGGAACAGCGCCAGAAGAAAGGGGTCAAGGACTAGATGTAGCACCCAAAGTCACGTGTCCAACTCATTTGAAAACACCAGGAAATGTCTTTTACTGGGCTGTTCTCAAGACCATCAAGTTGATAATGAAGAGTAAGCATCAGAGTAAAAACAGCTACCACAATACTTCTGAATTTCTGAAACCGTCTTGTTTTTCTACACCTCAGATGTGATAATTTTATGTTAAGTGTTTAAATGCATTGACCTTTCCTTCCTACTATTAGCCTGGCAAATACTTTTCATTTCATATTATTACATTTTAATTACTAGAATTGCCATAAAGCTTATACTTAATAATTTTGTTCACAAATTATTCATCAGTTCATCCAGTACTTCTATTTTCCCATAGATTTTAATGAGACCTATCATCGTGCATAAAACAAATATAGAGAAAGCAGTTATGTTACCCTCCTTTAAATAGTGTTGATTTTGTGTTCTAGAACTCTACTCCATTCAAATCCCAATTCTCTTTCCCCTCAGGGTGGGACTGAAATTTTTCTGTTTCAGACTCCCTGAAAGATGTTGAATTTTTGTTGGCAAATTGAAAGTTCTGTGTAGGGGCAGCTCAGTGGTCAGGTACTAATAGCTCAACATCTGTGCAGGCTTGGGAGCATTTTCCACGTTCTTCTCCCGCTGTGTAAATTGGATTTTGCCTGAGGTTTTAAAAGACTTTTAAAATCAAATCAGTCCAGATACAGTTCCAGTTTTGTAATGTCTATTTCCCTGCAATGTGTGCCATTTTCAGTGCCTAAATTTCTTTTTAACCTTCAAGTAGTTATTTTTATGTATTTTCCCAGAGTAAACAGTATAATAGTATTGGTGGGTGATGTAATCAGGCAAGCTGGCCCACCGTGACTGAAATGAGTCCACGCCGTTACAGCTGTGGTATCCAACTCAAAATGTTCTAAATGTTTGAAAGTGCAGGTTAAGTGATGATGAAACACAGTTTGCTCAATTGGATGCTCTATAAAGAAATAGGCTCTTAGAGCATGCTGCTATTTGTCACTAAATATTTTATAGGATTTTTATAGCTTTGGGCTTGTCTGGATGTTACTATATTCACTAAGCATCTAAGCAGATCTAAACCTCTCTGCTGGGGAAAATAAATAAAGTATGTTATGGAAAGAATGAAAGTCAAAATGTTTGGGTTATGGGGTCTTCACGGTGGATTTCTGAAAATGTAACAGCGGCACAACATTTAGTTATTTACTGACATTCTCTGCACTCTGAATCCAGAGACATCTACTTCTAGAACACTCCGCTTTCAAGGATATATGTACTTAGGTTTGTTGAATACAGAAAGCTGCTTTAAATTTGAAATAAAAAATATCAAAGAAGCTTTGTAGCATACTGTTCCTGTGTTTCCCTGACAATTGTGAAGACAGAGTCCACATTGGGGTGGCTGGAAGCAAAGTTTCAAAAAAGACATTTATTTTAATTTCTGTGTGGGTTCTGGATTACACACACAAACTTACACATTTCAGATTTTTCCTAAATGTTTCTTGAGCTTTTCCTCCCAACACATTGCAGTCTGACAATTCCTGTTGTATTAATCAGGCTTCCCTTTCTGTCTCCCCTTCCCTCTATAACCCTTCCCCTCTCTCTCTGTCCTCTTCTCTTCTCTTTCCCTCTTTCCTTTTCTTCCTGCTTTTCTCTCTTTGAAAATCTTTTTAATCCTTTGATAAATTTAAATGCTACATTCCTACAAGAAAATTTGCCTATTTTTAGTCCTTTTGTAATAGATATTTCTCTTATTATTGTGCTAAGTAATGATATTTGAGAAACTAATTTTACATTTATTATATTAAATATACAGTTATTTATTATATTAAATATATAGTTATTTATTATACTTACATTCTGTGTCTCAGTGTACCATAGTGTGAAGTATTAAACTCTGGCTGTTCACTAATACATTAAACAGTTTAAAGCACATCACTTCTTAATTTTCATAATAGAACATTTTGTAGTAGTTTTATTTTGCAAATTCAGTAACTTTAGGTGTGCGCTATTCATCACTGAACTTTACTTTTTTGATACTTTTCATGATATAACCTCATAAGATACAAAACAAAACATATCTTCATAAATTATTTATGTCCCAGGAGTCTTGTTATGATATAGTTTATAACTGGATTTGAAAGTCTTATTTTAGAATAATAGATTTTTCTATCTTTGAAGCTTGTTCAAAGGAACAAAATCAATAATGCCACTAGACTCCATTAAATTGATATCCATTCTCCTTTCTGAATTTCAGTCACTGTTTCCCACTCATTTGTGACTTTAGCAGGTCCTCGCAGGTTTATTCAATCAACCGGCATAACTGCAGCGTTAGGGAAGATTTTGCACTTGGCTCCAGGGTATCGCAAGTTCTGAACTTTTTCATTTGTGACTTTTGAAAGCTTGCAGTTAAGTCATGTCTTTTCTGCCTGAGAATCTCAGGAATTTCACATTTAAGAAAACTGAAAGGAAAAGTTGAAAAGAGTCAAAAGCAAGCGGGACTAAAAGGGAACGCAAGTAGCCGAGAAAGCACAGCAGAAACCAGAGCCGCGAAGCCGGGTGTGTGGGGAGGCGTGCACACGGAGATATCAAAAGAAAAACAAAAGGTCACCGTGTGATATTCACCTAGCTTTCAAAGGGAAGCCTTCAGAGAAATTGGAAAAAAAATATTTTAAGCAATAGCCACCACCCAGACTAAACATGTTGAAAAGATGTCATGAATAATAACTGTCAGAATGCCATTCCAGTCACTCTGGTGGTTTGGAGCTTCATACACACAAAGGAAGCTTGGTTTGGGGAGACGGCGCCTGGGATGTTCAGACCAGCAAATGAACATTGTAACAATGCCCTTACTGGTAAAATAGTTGCACTTAATGTGTGGTTAATTAAACTATACCCCGGTTTACAAATAATTTGGAAAACTTTGTCGCATGAAAGCAATTCTATCATAAGTAATTGTTTTAGCTCATGTCAATTGGAAATTTCTAGTAATAGATTTTGGGGGATTCAAGTCAATGTACAGAATGCATTTCCTCAATTGATAGATTCTAATCTCAATATATGGCATTGTCACTGGAGTTTAAAAAGTAAGGCACTGTACAGATGATGGAAATGCTGAATTTTACAAAGTGAAATTGATATGTAAATATAACATTAATTTTAAAATTGTAAATTGCAATTTTAATTTGAAAACTAAAGTTTTATTTAAGTTTTCTTATATAATTTTGTGTGGTCAGCAATTAGTTGTGCAAAAAAAAAATCCACTGAGAATACTATTGATAGTTGTATAACAATCAGAGTACAACAAAATCCACTGGCACTCCTATTGATTAGGAGTCAAATGGTTAGGAGAAACATTTTTGAACATAATTAATGCTTTCAGTAGAATTTGGCTTGTCCTGTAAATGCAGTACTCTATAAAGACATGACATTCAGAATAAAATACAATGTTACCTTAAACAATGAGGTTTCTTTCTGATCCTTGGGTTACTGGATTGGAAGAATATGTATTAAAAACAATACTTTACATTTAAATAAATTACAGGAAACTTGAAGAAACAAATCGTTTAATGACAAATCCAAAATATTTAGTATTTTTCAAATAAACATAATTTTTTTTTCAGATTACTTGGACTATCATTGCAGTAACAAAAGGGTTCTTCTTCCTAAATCTGCCAGAAAATCATTCATTGGAAGTCGTTTTTTGTTGTTCTTTTTGTGCCGGAGATCAAATCATGACCCCATGATCGCCAGATAGGCGCTTACACCGCTGAGCTCAACTCCCAGCTTTGTGAGAAATTAAAAAGGAATGGATTGCAGTGCATTTCTTCTCAATAATAATATTTATCTAAAATTCTTTTTCTGATCAAACTAGATTAGCCTCTTCCTTGAAATGAATAACGACAACAACAAAAAGTAAACAAATTGTAAGAAAGTATACTTACAAGACACCAAACATCAGACTGGATATCAAGATTTGAACAATTCATCAGGAAATAAAAGTTAATCATCCCAAAGAAACAACCAAGATAAGATCTAGAATACATTTTGGGAAAATTTTTGACATTGGAACTGGTAGGTGATTCACAGTTTGAGCTTCATACACATGTTAGGTTTAGGATACAAAGCAGAGAACATGAAAACCAAGACAATTAGAACCACAAGGATAAAGATTCTGAGAAGAAGCTAAGTGAGAGAAAAATCCAGAGAGCTGAAGACCTGAGTATATAACTAAATAACAAAGCTTACCTGGATGTAAGACAGTGATAAAAAATCTGATTGGGTGAAGAATCTCCAGTGTTTACACAAGGCTTTGTTTGTCTTGCGCAGACAAGGAATCTTATAATCTGCAGAGAATTGAATAGAGTACTCAAAAGGGTCTAATAATAGCAGTGAAATTAATTATCCAGAAACTGATCTATGGTCTACATAATAAATCTCAAAAGCAACACAAGAAAGGATCATGTTTCTCAATAACTGCACTAGGTAAAGTTCAGGAATAGTGATAGGAATACAAAGATTATCTGACAACTAAAAAGCATTGATAATATTTTATATGTAAACAAAAATGTCAGGCATACAAAGAAGCAGAAAAATGCAAGGCACATTAATAAGAAAAATAATGAGTCAAATCAGGTCCAGAAATGACAGTCTGTTGCATCAACACAATATTTAATCTGTATTTAAGAAGTTCAGAAAAACAAGCAAAGAAAATAGATACTAAATGCAAATGAATTGATCTGCTGGAGAAAAAAAAATTACATTGAATATGATATAAAGACAAGACACTGGGTATGATTACCAGTAGATTAGCTACCACATGAGAAAAACAGACTACTGAAGCAGAAAAACAAGCCAAAGGAAATAATGATAATCTGAAAAGCAAAGACAACAAGTGGATATGACCTACCAAAAGGTTACCGAAGATGCTTTAAACTGAAGGGAAATTAAACCACATCAAAGTACAGATTTACAAGACATCATGTAAAAACAAGGCTGATGGTAACTGCGCATGCAAATGCTCATCTGTTTTATTAATTAAATATTATTAAAGTATAAGTTTCAAAACAAAGGTGACAACAGTGTAGTATGGAGTTCACAATGTACCTGAAAATAAATTTCTTAAACAGCAGTACATGAAGGACTGGACCAGGGAGATGGAAATATGCAATTCTTTTTATGCCACTGGTGAGATGGTATAATGTCTTCGTAGGGGGTGACGATGGTCTACAGGTCAGCCACTAAAGCTACCACTCACAGAACATAAAAAGAATTGAAAAACATCAAACCCCCCAAATTCAAAGACCCTCTCCAAAAATTGGCATTGAGATGAACACACAGTTCTCAGATGAAGATATACAAATGGCAAATAAATCTATGAAGAAATGTTCACTATCACTGATCATTCGAGAAATGCAAATTAAAAGAGCATTGAGATTTCAACTCACCCTGGAAAGAATGTCTGCCATCAAGAAATAAACTGATAACAAATATTGGCGAGGGTGTGGGGAAACACTTCTTATCTGTTGGTGGGATGATGTGATCTGAAAATTAGGATATTTTATTGTTTTATATCTGAATAGATTTTTTTGTGGCACTGGGGATTGACTGGTGCAACCACTGTGGAAATCAGTATAGAGATTCCTCAACAAACTAGGATTGGAAGTTCAATTCAATCTAGCCATTCCCCTCCTGGATATTTTCCCCCCAAAATTGAAAAGTTCATGTCTCAGCGATATATGTGCACCCATGTTCATAGCAGCACAATTTGCGATAACTTAATCTTGGAAACAACCAAAATGCCCATCAATCGCAGAGTGGATGAAAAATATGTAGTATGTTTATACAATGGAATACTACTCAGCTATAAAAAGGATGATCTTGAGGCCTTTGTAGATAAACAGAAACAACTTGAGAATATTCTCAAAGTAAAGTAAACCAAACTCACATTAGTAAATATCACATTGTCTCTCTAATGTAAAAAATAATAAAAACTGACAGGGTAATGGGATCCAAAAAGTATAATAGATATTGTAAAAGTGAGAGGAAAGGATATAGTAGTGTGTATAGTGTGTAAGATAGATAAGCATCTTACTGAATTTCTGTTGGATTGTTTAACAGAAGTGTTTGCACTCTCAAGGTCTGAGTGTCTAGCCAGTTTTTGTGCTTTGATTTTGTGACTTTGGCAAATATTTATCAGATAACGTTGGGTAATGTATCAACCAGCAACTTTATGATGTTAATATTTAAAAATTCTGTATTGTTCTACCTCTTTTTCTGTTTTTCTATCTTGTTTTTTAAATTTTCTTTTTTGTCTTTCTTTGAAAAAATAGGATAACAGTATGCAGTATAACAACCGCTGTTAAATTTCTTCCCTTCTATTTTGAAAACCTATATTGTTATGATTTGGGACTTGTTGTTGTTTGTCTCTTTTGCTTTTAGTTTTTATTTTCTGACTTGTTTTTTTTTAAATAATAATTAAATAAATAAATAAATAAATAAATAAATAAATAAATAAAATAAAGCTACTGCTGACATTAAACAGATGAAATCTAGGCTGAGCAAGATGCCCCCAGGTCCCTGCCAGCTTGAGGAGGTCTTTTGACTATAGATTCCTCACTCTGCCTTTCCTGAGCACTCAGTTTAGAAAACAGGAAATCAGAAATTCTTTTTCGGTCCTGTTGAAGTGCAAATCTCCAGGAATAATTAGAGACTCTAAAGACTGGACTTTATAAGTTTAAAGTATGTTTCAGGAAACATATTATGAAAGGATAAATCAATTTAAAAATATCATAAATGATAAAAAAATTCAGTTTGGAATATTGACAAATCATATATGAATGGAATAACATGCAATTGTGTATATATGTTTATATAAGTATACATGTATATATAATCATATATATATTTCTGAGCACTCAATAACATGATAACAAGTAACTGAATTAAGATACAATATGGGTATGTACTGACTCCCCATGAGGAATGCAGTGAGTATGCACTGCAACCATGTGCTGATAAAAAATAAAAATTGGAAAAAAAAAAACAACTCAGTAATGGGAAAAAATAAAAAAATATTTCTCCCAAGACTAGCAACACAGAAAAGACATTGCTGATAAATTTATTTTGATATCCTAGACATGATTATGGAATAAAAACAGAGACATTTTTGAAAAGTAAGGAAATTTACACAAAATACATACTTTTGTAAAAAAATAATTAATTAATTAAAATGATTAATTTCATGACTGGCTCTGTCCATGTAAGGTTTATTGTCTTCTATTTTGTAATTTTACACATTTCTCGTACATTTCTCAGTTTCTGTGCTAAGCAAAATAAGATTCTGGTAATAACTAAGGTGAACTTGGTAGCAGATTATTTCTGGATATTTCTGACATTACTGGCTGATACACTGATTTCAGCTTTATGAACAAGGAGCAATGAAACCAGTAGAATCAACCTGTCCCTCTGAACCTAAAGAACTGAGACTGAGACATTACACTGTTTTAAGGAATGAAGGTTTTTGGTAAAAGATTATGCTGCTGCTGGAGCCATAATTGAGCTTGGTACTGGGGCTTGAACTTTGGGCCCTTGGTCCATCTGCCCTTCCTCCTTCTCTTTTTCTCTTCTTTTTATCTCTCTTTCTTTTTCTTTTTTTTTCTTTTTCTTTCTTTTCTTTATCTTCTCTTTTTTCTTTCTTTCTTTCTTTCTTTCTTTCTTTCTTTCTTTCTTTCTTTCAAGATAATTTCCTTAAACCATCTAGGTTGTACTCAACCTCGCAATTCTCACGCTTCAGCCTGCTAGAGTGCTGGGAATCTATTATATATTAAGCAAATAATAAAACCTCCAGAAGGTTATTCCAGTGTATTGGCAGCATTTTGTATTTGTACAACGAATGTATAAGAATTCCAGTTGCTCTGAATCTTCATCAGTTCTGGATATTTTCTGCATTGTATTAAAAACTCTGACCTTCTAAATGTGGATATATAATGTTGCTTCATTCTGGATGTAGTTTTTGTTTTACTGTAATGACTAATACAGTTGAATATCTCATGTGCATTTGTGCTATTGGTTTATTTTTTGTGTATCTATACAAATATTTTGCCTATGTTTTCATTAAATTTTTAAACTACAATCTTTATTTAGAGGTAGAGATGAGAACACTTCAACTCTCAGTTTGAGAATAACCTGATAAATATAACAACACTGCTAAGAAAATCAATGAATAAATAATTTAGTTTCGTTACATTTTTTAATAAACTTCACTGGTTAAACATAATCCACTTTACCTAGTTATTTAACATTTATGCTTTTTAAAATTTGCTCTCAGCATCCTTTGCTATCTTCTTTTATTGGCTTATAACTTCTTTCATCGTTTTAAAGCATTTTCATGTCTATAAATACTATTAAAATACTCTTAATTCTTCATTATTTTCCTCTATCACTGAAAAATATTTTACTGTATTTAGAGTTCAAGGTTGGCAATTCTTTTCTTTCAGAACTTAAAAATGCCATTCCATTATTTTCTTATTTTAATGTTTTCTGAAGAGACTGCTATCATTCAAATTTTGTTTCTTTATATTAAACACATTATTTTTCTCTGAATGCTAACAAGATACTTTTCTTTTTTATTTTCAAATATTCGATCATGATAGTTTACTTTGAATTTCTCTAAGATCATCTTTGAGTTTACTATGTTCTTGAATCTGTGAGTTTATAGATTTAAGTAGATTTGAGGAGGTTTTTCACTCATTTTCCTTCAAGTACTTTTTTTCTGCTAAAATGCCATTTTCATCTTCTGAAACTCCTATAACATTAATAATGAATAGTTGATATCGTTCCAAAAGATACTACATGAACACAGTTTCATTTTCAAGTTTTTGTAGTAAAATCTACCATTTATGCTATTCAAGTTGTATCTGTGTATCACTGTGTTAGATGAGAATTGTTGAGATTTTTTCCTTTTCTGTATAAATTTGTTCAAGAGTTTGAAATCTGTAGGCCATGGGAATTTGGCTCAGTGGCATCAGTCCTGCCTAGCAAGTATAAAATAATAGGTTTGACCCCCAGTACCAAAAAAACAAAGCAACAACAACAAAAAAAGTTGAAATCCTTCTTTGTTGTAGAATATTATTTCAATTAATTATGGATCGTGTTAAAATCTGTTGGATGTTCAAATTCATCCCAAATATATTTAACAATTTTCTTCTGGTTGTAGCTTACAAAATCATTTCATTGATGTTCTGTTATTTGCTTTATTTTATAATGTTTAGCCTAAAATGAAACATTGCTTTATAAACTGTATAAGCTGTTAAAAGCTTTTTCTATGCCATCTCAAGTCAATTTAGACTTGTGTGTCTATGGGATGAACACAGGTCTTAAAGTACCTGGATAAAGTCTGCTTTCTCCAACTCCCCCACTCTGTGATCTCTCCAAGTTCAGGCTCTACACCCAGGAAATCTCTCTCTAAACCTGGTTTTCAGAATTCCCTTACTCTCATCAATGCGCTGTTTTGCAGATTCTCCTCCCACCATTAGTAGAAGAATCTCCTATCAGATTCTCCTAATGTTTGGGAATTGGCAAATTTCTTTCTCTTTACTGCACTTCATGATGTAGATCAGAGAGCTTCAAGACAGAACTGTTCCTGGGGTCTGTCCTACCAGGTGCCAGTGGGGAGAATTGAATCTTTTTTCTGTTATTAAGTGTAAATCAAAAAAGCACATTGGTCTGTATCCTGAAATATCTATCTAAATACATTCAAGATGAGATAACACATCACTAGTTTTCTGATCCTTTAGACAGAGATGGTGAGTTTATTTAGGAGTATGCTTTGTCTTTACTTGTTGACTATTTTTTTTTCTGGGTACTATTGCATGTAGTTCAAGCTCAATACAGGGAAAACTAATTATTAATTAATTAGCTAACATCAACCTAATTCTTGAGTCTTATATGCTTTATCAAATTTTATCTATTTCTAGAATTATGTTAGCTGGTTTAAACATTTTAGTGTGAGATTATTAAACATAATTTGAGAGAAATATTGGCTGTAATATGAACACTTCCTTTGGTCAAGAATAGAAAGTCAATGAATATTTTAAAATATGTATATCAGTAAGTGTTTTATATTACAGTAAAGTGACAAAAAATTGGCCAATATGGAGAATCTCTAATCCTAAATTAACCAAATGTTCAATTTCTCCAAAACTGAGAGGAATCAGGATAGCATCAGAAATTTCTTGGGAAGACAGGAAAAATTAACTATCCTATGACTCCTCAGTCAGATGTTCACTATGCTGACCTTCACTCCCTACCCAAGAAATTCTTACACAGAGAAGACAAGGTCGGGCAAACATATGTTTTATTTTATGAATAATAATTTCAACTTGAATTCACAGTCTTAATGAAGGGGCTGATGAGAAGCATGAAACTTCTCTAGGAAACAGACAAGTGCAACTAGTTTGACTTATTTTCCCTGTTTTGCAGGATGATTCTTCTCAGTGGAATATTGGAATTCCCAAAGCAATGAGTTCCTTTTCAAGAAAAGGCATTGGAACCACTCTGCTGAAAAAATCGCTCAGCAGCAATATCTGTGTCCGTGTTTATCCTACAGGATTCAGTGTTTTCCCTTCATTCACATGCACTTTCAGTGTCACTGCCCAGTAATGATTGTATGTACCTGCACTGATGTTTCTCTTTATTTGAATAGAAAGATAAGTAAAAGCTAAAGGGATACTGTGAAGCTGCTACTGATCACAGACCTGTACTTGTCAACCTAAAGGTATAGAAGTTATCACACAGTTATTTTTTGAAATATCCACATATTAAGTATAAATGAGAGAAATGAGAGAAAAACTGATAGAATCTATTTTCAGATGCCTTTTTAAGACAGATATGTCTGTGAGTCTAAAATAAATAAAAACAAATGAAACAACCAAAATATCAGCTATAGGAACCCAGAAATACAGTTGACCCTTTCACTCTGAATGAAAACCAAGCTCTTCCCATGAGGCAGGACATTTCAAAGTGAAAACTTTGCACCAGTCAATAAAAGTGTGTTTAGAGCCAAAGGTGAAATACAAGACAGCACTCCTGTAATTCCCGAAACTTCAGGAAATGTAATTTAAGATGCAAAGCAACAACAACCCTCAATTCTGTGAGAATCTTATGGTTCATAGGAAGGAACACTGGCACCCATCCTCTCTAGAAATTTGAGTACTCAGAAATAATGAAATCTGTGAGTCTAATCTGAAAACATTACTGATATCTTGTCACTGGTCATAGAGAAAAGTTATTCTTACAACCTGAGAGATATAAGACTCCCCTTAAACCATCTTTGTCTTTAAGGTAGAATCTAAACTGCAAATATTACTATTTTTCTTTCCACAACTGACACACTATTCTAATTAGCAAAGAATTAAGAGCAAATGCCAAGGAAACTTCTGGCACAGAAATAATATCTCTTTACTCATTACAAAATGTAAGAATGTTTGCTCAACTAATTTTTTGTTTAAGGTAAGCAAATCACTTATTTTGAGTGCAATAACATGAGTCAGTAGATAACCTTATTTATGGCAAAAGCTGCCAAGTAATTGTGTTGAGATCTTACCAATATCTCCTGCATAAGAATGTGATGTAAGATGACATGAACAATATGAAATAGTTATTCTTTTCAGATTTTTAAACCTTGAATCAAGATAATAAAATAATGAATAATAGTAAAAATAATAAGATAACAAAAGCCTTAAAGATGCCCAAAAGTCTCCTTCAAGAAATATAAAAATATTTTCTTCTACTTACTAATTATTTTCTCATTATGTTCTGGTAATCATTGCATATTAACATCAACATAAATTTAAATTGAGTTGTTTTTATATTTTATTATTTCTGTTTTGCCTAATTAGTAACATTGCATAAGAGTTGATTTCTATTATGCTTTCTTACTGCATTTTAGATTAAGTAATGTTTTGGGAGATAGATTGAGAACATGAGTACTCTTAATAATAGCACTACTATGGGGAAATATATTCCTCTCTCTAATATCTACTTTCCAAAGAACTTTTGAAAAACTCATTTTGAAGTTTATAACTACATATTACATAATAAGCATTGACTAGAAAAGGTGCCCTAAGGCTTACCGTGTCAAAACTCTACTAACCAAATAACAAGTAATTGAATAATTTTATAGGTTTTTATTACAAATTTCTGAAAGATATGTAAATTAAATTAAAATTCCAATAAGGAACAACAACTATGTGAATTTATCTAGGTAATTAATATAATAGTACATAAAATGATAAGGCATTTTATTTTCATGCATATGCAATGCACATTCTGTAGCAGGTTTATATCACCCCCTAAACTTTTTCTCATTGGGAATCAAAAAGAACTATTACAGAATGTTGCTGAAATAAGTCTCTACCCTGGAATAGTTTTTATCCTTCCTCCTTGTGGTTCTGTTGATATTCTTTTATGCCATCCAAATTTTTCTTCCAAATTTTCTTTTGTAGGATTGAACTTGAGTGTGGTTACTAATGATACCTAGTTTTATATTTTGGTTCAGTTACCAGCTTTGTTATCTTGATTGAGATATTTAAACCCTCTTGGCATCAATAAATAATACAGCTTTTTTGGATTCCTACGGTAGAGGCCAGCAGAAGAACTCTGTTGTTTATCTCTCTGAACTGATTATAAATTTCTCACTATGTCTGCAAGATTTAACTACTTATTTTCAAAATCTTCTCTAAATGTTTAATAGGCTGTTTGTGTATTGCCCAAAATATTATCTTACCCTGTAACTTCTATATCTGTACATTGTAGGATACTTAGTTTTCTCACAGCACTGAAGGGCGATTAAGGGAATATTTCACAACATGAACATGTAAATCATTTGTTATGAGTTTTTATACTGAAAAATTGTCCCTTTTTAAAGGGGAACATACTGGCAATAAACACATTAGATATGCTGTGAATATAAATGCCTCACATGTTTATCAATATCATAGAAGGTGATTTTATATATAAAGCCCAGTTCTTTAAATAACAATAGCATTTTTGAAATAGATGTTATATATTTCAAAGGCCTGTCTCTTTTTCAGAAATAGCATTAATATACAGAGAATGACAAGGAAAATCAAATGGACCAGATACAATTAAAGTAGAAACAAAGAATACAGATACTGACTGATATATATATATAATTTTATATAAGTACCAATTACATAAATACAACATCAAATAAAAACATGAGAAGAAAAATTTGTGCTTCTCTCGATAGGATAAAATAGGTCATAGTGAACAGAAGATATTTAAAAATGAATAGAAGGTACAGCAGAAATTTGCATAAATCCAATTTTGCTACATCAAATCCTTCCCTTGTCCATATTTGTGCCTCTGTGAAGATGCTTAATCAACCTTCATAATTACATTATGAACCAAAAATATATTAATGGAGTGATGTTAAATGACTTTTATGCATAAACCTCTCTACTTAGAAACATTTCTGTTCCAGTGACCCAGTTCTAACCCAAGCATGTTGGGAGCCGCAGCCCCGAGCCCGGTCGCCTCACTTGGCGGACGTGAGGCCTGTAGTAAAGAGTAAAGCCTGAGGTAGATTACCCCTCCCATCGAGTACGTTAGTTTCCTGCTTACCGCGTAAACAACCCGCTCAACAATATAGTCTGCCTGGCAACTGATGATGTTAGCCAATCAGCTTGCCTTGCTTACTTTAACATGATTGGACACTGTATCCGTATATATACTGGTGCCACCCCTGGGGGGGGAGAAGAAGCCCGGAAGTAGAAGCCCAGAAGGAGCCGCGGGGAGCGGACCAGAGGAGGCTTCGGCTGGGAGCGATCCCAGGGCAGGCTGTACGGAGAAGGAAAATAAAAGAAAAGGTTGTCCACTGCCAGACTTTGTCGCGTGTCCTTCCTGCCGGCCGGGAGCGGACATCGACATTTGGTGGCCCGTACGGGGACTGATCACCCCCGAGACGTGACAGCGGACAACGCTCCAGTACAGAGCTGCGAGACAGGTGAGTTGGGGATAAGCCTGGGCTCTGAGTGGCGCGCACCTACAGGGCTTTTAGACTCCCCTCAGGCTCACGCGTAAGTGGCGGATTCCTTGGGCCTCACGCGGTGAGTAACATATTAAAAGATGGGAAACATGCTAGGTAGCAACACTAAGAGCGAGGGTGGTTGTGGAGAAAGCTCTCAAGAGCTTACAAAAGTACGCAGGGTATTTGAGCAGGCCCAGTCAGGGAGCTCCCGAGAGGGGCCCGTCAAGGGGAACAAAGATGCTAAGGAGAAGGACGGGGCTCTAGCCTCGGAGTCGTCTGACTCCGAGGACGAGGGAAAGTTGAATGGCAAGGAGGCCAAAGAGACCAGCTGTCAGGAGCCCAAGTCGCTCGATAAGGAGTCACAGGGTTCTTTTCCAGCGTTGCGCCGCGAATTGCACTCTGCTCAACCTGGTCTGCGGAGGAGTAGAGAGCTCCTGAGCGCTCCCCGGCGCGAGAGGGAGGTGATCCCTCGCCACGAGGCGGCCGCCTGGGAGCTCCCTCCCCTTTCGCCAGAACAGGAAGTGATGCACGGGCCCCCATTTTCCGCCCAATCACGGCCGCCGTCTTATGCTCCGCCGCCGGCGGGTCGATATTTTTACAGGCGGCTTTGGCAGGGGGGACGCTTGTCTCATGAGGTACATCCACCTGGGATAGATAGTGGCCCCTACGGGATATTTCCTGTACAAGTAGCTATGGGCCAGGGACGCAATGTATGGGAGCCTTTTGAGATAAAACAGATTAGAGAACTTAAAAATGCAGTTACAACCTTTGGGCCGACTGCGCCTTACACCATTGCCATGCTGGAGAATCTGTCTTCTGGGCCCCTCACCCCCGCGGACTGGATTCAGCTGGCAAAGGCGTGTCTGCCCTCGGGTAGTTACCTGGATTGGCGAGCCTGGTACGCAGAGTTCTCTGCAGAGCAGGCTGAGAGAAATGCCAATCTGGGAAACCGGGGGTGGAACAAGGAAATGCTTATGGGAGAAGGTTGGCACGCTGATGATCAGACTCAGTTCCCCGGCGCTGTCTATGAACAAATCAACGCCATAGGGCTCCACGCCTGAAAGCAGGTAAGTGGTGCCGGAACAGCCTCCTTGTGTCTTTCAAAAATAATTCAGGGTACCACAGAGCCATTTGTTGACTTTGTGGCCCGAATGCAAGATGCTGCCGATAAGATATTTTCTGATCCGGGAGTGGCTCGACCGCTGGTAAGGCAGCTGATTTTTGAGCAATGTACAAAGGAATGCAAGGCAGCGATAGCTCCTCATAAGAACAAGGACCTCAACGCCTAGATTAGGATATACAGAGAGATAGGGGGGCCGCTCTCCAACTCGGGAGTGGCTGCTCTCCTGGCCGCGGCTGTACAGCAGAGGGGACCTCGCGGGTTAGAAGGGGAATGTAAGGCTAAAGGGTGTTTTGCCTGCGGGGAGCCAGGACACATTAAACGTCATTGCCCAAACAATGCAGATGCTAGGCCTCGCCCTAGGAATGAAGAACCATATGTTTGTGGGCGATGCAAGAGGGGATCACACAAAGCTGAGGAGTGTAGGTCGGTCTTTGATGCTCAGGGCAACCGTATTTGTGGACGAGATGCTAGAGGGCCAAAAAACGGCCAGAGGGGGCCCCCTTCACAGGCGGGCCCCCGCCCCAGAGACAGGACAGCTCAGGATGGCAGCCTTCAACAAGGGCCACCCCTGGGTCAGCAGGTGTGGACCTCAGTGTCGCCTCCAGACTTATACAGAAGGTCACCATTAGGACGGATGGCGTTAGGACCCTAAATGACATGCAAAAACTATTGGGAGACATTAATTGGATTAGGCCATATTTACATATACCAAATTCAGATCTCAAACCCCTGTTCGACCTTCTGAAGGGAGACCCAGATATAGCCTCCCACAGGAGGCTCACTCCTGAGGCAAGAGCTGCCTTACAGAGAGTAAAAAAAGCCTTAGGTGGGGCTACCTTACACAGAATTGAACCAGGGCGACCCTTTGATGTCTGTTTGCTACAGACTAGTCTACAGCCCACAGCGGTGATTTGGCAGAAAGGACCATTACTGTGGATACACCCTAAGGTCTCACCTGCAAAAGTCATAGAGCATTACCCAGAGGCAGTCGCTTCATTGGCCCTTGAAGCGCATGATAGAGCTGTCCAACATTTTGGCTCAGGACCACAAGCCATCCGAGTACCCTATACCGCCAGCCAGATCAAGACCCTGGCTGCCTGCATAGATACATGGGCCATTCTGAGATGTGTTTTCCATGGGGATATAAACAATCAATACCCTAAAGACCCTATCTTGTCATTTGTCACTCAACACCCTATAATTTTTCCAAAGGTTACTGCCTCTGAGCCATTAGTCCCAGCAACTACAATATATACAGATGGCTCCAAGACGGGGATAGGCGCCTATGTGATCCTAGGCAAGCCCCCGGTTACCATACAATTTGAACCAGATCAGCCTCAGGTGGTGGAACTGCAGATCGTTAAAATGATTCTTGAACGGTTCTCAGAAGCCATTAACATTGTCTCCGATTCTAGGTATGTGGTCAATGCTATACAAATGCTTGAGACTGCCGATTTAATTAGATCCACTTCCACAGTGGCTGGGCTGTTCCTGTCTATCCAGACATTGCTTCAGAACAGACACCATAAGGTCTTCACCACCCACATAAGAGCACATACATCCCTGCCAGGGCCCATGGCACAGGGGAATGCGGCTGCTGATACTGCCACTCGCCCGTTATGGATTTTTACCTTACTAACACCAATCGAGCGAGCCCGTGCCTTCCATGATAAGTTTCATGTCAATGCCAGGACACTAGCAAACCATTTCCATGTTTCCAGAGCAGATGCACGAGATATCGTGCAACTATGTGGCTCCTGTGCCACATACAAACCTGCCATACCGATGGGAGTAAACCCTCGAGGTTTGATCCCTGGTGATGTTTGGCAGATGGACATCACACATATACAGGAGTTTGGGACTCTTAAATATGTTCATGTTTCCACAGACACCTGTTCTCACGTCATATTTGCAACAGCAGAAACAGATGAAAAAGTGTCTAATGTG
The DNA here is from genome assembly GCF_034190915.1 of Cavia porcellus. NCBI lineage: Eukaryota > Metazoa > Chordata > Mammalia > Rodentia > Caviidae > Cavia > Cavia porcellus. The sequence continues at coordinate 51,682,826 of NW_026947503.1, read as the reverse complement.
ATCAATCATTGCCTGGCGGCTTGGGCCGCATGGGGCAAACCAAAAATATTAAAAACTGATAATGGACCAGCCTATATAGGCAAAGCCTTCAATGAGTTCTGCAAAATGATAGAGGTTCAATTAAAACATGGTATCCCATACAATCCCCAAGGTCAAGAAATCATTGAGAGGGCTCATAGAAGCCTCAAAGAAATTTTACAAAAACAAAAAGGGGGAGTAGGCCAAGGCCTGGCCCCAAAGGCACGATTATCCATGGCACTATTCACACACAATTTTTTAAATTTAAATAATGATAATTGCTCCCCAGCCGTGGAGCACTGCAACCCTTCCCCCAACCATAAAGGGTGGGTGAAGTGGAAAGATGTCCTGACAGGACAATGGATGGGCCCGGATCCAGTGGTCAGCTGGAACCGAGGCGCGGTTTGTGTTTTCCCACAGGAATCGGGACGAGAACCACTGTGGGTACCGGAGAGACTGACACGGGCGACAAAGCCCTCGACTGAAGATCAGACTTGCCCTACCGGAGATCCATCACAGACCAACCAACAAGATGAATAAAAATAGCGGTAGCCCGAAATAGACAAGAAGATCCTCAGGCATATGCATGGCTCGCTCGCCTAGCCTACGACCGAGTCTAGGGGTGGTGAGCTTCCCACACTCCTCCTCTAAAAAATTATGACATAGCTGGGTAGGAGAGTCAATGACGGGTAAGAGCGTACTCCCCCGGTGCGACTCAACCTAAGCCAGGCCCTACCCCATTCTGCACGTAAGCCGCTGGACTGTTAGACGCTGCCCAGGTCTAAATTTCTCTCCGAGGGGATTTCTTTACGGAGAGAAAATGAGTGCAAGCTTGTGTGCATCCAGGTTCCGTCCAGTTTGTGCCTGGCCCTAGAAAAAGGACGAGGGCCTCAGGGCCTTGGCGGACCATGAGACGGCCGACCAGGGTCTAAGCCAAGGACCTACGGTGGGCCTACGCATAGGGCATAAGCCTCTGCACCCAGTCCAGGAAGGGCTACGATGCACACATTCATAAAAAATAAAAAAGGGGGAGATGTTGGGAGCCGCAGCCCCGAGCCCGGTCGCCTCACTTGGCGGACGTGAGGCCTGTAGTAAAGAGTAAAGCCTGAGGTAGATTACCCCTCCCATCGAGTACGTTAGTTTCCTGCTTACCGCGTAAACAACCCGCTCAACAATATAGTCTGCCTGGCAACTGATGATGTTAGCCAATCAGCTTGCCTTGCTTACTTTAACATGATTGGACACTGTATCCGTATATATACTGGTGCCACCCCTGGGGGGGAAGAAGAAGCCCGGAAGTAGAAGCCCAGAAGGAGCCGCGGGGAGCGGACCAGAGGAGGCTTCGGCTGGGAGCGATCCCAGGGCAGGCTGTACGGAGAAGGAAAATAAAAGAAAAGGTTGTCCACTGCCAGACTTTGTCGCGTGTCCTTCCTGCCGGCCGGGAGCGGACATCGACACAAGCAGACAACTTTTAGAATACTAATATGTAGTACTGCATTTCCACAGAATAACAATACACACATATTATAAGTAGTAGTGCACTTAGAGTGAATAGTAAAACGAAGGTGGGATTAGGAAAATCTAGTAAGTGGTGCATGCTTGTAATCCTAGTCCTCACAGAGGCTAAGGCAGCACAGCTGCAAGGGAGAGGGGGAAGAAGGAGGAAAGGGGAAAAGGAGGGAGAATAATCCTGGCTTGGTAGTCAGAGCAGTGACAATTCTCCTTTTTACACCTCAAACTGCCCTCACAGGGGTCTCAGCTGAATTTCCGAGACGTCTTTTCCTTATGGGGCAGTCATTCCCATCATGCTTTTGACTTGCTCTTTCCTTCTATGGTTTTTGCACACTGTGCAGAGGTATCTTGGGTGTGGCAGTTTCTCTTAGTATTTAAGATTTAGCTTTTTCCCTATTTTTGTTCTCACTGCAATTTAAAAATTCTAATTATGGCTGTATGCCAATGTATAATAACTTCTAAAAACTTTTCTTTTTCATATATATATATATATATATATATATATATATATATATTTCATTATGCCATCTGTTCAGCTACAGAATGATTAAACATAAAAAACATCCCAGGATTCAATACCGTACCAATCACAAAAACACAATTCATGCTATACAGGATAACTGATCAGTAGAACTGTCTTAAGACTTTTTTACTGTTAGGTTGCCACCCCAGTTATCTTACTTTTATATTTCACATTTTTGTTTACTGACTTCACTGGCCAGGAACCATTTGGTTATTTATATTGCATTTATTTCAGTATCTTGCATTCTAATTGTGAAATTTTATTTTTCCCTGTTATATAGTTCAATTTCACTAATAAATATTTGACTCTTCTACTCAGTACAGGGTTAGATTTGAGATCAAATAATAAGAATAACTGACATATAGTCAGAGCAGTGACAATTCTCCTTTTTACACCTCAAACTGCCCTCACAGGGGTCTCAGCTGAATTTCCGAGTCATCTTTTCCTTATGGGGCAGTCATTCCCATCATGCTTTTGACTTGCTCTTTCCTTCTATGGTTTTTGCACACTGTGCTTGGTAAATACTTAATACAAAAAATAGTGAATGATTTGCTTAGGTTTGCAAGATGGGTTAGTAATAAGCCTAATGTAAAATAAAAGTCTTCATACTTTTGAACATAATGATTTTTACTAGATTATAAAATGATATAAAAAATAAATGATTTGAAACTATGCCAGAAAAGTTTTAGAAAATCAGATATCTTAAAACACTTTTTTACTGACAAGACAGACAACAAATCATATTATGACCAAAATCTCAAAAGAGGGTAAAGATACCAAATATTATGAAATTTAAAAAGGGCAGATTTTGATTGATTTTTTTTATCACTCAGCAACCTCTTAGTTGAAACTAACCTGTCAAAACTCTCGCCTATATTTTTCCTACATTTTCCTGACTTGTTCTTAATGTGATGAAATTTAAGTAATTTGTGTGTGAAACTTCTTATGTCCTTTAAAGATTTTTTTTCAAACTACACACTTGTGAACTACAACCTGTCCCTACCCATTTTCTGTAATCATTGACGTGGTGTGCTGCATCCTGGTTTGGTGGTAGTTACATCAACATACCCGTTACAAAATTGCAGAGATATAAAAAAGGCACACACAAAAATTAACAAAGGAAAAAAATTCAAAATTATCATATGTGCATTTAGTAAACAAGTGTACCATATGCGTAAGTAGTAAAAAGTGTAACTACTTTGACATTGTGCTACATACAGAATGTAATTTGACATTGCATATACATACAGTATATAGTAATAATAATAAGTATATGTTTTATAATATATACAATGTAACATGTTGCAGCTATTATGTTCATTGCCAAGAGATTAAAAATTAAGAAGAAAATGGCTTTTCTGCATGATGAAAATTTTCTATCGATTTTAAGTGGTACTATATATTCATAGATGTGTGATTTCAAGATTCATTAATCTCTATGTTTTGAAACATGCAATTATTTAGGTGTAAATTAGACTTCAATTTTAAAACTTTACATTGAGCAAGACAATTGAGTTTTACGGTATGTAAATTTCATTTGTGATTTTTCCGTTTCCTTGAACACTACAGCCATATGTTTATTTTTAAAAGACTGCTGATATTTATGTCCCAACACAATAATGTCTTATTAAAATTTCCTGAATCAAGTCCCTGATGCTAGAGTTTCTGAAATTGCATGATGATTTTGAGGGTGACCAGAACCGAGACTCCTACATAACAAGATGTCTGAAATATCTCCCAGCTATAAATTTTGTGAACTCTAAAAATAGACTAAACTATTAATTCCATAGTTATAATAAATGTAATATTTATGCTTCAATAATATTATCATTTTCCAATAATTTTCAAGAAAAAGTTTCTAACAGTGAAAAAATTATTTCAACTCTGAAGTATTTTATTTCAGAAATCTTTATCTTTCAATGTGTTTTAACATTTACAACTTGCTCTTAAACATAGGAATCCACTTATTACATGAAATAACAAACTAAACTATTGCATCAATTCTCAAATATTGGTTATCAAAAAAAAACAGAGCACATAACCCACTAAAATGGCAATATTAAAAATAATCTCTTAGACATTGGAGTTTTATCTCAGGGAAAATATGGACTTAGCACGCAACTGGACTGCGTTCAGTCCTCAGTACCATGCACCAAAAAAAAAAAAAAAAAGTTTCTTTGTGTTCAGCTATACCACTGAATTGGGTTATTAGATCTAGAATTCCCTTGGTAGAATTTTTGGTCTTTTTATGTAGAATATGGTGCTATCTACAAATAATGAGAATTGAATTTCTTGTTTTCCTATCCTGATTCATTTTATTTCTTTCTCTTGTCTATTTGTTCTGGCTAATTTTTCCAGAACTGTGTTGAATATGAATGTCAATAGTGAACAATCTGGTCTTGTTCATGATTTTAGAGTGAAAGCTCTCAGCTTTTGACCATTTAATATGATGTTGGTTGTTGTTTTGTCATAGATGGCTTTTATCACATGATGGCAAAGACCATCTATGCAATGTTCTGTAGGGATTTTATCATGAATGTGTGTTGGCTTTTGCAAATGTTTTTTACTGATCTGTTGAGATATCATGTGACTTTAGTCCTTGGATCTGTTCATATGGTGCATTATATTTATTGATTTGCCTGTGATGAACTATCCCTGCATTCCTGGGATGAATCCCATTTGGTTGTGGTGTATAATTTTCTTGATTTGTTGCACTGTGTTCACAAGTACTTTATTGAAGATTTTTCATGTATGTTCACTAGGGAGACTGGATTCTAGTTCTATTTTTAATTGGATTATTTGTACTCCCAAATTTTAAAGACAGATTCCTACATGGACATCTGAAATAAATAAACATATCGCATGAAGAAACAGAAACAGCAAATAAATATATGAAAGAATATTCAACTCCACTGTTCATTCAAGAGATGCAAATTAGAATAATGCTGAGAGTGGGGCTGGGGATTTAGCTCAGCGGCATAAGCGCCTGCCTTGCAAGCAGGCAGTTGTGAGTTCGATCCCTGGTACCGATAAAAAGGAAAAAGCCAAAAAAACAACAACAACCAAAACAAACAAACAAACAAACAAAAAACAAAAACAAAAACAAAAAAACAATGCTGAGATCCCATTTCACTCCACAAATAATGGCTATTATTAGCAAATCAAGCATTGACAAACACTGAAATGGCTTGTGGGGAAAAAAGAACACATTGTTAGTAGGCGTGTAGACTGGTTCAACACTGGAAATTAGTTTAGAGAGTCCTCAGAAAACTAAAACTAGAACTGCCACTTGACCCAGCTATTTCCCTTCTTGATGTCTTCCCAAAAGCAGTAAAAACATCATACCATAGTGATATATGCACACCCACGTTTATAGAGGCACAGTTTGTAAAATATAAATCTTGGAAACAGCCCAAATACCATAAGCAAATCAATGGATTAAAAATGTGTATTTTTAATACAGTGGTATATTAATCTGCCACAATGAAGAATAAACTTGAGACATTTATAGCTAAATAGTTGAAACTTGAAATTACAATCATAAGTGAAATAAATTAGACACACATGCTCAAATAGTGTATGGTTTCTCTCATGTGAGAAATCAAAAATATAAACAAGGACAAAATGTGTAATAGATATTGTGAAACAAGAAGGAAATGTTCTCATTGGAAGGGAAACTATGGATAGGGAGAAGAAATACCAAAAAAAAAAAAAGAAAGAAAAAAATGAATACAAAACATTTTAATGAGTGGGGGAGAGGGGTTGAAGGGTGGCGAGGATAATGGGATAAAAAGAATAATCAAGATACATCATGTACAGGTACAAATTCCCTTAATAAAAGTGAATATGAGGTGTATCTAAAATGTACTGACAAATTTAATTAATTTAAAAAAGAAAAAAATTTTCTCATTAGCCATTTTTATGGCTAAAATACAAAATGCCATGTTTCTATGGAGTCTAATTTGGTAGTTCATTACAAGGCTACACTTCCACTTGTTACCTCTAAAATTCTAATATACATTCATAAATGCAAAACAATTTTTACAAAAGGTCATAATGGTGCTACAATTTATAGATTTGTCTATTAATACTGTATGATTTAATATACCTTGTCATAGCCACAAAATCCAGTTCTATGTATAACTAAAAAAATTGTAATGTCATGAACTACTACAAAGTGACTTTAGGATATATTATTCCATAAAAATATAGGGGAGGAGTATTATAAAAATTTTGCATCTGTGTGTGCATGCATATATACACATGTATTGCAGTGAAATGGAATAAGGTAGATAATTATAATACAAATACGAAATTTTATCCAAACATGTATTTATATATATAATATGTATATTTCAGTCATATTAAACATGATTTATATTTACTCATTAGATTATATATTTTATTATAAACTTTGCAAATGTATACATTTATTTGTGCATCCATAATTACATCCAAATATACAAATTCATACCTATAACTTTATATACCTACACTGAAATTTCTAAATTTAAATAGGAATAGTCACATCTTATCTATTAATCTTAGTTACAGGAAGAAATCTAGGGATCTTTGAACAAATCATTGATTTCCATTCTCTAGCATGCATATTTGTGTAGGACAAAGAGAATACAAATACCAAGAAGAGGTAAATTCAAAGTACTTCCTCTGCCAGTTTTGAAACAAAAATTTTAAAAAGGTTAACAATATTAATACATTCAAAAATTAATCAAGTCACACCAAATATGCTGGTGCGTGCTTGTAATCCCAGTACCTGGGAGGCTGAGGCAGGAGGATCGCTGTCATTTCAAGGTCAACCTGGGTTATATAATGAGTTTAAAACCATCCTGAATTATAGAGCAAGACATTGTCTCAAAAAGAAAAAAATCTTAAGTTTATAGTTATAGCCTCTAAATAAAAGAAAAAGAGCTTAAATGTGATCATTAAACACAACAATTAAAATTATGCACTGTTCCAAAAAATATGTGAAAGAACAAAATAAATTAAGGATTTGTTGTCTTTTCCATAGGAGCTTTAGAACTCTCTACTTGACAGAAGAAAGCATTGCATGTGTCTTGTAGGTTTAAAAAGTTTTTCCTGAACACCTTCTTAGAGAGAGTCATTCTGTGCTTCATCTTTAATGATAGTTTTCTCAAGTCATATTGGAACATAGCGCTCTGACTTTAGAAATTTCACCATTAATGGTGATAAAAATGGGGAAAACCTTGCTATGCTAAATGTGTATTACAAATCAACTTCTGGAAACATTTTTTTCTTTAGCAAAATTACTTTCCCAGAAATGGTAATACGGTATCGATCTTCACTGCATTATCATGCTAACCTCTGCTTTCCTTTCACATTCATGAGGATTACGGACTTTCCTGATGCAAAATATAAAACTGTACTCATGTACTAAGTAGTGAGACAGTAAAACAGCTCCAGGAAGATTGTATATTGTTTAATGATGGGAATTCAAAATTAAAAAGTCATTACTTACAGCCATTTTTATACTGTTTTAAAGAAATTTTTGCACTGAAGAAATATAACTTCAAACAGAGGATCAGTGCCAAAATTTGACTTAAATATAAAACTTGAAACTATAAAATTTGGCTACTACCTCTATAGATTGGTTGTCATCTCTAAAAGTTCATTTAAATGAAAACACATTGTGTTCTTTAGTATAGTTGCTTTCATTCATTGGAATTATGTGGCACTCTCCTATAGCAACAGCTCATTTATTTTTATAAATAGTACCCCAGTATGCCTATGTATGGGCATATTTATTTACATGAGCACTGTTTGTATTTGGGGCTCTTATAAACATGGGCACCAATTCTGTATGAGATCAGTTTCATTTCTACCTGGACGTAAGCTTCCATTTTGTTTAAGTAAATATATGCAGATTATAGAGGAAAAATTAATAAAGAGGAAAAATTTGAACAAGAAGCAAGCACAAAAACAACATGAAACAGGAAAGCAGTGATTAGGCTGATACATCTGTAAGTCAAGGATCACCAACAATTGCCAGCACACAACAAAAGCAGGGAGAGTTATGCAGGGCATTTCCCTCACAACCCAGTCTCTTCCTGCAAAGATCTGAGAGACAGCACGGATCACAGGTTTTTTTTTAAGACACCAAATTGTTGTTGCTTCATCTTGGCAGCCAGTAGCTTTCCCATTCGATTTTTCAGCTCTGTGGACATGGAGTTAAAGTTGGAGTTGTTCAGCAGGACTTCAGTTTTAAAAACACAGTTACTAGACATTTAATTTGCATTTGGAGTTACACTGCCTTTTCCAGTGTCCTGTTTTTATATACTCCATTATCAGCCTTACTCGGGCCTTGTCTTCCTCATAGTTTTATTGGTGCTACTTATAATAGTCACTGACAGTGTATCCAGCGTCTGTGATTCCATGGTTCATTTTGCACACAGATATTCCCTTTTATGAATTTAATATTTTAAAGTTTCAAATTTTTCATACAAAAATAAGTAAGTAAATAAATAATTTACATTGGATTGTTAACATTTTTCTGTTTTTAGTTTGCTATATATCAAATAATTCCAAAATAGTACTATAATGGCTCATAGTTTACAAACACTTTTGTTTGGAAACACGTTTTTTCCCAAACAAGAGTTCTGCAAAACTTTTATTTTTTAATTTTTTTAAAGAGAAAAAAAAAACAGTAACAATCCAAAATTAAACAAACAAAAAAATGGCAAAAAAAAAAAAAACAAGTTGACAGCTCCAATAACAAATAGTGATAGAGGATTTCAAGCCAAGATGATAGGAATTTAGCAATGGCTGTTATATTGCATATTGCTATCTTCATTTTAGTTGCTCAGGTTACCAGATACAGGCATGCAGAATTGATCAAACAGGTATAATTTCCTTGTGAGCATTTTCTAGTTCTTTTGCAGTATCTATTGTAACTTTTGGATCTTATTTACTCTTTAATTTTCTGATGCTAAGTTGTTGTGCAAAATTTTGCTTACCAGACTGCAGCCATCTTTCCTGCACGAACACAAACACACCCATCTTTCCCAAAATCTTTCAACAAATTAAGTTCACAAACTCAGGTAGCACTTTATAAATAGTAAAACAATGATAACATTGTGATACTATTAAATAAGATTTTTAAAGAATATTGTTTTAAAGGGATCAATACTTGAAATGTTTCCAGTAGTATAGAGTTAAAGCATGTTTTTGATTAACTATATGTGAGAATTCTTTATTGCATAAAGAATTCCAGGTTTACATATAGCTTATTAGTTTTAACAGCTTATTTTTCTAAGTGTTTTATAGTGTGACAGTTTTTCTTTCATTGTTACTTTTAGACTTTTCCAATTATATGTCTCAGTATATCTACTATAATCAATAACTGGGACTTGATAAAGTCAATTCAATCTTCTTTCATATGTCATATATTCTTACAAATATCCCTCAGTTTTAGAAGGCTTTTTCTTACATGTTAAAACAAAGCCAAGAAATACATTCTTGTCTTTCCAAGTAATGTTTCCAGGACTAATCTATCAAGCCCATTATCTATAATTGTTACATCACGGATAAGCACTGAAAGAAATACATAAAATTGCTAAATTGTGAGGAACAAACTTTAGTTTGTTCCAAATCTTTGAGACAAATCATTAAATTTGGACATTTCTTGATTTTTCTATGTCAATAGTACTATTTGAGTTGAAGTCAATTAAATATCCTTGTGCATCAAGCACAGATTTAATGTATTATTTTATAAATTTACAGAAAAACATATAATTTAATAAAATAACATTGCTTTGATCTTCAGTGTTTCAATCTGAACGTATCATATTCCAGTTCTTCTTTTATTTATATGATCAGAAATTATATAAAAATTTTAACCTCACTACAGATACTATCAGCACAATATCCAGTAGCATCAACCTTGCAGTTGAGTTCTAGTAATTATATTGTACACATGTCAAACAGCCATTTCTTGTGTGATTAACAAAAGAGAGGGCTCCTGACAAGTTTTGACCTGTATTTTGTTAGTACAAGATTTCATTCCAAGCTGTCCAATTCCAAAGTTTTTTTTTTTAGCAATTTCTTTTTAATTTTGATCCTACTGCTATATCTTGTACTGTGTTATGATTCCATCAAGTTTGCAACTGAATTACATGCTTTGTAATTGCCTTAGGACACTAAGTTTTTCTTTCAATATTTCTCTATCAAAAGAACTTATAATTTCACTCCTGGTTTCTATCCAAAATTGTGATATTTATTAAGTAATGTTTTGTTTGATCATGGCACAACTTCTGTGCTTTTCTAATTCGACATAATGAGAAAACTTATTGTCAAAAAGTAAAATGTTATGAAATTACATCAGTAGCAGTAATTTTAAAGAATACAATCAATTACTTATATCACGGCATTATTTTTATACTATGAAGACTGAAGAATGATTGTCACTTTTAAAGACTATTATATTTTTAGGTCTTTTGGAGAAAACAATTCCATTATGTAAGCCAGAATTGTTTCTAATTTTATATTTAACTTCACTTTAAAAAAATCTTTTTAAGACAAAAAAGGCACAGAAAAGAAAAACAAAAAGAAAAAAAGGACAAACAAGCAAGCCCTAAACAATATGTTTTTAAAACAAGATGATGAGAATTTAACAATGGTTGTAATATTGCATATTGTTATCTTCAAAAGGGTTGCTTAGATTATCAGATATAAGCATGTAGAATTGATCTAATCATGAATATTAACTGTTCTTTTCCAAGAACTAATACAATTAGTAGTTTAGTCATTTTAGCTATCATATATATATATATATATATATATATATATATATACACACACACACACAAATTTATGTCTTCTTTTTCCCTTCCTTCTTTCTTCCTTTCCCATATCCCAGTTATTTTTCCTCTTTGGGCAGTTTCTTATCCTTTATTGTAGGTTTTGGACCATATTAGCTCTTTCAGTTTCTTACAATAGGGAGAAAATACTTCAGTTTTGTTAAATCCTGAAATCAAGTAGCTTCTTCCCATGTTACTTCCTAGAAGTTCTGTCTTAGTATTGCTTTTTAATATAACACAAGAAACATAAGCAACAAAAGAAAAATAAGCAATTGAAACTACATCAAGTTAAAAAAAAACTTAGCAAAGGGAATGTTATTAAAATAAAAGGCAACCTCTAAATTAAAAGTACTTGCAAACAAAACAAAAATCATATATATGTATATATATATATATATAATTTTTAAACCCTTACAATTCAATAGCAAAAGCAAATCCAATTAACCCAGTTGAGAAATGAACACAACAACTGAATAGGATTTTTAAAAGACACAACTAGTCACAGATAGATAAAAGAAGTAACCAATATTACTTATTATCTAATATTAAGGGAATGGTCATCAAAGTCACAGTGAGTCACTGCCTGCTATTTGTTAAAATGATCATGTTATAATATAATGTGAGTGTTGGTAAAGATGTGGAGGAAAGGAAACCCTGGTACATACCAGGTGGGATTGTGAATTGGTACAGTTATTACAAAAAATAATATGAACATCTCCCAAAATTTAGTAGTAGAGGTGCCTTGTGACCCAGGAATTCCACTTCTGGGCATTTATCTAAAGTAACTCAAATCAGGATCTTTAAAAAATGCCTTGAAACATTATTGGCAAAACTACTTAAATATCCAACAACAAATAATAAAGGAAATATGATAAATGCATACTACTTACATTATTTAGCCTTACAAAGTAGAAAACCCTAGTATTTGAAAGAACAAAGATAGATCTAGAGGACATTTGCTAAGTGGAATAAGCCAGACTTGCCAAGATAAGTACTATGCAATTGCATGTGCACGTGGATTCTAAAATGTTCAACTCGCAGAAGCACCGAGCAGACTGTTCCTTGTTGTCAGGGCCTTGGGGAGGGGTTAGATGAAAACATGAAGGATAAGGAGGTGAAAGGAAATGATAAGTGAATAACGCATTTTCAGGACTCAAGATACTGTAATCTGGGTTTGCAAGGAAAACAATTTAATACAGGACCCATAATTTAGTATTATTTGATGATAGTCACCCAAAGAGTCATATACACACACTAAGACCAGAAGAATGCAGTTGAGAGCCTGGATACTACAGCAATGTCCTATATGAGTTCAGTTAAAGATCTGGAGTACATGACAGTGCCCCTAGTATGAGTCAAACTGGAGGCCTGGAGCCCACAACAATCTCGCAAGTTTATTTCATGAATCTGCACTTCAAAGGCCCAATAGCCAGAAAAGATAAACAGTCTATGCCAGTGGGTTGAAGGATCTATGCCAATAGGCTGAAGCATCTGCCTTGAAGTCAAGAAGTGACACTCAATGTAGGGACTATTGCTCACTACAAAATGTACCACAGCTGCCAGAGATGTAGCTCAGTGACACAGTGCCTACCTTGCAAGTGCAAGGTCATGAGTTTGAATCATATTACCTAAAACAAAAAAAGAAAAAAAAAAAAAAAAGTACCACAAAGTACCATAGTCATCCTCAGTGACAATGAGGTCATAAGGTCCTTTGATGATGAAAACAGCCAAGTTCATTTCAGGAAAGCCAGGGTGACAAGCTTCTCCAGGAGATTAAATAGTACCTGGAGAACCAACAACACATGCCTCTTCAGTTCTCTTTTATTATGTTGATGGAAACAGTTCTTAGGTGGGACCTCCACACCCATACCAGCTGATTGAGTTCAGCTGGATGTTATATACCGGTGCCAGTTGTTAATCTACCACACCAGCTAAACACATTCTAGAGATGTGCATTGTAGCATAGTTACTAGAGATAACTATACTACATAATATACATAAGATTTGCTTAAAATATGGATCTTACAAGTATTTTTACTACATAATAACAATGATGGTGATGGTAATAATTCAGGGGGCAAAAGGGAAACTTGGGGGCCCATAAATATGTCTATGGTCTTGTAAACAGTAAAGATTATATATTTACACATAGAATTATCTTACCAAAAAGCCATTCAAATTTCTTTGTCAGATTGCTTTTTTTCTACAAATCAACATATCGTCTTTATTATGGGTTGTTTTTATAGCTCATAATCACAGATTTTATTCCTTATGCTTGAGCCTGGGAAAAGATATTGCTTTAAATTTTGTCTTACTTACTGCCCTCATCACTAAGACAAAGTACTTGACACCTGGAACTCTAAGGAGTTTATTTTAACTCACAGTTTTCAGAAGTCTCAGTCCATAGTTGGCTGACTGGAAGGCATGGAGGGCAGCATGGCAGAGGGGAGGGCAGAGAAGAATTGCTTATCATAGCAGGTAGGAAGCAGAGACAGAGAGCTCAAGGCAGAGGCCAGGGAGATAGACCTTCCCAGGGACCCACTTCTGAGAAGCTTGCTCCTCTTGACATTGTATTTAGCTGTTAACTCAAAAACAGGCTAATCCACAGATAAGAACCAAACCACATGGTCCAACCAACTTCCAAATCCCTTCCAGGTGACAGCAGCGCATCTTCAGCATCATCTACTCCTTAGGCTTTGGCCAGTACATGGCCTGTACCAACAGAGCTTAAAGCGATGGTGAATTTCTTATCTCCAGGCCTGGAAATCTGTTGAGCTGCTAGTTTCTCTTGGCTAACACATGCTCCTGGCTTTACTTACCTTCCTGTGGTACATTTAGGAAATTAAGACAAATTGAAAAGACTACAACCATTTTATTAAAAACAATTGTCAGAGACCATCAAGAGTCTCTGGACAAGGAGATGCCCCAAGACTTCACCCACTAGAGCTGAGTTCTAATGCTTATGTGAGAGCATTCATTTTGTTTTGGAAATGAACATGGAAGCTCAGAGAAGTTCATGGAGTCACGTACCTCCTTCTAATATGTCTACACCACTAATCAGTCTGCACCAAGACTGTTAACAGGGGAAAAATAGAAGAGATTTTTTATTTATTTATCTTGCTATTGTAACAAACTCCAACAAACTTAGTGGCTTCATATGACAAAAATGCATTATCTTACAGTTCTCTACATTAGAAGTCTGCCCCGTCTCCTTGGACTAGAAATCAAGACGTTGCCAGGGTTCTGTTTTCTTTCTGGAGCCAGAGGATTCATGTACCATCATTGTCATTACATCTATAGTCTGAGAAATTTGTCACTGTGAGAGTATCACAGATTGTCCTTCAGCTGAAATGGCTATCGTGTCTCTGAACAACAGACTCATGAAACCATTGTCATAGAGGCAGTCTGCTATTTGTCTGAAATGTCAGAGCATAGTCTTCTTTGTCATGTGCTGTGGTTTGACGAAGTTTAGAGGAAGCTTGGTCCTCAGCCTGGTGACAGTGGCCCTTGAGGCAAAGTACAAAAGATTCATGAAGACTGGCTCTGACTGAACCCTTCCCTCATTGACAAGGCTCATGTGTCCTCCATGGAGGCCTCCATCAGGAAAGTGCAGAGGTTGTGCTGGTGCCCTAGACATTCCCCTCACGGCTTCAGAGAAAAGAGTACTCCAAGCATATAACATTCCTGAAGGCACAGCACTCTTAACCAATCATACTCAGTGTACAGAGACCTGGCTATTTGGGAGGAGCAATGATTTCTACCCAAACTAATTTCTGGGTAACTAAACGCAACTTAAAAAATAAGATCCCTTTATTCTTTCTAGGGTAGGGAATCAGGTATGGAGAGAGAGCAGCTGGCAAAGGTGGGGCTGCTCCTGATGTTTCTGACGCTGAAGCAGCTTCCATTCATGTTGGCCAAGAATTCAAAGAAGCCCATTCCCACTTAGAGGTTTGGTCTCATAGTAACCCATATGCTTTTAATGCCATCCTTTCAAAGAGACGAATGCACCTCCAGGAAGAGAGGACAGACAGGAGACACACATCTCACAAACGGATTCTTCCTTTTCTGCAGACAGCAGACCAGTGAGCCAGCAGATAGAATGGGCTCACATTACGGAGCAACTGGAACAGAGTGGGGCTCACAGAGGCCTGGAGACTTTCAGTGTCACAGGCTGCTCTTTACCAGAGTCCCCAAGAGGGATGGGTTTACTGCAGTGCTTTCTAGCAGTAGCATGTTTCTGGTCCACACAGCCTTCGTCTTCCCATGTTACAGGAGAGACACAGAACTGAATTTCGGTGGACAACTCAGCAGAAAAGGAGGCCAACGCCTGGTATGTTTTCTGTCATGACTAAAATATTGTTCTGTTCTGGAGAAGAAATTCTCCCTGTTGACTTTTTAAGAATGCTGATAGCATCAAAGTGGTTTCAACCTTAAACACTTTGTCAGAAAGGCCTAAGAGCTTGAGTTATATTGAAGAACAACTTTGTCTTTTGTTTGTTTGTTTGTTTGTTTGTTAGCACAGATTCTTTGTCACTTCCTTTGGTTTTGTTCTTTATGGGTATCTTTAGATTATTTTAATTTTTAGTTTATGTAGACAAGGAGCCTTGTATGGCATATTGATGAAAAAAGAATTTAAGGTTTCAAAAATATTCCCTAAGGTTAACACCTAGGCATATGTCTACCTTCTATTTAAAAGCATTTAGTGCAACTGACTAAAGGAGAGGCTTCATGACTCAACTCTTAACTGCTGAAGTTTTTGGTTTGGTTTGTTTTTTGCAAATATTCATTTCTACAATCTGCCTCAAGTCCTGCATGATGAATTAGGGAATCTTGATTCTAGAATTGATCAGGACGAGTTCTTTCAAATTGCATTGAACATCTCTTTCCTATTCTTGCTTGCTACAAAACCGCATGTCTCTAACCCTGAGTATTCTCAGACAGTCAGCATCTGATTTTTTTTTTAAAGTGAACCGCTCTCTTCCTCAATGATGAAAACATTTCTCAGCAGGGAGAGTGACCTCTCCAAGAGCTATCTGGAAATGTGGGGTGCCTTTCTGCTTATCATAATGCGTGGTCCTCCTGACCTTTTGCCGTCATGTGCAAGTTTGCTAAATGGAAAGCATCCTGTTCAGTGAAGAACTGCCCTGCCTGTGTCCTGAAACTTTCCCCAGTGAGAAAACTGGCATCAGTGACTGGCCCTATCCTGAGTAACTCTGCACAAAGAAGTAATCTTGATGAGCACATTGCATCTATGTTTCATACCATTGGCCCTACTACAGTATGACTGCCAGGATAGTAGGTCTGTTTACAGCACAAACACCTGAGTAATACATCTTACTATATAGTACTGTAACAACTACCTCCCTAGATCGCAGGAATTTTCACCAATCCAACTCTACAGAAAATACTGTAGGACATACTTAAAGAAATAAAAGTACCAGGATTCCAGAAACAATTGCAGAGAGGCCACAAAGAATGGAGCAGAAAGCAAAATTTAAAAAAAAAAAAAAACAGACAACTAATGACAGAAAAAGAGCACAACAGAAATGAGACAAAGAAGGTTGGATATAATTTCTAATATGGATGACCTAAGCACTAACTTAAGGGAAACAAGAAAGAATCACAGGCAGAGTGGATCAAGAGGTAGGGTCCACCGAGACACTCTTTATAGGAAATGTAATTAGCCTGAAGAAGGTTATAAAGACCAAAATCAAATATGAGAAAATGGAACTCGAAGTGATAGGGAACAGGAGAGTAATAGGGGTAACTGGGCCAGTACTTGTGGATAGGTTGAACAGACAGGTTTTAATAAATGAAGAAATATAACTACAAATCCAACCCAGCAGTGAGAAAGTACAGAAATACTTAGGTAAATAACAGGTGGCCCCTCCAATATAAAACTGTGAGTGATGGGGAGACCCAAAATTACACAGTTCATTCTGGGGGAGTAGAGTGGAGGAATAGTCTTCAAAAACAAAAACAGTAGAAGATATAGCTAATGGTGATCAGGGATTAAAACCATTATTACTCGCACCATTCTGCTTGGTTGGAACTTGTTTCGTCCTAGTTTGTATACAAGCAGTGGATCTGAGGGCACAGACAGCTGTCCCGAAGACACCAGTACATAGCACAGTGGTCATCTTTAATTTCTTATTAACTCAATCAGGATCCATTTATGACCTATACTGTTGTATCATGACTGATCTTAGTTAAAACTGATTTGTTTGACTGTTGCTTATTATTGACAGATTTTATTCAAAACTGTTAAGTTACTGGTATCAAGTTGAGGAGTATAGACAACTATACTGAAAATGATAATGAGTCACCATGATATCCATTCTGATTTGATTACTACCTGTTTTTGCAGCTCTACACTATCTACAAAGTTGTATTTCTTTTAATTCTGTTATGTACTGATATGTTCAATTATACTTTATCTGATGATATAGCCAATTCGTTTGATGATAACAAGAAATAACACAGTAAGCATGGTAGAACTCCTTATACAGCAGTTTTATATGTCTTTTTAGTTTTATGTGTCTATAGGAATATATTTAGTTCTGTCCTCCTTCGTTCTGTTTCTCCCTTTAATATAGAAAGGATAGAAATACATGTTAACACTTATGCTTGCGTAAATCCTATATACAGTTTATGAGAACCGATCTTATGACACATGATGAAATGAACAAATACTTTGAAAGAAAGAAGAGGGCACCACAGTACCCAATGCTGATACCGGAGTGTTGTGATGTGAAATTCAGCAATATTATTAATCATTGTTCGGAAGGATTTTAATCTAATAAGTTTTGTTAGCTCTCAACATAAATGAGGATATGGATAAATGCGTTCATGTCTAAGTGGATAGGATTGATAGCCAGAATACTTAGTTTTTGTTGGATAGTTGAACAGAACGGTTTGCAGTCTCTCCAGTTGAATTCCCATTTATATGTTCCACTTTTGTATCTTGAACAATTATTTGTGGGGGGACAATATGTATACATCAACTAGTGATTTATTACTGTTTATTTCTTTTCTTTGAAAGTATGTACTATTTCTGCCCATTTTCTATTCTGTTTTATCTTTCTCTAAATAAAAAATAAAAAAAGATAGTAGGAATTTTCAACTTTGTTATAATCTTAAAGTTCCATGACTAGTACATTGCTATGAGGTACATAATTGCAATAAAATGTGAATTTGGGATCTCTTTACTCTATGTGTGTAATCAACAAATTGATTTTCATTACAATTTATGAATACAAGCTTTCATACCTTGTAGTTACTCTGGAAATATACATCTTCAAGAATTTCTCCTTAATCTTGTTATTAAGGAATGGCATAAGATTTTCATAAAATTCCTTTATTAATCATTTAATGTATGTAGACGTTGTAGTGATAGCACCATCTAACTTCTGATCTTGATAATGTATCTTGTCTGTGTTCTAAATTTTCTGGCTGAGTCTTACCCATCTTACTAATTTTATCAGAGTCCTACCTTTTAAAACTTGATTTGCTCTATTTTTGTTATGTTTTCTATTTCAATTTCTTACCACAGTTTTCATATTCTTTTATCTTTTACTTATTTTAAAGTTTATGTCCTCTTTGTTTTCCAGTTTCTCATGTGACAAATTGAGGTTATTAATTTAAGATGTTATTAATTTATTAATTTAACAAACATTTTGCTATAAATTTCTTCCTATACAACGCTGCATATTATATTTACAATATATGTTTATATTCTCTATCAATCTCTTCTATTGACAGACTCAGTATCTTCAAATGATATTTTCAAAGTATCTTCAAATGCTATTTTCATAACTCACACAATGTAAGAAATGAACTATCCTTTTCAATGCCCTCACTTTGTGCTATTTTTACTATTGATTTCATTTTCAGTGTTATATATTTAAATCACATTTTTAATGTTTTAGAATTAATTATTTCTTAAAGATAATTTTTTTCCAAATAAAAAAGAAAACACTACATGCATGTAGTTATTTTTACCTGCACTTTTTCTTTCTTTACATAGTTTCATGTTTCCTTTGGTATAATTTCTTTGTCCCTGAAGACCTTCTATGCCTTTGATCATGTAAGTCTGCTGCTGTAGGGATCTGCTCAGCTTTGCATGTCAAAAGTCTTTATTTTTATTTCTTTGTGAATTTCATTTCATTGAATACAAAGATCAAGGTTGATAATGTTTGTCTGCATGAACACTTTGGATTGTTTTGCATAAGAAACCTGCTGGCGGCCTGGTCTTTGAACCTTCCTTCATATCTTTTACTCTGTGTTGGGAGCCGCGGCCGAGCCCGGTCGCCTTACTTGGCGGACGTGAGGCCTGTAGGAAAGAGCAAAGCCTGAGCTAAATTACCCCTCCCATCGAGTGTGCTAAGATGGCGCTTATCTCCTGCTTCCTGCTTGGTAAACAACCCGCCCTGTAAGATCTCCTGCTTCCTGCTTGGTAAACAACCCGCCCTGTAAGATCTCCTGCTTCCTGCTTGGTAAACAACCCGCCCTGTAAGATCTCCTGCTTCCTGCTTGGTAAACAACCCGCCCTGTAAGATCTCCTGCTTCACAACCCGCCCTGTAAGATAGTCTGCCTAGCAACAACTGAACCCTATAAAAGTGAGTGCCTCTCCCGCCAAGAAAAGAAGAAGAAGCAGAAGAAGCACGCAAGGAGCCGCGGAGAGCGGACCGGTAGAGGGTTCGGGACAGACTGTAGGGAGAAGCACGCAAGGAGCCGCGGGGAGCGGACCAACAGAGGCTTCGGCCGGGAGGATTCCCGGGGCAGGCTGTACGGAGAAGGAAAATAAAAGAAAAGGTTGTCCACTGCCAGACTTTGTTGTGTGTCCTTCCTGCCGGCCGGGAGTGACACCGACAACTCTGGGTTGGGGGATGGGTACCAGCAATCAAATTCAGGACCTCACGCTTGCCAGGCAGATGCCATGCTGCTGAGCTGTAAACCTGGCCCACATTCATCTTTTATCTTTTAGATCTGATACTTTTTAAAACCTCTTTTTATCATTATTTTAAGAAGTTTGATTATGTATGCTTTAGTATGATCTTACACATTTCTTAGACTTGATATTTTTTTCTGTACCCCAGAACATTTGAGTTGGATTTCTTTATTGTTGGATTTGTTAGTATTTTTTTTTTTTTACTTTGCATTGGGATTGCATTTTTTAATTGAATTTGAACAATATTAGTCCTTGCAGTTCAAATATTTTTGCCTCTTTCTCTTCTTAGGGTCTCCAGTTGCATCTTGGACTATTTAAATAAATTATCCTGAAGCTTAACGCTTCTATTTTTCAGTTTGTTTTTATATTGTTTTACTCTTTTCCATTTTAGAAAATTTCTATTGCTATGCTTTCAAGATTGCTCATTTTTACCCATGATAGAGAACATATCCTTACTCCTTTCTCTTTATCCTTTACCTAAAAAAAATAGCTTTAATTTTAGAAAGTTGATTTCCATCTCTTTAATGTTATATGCTATGGTTTGTAACTAGATGTCCTCTCAAAGCCTCTTGTGGTCATAGAGTCTTTTCTGAATTTAGCATGATTGATTCATAACGCGATGCTGGGATTGAGGGTTTTGGGATTAATGGTGGTGTCTGCTTGATCATTCCAATGAATGGATTGGCACTGACCTAATCCTGTGTGACTAGGTACAATGTTAGGGACAGAAAGAGGTTCGTATCTTTCCCTTGATGCTTTTGCTATCTTTTGCCACCATGAGCTGTTGTTCCTTTGCCATGCATCGCCTTGCCTTGGAGCCAGTCAATTATGGACTGAAACCTCTGCAAACTGTGAGCTAAATAAAACTTTCTCCTATAACTTTGGGTGTTGGGTCTTTTGTCTCAACAATTAGTTTAAAGTAACTAAGACAATGTACATCACCATATTAACTTTTCAAGTGTGTAAATTAATAGCTATGTGAATGTCCAGTCTCTTTTCCTGGATCTGTTCATTTCTGAATAGTTTCTACTGCTTATTTATTCTCATTATACATAGTGGTTTTTTTTCTGTTTTTTTCATGTATTTTAATTTTTTGATAGGTATTATAAATGCTAACTGATTGATTACTGTATATTATTGTTGTTGTTGTCATTGTTATAATTCTGCTTACTACATGCCTTCATTAAAAAACTATAATGTGACTTTTGAAGTCACTTAACTACAGATTTCTGGAATTGTTTTCTCTTCTTCTACACATGCCACTACAAACCAGGGACATCTTGATTCCTCCAGACTCTCAGCTCTCCCAAGCAAGGAGACTGTGGAGTTTTGCCTTAAAATATGGAAGTCTGTTTTAAGCAAATAAGCTATGAATTCATAAGATGGAATGAGTTTGATTCCAAACTTTCACAGAGAATCTGTGATTTATTCCTTAAGACTATTTGTTTTTCAAAACCATTGTGTAAAATACATTGCTCATGTTTCTTTAACTAAGTTTTAATACATTTTAAAGCAAAATATGACTTCCTTGTCTATCACTTTCTATCACACTGCTTTGGACAAAGAAATGTTCTTGCCTTGGCTGGGGCTCTAGCTCACTGGTGAAATGTTTGACCAACGTGGACAAGGCTGTGGCTAAATCCCAGCTAACTCTACTACTGTGGAGAAATAGCTGACTATAACCAACTTTGATTTCCTATTAACTTGATTTGAAATTCTATATTGCTTTCACCATCTTGTTTTGACTGATTTTCCTCTATTCTGTTATACTAGATAGTACCAAGTTTAAAAGTATAGGCAACAGCTATGAAGACAATAAGATTCATTGTGACGCCCATTCTGGTTGACTATTATCTTCTTTTGAAGTCCTCTAATATCTCCAATGTTTTGGTTTTATTGGTCTTATTCTTTACTGTTTTGTTCAATTTTATTATAACTGATGATATAGGCAATTCTTTTTAAGATAACAAGAGGCATTAGGGTAACCAATGTTGATCACCTTGTATTTTGTTTTTACATTATGTATTATGTCCATCCTTTTGACTTGACTGACTCTGTCCTGGTATGTCACATTTGGTTTTACTTTCTTCAAAAAAATGTAATAAGAACTGTGAGAGTAATAAAAACCCAAAATGTGTAATTGTCATTGTACAAAAGAAAAGAAAAGAAAGTGCTCTAAAAGATATAACTGCATGTATATTTAAGTGTATAAGATAGATAACCATATTACTGAGTTTTGTTGAATCATTGAACAAAACTGTTTTCAGTCTCACTGTTTGAAAGTCCCTTCTATATGCTTTAATTTTGTAACTTCAACAACTATTTCTAAGATGACAATATGTAATCAACTAGTGATTTCCTACTGTTTATTTTTTCTGAAATTTTATATAACTTGTACTCTTTTTCTGTTTTTTATTTTTTTTCTCCTTAAATAAAATTAGAAAAAAGAAACATTGAAGGACTGTGCATCCCGCTTTCAACAAAAAAGTTTCACTTTGAGCAATGATCAAATTCATTAAATACAGTAAATTTTATCAAAAACGATTTTAACAGTCTTTTTAAAAAGTTACAGTAGGTAACAGCAAAAGCAGCAATGGAGCAGCAGAATTCTGGTGACAAATACAGCTTCTAATTCAACAGATGCAAAAATGTAAAATATACAACAATGGTGAAGTGCAGAGTACCTCTAACTCTGGCAAATGATAAAACCTGAAGTCACTTCTGCTTTCATATTCCACAGAGGTGCAAAAATAATACTTAATTTCTGATGTATATTAAAATCATTGGTTAACAACTACTAATGAATTAGTACCTGTTCTATGTTTGGATTCAAGTTGCTTGTCTTCTACTCAGTGTACTCTTATATAATCCACTGAGTTAATGTTATCACAGTGATTCAATCAATTACCCAAGGCAAAATGTAACGCCATACGTGACTTATTAATGCCTACTTTTAGACATTTTACTCAGCATTTGCCTATTACATGACTTCTTCCATAAATTCATTCAAACTTTATTAGGTCAGTCTGAATATCTTAAACTATGAACATAAACAGATTAATCTAATTCGAGAGAAACATGTTGGTAGTTCAGGTGACAGTGGAAGGTAGAATATTTTTGTTTTCTGCATAGTATTAGGACTCTGGGTTTCTTTATTAATATCCTAGGAAATAACTTCCCAAATTCAGGGTAATGACAATATATGGTACTTTATGACACTAGGTATGGGTTGCTAATTTTCTCTATAGTTTGAGATTTGCAAATTATTTTAAAATATCACTACCTCAATTTTTAAAAGTATAGGTCAACTATCATGTATAAAATACCATAATGTATCTGATTACATGGAAAACTATTAATAAGTCTAAAGTCATTGCTTCTATCCTTACATGAACATTGTCAGTGGAATTTATCCATAACCATGGTCTTAGTTTAACCATGTTGGTATAATTAAATACCTGAGATTGGGTAGTTTATAAGTAAGAAAAATTTATATTTAAGGATTCTGTGCCAAGATCAAAGTATCAATAGATTTGATATCTGCTGAGGGTTCATTTCTTATAGCTGGCTGTGTTTCAGTATCTTTACATTGCATAAAGGCAGAAGTGTAATACAGCTATTGACCCACTTGATGGAAGACTGGAAGGGCAAAAAGAGCCTAGACTAACTCTTTCAGGGTTTTTAAAGGAACTCTGCTCTGACAACTTAATCAAGTTCCCTGAAATGTCTCCCTTCTTTTATGCCATCAAAGTAGAAATTATGTTTCAGCAAGCTTTTAGAGGAGACAGGCATTTGAGCCATGGCAAGCTGTGTCTCATGCACATGTAATTGAAGTAATGTACAACTTTCATTTTCTCTGTCAGACTGCAAATACCCTTAGATATTAGAGCCCTTCATAATTAATGTAAATGGAATGAAAATGCTACTATGCCGATTGAGACATTTATGTCAACTGTAAAATAAACACAGTAATCCCTGTGTATGTGACACTTACAAAATGATATGTAATTAAAGGAAAATTCTATATATGAAAAGCCTTGCAATGTTAGTACATCACCTGAAATGACAAACCAGACAAATAATGACTAGGTTGCTTCTACATGGAAGACTAAAATGAAGAATATTGACAATTTGTGTATTCTGAATACTGCATTTGTATTAATAAATAGCTTTTTGAGATATTAGGATAAATAATCTGATTTCATCTAAGTTTTAATTGTTTATATTTGTTTTTCATATATATGTGCAAGTATATATGATCCTTTGTTCTTTATGATATGGTAATACTCAAATTATTATTCAATTTAGAATATAAAATTAAAAACAAAAATAATTATTTTATGCTAATTTGACATAATTTGTTTGATTTTCCACGTATGATTTTTATTTATAATTTAAGATTACTGGAATATGGCATCAAAATATATGGCTTTTATATCCCAAGAATCACTTGATATTCAAAGCATGCAATTACAGAATAGAGTTATGGAAATATTAGAAATAAAAAATTCATTTTTGTTATATTAAGCAGTGAGATGAATTAACTTCAAAGTATTTTACCATTGAAATAATTTTAAATATAAATCAGAAGAAAATGATAGACAATTTTAATTTCCCTCTATATATTCTAGCCTTTTTTAAACTATTCATCACAAATAACAGCCTTTTTGATCTTTTAGTTTCATTAGAATATGTTATCAAATTTTGTTCACCTATGGCAACATTTTTCTTGCCTTTTTGTGGATTAAATTTATGTTCCAATGATTCTTTATAACCCAACTTTTTTTGCACTAATATTCAATGTACAAATATTTATTTAAAAACCATGACATGTGAGTCAATTTGGTTTGCTATAACAGGACACTTTAGAATAGACAAATACTTATTTATCACCTTTGAGGGTCTGGGAATACAAAGTAAGGTGCTTATAGATTAAGGCCCCGTTTTCCAAGTTGGCTGACCATGACTTATTTTGTTTTCTCTTATAATAAGCAGAGAGCTTTCTGGTCTTTTTATATAAAGGTAACAATCCCATCATGAATATATGGCTAATTCAATTATCTCTCCAAAGCTTTATCTCAAATATAATGACATCAGGGGTTAAAGCTTTAACACACGAGTTTTGGGGAAGGAGATACAAACATTAAGTCTCTAAAGTCTTACTAGAAAAAGAGAAGACTAAAAGACAAGAAGGAATTTTTGATCTAACCTCACTCATTATATTCAAAAATGTCAATTGGCCTAGATATTTCTGAAAGCAAAAAGAATGTAAAGGCATGGTATATGCCTTCAGGACATGCTTTCTGACTTAACAAGGATGGGGCATGAGGCACTGAGAAGTGGAAGAAAATATATGTTCACCGATAAGAAACAATGTGAAATTGTAATTAACATTGAAATGTATCAATTTATCACAGATCCCATTGATTCAAAATAATGCTACTACTTGAATTTCACAGTTAAAAAGTTTTGAAAAATATAAAATAAAATTAATTCTGCAACTTTATATAGCCAATTAATTGTAAGTCTGAAAGGTGACTCTTAATACTGAATTTTAGGATTTCCCTTTGCTCTAAGATTTGAAAATGAAACAGTAATAGTTTGATGTGCCACAGAGCAAATTACAATTTAGTTTAACAATCTTAATTGGTTTTATTTTCTATTCTAAAACCTGTCAGTACTTCCTTTCATAGAATAGAATGCTAAAATATTGCCATGAGCTAAGCAGAAGGGGTTGGCTTTATATGGAAAATGTAGATTGGTTAATTCAAAATTGCTTTCTTATTAATACAAGCACTAATGGGAACAAGAGTGATTAGTAGACGATCTTGTTAGCTTAAATTGGTTCCTTTGCATAGGGATCAATTGAAACTGAATTAATTGGAAAATGTGACCATCCAGGTAATCCTGATTTTTTAACAGATCATTTAACGGCTTTGTATAAGCTTGTCATTTGGAGTTTTAGCATAGGTGATTTCATTTTGACTTTTAGTCCAGTCTTTTGCAATGTATAGCAGGAGTTTGGCTGAAAAGAATAAATATCTATAATTTTTATTTAACATAAGATATAAGTGTGGCCTGTTTTTATATGTATTGAGAGTTTAAAGAATCTGTGTAGTGCAAAGCTATTTAAGAAATAGGGTGAAATTTCAAACGACTTCCCTAAATCCCCACATGCTATTACTGAAAAGATATAAACTCATTTGCAGTGGAGAGCAAACAGTGGTCATATCAGTTTACAGTAGACTCACAAGCATTGTTTAGTTCCTGTGCTGAGCATTTAGTAATTTGAAAATGAGGAACAATGCAAGGTAAATATTTGCTTAGCCCTCTCAGTAAAACAAATAAAAATGTAAAAAGGTATGTTAGATATAATGATGCATAACATCAATCCTAAACTATGGAATGTCAAGGAACAAAGATCTCAGTTTGTTTGTTTGTTTGTTTGTTTGTTTTTGTGCCAACAATCAAGCTCAAGACCATGTAAGTGCTTTACTGCTGAGCCATATCCTCAGTTCTTAGAAACCAAGTTCTTGCCCAACACAAATACAACTCAGTTCCAAGTTTCTGTGTTCATTCCCAGTAGCATCATATATACAATAAAATAATAAATAAAAGATGGTTTGTATTTTGGTAGCAAGGAATTCATCTTAAGGTGTATTTCATTTGGACAAGATATCTCATACAGATAAGATAATAAGTCCATTTAATACATAGTTATTACACAGAGATAAGAAAACAAAGGAAAGACCTTATTATGACCTAACCAGAGTGAGGAGCCAAGATCTTCCTACCACTTTTTATTTGCAAAATACAAGACGTGGCAGTACATTAAGGAGGATATTGTGATTAATTCTGTAATCAAATTGATCTACTTGGTTCTTAGGATAAGTAGGACAAGAAAGAAATAGCACTTGACTCTTGATTATTTACCTAAGACATGATATTCATAAAATGATACTTCAAATACATTTTACCTTAGAAGGTTTCTTTCCTATTGATTCTAAAATAATAGTGTCATCCATTGTCACTGCCATTGTGGCAACCCTGGTAAACCTCCCCAGAGTACCCAGAGAATGGACCTATCACTCACTGCTGCCATGACTGAGGTAAACTATGCAGGAAGGCCTAGAGGATATACCAGCGAATACACCAGCAACACAGTAGGGTCACAACCAGCCTGCACAGCACGGACAGGAGGGGCTACTGGCGTGAAAAAGTTCAAAGAAACAATAACAATAAAGGTCAACAGTGGAAAGTTAGGAGAACCCATGTTGTGTCTGGAAAAAGAAACACATAGAATACAAGCAAGTGGATGAGGTAAATCTTGTTCTGTCTTTTCTTTCTTTTTTTTTTTTTTTCTTTTTCTTTTTCTCTTTTTTCTCTGTTCTAAATGTCTGGGGAGAATTCCAGTCACAGAAAAATAATCCCATACCCCAAGCACAGAGACCAAATTCAGAAAACCCCTTGCTTCTCTTCTGCCCTCTTCTCTAGTTTCTCAGAGTTTGTATAATCATTCTTTGTCCTCAAATTTTGCTTCTACTTTGTTTTCAGATATCTTTTATTTATCCACTATCCTTTTTAAATCTTCCCATCAAGCATTAAATCCACTCTACCAAAGAGAAACACTTTGTATACAAAATCCCAATTTAAGACTGGTTCTGCCATGTAATTATAGATTTTGCTCCTATGGTTTAAGGTACAAAATTAACAGCTACCACAGTTTGCCAGTGGCTAAACTGTACTTGATGCTATTGTTATTGCAAATTACCTCACTTTAGCTATCATGTCATATCTGTTGTAAGTAGTTGTTCACAATGCTAGAAATCTGTGGGGTCATAACTTCACCACGGCCCAGCATGAAAGAACTGGAGGTGCAGCCAAATCAATATCTCAATTTTAGTTAACATGATGGTAGGATCCTGGCACAGACACTCTTGAGAAACAGACATTTCTTAGAGATGCTAGTGATATTAGGATATATTCACCTACTACAAAAATTAACAAAGACCAACACAGAAAACAAATAGAAAATATTGAAATACAAAATGACAAGATGAAGAAATAAGATACAAGCTCAGACGTCCAGTCTACCCAGAACAAGTCCAGGGGACAAGATAGAGGGAAAGACGACACACACCTGAAATTTCAGAAACAACAGCAACTGAAGTAAAGAAACAAATCTATGAGACTATAGAGAAAATCATATCAGAAATAATCTTACAAGGAATAAAGAAACTTCATCATCCAGAAAGGAACTGTTCAGAAATCTAGAGCAGAGATAGACTAAAAAAAAAAAGATGTTAACAGAAAAAGATTGGAAATCATGAATGATAAATACAGAAAAGAAATACAATGCATGAAACAGCTACAGACAAACATCCAGGAGATTAAAAATTT
Source organism: Cavia porcellus (assembly GCF_034190915.1). Taxonomy (NCBI): domain Eukaryota; kingdom Metazoa; phylum Chordata; class Mammalia; order Rodentia; family Caviidae; genus Cavia; species Cavia porcellus. Next base: position 51,654,588 of record NW_026947503.1, on the reverse strand, counting down.
CATTTAAAACTGGAAAAACTTCTTAAATGAAACAGAAGATAAATTTTCAGACCTTGAAGACAGGATGATCATTAGCAATCACAAAAAGAAAAATCTCCTAAAAAATAACAAGAGTTCAAGCAATAACAATTCATTAGCTGCAAGATGAAGCCAGGAAAAACAAAATAACACAGGTGTCATTAAAAAAATATGAGGCAATAACTTCCATAAAAAGACTATTTTCAGAATAGCAGAAAATTCCCCAAACATAGGGCAAGAATCTGATGTTCAGATAAGTGAGGCACCTAGAACTCCAATTAACTATGACCAAAATAAATCTACACCCAGACATGTAATAATCAAGATCCCAGACACTCAGCACAAAAACAGAATATTAAAAGTTGTTCCAGGAATGAAACAGATCATCTATAAGGGAAAACTCATCAGCATAACAGCAGACTTCTTCACACAAATCTTTAAATCAAGAAGAGCTTGGTATTTCAGATTCTGAAATATAATAACTTCCAACTCAGATTGATGTACTCTGCAAAGCTATCTTTTGAAATTAATGGAGAACTAAGATATTTGCAGAACAAAGATCTGAAGAAATCCATGACCACCAAACCAACCCTACAAAAAGTACTGAAATATATTCTAGACAGAGATAAAATTGACCACAGTTCCAAGAACAACAACAGAAAGAAACCACTAGGCAGGGAAAGTAATTAAGAGGTAGTAAAAAACAGGGAATCAACAACAGGAAAATAACATGATAAAGATAAGCCAATATATATCAGTTTTAGCCATCAATGTCAATGGCCTTGATTTAAAAAATCAAAAGAAAAAGACTGGCAACGTAGTGAAGAAATAAAATCCAACAATATGCTGTGTACAAGAAATTCATTTAACTCAAAAAGAAATTTACAGATTGAAAGTCAAAGGATAAAAAAAAAAATTACTCCAAGAAACAGGAAACCAGAGAAAATCATGGGATAGCTATTCCATTTGTAGATAATGTGAAGTTCAAACCAAGAATGATCGAAAGATATAAAGCAAGATACTATATAGATTCTTTGAAATCGTTGTTCACATCTTCAAAAACAATGAATTCAAACAAAACAAATAGTATGCAACAGATCAAAACAAAAGAATGAAAGCATTACAGGCCTTCAAAACAAGACAATAGGAAAATCAAAAAATGGCTACCATAATGTGTTTTGTTCTCTTCAAAATAGCTGACTATACCTTGATACACATTAAATTCAAATAACAGAAAACAGACTAAAACCAATCAAAGCAAAGAATAAAAGCATTATTGGACTTCAAAATAAGATGACAGGAAATCTTCAGTGGCTACCATAATGTCCCATTTTCTTCTAAGTAGCTGTTCATACCATCACACATAATAAAATCAATTCTTGTAAATTATTTAGCAGACAATCTAGGCATATGGAAGCCTAGACATGTAAATCTATTCTTCCTCATAGTATTGATACCTAGGACTTTTAAAACTAACTCAATGGACCTACATAAGTGATAGGTTTGTCAAAATTTGAAATGGTCTTAAATTTTCTAAAAATTGGTTGATCCATGTCAGCCATATATAATGTTCATATTCATGGCTGAAATTTGTACCCATACATATTTTAATTCTTCATTCTTCCAATTACTCTTACCCTTTCAACCTTCTGCTTCTCATTTAATGATACTTTGTTTCTATTTTTTCCTTTTCCTGTCTCTCTTTTAATCACTTTTCTGCCCTTCCCTCTTCCTTTACCCCAAAATTTTTTATACTAGGAGAGTAAAAATGATATGAGTGAAGATTCTCCATTGTGTTGAAGAACTGATGTCTGAAAGGACTGAATTGAACAACCGTTTTTTTTTTTTTCTTTCTTTCTTTCTAAATGATGCTCTACATTAGGTCTCCACCCACAATAAACCAGAAATCCTACAGGCCATTATCAGGTAAACAAAAAGTACATTAAAAAGACACCTGGTGATGTTGCTACATAATATTTGTCTTCCACATCTCTATTGAATATGTCCTTAAACAATATAGGCAGCCAAAATACCAATAATGCTCAAGAAATGTCTGACATAATGTATTACTTTCTGTCCTTGGTATTGTAGATCTAATAAGACACCGTAAGCAAATGTTCTTCAATGAGAGCTGAAAAAAAGATGAAGGAAACAATTGTTTCAGTTTTATATAAAATAATAGTAGCCATTAGAATAATAGAAACTAGCTAAGTGCTTACTTTTCAAAATGATGCTCAACAATACTTTCTCTTGAAAAAGTAAATATGAGATGAAGCTAATTAGACAAAAGACAATTCACTTAGCCTGTGCATAGACTGAGTCTTTCTTTTATATGAAAAGATTCCTCACCCTTAGTTCATTCTTCTCTGAAAAGAAAGGTCTAGAGATCAGACTTCAAGATAATGTCTGAGTGGAGATTAAAAAACTCACTTTTTAAATTCAGAACTTAGAAAAATAAAAAAAAACCTTAAATCAAGTGATTATAATGGAGTATTTCTAAGAAATTAATTACCTTTGAGATGTGAGGAGAAATCTTCTACAGATGAATATTATTCAATGCGATGGTGTTAGCTAAAGATAAAAACAGCATTACTGAAATGAATTTCTATTTTATTTATTTTAAATCTGAATGCATTTAAAAGAATCAACACAATTTAATTGGAGTCACACATTTAAAAAGTGTGAAAGGAAATCTCATCATTACTTAAAAGACACTTCTTGATCACAGAACTGTGAAAGATAATTGTTTTAGGGAATAACACTGAGATGATTTTGGTTAGTGATATTTCAGCATTTGCTAATAATCTGGGGCTTGTTTAATACATGGTTTTCCAGAGATAATAAAAGACTAGTGTAAAAAACTATCAGATATCTTTATCCAGGTGGCAACAGATATTCTTGATGTATGTATACTATATATGTAAATGTATAGTATATATTATACATAATTTATGTAATTGTATACATAAATATATATTATATAATTAAATATAATGAAATACATCATTATATGTCATATATACATAAAATAAATATGTTTTGTATATATAAAATACACACTTAAATAATACATACTTAAATTTAAAATATATCTATATATCTATCTATATGTATATCTATACATATACATATATTACTGAAAAAGTGCATCCTATTTTTGGATGCTATGCCCTACCATCAAAAGTATTTTGTCATATTATTTAGTGCTATTTGTATATGTTGTGCTAAAAAAGAAATAAAATTTTCAGGCAGCACAGAGAAACATACCAGAAAGGTACTTCTAAACAGAGCATTCTCGGGGGCCTTCCACTATTTCTCCACATTACAGAGGAGCAGCAGTTGGGTGACATGGGCACCCATGCCATCTGTGCACAGCATTGCCCACTCCCTGCTCTAGGTACGTGCACCTGCCCTGTGGACTCAGCAGCTGTTCTTAGGTATTGTGTAATAAGCCAAGGCAGAGACATAGGAAGGGGGGTGAGATGGAAACTGATTCATTTTTTGATCATACGGTGAACACATACTGACTCACCAATAATAAAATTGCAACTGGATAAAAATTATATTTTCTTTCCTCAGCACTCATTTCTAGAGCTTAATAGAGTGTTTTATGGATATTTTTGAAACCTAATATCCAGTCCTTTATGTCTATTAATCATGACAACTTTCATGAAAGAATGGAAAATCTACCATATCTTGATGAATTATGAGAATTGTTGTGGTTTTTGAAGAGGCGAATAAAATATCTATCGGGTAATAAATTGTAGTTTGAAATCAATTTTGATAATGACTATCAAATATTTTAAGATATAATTCAAGAATTAGTGTTATATTTCTCTAAAAATTTTATAAATAGAGGAAGTTTAAAATTCAGTAAAACCTTTCATATAAACATTGCAGTCAGGAAGAAAGCATTTAAATTTGTCTTTGCCAAATTTAGTTGTAAAATTTACATAGTTTTCTAAACAAAACTAGCCTTCCATTCTTTTTCACTGGTAAAGAGGAATAATAATATATACCATAATTTTTCATGCTGATGAAATTAATCAACACATGTAAGTATTTGAAAAAGTAGGCAACGGTGTAAAATTGTATTTAATGTTATTAACAAATTTATTCTTCTCTCAGATAGCTTTTGCCTGTCAGAAATGCTAATTTTTCAACATATAATGAATTTGTTCTTTAATACATTAAGAATTCCAAAAAGATTTATTGTTTTTCTTGTAATCAATAATTTTCAGAGGTGCCATGACTTAATAATGTGAATATCTGATTTCTTTTTATTTTCAGCCTAATTCATGAATTTTTTAACATTTTGATTTATTTCAGAATGATATATCTTAGTTACTTTTTGAATTGCTGAGACAAAATGCCTAGCACTTAAATTTATACAAGGAAAGTTTCAGCTCACAGATAGTAGAGGTTTTAGTCCACAGCTGGCTGACTCCAAGGTAGGGTGGCATGGCAGAGGGGCCTCAGAGAGCACGTAAGAGGTAAGAGCAGGCACGTAGTGAAACAGCAGAAATATAAGCAAAAGGCAGACTTTTACTGTCTCAACCAGGCTACCAACCTTATATTCCAACTAAGCTACCATTTCTTTGAGCAGATATAACTCATACCCAAAATGGTAGCTCCCTAATTCCGGTCTTACATCCTCAATCCCAGCATCACACCCACTAGATTCAGTTGTCTCCTAAAGGCCCCATTGATGGTCACATGAGGCTTTAGGGATGCATCTAGATGCCAACTGTAACAGTGCTTGTATGGATTCAGTGGCACCAATGGTAAAGCATATCTGTCACTTTCGTTTCAAAGTTTCTATCACTGTAGAAAACATAAATTTTATTGATGACCTTTTCCAGGTTTACCAAGTTCCATTCTATTATTTGTTTTGTATATTTTAATGGATTTTGATCATAAATAGAAGCTGAATTTTATCAAATGTATTTAATCTATTTTAATGTGGTGATTGCATTGACTTCCTAATGTTAAATAAACCTTGAGTTCTTTAATGAACTCTACTGTGTTTATTACATAGTGTGAATTTAAATCTTTTACAGTACAATTGCTAAAATTTTGTTAGAGACTTTCATATCTATGTTTTAAGGAATGTTTGCCAGTAATCGTTTTCTCTTTGATGGTTATTGGTTTTTGTTTGATTTACATATTTTTCCTACAAAAAGACCAAATTGAATGAGGTAGAAGTATGTCTACTCTTTCTATGGTATTGAAGAATATTTTTGTATTATTATAAGTATTTTTCTTACATATTTAGTTGAATTTACATGTGAAGTCATCATCGGTTAGGGAGACTGTGGGAAGGTCTACACTATAGATATAAACACCTGTACTGTTCTTGGTGAAGTTTGTGCTTTCCAGGAATGTTATTCATTTTATCTAAATTTTACAATCTATGAAATAAACAATTCTGTAGCCTCTTATTTTTATGATTTTACTGTTCCTGGTGTATCTGTCTACTAAACTGTAGACAGTAGAACCTCACTCTATAGTCCATGACAGAATGCATTCCTCCAACACTGAATCAAACTGGAGTATTTTCCTCCATTTTTGGGAAAAACATGGATCTGTAGTCAATGATGGTGACCAACTCATTCAGCATTTGATCATGAAGATTAAGTAGAATGCCCAAGAGTTTCAGATATTGCTGTGAATGTTATTTTTTAGTTATAACAATAGTTTTCTTGTTTATTTATTTAATTATTTTTTGTTTGTTTGACATTGAGTTTCACTACATAGTTCAGACTGCCCTTGAATTCTTAAAATAGACTAGGCTGGTCCCAAACTTGAGGTCCCAATCTTCCTGCCTCAACCTCCTGAGTGCAGGGATTGTAGAAATGGGCCATCTTGTCTATTTTATCAATAATTTAGAAAAAAATATGGCGGATCTTTTCTTTATAGATAACTATACTGATCTTGTTTGAAACTAAAAGCTAATTGAGTGTCTTTATGAATACCTATTGAGCTGAGGGTTTAGCTCAGCAGCATAATAAGCACCTGCCTGGCAAGTGTGAGGTTGGAAGTTCAATCCCTGGTACCAAAAAAGGAAAAAAAAAAAAAAAAAGAATCTATTGATTGAACTCTTACCTTTTCCGTGAAAGTAATTCTTTCACAATAATTGTCCCATGTTTCTCCATTACTCTATTCAATACCTACTTGTAATACCAACTACTTGGGAACCTGAGGCAAAAATACATGAAGTTTGAGGGAAGTCTGCAAAACTTAGATCCTGTTTCAAAACTTTTTTTTTTTTAATTGGGGCCAGAAATTTAGCTCAGTGTCACAAGTGCCTGCTTGGCAAGTGTAAGGTTGTGAATTCGATTCCCAGTATTAAAAAAGAAAAAAAAAAAAAAACAGAAAAAAACAAAACAAAAAAGACAAGACAGAATTATTTTAAATTAAATTAAAGAGCTGCAGGTATAGTTCAATGGTAATGTTCTTGAATACTATGCTTAAAACTGGATTTGACCCCAAGTGCCATAAAATGAACAAAGAAGCAAACACCCCTATTAAAATACACTGCCTCCTCTTTCATCTTCTACTTTGACATATTTGTGCTAATAGTATTTTCATAAGCAGATACTAGACATACATTTGTTTATCATTCATCTGCTAATATTGGACTATAAGGTGCATGAATAAATTTTTTCATCTTTTAATTTATTGAAAGAATAATGTTTGTCATATGTTTGATGATCAAAAAATAATGTGATAGGAAAAAAAACATAGTTTATTTAGGCCTCATGAATTTTTGTGAAGTCCCATAGCTTTTGGGGATGGGGTCTCTCTCTCTCTCTCTCTCTCTCTCTTTCTCTCGCTCTCTCGCTCTCTCTTTCTCTCTTTCTCTCTCTCTCTCTCTCATCCTCACTTTTGCTCTTTGTGAATTTCTGATGGCTGCTTCTTCGTGTAATGTGGCTTTATTTTCTGACAGTCATTTCATCTACATAGTGTGATCATAGCACCAATTACTTTTTATGCTTAACTTTCAATCATTATTACTGCCTCGAAGATCAAAACCCTGCATCTCAAATCTTATTGATCTGACTTCAGTCAAGTTCCCATAATGAATTCAATCAAAAGTGTCCAGAAGACGAAAGCATTGCACCCAGTTGTACAAGTATAACAATTAAGAAAACGCTGAAGTATACCCTGTGTTCATGCTGGTACTATAAGGCTCTCTGTGTTTGTTCATAAAGGATAATTATCAAAAATTTTGTTTAAAACCCACACAATAGCACTTTGATCCCATTAGCAAAGTGTATATCTATCAGTGTAAAATCTTTTTTAGATAGTTTTTAAGGCTATTATCTTTCCAGTGATCATTTTGTTTTCTCATACTGTGAGAGATTTGTGTTTATTTAATGGTGCTTGTTAACATGGATTTTCTTACAGAACGAACTATGTTTTTCAAATTTTTCTGACTCAAAAAACACAAGAGATTTTCGTGTTGCCATTGTTATACTTTCACACTGGTTGAAGCGGGAGCTGGAGGCAGCAATAATCTTGGATATTTTGAATATTTGGGGTTATACCTGCGTTAGATTTCTAGACACAAGCAGCACTTCATCTGTTGCCGTGCTAGAGGGAATCAAAGAGTGCTTCTTGCATGCAATCTTACTCTTCTTTCAAGAATAACTCAGCAATCGATCATCTAATATTACAAGTGTCTATAATAAATACAGTGCTTAAATTTCTGAAGTTGCAGAGGTGTGGTCCCTTCTGGAAAGTACTTTTCCTTATGTGATGTGTGGGAGGAGTAGAGAAGCTACAGAATGCTTGCAAAAAGAGCAAGGTCAGATTAATCCTCACAAAGGGTAACTTTCTCTCAAAATGTCCTCCCCTGCACTGATCCGTTATCATCATTATGAGGGAAAGCCAATATGGGATTAGCCAGGGAGGAACTGAAAGTATCTGTTCAAACATTTTCTATAGAATGCTTTTAGTCTTTCACCGAAAAGCAAATTAAGACCACCATATTATTAAGTGCAAATTAAGATCAACTGATTGTGTTTCTAAAGTAGAATTATCATCCTAAGCAAAAGGAGTTTTTGTTTTTCTTGTTCTTTGTTAATAAGTGTTAATAAGTTAATAAGTGGAGAACCAAAATGCATTTAGATTAGTAGATGTAGGGACCTCCCCATCCATAGCCACCTGTGGTGAACCCTGTCAAGCGTGAGGTAAACTATTTACACATGATATTTGCACATCTCCTTTCATGTGCTCTTTGTGCTTTCAGGCCACCCAAGGGATTTGTTGATCACAACCCTTTGCATCTCCTCCTTTAAAGTAACTGTTTCACACGTTTAAATAATTGTTCTCTTTGTATCACTTCCAAGGTAATAAATCTATTTCATTTTAATTCTTCTCTCAGATACTCAAATACTAACTTGTTCATCTCCTCATAAGAAAAATTTCAAGAATGTAAAATGTGTAGATTCCATAGTCGTGATCTGTTACTGTCTGTATTTTTTATTTTTTGATAGGCTTTTGATTGACAAGATGTAGATTCTTCGCTTGAATGCTGCCCCAGTCATGCTAAACATGCTCCGGCAGAAGAGCCCACTGTCAAACACAGCACTTACAACAACCTGATCTTTCTCTATAGTGTTGCATTTAACTGACTAGTAAGCCATTTAACAAGGTAACTAAATGAGAATGTGTATATTTTATCACCAATAAAATAGCACAAATAAATGCAGTTTATATTGTTGCTGCTTTACAAATAACAAAATAGTGAGTAATTTGTCTGATATCTGAAAGTGTTTAAGCGTTACCAGTAACAGTCAAGTGAAATCTCCCATCTGGTTACCCATCTCATGAATATATTTTGTTTGCTATGCAAAGGTCCTGAGGCAGAAGACCTAGCATCACAGCAAATTTCCGTGATCTCTTATATAATAGTAATCTTTCTTTGACAATGGTTTTGTAGTCTTGGCATTATTTACAATTTTGTAATTTTTGTATTTTTTCTACCAGAGCCCAAGCACCCTTAGTTATCCATCTTTACGTAGTGTGTAGCATGTGCCAATGTGAGAGAAAATGAAGGCACAGAGGTAAGTAATATAACCAAAATCTCAGAGTTAGTGAATGACCGGATTTTAACGAAGTGTCTAGTGTCAGAGCTCATTATGCATACTGGGCTACATCTCCAATTATTTGAGTTTATCAGTCAGTGTTTATAATGAACAGAATATGCTAATTTGGTGTATTCATGTCAGGAATAAAATAACTGTTAAAACTTATTAATAGATGCCCAATATTAAGGAATTATCACTATAGGGTGTAAGAATATCAAGCGACTCCTTTAGAGACATTATGTTAAATATAAATATTTAATGTACTTAGCCTATACATTAAATTATTTCATTATTTATGGCAAATTTTATTCGCTTTACTATAATGTTGGATATGCTGGAGCAAATTTTCCAAACATCGTAGAATATAGAAAATTTGTAATAACTCATTGGTATTAAGACATTGTGTAATCACTTAGGATATTGTATCATAAAAGCCAACAAAATTATTTTGTGATACTAAAACAAAGGAAAACAAGGTAAAAAGAAGCTTACTAGTCAGATTCAGTAGAACTAATAATTGTCTCAATGTTTTCAATTTATCAGAGATATATGGGGGAAATAAAATTAATAGAAGAAACCCCTTCTTAGGGAAAGAATTATGTAGTAGAAATTAAACTTTAATGGATATATTTTACACCTTTTAGTATAAGAATGTCTACAAGTCTTAAAGATCAAATATTTGGTTCAGTGTATTTGCTCAAGTCTAAAACTAGAGATTAGGAAAACCTTGCATTTAAGTGGTCAATAGAGTATCTGAAAATATCATATTTTACTTCAAATTATAATTGTTCAAATATGAGTGTAACTTCTAAACCATAAAATTACTGCTTCTATTTTCCTCTTTCTGAGTTCTGCATAGCCCTGGGTTTCTATCATGTAGAGAAATAAGTAATAGAAGTATCTGCTTTGATTGCTTTCTTTGTGCACGTGGTGTTGAGGGTTAGACCCAGGTGTTCTTATATCCCAGGAAGCACTTTACTACTGCTTTATATCCCCGGCTCCCCTCATTTGCTCAGCTTTCTTTATGTACAACACTGAAGTCCAAACCAACCTCCTATTGCAATTTACATCAACCCTTAGTTTGTCTCATTGATCTGCAATGTAGACCTAAATGGTCTCCCTTTATCCAGCCATGTCACTGTTGAAATTATCTAAATTGCAATCAGACTTACCCTTCTTAACTAAAATGTGAATATGTTACTCATTGCCTTTTTTTTTTAAGATTCTCAAACACTCCCCAACCAAGGAAAGGAAATATTTAATTTTCATAATCTGATCTAAAGGACCTTGATAAAGTGACCCAGACTACTTGTAATTCAACATTTGCCTCTCGGCGTCCTGTACTTTAAACTGCAGTTCCTAGCACATACTCTTTTATTTTATATAGGTTAATGATTTGTTCTCCATGCTCCTGTGATTGAGAAATTCTTCTTCCTCTCTTCACAGTTGATTCCCCTCAACTTTGGAATCATTGTTCTGCTGTTATTTTCACTAAAAAAAAAAATCTTTCCTGAACTATAATGACTGGAATACTGTTCTTTTCAAAGATGGTGGAGGCATCTTTGATGTATGTACCACATATCATTTATCATATTTAATGAAACTACCTATCTAACAATTTTAAATGATGCTATCTCATCCAGTTTATTGGCATCTCCTCCAGGAAAAACTTAAAATTCTTTTAAAGAAAAGGTTTTACATATTTCATATATATAATTAGTATTCAATAAACTTTAGATCAATTTAAAGAAAACTGAAATACTGCTATTTGCCAATATAAATAGCACATTTTGTTTCAACTGAGTAACTTAATAAGCCAAATTTTGAGAAAGCATACCATATCATTGATTATAAAATAATGTTTCTGATTTCTCATTTATAGTAATATATTTTTAATTATTAAAAGAACAATTGATGTGATGGAGTAGAACTACTACACATAGATTCTATGCAAACATTTCTGCTGAAAATAGATTGCATAGTTTTAGCGAGAAAAATAGAATGACAAGTTATTCTGTGAGAGGGAAAATGTATCAAGGCTTACTAATTTTTAAATATCAAACCCCAGCAAGAGTCACATTGAGATAATTTGCACTGAGTATCATACTTTTAAATAGATACTCAGCTTTCCGGACTTAATTTTTGAGAGCTGTGATATGTTACTTTTGAAGAGTAAGTCTCCCTCCCTGGGGAGAGTTAGTTGAATGTTTAAGACTATCTCTGACACTTCTAAAAATAAAACTAAATTAAAATGTATTTAATTTTTCTCTTGTTCTGCAGGAGAAAAAAAAAATACAAGCATGAAGGTCACTTGCAAATCAAGCGTTTGCAAGAATGACCTGTCTAGCCAGTGAGAGTTCTGTCTTGCTATAAATCAGCACCTTAACTATAAATTGGTGCTTTTCAGAGAGGCACTGAAAAAATAAACTGTTATAAAATTGTCAGCACCTGCCAAGCAGAGAACTGATTCTGTAATTTAGTGAGAATCTAAAAAGATCAAAATCACATTTTGGTCTTTTAACAGGCCTTTGGCTGCTGCTTGGAACCTGCTAATAGCACTGTAGAAGCGAAGGAGAAGGTAGAGGTCAGAGGCCCACTTCACATTGCGGGAAAATGGATGTGCCCGCTCTTAGGCAGTACCAAGTCCCCAGAACAAAAGACTGTGAAATGTACCTGCCCTTACTCTGAGTAAATTAATTGGATGTATTTAAGCACAACGTCTTACTATGCAAAAAACAATATAGCTGCTAATTATTATGATGTTTTTCTTAACTTTTTAACTTTCAGTAGTGCAAAACAATTTGCATTGCCCACTTTACCTTGGAAACTGGTTTCAGAAAAATTAATAACCCTTTAAGATTTACAATTTTCCTTCTTTAAGCTATTTAGGGAATATGACCCTTGAAACTACTGCATATTATAGAAGAATATTTTATATACTTCTGGGCATTCATTTATATTGCAATATTAATGTATGTTAATTGACTCCAGATATCTTATTTACAACAACTCTAATTCTCACACTTGACAGTAATGTAAGGAAACGTATTTTCTTCCCTTTTTGGTCCTACAAAAGATTTGTTTCCTCATGTGGTTAATTAGCATAAATATGTCACCAGTTCTGAAGGAAAACATTTTAGTGGCATTTTTTAAAGAGCTAGAAGATTCTAAGTTAACATTGCAAAAATACATAATGTTTCCTAAGGATCTAGGTGTCACAGAATATCTAGTATTCTTTTCAAAGAGATAATCACAGTACTCAGACTTACTAGGTTATATTTTTATAGGCCAGAGAGTGATTAATCCCTTACGGCATCATGATCTCAGATTCCAGCCTCAAGTGCATGCCACGCAAATATGCCAAAGGCATATCCTCGCTTTGCTTTTATTTTATTTTTGTTAGTATTGTTCTTCATTTTAGTTTGACAGCTCTTTTATTCAAGGCATACTTGCCCATAATGTTTCATTCCCTTAAATTCACTTTCATTCAGTGTGATTTTCCTTCTTTCTCTCTTCAAAGCCTCCTATGAACTGTTAAAGTTGAACAACCTATTAGCGACTATCTTCCCAACCATGGTCATTAAGGTTTTTCTTGCCTTAATGACTGAAATCTCTCTAGATACAAATGAATATTTTAGAGACATGATATACAGCTCATAGGAGACAAGCCAGTATAGCCAAGTCTTTCTGAAATATTAGTCATAATTATTGGTCATAAAATTAGTGTGATTATAATTTAAAATAAAATTTTTATGCAAATACTGAGATCACATTTTATAGATTTATCAATGAGTATAGTCATGCTGCTGGCCTCACAGTATTTCTCACAGATGTTTCTAACAGATGTTTTCCAAAACTTTAGGCACATGCCTATCTTTTCGCATAGTCATAATTTAAAAAGAGCTTGTGATTTAAGAACAATTTCTTTATAAAAGGAACAAAAACTTGCTATACATCCTTTCATCTTTTACAGCTATGGGTTTATTTGAAATGATGCAAATAATACTTTCTTAATTATAATTTCTTACATAATTGCCAAATATGGAAAGTAGTGATTGTTGGTAAGCATAAGTAGAAGATAATAAAATGTTTAAAATTGATTTTCACGTTTTTATATTAACATATTTATAAAACAAATAACCTAATTTTCTGACATCTGTTTTATAATAAATAGGATGAGAGGGCGGTATTGCTTTTAGCTCTGACACAACCAAAAGAAAACTGTACTGTCAGCACACATGTCCAAAATGCATGAGCACAAGAAGGGGAAGCACTATCCCTTGGGTACAGAAATATTTTTTGACTCACTTTTCTTATTTACCTTCAATTTATCAACAGTTTTTTTTTCCTATTAACAATTTTTATTCCTCTCTGTTCCTTTGTAACATCTGTCCTTCCTGGGCTTATTCTTTTATTTCTGGAGGACTATAAGACTTTCTTCAAATCACTGGACCCTCAGTCGCTGCTCCTTCGCTTAATTTAGATGTTCTCTCTCATCTTCTTTGTGAAAGTATATGTTTAACTCTCAGGCCATTCAACAAAACTTTGTGAGTCTTGACCAGTAAATCCAGGGCATGTGGGAAGAACTCCCATCGGGCAGTCATCATTACATGGAACTTCACCACCTCAGCAAGGAACTCATTTTTAAAAATGTCTTCTTGTACAGTGACATATTCGTTACCACTCCATTTTACCCAAATCCATATGGGGCAACTAACATTTTAGATGAGGTGAAGGTCAATGATGCCACTAGAGGGGGAAGGAGAAGTGGTGTCTAAACTGTCTTTTCTGTGTTCAATTCACTTTTCACCTAAGGAGCCATCTATGTGAAGACTTGATGTGTTTGCTCATCCCTTTAATACTGCCCTAAGACCTCATCCTTCAGTCAACCCAAACAATAAGCCACATGTTTCTGTACATTTGCAAAAAAAAAAAAAAAAAAAAGCTCTGAAATACACATTATGTGGGTTTTAGCTTGAATTGCAGATTTCTTTGCACTTTGTTGATCAGTGGGAGAAAAAAAGATGAAAGTTGCCATCAAGTCATCATGAAGTTATAAAAATGATTAAAATTTAGGATGATATGAATTAAGTTGGTCAATTTATTTCTGAAAATTTTGATCGTAATTTGCAATGATTTTTTGTAACTGTATACTTTTATACAGTTACAGGTGAAATGTAATTACATACATGTGTAGGTATAGAATTTAAAAAGTTCTATAATATGAAACTAAGCAGGTTCTATAATTTACCTGGTTATTTCATTAAATATTCATTACATATTTATTTCAGCTCATTAATTCCCAATACAGAGTGCTGTGTGTCAAAAGAAAAATGTAGGTCCATGTATATCTTATATATTTTACTCCCTGATAAACATTTCCTTTCCATTGGTTTTCAACAGAAAAAATACTGCAGTAAATCTTGCTTTATGTTTACTCTTCTATATACTTTCTGTAGTTTTTTTTGCAAAATTGTAAACACCATTGTGTTATGATGGAGATATAATTATCTAATGTTTAATATACTGTTTTCTGATCCTTGTAGAACTTAGAGAGGCATTTGTGCTTTCATCCCAATAGCTTAAGTGTTTTCAAGACAGACATAAAACTAAAAAGCCATTCAATGGAATGCTAAAGTATGACCTATGTAAGGAATTACATTTGAACATTTCTTACTATCACAGTAAATTTTGCTTATTTATAACATCCAAAATATATTTTGAAGTGCTTCTTAACAAAACTTGATTGGTTTTAAATATGATTTAATTTATTTTACTACAGGAATTCTGTTTTTTAATAAGTATTCAGTTATATGGTACAAAAGGTTTATAATATAATAATTTGTATTTGTAAGTGTGATCAGGTTCATGTTGTGTTTGAGAGCAGAAATACAGCATTGATATAAAAACTATTCATTTCTGTATTTTAATAAGGCTTGTGTTTATTAGTTCTAATTTGTAATAAGATCAGAATAAATTCAGAATTTGTGAATTATATGCAGATGTTGAATAACAGAATGGCAATTTGTATCACTCTATAGATAAAATAAGAATGTTTCATCTTATTCAAATCATTTAAGATAAAATAGTAATCATGATTCCAGATTAATTATTATTTAATTTAAGCCTAACTTCCCAGGTTTTATTTATTTGGCAATTCCCCATTTTGTATCAAAGCCACATGCAGAAAATAAGAAAAACAGCAACGCTCAGACAAAACAAGACAATTTATTCCTTTTGTAAAATGTACCAACTGTGGCCAGGGAGGACAAGTTTTAGCTCTGTCTATTTAGGGATGATTTTCTTAAACAATATTAGTGTTCAGAGATTTTTTTAACTATTTAATGCTAATGTACTTTATATTCAATTTTCTTATCCATAGCAGATAGACATGTAGTGATTAATGAAATAAATGACAAATGAAAGTACTTCATGATAGCCAATATTTTTAGAAGAAACATAACACAAAAGAAGATTCAAAAAAATTAGTTACACAGCATTGAGATTTCATTTCACTCCAGAAAGAATAGTTGCCATCAAGAAATCACAAATGTTGCTCATAACAACAAATGTTGGTGAGGCTGTGGGGAAAAGGAACACTGCTCCATTGGGAGTGTAGACTGGTGCAGCCACTATGGAAATCACTATGGAGATTTCTCAGAAGACTAAGATTGTAAGTTCCATTCAACCCAGCTATTCCCCTCCAGGATATTTTCCCAGAAAACCTGAAAGATCATATCACAATGATATGTGTGCCCCCATGTTTATAGCAGCACATTTTGTAATAGCTAAATCTTGGAAACAACCAAAATGCCCATCAGATACAGAGTGAATGAGTGTTTTCATGCAGTGAAATATTACTCAGATATGAAAAGGATGATCTTCAGGCCTTCATAGGTAAATGGAGGCAACTTGAGGCTATCCTCATACGTGAAATAAATAAAAATCATATTTATAAGTAATACATTGTCTCTCGGCTTTAAAAAGTAACAAGAAATGTAGGAGTAATAAAACCCAAAATGTGTAATTGCTATTGTAAAAAATAGAGGAAAAGAAAGTGCTCTAAAGGATATAACTGCATGTATGTTTAGGTGTGTAGGGTTGATAACCATATTACTAAGTTTTGTTGGATGGTTGGACCAAACTGTTTGCAGTCTCACTGTTTGAATGTCGACTTTGTATGCCTTGACTTTGTAATTTGAACAACTATTTCTTAGAGGACAATATGTAATTTATCAACTAGTGATTTCTTATTGTTTATTTTTCTTGAAATTCTGAATTATTCCTTTTTTTCTGTTTTGCTTTTTTTCTCTTTAAATAAATTTTAAAAAAAAATTAGATACAGACCTAGTATATGTAATTGATTCAACAATAATTGATGAGAAAAAGATATAGGTTCTAGATTATATTCCTGCAATGTCAAGAAATATTTTTATATTATTTCTTAATGAATAAATTAAAATACATCATTGTTATAGTGGATGGGTTAAAGTAAAAGATTAAAATTCATATTTTACTACAACGCAGTCATTCTGGGTAACCGCATGGATTTTCATATTCTGACAAAAATCCTCAGATGATCCTACTGTCTCCCATCATGAACTATACTAACAATCATGTATCTTAGACCCTCTCTAAATATTGTAATATGTAATTTGAAAATATTTTTGCAAATTAAATTTTATACAAAAAGAATCTATTTTTATAAAATCTTGAAAAATGTGTTTTTTTTAGAAAAAGGAACCTTCAGAATGAAAGTATTTTGAGAAAAATATATATTTTGGAAAGAAGGAAAATTGTAGGAAACTCCTTGAACATTTTAGAGACTGTCATTTGTCACTCTAAGTTTCAGCTCAAAGGAAAGCTTGCTAAATCTTATCTGTCCAACATAGAATGGAATTCAAATGAGGTTTACCTGATCTGTGCATATTTTTCAAAATCTGGACAATCAACTGAGAATTAGAAGTGGACAACAGGAGGTATGAGATATTCCTGTTTAATGTCCAATAAAAACTTAAATGTTCAACATCACTGGTCATTGGACAAATGTATATTAAAACATTAAGATTCTATCTTACTCCATAAGGCATGGCCACCATCAAGAAATCATATGAGAACAAATGCTGACAAGAATGTGGGCAAAGTAAACCTTTCTACACTGTTAATGGGACTGTAAACTAGTGCAACCACTATCAGTATAGAGATTCTTCAAAAAATTAAAAATAGAAAATCCATCAGACTTATTGTTTCCCATCTATGTATCTTCAGAAATAAAGACAACATAGTGATATGTGCATGCACACCTATATTTGTAGCAGCATGACTCATAATAGCTAAATCTTGGAGGTCACTTATATGTCCATCAACATATGAATAGATTAAAAATAACATAGTATTTATATTTCTTAGTAGTGCTGTACTGTAGAAATACCATTCTGGTACATAAAAAGATAACTTTATGACATTTGTCAGAAAATGATGCAGTCTGACCCATGGTGTTAGAAGAATAGAATCACTTATACAGACTTGGATATTGCATGGTATCTCTTCCATGAGAAATCCACAACATAAATAAAGGGAGGATAGTAGAAAAAGAGAGATGGATTTTTTGCAAAGTGGAGGGGAACTAAAAGATGGAGAGAAGAGAGAGGGAGGAAAGGGGAAGAGATGCATAAAAGAATTAAGGTGAGTTGGGTGCATGTAACAACTACCCAAAGGGAGGTAATTGTGTACTGAAAACAGGTACTAATCAAAGTAATTTTTTAAAAAGTTATTCCTGTTTACACATCGAGAAAGACCGGCGAAGGATGTTTCAGCGGTTTTGACTTTGAATTACATAATTATTAGTAAAGAAATATTCAAAGTCTCGGGGCTGGGGATTTAGCTCAGCAGCATAAGCGCCTGCCTTGAAAGCAGGCAGTCATGAGTTCGATCCCTGGTACCGATAAAAAGGAAAAAGACAAAAAAAAAAAAAATATTCAAAGTCTGTATGCAAAACTAAATAATTTAAAATTTTAACCATTGCCTCTCATTTGGAAGAAGAAAAAAAGTTACTGAGTTAGAGCAAATGCTGAGATTTATATGGCTGATACAACTCTCTGAACCTCAAATGATCACACACTGCTCCCTTATCAGGCTTCAAGATGAAGAATCACCAGGAATTTCTACCTCAATAGTCATAGTTTTGCAGTTATGTAATAGGTAGGTGAAGAAACACAGCACTTAACTTTAAATGATTTTCTCAGTAAAGTTTGGTGGGAGTTCATAACTGACTTCTGTCATTATTCAAAATAAAAGCCATCCTGATCTCTGCTTTGGTAAAAGTAATACAGTACCACCATTTTTATAAATGTTGTATTTTCTGGAAATCATGAGTGAAAAGTAATTCTACTGGGATAAGAAAGGTAGGTCATTCATTCTCTAGAATGAATTTTGCTCTAAACTGGTATTAACGGGATATCTCATTGACTTATTAGTAACCTCTCTTTTGGGATAACAGTTCAATAGTACTCTTTAGAGAGATTTAAGCTGTATGACAAATATTGCAGAGAAAAAGTTTTAAGTACAAGTTAAGGAAATGTAAAAGAATATGCAAATGGGAAAGTATCTATTTAAACTGGAACTGGGTTGCTTAAATTAAAACAGGCAAAATATTTTCCACTTCACTTCTGTGACAAAATTAGTTTTCTAACAATATTTAAAGGCTAAAATATATAATTGGCCTACTAACAATAAGGAAAGAATAAAATAATAGAAGATAATTCTTTTAATCTGATAATGATGTTAATTATCTGAAAAAAGAAAATTTGATTAAAATAATAAAATAAACAATTAGTAGAATATTTAATAACTGTTCTGTATTGCAATTATGAAATATGATTTGTAAAATAATAATAACTTTTTATTATGGAATTTTTCTACCTGATTAATATCTATTCTACCTGTAACGAGACTTCCAATATTAAATTTCTTTGAACTTCTTGTTTTGCTTCTGTCAGCTTACAGAATAAACATAAATATTTTAAAGTAATAAAAATAGCAATAATGAAATAATTACTAGAATTAAATCATAACTAGATTAAGATACAAAGTCCATCAAAAAAGTATACACACTTTGGAAAAATAAAAACTTCTATATATATTTTAATATTAAATTTATTGAGACACCATGCGATTAAAACAAGTTACCTCTGACCCCTGAAATCACAAAAGGAGCTCAAAGTGGTGGCCATGAGCTTCTAGACATTTATGTGGATAGCAAAGTGCTGCTTGGATAACTCTGGTCATATTGCCCAAATGTCCAAAGTATCCCACAGGCTCTGATTTACACACCTGCAGGCTTTCTCCAAGGAGGATCTTAAAAACGTCATACATTGCAGAAAACCCACTACACTACTGGCCCTTAGAGAAGAAACTGAAAATGCAGGTGCAGCAATTTCAATAGACAATTTGAAAAGAATTTTTTTTCAGCCAAGAAAAAAGCAATTCTAAAAGAGTTAATTACCTGTCTAAAGCCGTATCAATAAGAGTAGAAAAAAATCACTTATTTTCACATGTATTTTCCATTCTTTACTGAATTATGTTTCTCAGTCATCATTTTCTTCAGTGTTAACTCGTTTTACAGAGAATGAATTTCAGGAATACACGAACATACATTAAGAGTATGACTTTCTAATTTTTGTTACTCTGTATTTTTCTCTTAAAATTGAGCCCCCAGTTTTGGCAAACATGAGGTAGGTAAGTATATATTTGTTTGATCTGGAGCACTGTGGCATTGTGGTACCAAGGCTGAAACTCAGGGTCTTCACATGAAGCCACCCGCATCTGCACTTCTTTGTTATTTTTTCTACTTGAGACAGGGCCTCACTAAGTCTGTAAGGTGCCCAGACTGGGCTTGAACCTGTGGTCTTTGTGCCTCGGCTTCCAGGATTGCTAGGATTACAAGCATGTATCACTGTGCCTAGTTTGAACGTTATAGGTTCATCATCTTTTTCCTTGCTGCCTTTAGTTGTCAGTGTCTTTAATGGTTAATTTAATTTATTCATTTGTTGGTTATTTTTTAAATTAATTTTTTACCAATTAAAAATCTTTCAAGGAAACTATGAACTCAGAAGCCATGCATTTCCAAACACGTTTTATGTAGTCATAGCATTTGTTGTTTAGGATACTGAATAAATCAGTAGAATTTGTCATAACGATTTCCTTGCTATTTATTATTCTGAAGAGTGTACTATATAGCAACTACTGTGCTATCAGCTAATGGCATGTTACAAAAAAGCACGGATTTTTAAATCATTGGAATAATTCAGTAGACATGCATATATACTCATGATTACATGCGTATACAGCAATATCCACACATGTAATATTTGAGGCCACTGAATCTTCAGAAAGAAAATGATTTATCAAAATTAAAGGTAAATTATTGTACAAAAGTGAAACTGTATAAAATTAACTAAAGCTGCCAGGGATTTAGCTCAGTAGTACAAGCACCTGCCTGGCAAGCACAAGGTCATGTGTTCAATCCCCAGTACCAAAAAAATAAATAAATAAATAAACAAAAACAAACAAACAAAAAAAAGTTGGCTAAAGCTGTCTTCTAGCACATAACTTCTCAAAAACCTGAAAATAAAACAAGATTGATGACCATATTCTAGATAACTTGGTTGTCCCTTTGAAAAATTGTTAAAGTACATTGTGATTTCTTTCCACATTCTTTTGTTTCTCACATTCTTTTACTTAAATTCAATCACATTTTTAATATTCTCTATAGAAAAATGAAGCATAGCCAGCTGCATTTTAAAATAATGTGGCATGTTAATTCATAATGTTAAAACCGGTCTATTTCTTTAATGTGGTCATGATATATTCAGAGGTACCCGGTTCCTAGCACAGACCTTTATGTACCTGGTTATGTTACTTCAATTAAAAGAAGTTTATAACTTCGCAAAATGAACCAAAGATAAATTTTAGAACTTTTTTGTTCTTGTTGTTAGTTGCTCATTATTTCTAAATTTTTTTGTCTAACTATACTATTTAAGATAAAACAATTACTGTAAAGAGAGAAAGATTAATGGTCACATGGACCTGGAGAGAGAATTTTGGAGAAAGATCAATGAGTGCGAGAAGGTTCTAATGTTCTCCGTAGATGATGGTGGTGCCTACACAAACCTGTGAATATACTAAAAATCATTGGATTGTTCATTTTAAATTAGTGACTGTATGTAAATTGTATAAATGAAGGCATTAAAATGTATCATTAAAGAGCTACAGAAAATGGTAGTGCTACTTGCCAATAGCTAATTTAATAACCAAAAAGAATTATTTTATGAGAATGGTAATTCTGTAATTAGAATATATTTTATTAACATGGTTTGTGAATTAGATTTCCCAGCATTCATGAGTTGGATAGTCTACAAGATTTTCTTTGAGTCACTTTTTAATTTTTAATTGTTATTTATTTTTTATTTTTTTGGTACCGGAGATCAAACTCATGACTTTGGGCTTGAAAGGCAGACACTTATGCTGCTGAGCTAAATCCCCAGCCCCGAGTCACTTTTTAAAAATCACATTCTCCCTTTTACTGCTTTGTTGTTTTTTAATTTTATTTCTTTTTTTTCCTCTTTAAATAAATAATCAAATTCTGCTTAACAATAAACTAAGAGAAAAATAACACTGCTTGAAAATAATTTCTCATGTGAAACATTCACTTTTCTCTATAGTATGTTTTCAGGTGAACACAGCTAAATTAATTATTGACATCATAATTTCACTACTTGTGCTCATCTACTTAATCCTTATCACACCCTATAGAATATGTGAAATGAATACTAACTTTTGGGAGGTCACAGGTATCTTGATCAATATGACAAAATTATCAAATATTAAATCTAAACCTGACTCAAAGATTTTTATTTTGATTGAAGATGTTCTATGCCTTGATATGATTCATAAACATATATAAGAGTGCTTGATGGCCTACCATGGTAAAGCTGGGTCAATATTTATGATGAAACTAAAAGAAATTTGTTAGCAATCTGTAAATAAGCACTATATAGTAAATAAACTTTGAATGATAAAAATTCATTAGAGGACCAACAATCAGATTTTATTATGACAGTAGTAAAAATAAATAAGTGTGTATAAAATTTCATCTATGAAGAACACTTTAGAAAATTTTCATTTCCACATTTAAGTTGAAGAAAGAGCTATAAAACTAAAAAAAAAGAATCACTGAGAACATATAAGAAACTAAAAAATAGAAAAGACCAATTAACATAATATTTGGTAGAATTTTCTGATAGGCCAATAAGAAAGAACATATAAAATTTTAAATAATTTGTTCTGTGTACAATTTGGACTTTTAGAGTTGTAAATAGTATTAACTGAGAACTAAAAAACAGTTTAAGCTGCTTGTCTTAGTTGTTGGGTGAATAGAAACATTAGCTTATTAGATCAATTATCCACACCAAAAACTAAAACATAGCATTTGCTATGGTTTACAACTACTTTATGGACGTTAAGTCAGATGGAAAACTGGCTATGCTTGTTATAAAACATTTTCAAAAATATGTTTTGCATTTTTAATATTCATACTAAACAGTCAAAGGTGAATTACTATATAAATAGGAAAACATGAAAAAGTATCTGTACCTACATCTGTATGTCTATCTATCTATCTCTCTATATTGTATTACTCAGTTTCACAACTAAAGTACAATAGGGTAAAATATGTGGATATATGCAACACAGAAAATAAAATAAAATATGTTTTCAATAGGTCTAGTCTTGATGTTTTGCCATTTTTCAAAAGTTTAAAACTTAAGAAGTAGAGGTGATTAGCCTGTGTCCTCCCTTGTTGCAATGGTTTTAATATGATTTGTCTCTTCTATTACTCGTGTTCACATTGAATCACCAATAAGTTATCTGTCATCAACACTGAGCATGAGGCACTCTCACTGTACTGCATGACGACTGTGATCAAATCTCAGTGAAGATCTCAGAGCCTATCTTACTTGGTTACTCAATGATCTTCACAAACTGACCCTTGTTCATACTGAAAACATATTCCTGGGTCTCTGTATTGATCAAAACTAATTTTTATTTATTGCCTTTCTAATTTTAACTTTATTATTTTGTTTTTTAAAGTTTCACATATCTAGTAATCAAAATATCCCCCCTATCATATTTTCTCAAATTTACATTCTATCACCAATACTTATGGCATATCTTACAAAATAAATAAAATATATATAAGAAAAAAAATAATTCTACACTGTAGAATATAGAGATTCTTTGATGAGAAATTCAGGATGGTAAGTCAAGGTGTGCCAGAATAATAGCCTGTGAAATTATGCTTTTGCCTGAAAGCCATAAAAACATGACAAAACTGTCAGAACTCTTAATTTTTCTTTTATTTAATTTTAAAGAGGATAAAACTAAGAAAAATCAAACAGAATAAAACTAATCAAAACAAACAAGTGTGATACAGGAATTCAAAATACTCCATAATCAACAATAGTTATCATAATGCCTTTTGTTGTCTTCAAAATAGCTCCCCACCCTATACCTTCAGACATAGTAAAAATCAAACAGAACAAAATAGAATAGAAACAATAAAATCAAAACACTTCAAACAAGACAATAGGAAATCCAAATGGCGACCATAATATACCTTGCTATCTTTGAAATATCTGCTCATCCATCGTTTATAATAAAATCAAACAACAAAAGGAATAAAACTCAACCCAACAAAACAATGAAAATGGCACAGTACTTCAAAACAGACATAGACACACATATACCACTGTGGGATGACGTTTGCAGTTGTTCTGGAAAAATACCCAGAAGGAGAACACCTAGATCAAATGGGTCCTTCAATCCTGGTTTTCTAAGGAATTTCCACAGTGGTTTTACCAGTTTGCATGGTCACTAACCGTGGAGAAGCAATCCTTTTTCCTCACCACTCTGCCAGTATTTGTTATTGACTGATATCTTGATAGCCAATCTTTCTGCAATGAGATGGAATCTCAGTGTTGTTTTAATTTGCATCCCTCAAATGACCACTGATGTTGAACATTTTTTTCCATATTTATTGCCATTTGTACTTCTTCATCTGAGAAGTGTGTATTTATCTCATATGCCTATTTTTGGACTGGTTTTTTGAATTTAGGGGGCCTGATTTTTGTTGTTGTTGTTTCTTTATATGTTCTGGATATAAGCCCCTTGTCCAAGGAGCATCTGGCTAAAATTTTATTCATATTCTGGTGGTTTTCTTTTCACTCTATTTGTTATTTCTTTTGATGTGCAAATCTTTTAAATAAGATTAGGTCCCAATTGTTGATTCTTTGAGGTAAGAAGTATTTGCTTACAACAGATTTCTATATCTGAATGTTCATCTTTCTTAATTCTGCCACTCTCTTTAGCTCCATACTAAGCTTAAAAACTAACAGTGTTACAATTATAATAGCATGAAGTTAGCAGGATGGAGAAAGATGAAGAGTAAATTTGTGCTACTCAATAGCTTCATCACCAGAGAACTAGTGACACTTAATTTGTGTCAGCTTTGGAAAGCTCCATACCTGGCCCTGTCTTTATTGGGAAGTTTACTCCGTACAAAAGGCACTGCCCAAAAAGAGCATGTCAAAAATGTTTCGTAGCAAGTTTTTAAGCTCTCTAAGGCAGTAATACAAGTAGAGCTAAAAGGAGCTGTCAGAGAAAGAGAGAGAGAGAGACAGAGAGAGAGAGAGAGAGAGAGAGAGAGAAAGAGAGAGAGAGACAGAGAGAGAGAGACAGAGACAGAGACAGAGACAGAGAGACAGAGACAGACAGAGACAGAGAGAGACAGAGACAGACAGACAGGGAGAGAGGGAAACGGAGACAGGGAGACAGAGAGACAGAGATAGAGACAGACAGAGAGAGAGAGAGACAGAGAGAGAGACAGACAGGAGACAGAGAGACAAAGAGACAGAGAGACAGACAGAGATAGAGAAAGAGAGAGAGAGAGAGAGAGAGAGAGAGAGAGAGAGAGACAGATCTAAGAGCATACTCAGCATAAACCCTAAAAGGCCCAAATCTCAGCTTTGACCAAGTATAAGTTTAAAGAAAATGAGAGCTTGAAGTCTACAGAAGACTTGCAACCTGCCCACAAATGCTTGGATGCTGTGGCTAAACAAGAAATTAACCTATTGGCAAAGGCTAAGAAGGTATTATATGATAATTTTTTAATTAAAAATTATACTGATTAGCAGAACACTGAGCGAAATGAAGAGACTTAATACTTTATGAGAGAGATAATACAGATAATACATGATTAACTCAGTAATGTTACTAAACAAACATTAAAAACAGCAAAGAGGTAAAAAAACAACAGGAAGTGGTGCCTACCATGGACGGCAGGGTGAGGGTGTTAGGAGTCCCAGCTGCTCTGCAGGGAGGGCTTAGAGGGTCTCTGATCAGGTTGATGGCTGGTAGATTACTTTAAAAATCACTGGCACCAGAAGACAGCAGGAGGGCACATTCAAAGTGCTGAAATGTAAACGGTCAAAAATGAATTCCATATAGAGCAACACAATATTTAAATCCACGCTAAGAACTTAGATAACCAGGGACTGAGAATTTTTTCATGGGCATGCAAAACATGGTAAGAGAATCTAGGTTGAAAAGAAAAATGATACTACATGTTGTCTCAAACTCACATAAAATTTAAGACTACTAATAAAGAACATGCACAAGTAAATATTGTAAAAAGTATAAATGTAATTTTCTTCAGACTATTTCGAAGCCAACAGTACAAAGGAATAATCTTGAAATTCTTTTATGCAAAAGATTTAATTTTGACAATAAAACTAGTGTTAGGAAGGGGAAGGAATGAAATTATATTAAAGCAGAAAAAAACTGTGTAAACTAAGGAAGTTCAGTTAGTGTTAACTCAAGATTTCTGATGTTAATTGTAATTCTCAAGGAAACTTCTATAAAAGTAACAAAGAATATATATTTTCAAAAGGGAAGGTGGTAGTGAATGTTCAATTATACCAGAAAATACTTACCTTATATAGTTGTACTAATGGAGACTCGAGCAATCAAATATGATATAAAGCACACGGGAAATACAGCAGTACCACGCTTTGAAAGCTCAGCTCATTCCCCGATTCCGGGGAAGATGTTTGTTTCTGTGAGAAGTTGGCCATGGTCATGCTCCTCACAACACGCAAAATTTGTTGTGAAGCCAAATTTTGCCCAAAGTATCTGTTACCAAAACAAATTACTCATAAACCAACATATCACTGTACATAAGAGGACAAATTAAAATAACAACTTTATTAGATCCATCCAAGAATCCACCAGTTGATACGACACCTGCCTGAGTGATCCTCGGAAGAGTCAGTATGTAAATGAACATTCTGCCAGAATTACATTCAGGATAAACTGAGTAAAGAAAGATCTAAAGTCTACCTTAACAAGTCACATTATATACAAGTTGATTAAGTTAAAAAAAAAAACAGAGAATATTTTTTAAAATGAACTATTTTTTTGTCCAAATAATACTTTTCATTCTAAGTTGCAAATATATTAAAATAAAAAACAGGTCAAGATATGTATTATACACTGTGTTCTAATACTTCCAAATTATCTACATTAAGATATCATAAAATATACTGTAACACAAGTGAAGTAAAAGAAGATATTTTATCATAGTAGACAAATATTTGATAAGGTATAATAATTCCAAATATATGGACATAATGCTATAAACTTCCTCAATATACATGAACCAAAAACTATTTTTATGAATTGATGGAATCCATGAAAATGATTAATAAAACAAGATGTAGATGAAACCAAATCCAATTAAACCTAATAGACATGCCCAGAATTCAAAATAGTAACACAAATTCTCAAATATACATAGGACATTCTCTGTTTAACAGATCATAAGCTAGGAGAAAAAAATAAACTTGAACAAATTAAAAGGATTGAAGTTGAAATATGTTCTTTAATCAAATGTAATAAAATTTGAAATCATATAGAAAAAGAAATATGAAAAATTTACAAAACGTGGGAAAAAATTACAGACATAAAAAATATGCCAAAAAGAAATCACTGGGGAAATTATAAAATATAAAATGCCAAAACAAAAATATAATCTACAAAGTATTATGTCATGCAATTAAATCAACATTGAGATGGGAATTTATATTTGTGAATAATAAAATGTGAAAATAAATTTCCCATATCCATAGATTAAAATTTTAATGTTTTTTATTTTATGGGAAAATAGTAAAACAATATTTCATAACAAAACAATAGAATACCAATAGGTAATATAATAGTATTATTATTTTTAGCGTATTCACAATGCAAGATGTAGGAATAAAAATCCTGCAAATAATATTTGCACTAACTTCTCTTTTCAGTGAATTAAGAGAAACTCTTGGTGTGTTGCTCTCATATTTTGTTTTGTTTTCTTTCCTTTTCCTATCCTTCCTTTCCCTTTTAGCCCATTCTAGTTCCTTTTTATCCTTTTGATCAATTTCTTCCCATTTCAAAATATCTATTGTATATTTTGGACCTTATTCACTCTTTTAGTTTCTCATACCAGGAAGACAACATGATGTGATTCTGATTTATTTCACTTATAAGTGTGATCTAGCTGCATCCATTTACCTACGAAAATCTCAAGTTGGTCCTTCTTTGTGACTGAGTAGGATTCCATTGTATGAAAAGATCCCATCTTTTTTATCTGTTCTTGGTTGATGGGCATTTGGGTTGTTTCCAGGGTTCACTTAATTACAACAGGCAAGTGGGTAAAGATAGTTTAGTAACATTAAGCAATTTTGCACTTCTGCATTCATTAAGCTATGTAAAATAGTTTAACAAAAGAAAAACATTTATACTCTTTAGGCAATCAACTTATTATTTATGTATTTTGGTTATTGGAAAATTGGGAGTAAATATAGGAATTAAAAATCCTCCACAGAATGCTATTGAATGTGCAATCTTATATTATCATGCCTTTTTTTGGTTGTACTAAATTAACCACACTTGAATTTTTGTGTGTACATATATGCACCCATATATAAATGATCTGTGATTATTCATTTTTGTATGGAAATAATTATTAATAACTCTATTATCATTTATGAGAAGAGACTTCACTGAGATGCTTTAGAATATCACTGGATCTTTACAGCAGATTTATAGACTGGTGTCATCATTGTGCCCATTTTAAGGAATAAGGAAATTAAAACTAAGAAGTGCAACATAAATTGAGTGCAGAGCTTGAATTAGCTTCGAAATTTGATCATCATCAGAGGGCACACATAACTCTTCATATTCCCCATCCCCCTGTTTATTCTCTCACAACCATGTGCCTTTATATTTTTACCTATTCTTAATAAGTTTATTCACTATTGATCAGCTAAACAGAAGATAATGCTACTTAAACATTACAAAAAATAATGTCATATTAGTGGAGGAGACACTGATCTATTAAACTTCCAGCAATTTGCCTTTACATTATACATTGTACACAGAGATCACTAAGGGACAAATAACAAGAGATTAGCTCAAGTAATATTTATGTTGCAAGGAAGTCCTGAATAAAAATCAGTACTTACAGTGTGTTTAGTTGTGAACTGCTGGCAAAGTATAATAGCATGCATTGCAGTCCAAAAGATCAATTGCTTGATTTTATCTAACAAGCCAGAAAGAAAAAGTACACTGTTGTAACAGAGGAGTTTTTCCTGCTTTTATTCTCTGCGTGCAGATTTGCTGTTGAATGTCTTGAAGGTCTGTTCTCTGCCAATAGGTCTATTGTAGATTGCTATGACATGATTAAACAGAAATGCATGAATGAAATCTGACTTTTCTACCTTTTGTGTCAAAAGCTATATATATTTAAATTTTAATGCTAAATGTTTAGCTTGGGTTTTCCTTTTTTAATTTTTCAATTGACAAAATTTGTACTTATTTATGGAATGCCAGGCAATGTTTCCAAAGACATATATATGTTGTGCAATGTTCAAAGCAGGGTAAACACATCTGTTTCCCTAAGCATATATTATAATTAATGAATATAAGATTTAAGAAGGGAACTATAAATACAACAAAGTTAATAGGTGGTAATGAATTAAAATATTTGAAGAATCAACACATATATTTGTGTTTTTAAAGGGTTGTTTTCTTCACAATGCAATACAGTGTATTTGCTAAATCTGTTTCTTTTTCCTGCAATACTTTTCTGAAAGCTTAATTTCTTGCCACCTCTAGAACATTCTTTTACAATCATTAGTAGACGTCTAATCATGCATGAAATGCTCTTTGTCCTATGCGTCTGCTTTTACCAACCTCCTGTTTAACACATTCTTAATTCCAGTCCAGTCTGATTTAAGCTAAATATTTCCTGAAGAGAAGTAATTTGTCATGGATAAAATATGATGTTACTTAATTAAAACACCAGGTGTTAAACATGGAAGAATTAGTTTTCAGCTCTCTAAAAATGGACAATCATTTTTTATCCATAGTCTTATTTTAGTAAACCAACTGTTGTCAGTTCAATCATCTTTATTTAGAAATTTAACATATAGACTATGAAAGTTTTAAATGTTCATCATTTTAATTTATTCAGTTTGCTGTCTTTTCTCAGTTTTTATCCTTTAATCAGTACATGCTTGAAGTACACAATGATTTCCTTCTTCATGAGGAGTTGGTTCATGCATATGACACATTCCTTCATTCATATCCATCCTGTTCCACTCCATGTGCTTCCCTCCCTGAAAAAGATGCATTTCCCTTTCCCTTTCCCCACTATTCATCCTCAGTCTTGCTATTTATTTATATTTTTGCTTCTCATACAAGAGAATTAATGAAACACCCAAGTCTGCCCAGCGGCTTTGCTTCATCCAGCACTGTGGTCTCAAGACGCATCCATCCATAGTGTTTTCCTACAAATGTATCAAGTTTGCCTTTCTTTATGACAAAGTAGTACTTCATTGTATAGAGATACATGAATAACTACATTTGCCTATTCTGTTTATCTGTTAACAGAAATTTAGATTGGTTCCAATACTTAACTATTATGAATTATGCTGCTGTAAATACAGGTATTCAGTTATCAGCAAATATGATGCCTTTAACTCTCTTGAGAAAATACCTAAAAGGAAAATATTTACATAAAGTTTCTCCTTTGAGAATTCCCTTAATGATTCCCATAGTGTTTGCTCTAGTTTACATTTCCAACAAAAATATAGACGGATTCCTTTTTATTTACCGCCTCATCAACATTTGTTATTAGTTGATTTCTAGCTCATGGTCATTCTGTCTGGGGTAAGATAAAGATAAAATCAATGTTGTTTTAACTTTCATTTCTCCAATGGTCAGTGATATTAAACACTTAACCTATGTGCTTAATGTGCTTAAGGTTAACACATATTTATTCATATACAGGTTTTAATTTAAATTAAATTAAATTAGATTTCAAAGCATAAAAAGCTCATGATAATTATAATCCTTTATAGTATTAACATATGCTTTTACTATTTTGACCAGTTTTACTTTAAAGCATGTTAACTATGTACAGCAGTTGCTATAGTCATCCTTATTTATACAAGGAAAACTGGTATTACAGAAAGACACAGTTCTTGTGACTTCACAAAAGTTGTCAGTAGTATGGGCAAGTTCCATGCCTTCCTTGGGCTTTCATTTTGATAAAAAGAAATGATATAAACAGTACAGATAAATATTACTTTATAATTTTAGATATATGTAAATAAAAAATATTAGAATTATGTACTTAATAATGTTGAGAACCACATCACATTTAGTTATTGAAAGAGCCACTTTTTGGAAGTAGGATCCTTTTTTTTTTTTTTTTTTTTTTTGTTTTCACAAGAATCTCAGTAAAATGTAAAGACCTAGAGGAGACACCTGCCAGTACAGTTTACTTGACCGAAGGAATGTATGTGGTATGTTAAAAAAAATAGAATAAATCTTTGTATTATGGATTAAAAACTGGTGGTCAATTTAACACCAAATGAATTAAATCAGCATGGACTGAGTGTAGATGGCCCACCTGAGGAAAGTTGCCAGCATAAAGAGAGACATGAAGAAGACGAGTGAGGTGCTGTGGGTTTCTCTAAGTGTTGTTGTTTGAGCCCTTGGTTCTCCGGGAGGATCTCGTCATGACTAGCTTCCCAAGTCTGAGTTCTATCATTGTCATCAAAGAAGCTTCGGACCTTGTTAGTGAGAGTGGCTGTGGTTCACTTTGGAGGAGCTCTGATTCTTACATCGAGCATCGCTTCCTGGATCCAGGAGAAGATATGTGCCATTTAATCTCCAGGAGAAACTTGTCATGCTTGCTTTCTGGCATGTACTCGACTGTTCTTATTGTTGGAGGAGCTCAGGACCTCTGGGTCACTCAGAATGGCTGTGGTGCTTTTCAGGACATCCCTGGTTATATTGAGTGTGACCTCTCGGCTCCAGTACAGAATGCTCAACCTACCTGCACAGCTCCTTTACCCTGCTGGCATAGACTTTCTAGCTTCCACCGCTGACCTTTGGGCCTTCCCAGCACAGATCCTTGAAACAGACCAGCTTGAGTCCTTTTCGTGGGCTCTAGACCTTCATTTGGACTCATAGGAGGCATTGTCAGGGGCTCTAGGTTTTCATCTGGACTCATGCAGGACATTGCTGTAGAATCCAGTCTCTTGGCTGAATATTCTGTGTCTTTTGTGTTGAGGACAGATTTCTGTACTTTCTTGTGTTAAACTCTAGGTAACGCTCATAAAATAATATTGTAAATTCTGTGGCCTGATTCTAATTTTTCTCCTCATAACCCCTGACTACACCACTTTGGCTGGAGAAAACCGAGCAAGCTAATGAGAGAAGAAGTAAGAGAGACGGACCCTTGATATACCAAGTATCTCGGTTTGTGAGATTCCATCATCCTAGCCGCTCCTTCTTTCTGGTGGAAGTGTGCACAGATTAATTGTATCTTTCATTACTATAAAAATGCTAGAACACCCATTGTTTGTGACAAACTTTTTTTAATTTTCACAATTATTGTATTTTCTTTGTTTACATTAAACAGTTCTATTCCAATAGCTGCAATCAAACACTGAGAGGGTTCTGTTTATCACAAATAGGAGTCCAAAAGATGAAAGTAAATAAAATACAATGCAGGAATGAAGAGCACTGGTAACTAAATTCTAAAGCAGGAATGCGTGACCCTGAATTTTCTGTTTTGCATGGCTTAGATATTCTGCCAAAACAAGTGGAATTTAACCATTGAATGGAATGTGTGGTTTTAATCATTATATTGAAGAGAGATATAATGCAAAACTGTAGTGAAAATATAGAAGATATTATAAAAGTCAATTCATACTTCAGGATTAAAATTATTTTTTTAAAAAATATATTTAAAAATATTTTCAGGATAAAATAGCTTGTTGTAAAGACACACACAGCACTGCAGAAAACTTCCTGATTTCTGTTGTAAAAGCACGATTTTTGTCATCATTACCAACAGACAGTTAATATTTGATAAACACATACGTGTTTTATAATTGATAATCATTGACACATGAATATATTGCTTCGGAAAGTGGCAAGCGTGATGGGGTAAGTATACATGAAACAAAGAGGGGTATATTGAGAGAGATTAATGGCTATGATTCTTTTAGTATAATAAATTTTTCATTTAAACAGTAACTGTAGTTTTGATTACATCATATTATATATATGTTGTATTTCATATATGTATGTGTGTATATATATGTATCAACAGAATCTGTGTACTAACTTTATAAACAGTTTTAGAGCAAGTATATATCTCATAAAGACTGATACATAGTCATACAAAATTACTTTATTTTGATAACATAAAGCTGAAAACACCAGAAATAAGTCAGCAGTACTACATGATGACTTTTGTTTGCAAACAACTTTGTTTGCAAATAGAAGTGTTTGGCAGAATTTTGTTTTTGTTGGCAATAAGCATCAGGTGACAAACACTACCACAGCCATCTTTCCCACACAAACAATATCTTTTCTAAAATCATAGAACAAATAAAGTTTTTGAACCGAGGCACTACTTTACCGACAGATGTATGTGTAAACAAATGATGTATGTCTGAAACTAGAATAATACCCCATAAAAATGAATATTAATACAGAAAACAATATGAAAAACAAAAATAAACATGCATTGCATAATATAAACAAAATATGCACAATAGGTACGTAATCAAATATTAGAAAAATAAAACCTAGTAAATACAAGCAAAGCTTTAATTATATGAAGAGGTTCAGAATTTGCCTTAAACCAAGTATAAAGACAAGGATGCAGTTCTGTGAGACCTGGAAAACCTTTGTGTTTGATGAAAATTTTTTGTATTATGATAACAGAAGTGCCTTGGGGATTCATACAGAACTGTCAAACAGCCTTGAATCAGACACTTTGAATGCAGCTTGTTGTACCTATTATAAAAATAAAGCTGATAAAAACCTAGAGATATAAGAGCTGTGCTTCTGCTTGCTGCAGTGTACACCCACAGAAAATACAACAGCTACATCTATAACAACTGTAAAATGTTTTAAAAACGTAAAAACGGCACACAACAAACATCTCTCCGTGTGTGCTACAGAATGAAAGAAATTTGGTAATTGGCAGAAATTCTTATTTTACTTTTTAAATAAAGGAATAGTCTATGATCATTTTTATTTGCTATAGGTAAATGCTAGTAGAAAATCTGCAGTTTTTCTGGCTCAAAAAGTACTGATAGGTTTTGTGGTTATCATAGGCATTAGTAGAACACAGAAACACAAACGTATCATTTATTTAGTTATTTTAGGTTGTGTAATAATACTTATGTGGTACAATTATGAAAGGAAAATATAGAAGCAAATTCTGAGAAAATCAAATACTGTATAAAATTACCTAAAATTACCTACTGTACCAAGTATACCTGAGTGTGGTATACATACCTGAAGTCTCAGTGATTGGCAAGCTGAGAAAGGAGGACCATTGCAAGCTCGAGACCAGTCTGAACAACAAAATGAGTTTAAGACCAGTCTGAACTGCATAGCAAGACCCTGTCTCAAAAAAAAAAAAAAAAGAAAGAAAAAATTTCCCAAACACTTGGATGTCTGAAAAAAAGTTCCGGAACAAATATTAATTTAACAGACTGCATACAAGAGAACCAGACCTACAAACACTGAACAAAAATATGAGTTTTAGCCCAGTATTGGTTGATTCAATTTAGAAAAAACTTAGCTTAATAAAAGCTTAATGCACAGCTGTCACATTGTCATATAGTTGAAACATTCATAATATGTTGCAAGCAGAAGCTGTGTCTTTGTTTTGTTTTGTTTTGCTTTGGTACCGAGGATCCAACTTATGACTGCGTGTGGTAAGGCAGGCACTTATGCCACTGAGCTAAATCCCCAGCACCCAGAAACTGCATTGTATTCGCCAAAATTTATTGTCACTTAAAGCAGGACTTACTACATAATTTGCAAGGATAGAGAAAAATGAAAATACGAGTACTTTTGTTTAAAATTATTAAAAATTTCAGAATTATCACAGCATGACATTAGAAGAATTTCGGGAGTTTTCAGGTCACAACGACTAGTAGAATTACATCAATCAGTCAATATCCGTGAAGCTGGAAATGACCAACCGGTTTTTCTACACATATTTTCAATGGATTTCAGGCTTACAAAATTTTTCCGTAAGATGCAAGAATGAGATCCACAGATTACCAGTTTTTTATCCACAATTTTTATTTCAGTAATCATTAGTAGCGGAAGATGGAGATCAGAGTAAGGAAGAGGCAAAACTGAGGCTTGTGGCAGTGAGCTAGATTCATCAGCCCGTCATCCTGCAGCACACATCAGACTCGACCTAAGTGCACTTTCCTTGATTTTGCGACTTCCACCATCTGAAGAGCTTTTATTTTTGTTCCAAGCTGACCACAATCAAAAGAAAAATCAAAACACTGTTCAAACTGAACTTGAATTAACAGTTCAACTTTTAAGAGGATGGAAAAAAAGAAAGAAAATTTGGTGAAATATTAAAGAATTATCATGTAATTTGAAAGCCAAAACATGTAACATAAATGTCTGAGCAAAATCATTTCTAAGAAATATTCAGTTCCTCAGTAAATAAATGCAATTGTAAGAATTTATGCTGAAAGGAAGATTGTTATACTCTTCTTTTGTTCTAAGTCACAGAAAATGGTGGTTTACCAAATTAAAATGAGAAAAGATTTGAACAAAAACATTGGAATAGAGTTTGATACTTTGGATATATTAGAAAGATTAAAGGCTGAGGTGATTCATTTTAAGGAAGTAAAAGGAACAACAGAGATTTCCCTTGTCAAACTATACAATAAATTGTATCTGTTTGTTCACAGTGAGAGAAGAGTACCAGATAAACTGAAATTGTACTGGTCATGTTGGTGAATTGAGAGATGAGAAATGTATTGGTATTTTGAGGAACCAGGGCTTACATTGAAAAAGAAGTGAAATGTAAATATGGGGTTAGGGTATGCAAGAAATAACATGGACTCTGGGTACAATTATAGTTATCTGTAAAACTTCCTTATTTTTTTACGTAAATTAATATTTCTGATCTCTCATTTGTATATCTGATGACATCCTTTTTAGAGCTACATGAATATCTATATTCATATGTGCATATAGATACAGATGTGCAATTTTACATTTATCCTCACTATAACACATACACACATGAGTGTATGTTATATATGAATATATGTATAAAAGTATAGATGTGTATATAAAATATTCATTTCCTAATTCTGTCTGCTAAAAGGATCAAAAGCAAGGAAAACTTAATAGAAAGAACACAACAATTGACCACATGTCAGTCTCTAATAACATTCTCCACCAAGAATAACAAAATCATTTTAGATAAACTGTTCATCCCAGGACTTGTCAGGCTAGATTTAAAGTGAATGTTGAATATTGTATTCTGCAGAATACATGAAAGTAACACCACGTAGCATTGGCAAGTGGGATCCAGCCACTAAAAATGATCTAACCCAGGAGATGTGCTTTGAAATTAGAATCCATGAAGGCCAACAGGGGCTCTGATTAAAAAAAAACAAAAAACAAAAAACAAAAAACAAAAAACAAAAAACAAAAAACAAAAAACAAAAACAAAAACAAAAACACTTATAGTTACTGTCTGCTAAAATAAAAGATTTAAAATGATATTAAATATTCCAACAAATACAAAAATATCTAAAAGAAAAAGAAAATCTCAAATCACGTTTAAAAAATTGGACAAGTTACAATTTGATCAGAAAAATATTAACTGACAAAAATCTGAAAGAAATCAGATAACGGGATTATCTAACACAGATTTTAAAAGAGCTGTGTGACTCAATAATACAAGATTACATATTGTACTGAATCACAAGAAAAAATAGAAAATAGCATTAAAACAATACATACTATATATATATATATACTATATATATGTTATAAATAAGTAGAAATTGTAGAAGTCAAAAATACAGTTTAAACAAATATTACTAGATGAGTTAAGTAATAGAATAGAGTCAACAGAATTAGAAATAATAAATTTTAAAAAATAGCAATATAATTTACCCAATTGCAGCAGAGATAGAAGATATAAGGAAATCACGATACCAAGTGAACAATGACAATTTAATCAGCATTTGCATCCCTGCAGTTCCAAAAAGAGAAAAGAGTATTCAAGTCAATAAGGGCTGAAAATTTACCAAATTTGATGAAAGACACAAACCTTTATATACAAAACGATTTTTTTGATGCTTTGTTGCATTGTTTGCAAGTATCTTATTGATGAGTTTGCATCTGTTGTGATTTGTACTGATATGTTCCCCCAAAGTCTCAAGTGATCATAGATGGGCCTTTTCAAGAGTGTCTGCTGTAGATTAACTGTGTGATGCAGAGAGTAAGAGTGTGTGATTACTATTAGCTCACTGACTTGTTTGGCACAGTTCTGGATATGGATAATAAGAAGACACCCAGGTGTGACCACTACCCACTCTAGAGCAAAGGAGTCTGGATAGAGTGTAACGTACAGGAAGAGGGCTGCTTGTCATTGCTGTTTTCTTATACATGACACCTTGCTAACTTGCTGCTTTGTGGCTTCTGCCTGCAATGGACTGTTTCTCCTTTGTGATGTCCCCCTGCCATGGCACACTGTCCTGGAGTGAGCCAACTATGAACTGAAACTTCTCCAAATTCTGAGTTATAATAAATCTTTCTCCCTTTAACAAGTATCTTGTCTCAGCAATGAGAAAAATAACTAAGACAGAATACGTAATCACTAGGGAAATTGGCCTGTGGACACAGATCTTTCTTTTTCGGATGAGTTCTTGGGTGGCTTTGATATTAAGGTAATACCATACAAATTGTCCTTGGTTTTACAATCATAACTGAAAAACATTAAAGTTCTCCAATCAAACAAGGTTTGCGAGGATTTTTATGTTGTCTTTTCCAGGAATGAATTGGTCAGTGTTCCTTCCCAATTAAGTGTCATAGAAGAATTTGAAGAGTATTGGCATTTGATTTTCTCTGAAATTCTAGTAAAATTCTACACTGGATCCATCGGGTCCTGAGCTTTTCTTACCTGCAAGTTTTTTTTATTTCTGCTTTTATTACATCTAGAGTAGTCAAAGCATTTCTGCACAAGAGCAAAGCAGAAAGCATTGCAATCCTTGATTTCAAACTATATTAGAAACCTACAGTATTCAAAAAATTTAGGATAATGACACAAAAATAGACATGGTGATCAGTGAAAAAGAAGTGTAAGTGACGAAGCAACCATAGGCACTTTCAGCCATTTGATTTTTGACAAAACAGCAAAAACATATTCTGGAAAAAAAGTGCCTTTTTATCTAAAACTGGTTATCCACATGCAGAGGATGACTCTATACCAATATGTCACACTTTATGATGACAGATTGAGTAGATCCCTAATAAAATAAAAAAAAAGAGGACAAAGATATCTGCATTCTTCACCTACACTTACCTTTATGCTGACATTCTCACCAGGTTTCAGCATTAAAAGAAAGAAGTAAAAACAACTGTAAGTAATGTGATCTTTTATGTAGGAATCTATAAGTACACGTGTAAACTCACCACAATTCAAATTAGTAAGTAGATTCAGTGTGCATACAGGATACAAGATCAACATGCAAAAATCTGGATTTTGGGGCATCAGTAACAATGACAAGCTTTAAGAAGGATATTATTTACTGTTATACTAATGTTCAATGTCTAAGCCAGGTTAGAAAACAATCTAAGGAGTCTCCAGAATGTTACAATTACTGCATACAGTGGACATCTGAAACGCAAGGGGGTTTCATTCCTAGAGCATGTGTAAATTTTGAAAAACTGTAAATTTCAGATATATCAGAGAAATACCTGTAAATTCTTATTTTTATAGTTTAGACTCTGAATGTGCTCTTCCCCAGTTATGTAATTTAGTTCAATAAAATACAGCATTAAAAATGCCTTATAAGTTGCAGGGCATTATATATCTTATAGATATTAGTCTTTAGGAAGAACATTTAGTCTTTAAGAAAACTGAGTCCACTCAAGACAGTTTTACTGGTAGAGCAACTTGTTATGATGCAGGAATACTAGTGCGTCTGCTGGAGATGGGTTCCTAGGCAGCAACCAATCAGCAGCAAGGAGTACTGAAGAACACTCTCGGATTGGTTACTTACAAACCTCTTGCCAAAAAAAAAAAAAAAAAAAACTGGAGGATATCTAGCGTTTGAGAAACTGTAGGGATTTCCAAATTCCAAGGCAAATTGGAGAATCACTGAGGTCTAGAACTCTGAACTACAACTTCACTGTGGTATACTGTACAGAGCTGTAACTAGCTATATATCCAAAGAAATGAAAACATTTACGCACACAAAAACTTACACAAAATATTTATGATAGTTTTACTTATAAGAAAAATTTCAAATACTCAACTGATGGGAATGTGGTATAGGGTAACATTTTGTTTTATTAATAATTAATTAGGATAAAATTTCCAGAACAATTAAATCCATGTAGAGAAAAACTAGTGGCTGTAAAAAAATTGAAAAGAAGAAAAAAAAGTAGAATTTTCTTTTTTTTTTTTTTTGGAAATGATAAATTTTTAGATTTAGATAATAGTTAGCATATTTGGTTAAAATACTAAAATTTGAATTGTACGCTTTTCAAAACCAAACTTCATGTTATGTGAATCACATCTCAGTAAATATGACATAAAGAAAATATTACCATCAATTGTTTTTTGTTCCTCAATAAAATGTGTGCTAAATATTCCTGAAAAATAGCCTCAGCTCAGTAGACTATCAGCGTGGCTCTTGTATGTATTATGTTTGTATGTGTATTTACTTATTAACTTACAGTACTCAGGCATTAGTATGTTTGTACTGAGTTACATCGTCAGCCCTGATTAAATTTTTTTCTTTTTCAGTTTTGAGACAGTTTTTCCCTAAGTCTCTAAACTTTATGGATTGAGCTTCCTCTTGCAGTGCTCCTGCTTCAGCTCCCCAAGAGGTTCATTCCTGGGTTTACAGGAATAGACCACCACACTTGGCTTTTTGTATTTATTTTTCTTTCAGATCTCCTACTGAGTATTTATCTCTGGACTTAATTCTGCTTTTTAATTTATTGCTTCTTTATCTAGAAATTTTTGGCCATGTGTTTCCTTTTATCATTTTTTTCATGCAAACAAGTTATAACATGATAGTTTAGCTCCAATGTTGCCCATTCCGTTGATATTCATACTCATATAATCCCCTCCTACATTATACCAGGATTTGCCTATGTGACAAGTGGAAGATGACAGAAGTCATGGTGCACAACTTTCATGATTAAATCATGAAAAATGCTGAGGCCTCCACAGAGGACCCAGTATATCTTCATAGTTTGCTCATCCTGGAGGAAGACAATCAACTGTCTCCTGAGGAGGTGTATGAGGGGAAAACGGAAAGTTCAGATCAGTGCAGTAACTGAAGGCTGTCACCACTGCCAGCCAGTGACTCAGGAAGCAGGTTATTCAGCAGCTTCACTTGAGTAGTCCCACTGATAAAGAGGAATGAAACTGCCAGCCTACTAGATATTCTATATGAGTTTTTGTTCTCTAAATTAAAGAATGAATTTTAGGAACTACAGAGGTTAAGAACAGAATACATTTATTTAGAGAAAGACAGCTTCTGTCTGAGAGAGAGACAGAAGGGGTATCCAGTGGGTTGCCAGAGACTGTGTCTTTTCTAAAGATTTTTATAGAGTAAAATCATGGAGTGACACGGGTCCAAGGTGGGCAAAACTGGGAACTCACAAGGCAGATGGGCATTAGCAGGGACAGAACTATGGTCAACCAGTAAGATTAATTTTACAGATAAAATTGATGAACTCAGGGCCAAATAGAGAAGTGAGTTACATAGCAAGAGGGTATTCTTAAGGAGCAGTGACTTCCTGTAGAGGTAGAGATGATGGCTCTTGGCTTCCTCAAGGTGACCATGCCTAATTAGAATATCAATACTTGGGGTGGGGTTACATTTATTTGGCCTTTAGTTTTGAGATGTAGCCCACAGTGGGCTGTGTCTGTCTCCTCCACAGGTCACAAGATATCTGATCCTCTGTGCCAGTTCCCTGGATGGCCTAGCCCTGTCTGACTGCCTATAATATTTCTATCTAACTCAGCTGCCTATAACACTACCAAATTTAAACACAAACTCATGAGAGATTGTGTGATAGTTAAATCTCTCTTTTTGTTATATTAAATAGCAAAATTTGGTGTTTTTTGTTTTGCTTTTTTTGGTTTATTTGGTATTCATTATGGGTGAGCTTTTGGGAAATATTCATCATCTAACAATAAATCACTATGCATTAAAGCACATATTTCCTTGAGCTTATACATTTGACTCATCATTTATCTCAAATTTTCTACTAATATTTTCATGGACCTGGATATGATACTGCAAATTTCCATAATTAAAATAATAATTTTCTCATCATTTAAACTCTAAAGGAAGGTAGAATACAATTTATTCCCTAGTATATTATGTATTCTCTAATACATTAGCATGATACTTTCATGCATATACAGACCACTAGTCTTTAATTTTAAGTTAGTATTTCATTTTAAAATAAGACTTAAGAGCACATGAGTTTTGAATATGTGTATATAAAAATCAAATAATATCCTGATAAATCTGGGAAGAATTATTTTTTTCTGGACATAGAGTAAAACTTAGGCACTCGAGGTAAATCACTGCATGCTTATATAGAGGAAAAGACAAAGAAAAGGTAAATACTACAGCTAAAGCGAAGGCTTTAAATTGTTCATTAACAGCACATCTTAATTGTGTCACTACCAAAAATAGCCTAGATTACCTTAGAGGAGACAAAAGCCAGTTAAGCATTTAATACTGCAGATAAAAATAGCTTTGTCCTACAAAATTAGTGAGATGGTGATGGAGATAAGAAGATATAGTCTCTGCTTTAATTAGCTTTTTAAATACTCAAATGACACAGATCTATTAAGGCAGCTATCACAGGGGCCCAACATCATATAAACTGGCTTTAGGAGTTCAATGATTAAGCTAAACTCAAATTTTACTTCTTACTATTTTGTTTTTTATTTTAATCAATATAGTCATCATTAAATTGTATTTCTTCATTCTAATGGTGATGCCTATAATACATTCAATGAACTAAAAGATAATTTTTTAAAGTAATTAACATTTGTGAATATATATATGTATATATATATATATATATATATTTTTTTTTTTTTAATAATCTTGATTGGTTTTGTTCAAAGTAAAACTACCAATGTTGGAACTCATAAAATTGCAAATTTAGTTTTAGTCTTAGCACATTATTCAGTTAAAGAGAAAAGGGACATGATCGATTTTCCTTTCCTTCATTTCATATAGTCAATCAACCCCTAATTCAACTTGGTTACACAATAGATAGGCTCCTTTCCATGACATTTTGTATGCTTGTTTCTTATGTAAGTAAATTCTAGAGTTCTTTTTAAATGTTTTTTCTGTCTTCTGTCTTGCATCCATGTTCATCTGTTCCCTACAAAAGATCTGTTTTCAAATCTCTACCCCATTACCTGCTGCTGTGACATTCTGAAATTTCATGTTCTTCAGAGCCTTTTACCAACAGGAATTATAGTAGTGCTGTCTTTTGCTGAATCCTCAGAGCAAGATTTGACTCAGGGTAATCATTCAGTGCAAGTAAGCTATGATAATCACCACTGATTTAGTTTGCAATTCCTTTTAAATTGTCACTTGGTCTTCAGGGTAAAGTCAAAGATATTTAACATAATATATAAAGACTTCTTTATTCTGATCACTGTATAAATGTTTGAAGGTAAAAAAATAAACTGGGTCTTTTAAACCATTATTCTTTTTCTAGAAATTCTACATTCTGAAGGGACAGAGAATTTCTTCTACATCTGCCTTAGAATACTTCCACATACTTTCTAAAGTAATTCTGCCATGCCTGCATTCATCTTGTTACATTCTACCAGACTTTTACTGAAAGTTCTCCTGTTTTGTCTGCTTTAGATGTCATAGACCATATTCTTCTAATAACCTGTGCACTTTTTTGTATTCTCTAAAAAAAATTTGCCGACCACCAGGAGATATATTTTACCAATGAATATACATTCTCTTTTCATTTTCTGCTGATGATTTGCATTTTCACACCTGGGAACAAAGACTTTAGCTCTGGTATACCACACCATCATCTGGCTTTCCTCAGACCCTCTCTCATCCTTGTGGATGGTTCCTTTCTCAAGCTTTTTCTGCAGTCCCACATTGAGAGTATCTGCTGCATATTTCACTGTCTTCATATTTCCATGCCTAAGCCACTACTTAGAAAATTATTTGTTTGCTTAATGAATAAATGGTTATCCATAAAAATATTAATAAGTTGCATTATTTTCTTTGAAACAGTTTTAATGGTTAAAGCTATCTTACCATTATCACAATATAAGAGGGCCAAAATAGCTCCACTAAACCTTTCAATTCACAACAGAAAGCATTCTCAAGGTTTGTTTCAATGAGAAAGTTCCTAAATCTATGTTTAGATCTGAGTACTATAGTAAGTAAAAAGAAACCAGCATGGAATTTCTAATAAGTCTTTACACTGAGTATATCTTAATGATTTTTTTCCAAACCAAAACAAAACAAAACAGAAAAAAGCCAGCACATTCAGATGTAACATCTAGGTTTACTGTGATGTCGCTCATTTTATGGAATCTTCTAGGCAGTGACCAAACTGGGATCTTTGCATTTTGAGGACCAGCACGGAGTCACATGTCATTCTCAACTTCATACATCAGTTTAGATATGGAAAACCTGAATGAACCTACATTACAATAAATCTTAGTTTACGCTAGATGATAAAATATGAGGATTCAGTAGACAACTCCTGTCATTTTTCTTCCTGTCATTTTCCTGTCATTTTTTCTAAGATGTGTAAAGATATATATAGTCTCATAATCAATTTTAAGAATATAAAACAAGCTAGAAAAATCTTTGAAAGTGGTTGAATTATGGATTTTTTTTTAATAAGTTGTGTTACAGTGCAGAATATTTTGATGAATGCTTTATTAAAACAATATTTACTGGCTTCCTTTCTTTCCATGCAAGAAGACATTTCTTTCTGACATAAATAGCAGAGGATAATTTGTCTCATACTTACTGAATATTGCACTTTAGTTTTAAGTATTAATTTGAAATAACAATTTTGTTATAAAAAGTATCCTTCTTATTACAAGGTAGAATTATCACCTGATTTAAAGTGCAGGGTATCTCCAGTAGGCCATCATGGATGCAATGAGCTATCTGTACTCTTCTTTTATCTAATTCTGTACTCTCTTCCTTTTCCTTCGTTATTCCTAGCTTTAGCAAATCTGAGAAATCTTAGTAGGCATATGATGGAAACATTCAAAGATATTTTAGTTTTATTTTGTGTGCTTTACCTATGCATTCTGGCTAAAGATTATTTTTATGACATACATTTTATTTAACAGATGGTTTTCAAAATTTCAGAATGAACCTTTGATTGTAATATGGTGAATTGCTTGCCCTGAAGAGACAACTATATCTTCAGGGTTGTGCCAAGATTGAAAACTAATGTTTTTTAACAGAAATTCCAGTAGAATTACTTTTGTAGACTCCAAAAAAGCCCTAAAATAATAGT
Organism: Cavia porcellus; assembly: GCF_034190915.1. Taxonomy (NCBI): domain Eukaryota; kingdom Metazoa; phylum Chordata; class Mammalia; order Rodentia; family Caviidae; genus Cavia; species Cavia porcellus. Next base: position 51,610,225 of record NW_026947503.1, on the reverse strand, counting down.
TTTAAGAATGATAACAAGAAAATTCAAAAAATCAATGATTTTCCTAACTAAGCATTGCAGAAACTATAGTAATTTTCTTTATGGATCCATATTTCAGTTCACAGAAGTGCCACAGTCTTGATTGTAATAATATTTGGATTTCAATTATATAAATTCTTCAACTGTATATTATTTTCAAGATCATGTTTATTCTGTATCTTTTGCATGTCAAAAATAGCAACGAAAATTTATTTCTTCAAAAAATCATTTTACAACTAAAATATTGATAGTGTGTTAAATAAATCCATGAATCTAAAAAGTATTATCTTGCTATAAATATTAAAATATTACATCATTATTTGCAGATGACATGATATTCTGCATAGAAGATTCCCAAAGCTCCAAAAAAAGACTTGTAGATTGAAAAACCAAATTCAGTAGTGCAGCTTAATACAAAGTCAAAAAACAATCAAAAAACTGCAGCATTTCTGTACACAAACAACAAATTCACCGAGAGAGAAGTTAGTGAAACCACATCCTTCACTATATCACCCAAAACAATGAAATACAGAAGAATCAGTCTAACAAGGAAGCAAAAGATATATACACTGAAAATTACAGTTCACTGAAAAAGATTAAAGAGGATATCAGAAAACAAAAAGATATTCCTTGTTTAAGGTTAGGAAGAACTAACATAGTGAAAATGATCATATTCATAAAATTGTTATACAGATTTAATACAAATCTGATCAAAACACCACTGGCATACCTTACAAAACAAGACAAAACAATCCTAAAATTCATTTTGGAAATAGAAGAGACATAGAATAGCAGGAGCAATTCTGAGCAATAAAGACAAGACAGGGGACATTAAAACTCTTGACTTGAAATCATACTTCAGAGCAGAAATTGGCCTGATACTGGCAAACAAACAAACAAACAAACAAAAAGAGACCTGAGGATCAGTGGAACAGATCTTAAGATGCAGGCACAACTCCCAACACACTCAGTTACCCACTTAACCCATCTATTCCCCTTCTGGTATCTTCCCAGAAGAAATAAAAACATCCTACCACAGTGATATATGTACACCTTTATTCATAGCGGCACAATTTGTAATTGTTGCATGAACAAGATCAAATTTTTGATTTATTTTGTTCCTCAGTTCTATGAATTTATAGAATACAAGACATTTGACAAACTATTGTCATTTTAAAATGTGTTTTAAAACATAATTTTATCTTTTTCAAGGGGAAATTTTTCCTTCAAATAACATTTTCCTAATAATTGAGTGTATTAGATTGTTACCTTTATATAATTTTATTTTTGATTTTGACTAGCACTGAAATATCTTTTGTCAGCTAAAACATCTTCATTACAAAGGTCTTTATGACAAAAATGAATACATGAATCTTTCCAGTTAATCTAACTAGAAACTGATAAAAGAAGATTGACAATAATCAGAAGGACTGAAAATGTAAATTATAGTCTCTCATTTAAAAGTATATTTTTGAAATTGGAATGAGGAAATACTTCCTTCTACATGATATTGAAGTTATAAAATATTGAAGTATAAATGAATATATTTCCACAGATTTTATTATCATACTTCTTATTTTTACCTTTTCTTTAAAATCTAAAACCTGTTATAAAACATATTCAAAATTTATGACTTGTTTCATTTTTATTCACTACAGAAATAGTGCACTGTTGAATATATGCTTCTACAGAATGATTTTATGTAGAATTATAAATAATATGTTTAAATTTTCAGGCATTTTAAGTCAGTTTATGGTATCCCAAGTTCCATATACCCTTATGTCTTAAAGCACTAACATTTTATATAGTTTAAAAGTGAAAAAAATTATGTCACGTTGTGTGATTCATAATTTATAATAATAGCAATGAATGTATCACATCAAATTTTAATTTGCAAAATTGTTCACTGTGTTATTCACAGTTGATAATAGACATCAAGAATTGGCTTCATGTTTGAACATTTTTACCTGAATGTGAAAGATAAACAGAGGTATAAAAGCACTTTTTGTACTCATATGTAGGTGGTTATATTCAAGTACCTTGAATGAAGGAGATTCTCTGTTTGTGCAGCCCCATTTTTTTTTTTTTTTTGTAAGATTCGGTCTATTGCCTAACAACCAATAACGTACATGAAAGTACTAACTTCTAAGTTACTAAGATTCTCTGTGAATAAAATAAGAACTGAAGGTACTTCCTTCACATCACATAAAGTTTATTGTATCAAGTAGCAAAATATGCATCACATAACTCTAGATATTATGAATCATTTTTAAATGGGTGTAATTATTTTCATGGTGACATTTTTCTAACTGACATTATGATGGTTTTCTATTGTAACACATTAATATTTATGTAGCATTAATTTGAAATATCAAATGATTTAAAAACTTTAAAAAGATAGGAAATATTCCAGACATGTAAGAAAATAATTCTTACATTTTCCACTTACATTAATTATACTATAAAATTATGAAAGAAATTATTAGGTGGCAATACACTCTCAAATTGATACTTCTAAACAAATCAAAATCAACATTTTCAGAAGGACATAAATTTTAAGAGCATGCTAGCAAAAATAATATAAATATGGCTAGAAAAATGTGTGATATTACATTTAAAGATATTATCACACAGAAAAATTAAAGATATTATCACACAGGACTTTTTAAATATATTAAGTTTTAATGAAACATGCTTTAAAAATTAATGCAATAATTATTTAGTTTAAATTGTATTAAATGTTTTTCACTGGCCTTTAAATATTTATTCTTTAAAAATCTGAATGCTGTGGAAATATTAAACTTTTTGCTAAAGTAAATTATAAATATATAACCTGATTGTATCTTTATCACAACCATTTTATACATTCACCTAAATACTTCAGTAAATATTTGAACATATCTTAAAATTAAATGTGTAATTATAAATTAAATTATTTTAGATGCAAAGCAGTATCTAAAGGGAGAGTAATTGATATGGTTATGTTAGTCCTTTGAAAAATAATATAAATTAATGTCAAAATTACTTATATAAAACTATAGGTTACATGTTATAGTGTAATAACATATAACACAGTATAATAATTGCTATTTTGGTAACCAGAGATATTATATAGAATTGACTTATTATTTTAGATTGCATTATTACAATCAAATGATTGTTAAAATTAATTTCTTATCTAAATGTAAGTAAATATAATTACAAGGTCACATTTACTGATCAATTCATGTAGGCCTTAATCATGAAAATGGAAGTCTGTCATTTATATAAATCACCTAGGTAATTTTAGTACTTAATAACTGGAATTCAGTGAAATCAACTTTTCATTTGGATAAAAGATGAAAGGACATATAGAGTTTGTGGTTTAATATTTGACTATGTCACTGACATTTAAAATATTCCTGTTGGCAAAGGATAACACTTGTATGATAGCAACTAATCCACTGTTGCAGAGCCAGTATTTGAATTGTATCCAGTTTACAGGAATGAATGCTTTGGTACATTTCAATGAAAAGACAAAATACTTAATCACTTAACTCCTTCCCTATCTGACTCATAGTCTCCTGCCATCTAATTAAAATGTATTCATACATTTCTTGGTAAGAGAAACGTTTTTAAGAGAACGATTGAAATTAGGAGTAATCCACCTAATTATTATTTCCTAGAGGAAAATATCCATAACCACAGATGACTGAGAAAATGTTTCTCACATATCAACTCAGTGACCATCTCTGCTTACATTATCTGAACACTGACTGTAATGTGTTTATTTAAGCGTTAAATTGTCTTTTTGCACATCTTGAATTATAAAGCTCAGCTACTGAGTATATTTCAGCTATTGTTGGTGATTTCTCAGTTTTACAGTTCGTCTAAGAATTTTCACTCCTTTAAAAAATAACTGCATGTAATGAATTTCTTATTTTCATTTGCTGTAAATTTTTGTTCAACAGAGTGTAGCATTTGCACTTGCAGTCATATTGAAGTCAAACACAGACCTGCATCTTTCCTCCACAACATTCTTCAGTCACACTGACATATTACTTAATATTATTAAGTAGTGGAGGAAACGTTGATCTCTGTATTCTCTTCAGGATGATTTTCTTTCTTTTTGACAAGTGTGCCTACTGAGTATGTACTGAAATCATTCTACTCGTTTTCTTCCTCTTTTCTTGTTTTTTTTTTTTTTTTTTTTTTTTTTTCTCCAATTTCCTTTTTGTTTTTTCTTTATTTCCTCTTTGGGATGTTCTAGTATTTTGAACTACATTAATAGCTAGTTATTACCACTAATCTCGGCCAAGTATCTGCTTCTTTGCTTACTCCCTGGCTATAACTTATTACTATGTAAGTAATTAGAAATGCTGTAATTATCTTCAGGAAACTCACTAGCCTTTCTCAGACCTGGGAAGCATGATGGTCGCTCTCATTTTCATCACTAATAACTGCTAGATTCACAGAATATATTTTTCTACAGTTGTATGTTTGTAATTCATGACTTGGAGATTTATTTTTGTATTGAATAAACACACTTCTTTTTCTGTTTTACTTTCTTTAGATAGTAAAATCTGCTTTAAGTGGATCATAAGATTGTACAAGTGTAAAGCTGCCACCTTTTCAGGCATCTTTAAAGAAAGGCATCTTTCAATATCTTTTGAGGGGTACTATAAATGAATACATGATTCCCAATGGAAATAGAACAATTAAATTCTTATTCAAACATTATCTGTAGGGAAAAGACACTATTATCTATTGTGGATGCATTCCTAAGCTCTTTTGACTGTTAAAATTAAAATTGTAAGTTATAACCTTAATTGTAAGGAAGACTATAATTCTATTAGTAAACACACTACTTAAAAAAATATATATATAATATGTATTTTGATTTGCAGGTAATTCAAAAACTGGTAGAAATCAAAGTATTTAAAATTCACATCAATTTAGAAGACTCAAATCATATGCAAACCAAACTTTAGATACTAAAGTATTAATACTTTAGTGAAGCCAAACTTTACATACCAAAGTATTAATAAAATCACCATACAGTAAGAAATGAAAATATTTTTCGTTCATAGAAATCTCCATCAGGAAATTTAAATGAACATAAATATTAGATATTGTCCCATAACTATGTATCACTCTCAATTGTATCTTTTCAAAATACTTATATTTTGAGATGAACTAGAATCACAGTAGTTAGTTACTGCTTATCAATATAACTGAATATCCTGATAGAAAAATTTATATTTTAAATATTCAAAATCATAGGAAAAACAACAAATATATAAAATTATCATAAAGAATAAATTAAATTTAAAAAGGGTTTTATTGAATCATGGTATATTTGTCAGTATTTTCAAATTGTGGGGACCCTGAACATTCTGGTGACATTCACATCTGAGTATATGTTTTAAACTTTAAAAAGTTCTTTCCTATTAAATCTACTAACACTTCTGTATCTTTTGGCTCAGAAACTTCTCTTCCAGGAGTGTAGTTGTATGGAAATCACTAAACATTTATACAAAGATTTATCAACAAAGATATTCACTACATTATTATTTGTACTAATTATAAGAAAATAAAATGTGACTATAAATCATAAATTGTTTATAATAATAGAATGGACAAAATATGGATTGTTTCTCACTGTTACTATTAGTAATATAGAAAGGATGTATATTAATAAATTATGAGATAATAGAATTATATACTTGGTAAGATCTCATTTTATTCAACTAAATAATAAATAAAAATGTTTTTTTTTCAGGAAATGTTCAGTGGTGCAAGTGATAAAATATGGAAGTTTTATAGTCTTCCAGTTGATGTATTTTTCCATTTTTAACAAGAAGGTAACTATTGATAAAATGAGCTAAGTAAAAGATGTGCAAGCAGATAATGTGTGTATTAAGAACTAGATAAAGTTGCCTCCTTCTCCAATAATAAAATATTTAGGTAGGCCAAATAAAACTCAAATTTTTTAACTATACAAAGCAAGGAGACTATTTTGGTTCCACTTGTGAAGTTCGTGTCATCTAACAGATCTTCATTTCTTCTTTATTCTCATTTCTTTTTAAAAAATGCCAGCATGGCTAGGTGACCTCAGTTTTACCAGGCAGTTAAAGAAACTCCCTAAGAATGAAAAAAAAGCAGGCAAAAATGTCTTTGGTTCATTGATGTATTTTAAATATTAGGTCTTAACTTCTAACTCAGCTGACATATAAGGTAGGAAAAACATTCATATTCTTTAGGTCCTATCATTTCTAGTTTTCATTAAGTAAACATTCAATCTATCAAATATAGCATGCATATTTGATAATAAATAGAACATTGTCTAGTTCAGGCACTGGAAGACCACTCTAGCAAAAATGTATATTGAAAGAAAGAAGGCAAATATGTTAGACAGGAAATAGATATACGGACTTTGATTCTGGTTGGGTGGAAACATCAACAGAATCAAATATACAAACTATCATTTTTAGGACATCAACACAACATTAAAACTCAGAAATATGTTGAAATAAATGTATCTAATCACATTTGATCACTGGAACCATGGCAAATGCCAAGTATTCCATTGAGCTGGAGAAAAAGAAACAGGTTCATTTTATTTTTGTTTCACATTGAAAACATTTGCACTATATAAGCACTAATGATAACACAAGAGTTCCTGTACATTTTTCACCTAGTTTGGGAAAAGTTAACAGGTATGTAACTGATAAAACTAAGAAATTGATGCTGATACACATTGATCAAAACTGAGAAATTCTTATTGACAAATATCACTGTCAGGAAAACTACAGACACAGATTTTATTAGTGTGATGGTGTTGTTGTTATTACTTCTTTTTTATATCTAAGGATGTCTTTTTACTCTTCTGTGAGTTTCTGCAGTATTTTATTTACCTCTTCACATCTTCTACTAAATTGTAATTTTAAAATTTCTTTTCTTGTTCTAATGACCTTGAAACTGTCAAGGTGTACTAGTTGGGTTTTGCATAAAATATCTTCCGATTTGGGTTTCCCAGTGTTTCTTAGTGAAGCAACTGGATCATGTTTTCTGGAAGAATGCTGGAAGTGATTTGGGGTCTTTCCGGGGATCAAGGATATACGGTACTGACACATAGTGATATTATTAACCCTGAGTACAAGGTTAGGCTCTGTCATCAGTTTCCCCAATCGTTTCCCCTTCTGTAATCTGTTAGTTTATAAAGAAGGCAATTTAATTAAGAGAGTGGAAGGTGATTAAATTTCACCATACTTCAGGAGGAGAATTAAGGAATTTATAAAATTATGGCAGAACAATCACAGTTGTTCACTAAGTGCCATCTTTGATACAGCTATAATCACAGTGCTTTTCTTAAGATGACTTTCTACTTGTATTTTTCTGTGTTTGCTTGAAATTGTCTTAAGAAATACTTGTTTCTTTTTCCTTCCCATTTGTCCATTATATTTTTCACCTCAGTATGAACTCATGGTATTCATTTTCGCTCAGTTTAAACGTCGGTCAATGGGAACTCTTGTTAGTTGCTTTCTGCGCCCTTTGCTGGTCTAATTTATTAATTTTTATTTAAATGTGTCCTCAGTGTTTGATTGCTAAAATCTTTCAGTCTTAACTTGCATTATTTTTTTTCCTCAGCAATGGAGTCATCCATTGGCTTCAGGATCTTCATTACTAAATCTCATTTTTGTTATAATCTATTCTAGAGTTGCATAAATATATGTTTAAGTTCAGGGCTATGATGTGTTTTCAGCCTAGTTTTATATAGAGAGTCAGATGTATACTTTGAAACATGCTTCAGGTTTTTTCTTTATTTGTTTTTATTAGTTGTCTTTTGTTAAACTAAAATAATTCTCTGGAATTTTTAAAAGCAAAAGTAGCTTTGAATTTGGTCAAATACTTGTTTAGTACCAACTGAAATTATTTGAATAACTCGTAGTATAACAAAATAATAAACTGTGCAGGTTGCTTTTCAAACAATGAAGCTGTGGTTGCTTACAAAGTGCAAGGTTCTAGGTTCAAATCCCAGACAGAAAAAAAAAAATGTAAACACATGCTGAAGTAGCTTTCCTTGTGAGGAGGATCTCCTTTGTTACAAAGTTATTCAGTTTACATTTTTCAGCCAATTTTTTATTATTTAAAAAAGAAAAACTGAACTTTCTTGACAGAATAATAGGCAGTAACAATAATTAATACATTTCATATTTTATCTTCATAGTAATTACTCAGACTATGAGATAGGTATGAAGTATTTTCCAAATGGTATTAACCCAAATCTTTCTTTTCAGTGAACTAAGAGAAACTATCTGTGCAATTATCTTAACTCTCCTGCATGCCTATATGTATATATGTATGTATGTATGTATATATATATATATATATATATATATATATATATACACACACATATATTCATGTATAGATACATATATACATAAAAATTATTTTTAAAGTATTTTACTCTAAATATATCTACAATTAATTTTATATTGTATAAATTATCTTATAATTTGCTTTGTTTAAGAAAACAGAAAAGCATCACAGTTTTAAATATTCTTCAAAGGACTAATTTTTTTTTTAATTCATAAGAAGAAATCTTGTCTCATTTCGACTTTAAATGCAGTAAAAATCCAGATGGCTGAGACTGTAACTCAGGAAAGAGTACTTGCTCTTTTCTTTCAATGACATAGAAATTTTATGCCGGCTTTTTTTTTTTTTTTTTTTTAATCGGTACCGGGGATCGAACTCATAACAGCACGCTTGCAAGCGCAGGTAGAATTTTTATGTCATAATTTGAATTTAGCCACTAGCATCAATTTAATATTTATCCGCTGCCCTTTTCTTCTCCCTTCCCCTCCCCTCCCCTCCCCTCTCCTCTGCTCTCCTCTCCTCTCCTCTCCTATCCTTTCCTCTCCTCCCCTCCCCTCTCCTCTCCCCTCCCCTCCCCTCCCCTCCCCTCTCCTCTCCTCTCCCCTCCCCTCTCCTCTCCCCTCCCCTCTCCTCTCCTCTCCTCTCCTCTCCTCTCCTCTCCTCTCCACCCTTCCCCTCCCCTCTCCTCTCCTCTCCTCTCCTCTCCTCTCCTCTCCTCTCACCTCTCCCCTTCTCCTGTCCTTTCCTCTCCTCGGCTCTCCCCTTCTTCTCTCCTCCCCGCCCCTCTCCCCTCCCCCTTTCCTCTCTCATTTATTTTCTGGTGCTAAGAATTAAACCCAGGACCCTCACACTGAGCTACGGCCCCAGCCCTTTCTCCTCATCCTGTTTTAGTTTACCAGTCCATGTGCATAGTACATAATGTGTGGAGTTGGTACATGCAGATAACATACCATGATCATTTTTTATCTCTTTCCTTGCACTGCCACCTTTCTCCACCTATGCCTTCTCTCAGTCTCTTTGAGAAAGATTCATCTCTCTATTTTTCTATTATCTATCTTTTACTTTGCTCTTATTATTTTTACTTTGGGTTTCTTGTATAAATCTAACAAAGTCATATTTAAGCTTGTGTGTCTCATTTATTTCACTTAACATTAGGATCTCAAGGTCCATCTATTTTCCCATATATGACTCAAATTTATCTTCATTCGCAGAGTAGAACTCCATTGAGCGTAAATGCCATATTTTCTTTTTCTCTTCATCTGTTGATAGATGTGTGGGCTGCTTCCAGGATAAACAGTTATTACAAATTGTGCTGCTTATAAACATGGGTATGCATGTATCTCTGTAATATTGATGTCTTTAGCTCTTTCAGGGAGATACCTAGAAGGAAAATAGTTGGACCAAATGGCATTTCTATTTTTTGTTTTGTGAAGAATTTCCATACAGATTTCTATAAAGGTTTACTAGTTTACACTCCCACCAAGAATGTAAACATGTTCCTTTATTCCTTTAGCCTTGCCAGTATTTATTATTTGATATCTTGATGATGGTAATTCTTTCTGGGATGAGATAGAATGTCAGTGTTGTTTTAATTTGTATTTCTCTAATGACCAGTGATATTGAGCATTCTTTTTGCATTTATTGACCATTTGTGTTATTTTTGTCAAATGTGTATTCATTTTGGTTGCCCATGTTTTTATTTCACTTTTTAGTACATGGTGAGAGATAGAAGTCTAGATTCAATCTTTAGCATATGGATAACCAGTTTTCCCAGCACCATTAATTACAGAGGTCATATTTCTTCCAGTGTATATTTTTGGTCCTTTTATCAAAGATCAAGTTGCTGTATGTGCTCAGGGTTGTTTCTGTATCCTCTATTCTTGCTTTATATCTATCTTGCTTGTGATTGTTTTGTGCCAGTACAATGTTTTTAATAATTTATGTATTTTTTATCAGAATAGCTTCCTAATATAACTTCAATTCTAGGATTGGAAGGCCTTCTGCGTTAGAGCAGGCACCTAATAAACACAAGGCCCTGGATTCAATTCCTAGTATCTTGTTAAAAAAGATCCAGACAGTAAAGATGTACATTTTAGACAAGAAAAATACTTCATAATCTTGTCAATAGTTTTAAATACTTTATTACATGCTTTACAGGCTTTCTACTAATTTATATATTTAAATTTAATTAAATGCCTGATATGATTCACTCTGTTCAGGAACTTTCTTTTAAAAATATTTCACAGTGTATTTTTGAAAATATGTAAGTAAATTTTAATGATGTTTAAATTAGGAATTTGATTTTTTCATTTGTCTCTTCTCTATTCACTGTGAACTGAGAAGATAAGTTGCGTTCCTACAAGTGAACTTACTATATCATTGTCAGGATAATTTGGGAGAATGTCAGACAGATCTTTATGACCACTTCTTTCCAGAGATCTGTTTGCCCACAGGTTTGGGTGTCATTTATCCTGCAAAGGATTTATACACTATATTCTTGGTCTCTAAAATGGATGTTGCTAAATGAGACTTTTCAGAGATAAGGATTAGTTTGAGGGCTGGTCACTGAGGGGATACCCTTTGAAGTACTTTACATAATCCTTATGGGGTCTCAGTCTTTTTTGATTTTGTGTCTTGTGGTGTAATTGCTCCTTCCTGCATATATTTCTAACATTGTGATGCCATTTGCCACAGTGTCTCCATCAAAGGTGAGCAAATGGTGGAGCCATGTCACTGAATCTCCAGAATTTTTAGCTAAATAATCTTCATTCATTTATGAAGCTACCCACCTACAGGTATGTCATTATAGTAATGAAAAGTGACTAACACAAGTCTTGGTAGGCACTGGGAGCTGACTAAAACTTGACAATAGAGGTCTTCTCTGATTGTGACTGGCACTGACTGAGCATTTTCTTAGACCTGGAATTTACATTTCCCCAAGACACTCTCTTTGATCCCAATCCATATTTAACCTCAATACCCTTATCTTGCTGTCTACAAGAGGTGCTAAAAATACTTTGATCTACAGTGAGCAATCGTCTTGTCCCTTAACTGCCTTTAGGAAACACACTCTTGGTCCAAATTACTGACAAGAAAATGTAGACTGGTAATCTTTCCTTTGGATTAAGAGTAGACTCATTTTACTCTATCTGATGAAATCAAAGTGCTATCTGAGTTCCTGTGTAGTGTGGTTCATCTGTTCCATGGTGAGAGCCATTCACCAAATCCAGTAACAGTCTCAGAGATGACAGCTTCTTATCTTAGGGAGAGGATGTGTGTAAGCAGCCAACCACTGACCCTGCCAGAAGAAACAGCATATCGTGAATCAGGAGCTCCACCTTCCAATTCATGGAGGTTTCAATTCATAATCAGCTGACACCAAGGCGGGGCTGTGTGACAGAGGAGCAACAGTCTACAGTGGTAGAAGACAGCCTCAGTTTTTATACTGTGATGAATTTGACTGACAATATTCTGTTAGAGATTTTTTTCTTGCTGTTGAAGATGTGTGAATGCTCATATATTTAGTTGTATAAGCAAATTGAGATTTTCTCTTCTTTCTTGATTATTTTCGGCTAGCAAATGCATCCTAAATATTGTCATATTTCATCCAGGTACTCAGATTTATAAGTAGGGGGGCACTATTAATTCTTGAGTGTTTAGAATCAATTTTGCTACCTCTTCTTTCTTGTTAGTATGGACCACAGATAGGATAGTTGGTATTTCTGACCTTACAGGGTATTAATCCCCTGTGAATCAGCTCCAGAGATTCATGCTCTCACATTAATCATATTTAATATTTAGTAATTTTTAAACATTTCTGCTTGAAGCTTCTAATTAATTTTCATGGTATTTAGCTAGATGTGTCTCAATTCATCCTATGTTCTAATCTATTTTACCCTACAGGCACATGTCTCTTTGCAGATTTCAATTTAGTCTATTTATTCTAAAATCTGAAGTCTCTCACAAGTTCAAAAAAGTATTTTTCAGCTTATTCAGAAAATATCTTGTTACAAGCATGGAAAAGACTTTCATTTGAGCTCTTTAATCTGACAAGTTTACATAGTCTAACATAATTTGAGTCTTTTAATCTGACAAGTTTAATGGAGTATTGCTATGTTGTCTAGGTTCATCTCCAACTATTGAGCTTAATTATGCCCCTCCCTCAACTTCTCAAGCACCCTAACAAACCTGTAAGACACTTGAAGATTTTAACAGATGGAGAAAAATGTGGTTATTTTAAAAGTGAATTAAAAGAGAAAACTCAAGAACTGAGATAACACAAAGGCAGCAACTTGACAAAATGTCTGCCACATCCAAATGAGGGGAAAGAAGCAAGAGATCACCCGTATCAGCACCTGGAGCTTCAGGAAAGCAGTCCCCCAGGTTTAGAGTTCAGACATAGTGGTCAACGCCTGCCAGGCAGGGACTGCTGCATGAAGAGACCAGGGATGACCTTATGGAGCTTGAACTTGTGGCCTAGATAGCTAGGAAAGGCTCCCAACTGGCCATGTAATTACAGTGCAGGAGGAAACATGAAACAACTGCCTAAATGTCTATAGATATCTTGAGGCCATGTTCATGAGGAGTGAAGAATGCTAGACTGATGCTGAGAACAACGGTGAGAAATTTTGGCCACTGAAAAACTAGAAATTTTCCCCCTCTCTCTAGTGCTTACTATTATTTGATCAATGTTGCAGTAATGCAGTGTCTCAGTTACTTTTCCTATCGCTGTTAAATAACAGTCAACACCTACCACTTAAAGGCAGAATGTTTTGATGCCAGCAACCCACAGTCATCTGGAAATCCTTAGTGAGGCCTATGGGAACCAGGAGTCTGCATGCAATGACCTGTGATCATCCAAAAATTCTTGGTGAGGACTGCAGGAATTAGGAAGTTGTACCAAGCAATCTACCCACACCCAGGAGCTCCCTATGAGGCTTGTGGGGTCTAGGAAGCTGTACCCAATTACTTGCCCAAACCCAGAAACCATGTCTGCACTCAGAGACCTACAGCCATCAGCAACCCTCAGTGAGACCTGCTACAGGATGGACTGCCAGTGCAGAAAGCAACTAGAACTTGGCATCTGGCTGGTGCAGAGGAACCCAAGAAAATACCAAAACAAAAAGAAACAAAATGCAATCTCAAACATCCACCCCATCCAGATCAAGACCAGGAGACATACAAATAAATTTGGAAATCATGATGTGAAATTTCTGAAATGATAACAATGGAAGTATATAAATAACTCCAGAGAGCTATAAGGAAATCAGATAAGAAATGGTCTCAAAGGTAAAACCACAAATGATAAATGTAATGAAAGAGTTGGTGAATATATATCCAAAGAAGACATAGATGAAAAAATACAGGAGCATAGGAAAGCAATAGAAACTTTGAATGAACAATATGGGAAACACCTAGAATACATGAAACATGTTTTAAGAAAAATCCAGGAAATAAAGAATTCCATTGAAAGCTGTCAAAATCATAAATAAAACTGGAAGTCAAACTCACAGACCTTGAAGACAGGATTATAGCTAATGATCATGAAAGGGAAGATCTCCTAAAAATAACAAGGACTTGAAAGCTAAAATCAACAGCTTCAAGATGATGCAAAAAGAAACAATATAAGCTTATAGGTGTGAATGAAAAAGGAAACAACATAAATGACATAAAGAACTTGACATACAGATAAGGGAGGCATAGAGAACTCCATTTAGTCATAAGCAAAATAAATATACATCCAGACATATAATGATCAAGCTCTCAGAAATTCACCTTAAGAACAGAATATAAAAAACTGCTAGAGAAAAGAAACTGTTCACCTGTAAATGAAAGCCTATCAGAATCACAGCAGACTTCTCAACACAGGCCATGAAGTCAAGAAGATCATGGTGTGAAGTATTTCAAGTAATGAAAGAAAACAACCTCCAACCCAGATTGAAGTACCCTATAAAACTATCTTTAAAAACATTGGAGAAATAAGATACTTCCGTGACAAAGATCAGTAGAAGAACTTCAAAATCACCAAGCCGAACCTACAAAAAGTAGTTAAACATATTCTAGACAGAGATAAAAGTGACCACAATTTCAAGCAAAATTGAATAAAAAAATCAAGAGCAGGAAAAGCAATTAAACAGAAAAAGTAGGCAGCCAATAGCAGAAAGGTAACACAGCAAAAATAAGCCAATACGTATCAGTTATAACCAATAATACAAATGGCCTCAATTCACAATCAAAAGAAACCGACTGGCAAAGTGGATCAAGAAACAAAATTCAACAATATGCTGTATACAGGGAACATGTTTAACTCAAAATAAAATGCATAGGCTAAAAGTACAATGGAAAACAATACTCCATGAAACAGGAACCCAGAAAAGATCAGGGGTAGCTATTCTGTTTGCAGACATCTGAACTTAAATCAAGAATGGTCAAAAGAGAAAAAGAAGATCACTACATGCTTGTTTGGGAAAAGCTTCAAGAGAATGAGAGAACAATCACATATCAAATATGGGAACACACAGCTACAAAAATTAATGGACATGAAAAATCAAATAATCAATAATACAATTATAACAGAGGTCATTAATGCCTTATTATCAGAAAGATACAGATCAACTAGATAAAAAAAAAATCAGTAAAGAAATAACATGAACCAAACTTGTGAACTGAATCAAACTTGTAAGCAAATGAGCTTAATTTTCACAGTGTTCCATACAACCAAATCAGAATACATATTTTTCTCAGACATGGAACATTCTCTGAAATAGACCAGATAGGAGCCCATGGAGCAAGCTTAAGCAAATGCAAAGGGATTCATGTGTATTGTCTGACCATAGTGCAATGAAATTGAAAATTAATAACAAAAGAAACAGCAAAAGCTTCATAAATACATGGAAATTAAATGGTACCTGACTGAACAATGAAGGCCCATTGAGGAAATTAAAAAAATGAATTAAACAATACATATAATCAAACAAAATGCAAATACAACTTACAGGAGCCTGAAGGACACAATGAAAGCATTCCTCAGAGAGAATTTTATAGTGGTGAGTTAGGAAAACAGAATGAGCACAAAAAAGCAAATAAAAAAACACATCATAAAACAAAACAATCTACTGTTTCATCTAAAACTTCTAGGAAAAAAAAAAAGTCAAGCCCAAATCCCAAAGCCCAAAGCAGAAAAGAAATATAAAGATCAAGCAGAAATTAATGCTATTAAGACTAATACAAATAATTAATGAATTGTTGGTTCTTTGAAACAACAAATAGAATTGACAAACTTCTAGCCAATCTTATTTAAACATGGAAAATAACTTAAATTCATACAATAAGAAATGCGAAGGGCGAAATCACTTCAAATTCTGTGGAAATACAGAAGATCACCAATGCCTGCTGTGAAAACCTTTACTCTCATAAGATCAAAAACAGAAAAAATGGACAGATTCCTAGATTTATATGAATTACCAAATCTTGACCAAGAAGATATAAAACTTTTGAATAACACAATATCAGTTAATAATATTGAAAATGTAATTAACAAAGTAACAACAAAAAAGTCCAAGTCCTGATGGATTAATGGCTGAATTCTACAAGAAATTTAGAGAAAATTTAATCTCAATACTCCCCAAATTTTTTAATAAAATTGAAAGGGAAGCAATTCTCCCGAATTTGTTTTGTGAGGCAAATATTACTCTGATACCAAAACTAGAGAAACACTGAACCAAAAAAGAGTACTACAGGCCAATCTGTCTAATGAGCATAAATGGAAACATCCTCAATAAAATATTAACAAACAGAATACAGCAAATCATTACAAAAACGGTACACCACATCCAAGCAGGGTTCATTCCAGGATTTCACGGATGGTTCAACATATGAAAGTCAATAAATATAATACACCATATCAACAGAGCCAAAGACAAAAACCACAGTATCATCTCAATAAATGCAGAAAAACTTTTTGATAAAACCCAGCACACATTAATGATAAAAATCTTACTGACAATTGGAATAGATGGTCTTTACCTCAATCTGATAAATGCCATCCATGACAAACCAACACTAATCATTATATTATTTGGATGTTTGCTTGTTTTTTTTGTTTTTTGGTACCGGGAATCAAATTCATGATCTTGCACCAGCCATGCAGGCGGTTACACCACTGAACTAAACCCTCAACCCAAATAGTATATTAAATGAACAAATACTGAACACTTTCAGCCTAAGATCAGGTACAAGACAAAGACGTCCAGTATCACCATTCTTATTCAATATATTTCTATTCAATATAGTTCTGGAAACAGTGGGAGAAATTAGACAAGAGAAAGAGGGAAATAAAATACCTAAGGATAAGGAAAATAAGAAATTAAACTGTCAGTATTTACAGATGAAATGATACTCTACAGGGAAGACACTCAAAATTCCACTGAAAAACTTCTAGATTTAAGAAAAAAATCAGTAGCATAACTGGGTATAAAGTCAACAATCAAAAATCAATAGCATTCCTATCCACAAGCATCAAACTCACTGAGAGAGAAATTAGGGAAACTACATCCTTCATGATAGCATTAAAAAAATGAAATAATTATGAAGCAATTTAACAAAGGAAGTAAAAGACTTATATATTGAAAATTACAGTACTCTGGTAAAAGAAATCAAAGAGGATTTCACATAATAGAAAGATACTATTTTTCATGGATAGGAAGAACAAACATTGTGGAAATGGCCATACTCCCAAAAGTGCTACACAGAATTAATGTAATTTCAGTCAAAAACCGCCATTAGTATACCTTACAGACCTTGAGAAAAACATTCCTGAAATTCATTTGGAAGCAGAAGAGACCTCGAATAGGAATGGCAATCTCGAGCAATAAAAGCAAGGTGGAAGGCATAACAATTCCTTATCTGAAATTATACTACAAAGCTACGTGATAAAATCTATATAGTACTGGCTAAAGAACAAATGTGAGGATGGAAAATACAGACACAACTACAATGCACTCAACTACTGTATCTTTAACTAAGGAGCCAATCATGTCAGTGAAAGAAAGCCTGTTTAATAAATGGTGCTGAAAAAACTGGCTTTTCATGTGCTGAAGACTAAAACTCGATCCACGTCTGTCATCATACACTAAAATCAAAACAGATAAAAGATCTAAATATTAAAATAGAAACACTAAATCTGTTGGAAGTCAAATTAGGTAGATATCTTGAAGACATAGAGATAGGCCATGTTGATGAAGAAAATCTTAACTGCACAGTAAACACTTCAAAAAATCAACAACTTGGATCTCATTTTATTAAAAAAGTTTTTGCATGTGAAAACAATCATCAACAGAGTAAAAAGAAAACCCCTGAATTTTAAAAAAGCCTTAGCCAACTGCTTCTCCAACAAAGAACTTTTATCTACAACATATAAATGATTTTTAAAAAATCAGGTCACAAATTTCAAAGTCCCATTTAAGAAATGGGCATCTGAGATGAGTGCACACTTCTCAGAGAAACAAATACAATAGCAAACAAACACATGAAAAAATGTTCAGCGCCATAAGTCATTCAAGAAATACAAATTTTAATTAGATTAGAAGGCTCATTTGACTCAGCTGTTGTCCTCCTGGGTTCTTCTCAGAAGAATTAAAAATATCATACAACCGCAATATATGTGTACCTATGTTTACAGCAGCACAATTTGTAACAGCTAAATCTTGAAAGCAATGCAAATGTCCATCAACTGAAGAATGGGTAAAAGAGATGTGACATTTTTTTATACAGTGGAGTACTACTCAGCTAAAGAAAGACAGTTCTAGCTTTTTGTATGTAAATGGATGCAATTAGTAAAACATACTCATAAGTTAAATAAATCAGACCTGCATGTGTAAACAAGGTATTGGCTCCTTTGTGTAAAAAACTGAAAGAGTAAATAAGATCCTAAATCTACAATAGATATTGTGGAAGGGAAAGCAGCCACTCAAAGGGAGAGAACAACTGGGACAGCAGAAAAAGAGAAAAGAAGGATGGAAAAAATACACACACACACACACACACACACACACACACATACATATTCACAAATTAGCTAACATACTTGTTCTACTATTCCTATTAGCTTGTGGAAAGAAAATGTGAGTGTTTATAGTGCTTGATCTGTTTTACATGCATGTATTTTGTAATCTGAGGGACTATTTTGAATATAACAGTATGCAAATAATGACCACTATTAATTCCTATCATCTTTTTTTAAATCTTATATTGTTGGGGCTGGGGATTTAGCTCAGCGGCATAAGCGCCTGCCTTGCAAGCAGGCAGTCGTGAGTTCGATCCCTGGTACTGATAAAAACGAAAAAGTTTAAAAAACAAGCTTATATTGTTTTGTTCCGTTTTTGCTTTTTTGTTTTCTTTTAATCTCTTTAAAACAAAAAGAACAGAAAATTTTACTTTGGCTCACAGTTTGAAGAGATTCAGTCTAGATGATTGTGGTCATCTAGTTCCAAGGCAGGGCAGGTTGGCAGGGAGATGCAGCTCAGGACAGGGCAGCAGGAAGCAGATGGCAAGGGAAGGGCAGGAAAGAGAAACTTCCAAGGCCACACCCCAGCACCCAGCTCTTCAACCAGATCCCACCAGTTGGCAGCTATAAACCTCTTAATCCAGTCACCTGCCGAAAGTCCCATCCATTCACAAGAGAGGATTTGGAGGGCATTTTCCCATCTAAACTGTAACATGCAGCCAGAATAGGAAACATAAAAGGTAGAATAGCTATTCCAGCACCTTGGGACTACTGAAAGATGCACTTTAACACACACAGAGAACACCTTAATAACCAGCCCAACAGTGTTAGTGTGGTACTATGTTAAAAGGAGGTTGACATCCAGATTTTTATATATAATACACTGATTAAAACATAAAATTTTAAAACTTTGAAATACTTTGCATTCACATGACATTTATTTCTTGTTTGTCTTATTTTCTTTTACACTCTTGGAGACTGAAACCTGGGTCTCTCTCCACTGAGCCAGAGCACCAGGCTGGTGTGTTTCAGAGGAAAATTCTTGAGAAATAAAAAGTCAGAGAGAGACAGAGACAGAGACAAAACAGACAGAAGAGAAAAATTTTTGTCATTTTAAATCCAGTTAGGTTTTGTTCATTGTAGGTTTCACCTTGATAAAGGAGATGCTTGGTGGAATCTGCAAATCTAAACTGTGAAGGCATTAGAATGACCTACGGATTTAACAACCCCATTCTCCGAAGGCATGATTCCCCATCACATAATAATGACAGCTTTGAAAAGCATATCATTAGAAATGTAATAACATATTCTCAGTACATCCTGTCTCAATCTGGGTACATTATCCTTCTGCTGTGTGAATTAGATTCCCATTACAACAACAACAACGGAAAAAAAAAAAAAAAAAAAAAAAAGAAAATTAAACTTTTTTTTTTCTTTAGTACCTATGGGTTATCATTGCTAATGTTTCTTACTATTACACACAAGAGACACAAAATTTGTGTATCGATAGCTCTTCATTTTTTGGAATTACTGCTTGTAGAACTATTCATTATAATTTTTTCTTTGTTATTCTTACTGCAAATCATTTAAATATTACTACTTGAAAAGCTACAACTTTTTCATAATCTACGCTACAAAATTCTGTATATAATGGAATATAACATTAACAAAAGTACCTACTAGTACAGAAAGCACAAACTTATTTAGTTGCAGATGTATTTTGCTTTAGTAGCTGTTTTTCAGGATTTTAAGATCTTTATGGGGATTTACAAGGTTTCTGTTATATAAAATTATTGAACACTCTCTTCAAGCTACATTCATGAGTAGGAGAATAACCAGACTTTAGAAATAAAGGATCTACAAATGAAAGATTTTTTCCTCAAAGTTGTTCCAAATATCACAGCTGCAAATCCAACTGTGCCTATATTCATGTATCCTGTTATTATATATTAAAAATTTCCATCCGTGTGAATTATATTTCCTTGTACCAGTAACCCTCAGTTCTAGATGTGTATAAGCTGGCATTTATAATTCAACAACAAAAATCACATCAAAAATAAAACGTAATTGAACATGTGTTTGGTGGGCGGTGCAGGTGGGTAATCCTATTTGCATTTTAAGTATGTAAGCTTGACTACTTTATTTAAATTTTGTGACCCAACTTCAAGAATACAACTTCAATAGTCAAAACTAAATAGATAAACAAAACATTTTTCCATGAAATGTGGAAAAATTCAAATCATGTTATTTCATAAAACATGATGACATTTTTTTGAATAATATTTTCTTATATTTGGCTTCGGACTGGAGTACAATTAAATAATTATACTAATTTTTTATTTTTAATAGATATGATTCCTAAATTATGATTTGAGTGAAATAAAAAAAATTGTGCATTTATGTGAGTTTTAACAATAGAATCTCTTATTGTTAATTGATTTTTTACCAAAAGTCTATCTTTTCAAAAATTGAAATTATTGACATGCATTTTAGGTTCAAAGAAAAAATAATGATAAGTTCACATGTAAAGGGATTGAAAACTAATTTTAAATATGATCACACATACAATAAACATGTATTTTGAAATAAAATAAAATTCAAAAAAATGATTTTCAAAATATTGAAAGGGGCCCGTATTTGCTCTCCAGTCTATAATGTTTATCTGGAGAAACTATTGTAAAGTATTGAATACAAATCAAGAACTCTATAAGTGTTATTGGAAATGAATGCAAACTGAAAAAATTAATTATTTTTACTCAAGAGCAACAATAAATTCTAATATATTGCAATTGCAAGATACATTTTGAAATAGCAAAAAATTTAGCATTGGGAAAATCATAATTTTATTCTGGAAATAACAGATTCAGATTCATTTCTGAATTAGTCTCAGTGAAGGTGAATTTCACTGGAAAGTTCATGCTAAAACTGTGGAGAAGAAAAGAAGACTTGAAGAAAAGAAAAGAAAAAAAAAGAAGCAACATCTGAACCTTTAAAATGGTTTCAATGAGATGATGTTCAATTAACTTTTTATATTTGTACATTTTTGTAATTGAAATTGTAAAAATATTTCTTGAGCTTTTTTTCTTGCAGTGGAGTGTTAAAGAGGGTATGGATGAAGACCCTGCCCAATATCTGAGCAATTTACTTAAATGTAGCACAATTTGAGGCTGGGGATTTAGCTCAGTGGCATAAGCGCCTGCCTTTGCAAGCTAGCAGTCGTGAATTTGATTCCTGGTACTGATTTAAAAAAAAAAAAAAGTGGCACATTTACCTAATTGTGATAATTATGTGCATGAAATCTTCATTAATTATTTTAAAATAACTTTTAGCCAAGAACTAGTTATACTGGAACAACGTGAAAGAAGCCATTGATTTTTTTTTTTTTTACGTCATCTATAAATAGGTAGTTCAATTAATTTGGGTTTTGGTTAATTATTGGAATTAATTAATGGTAACATATTATATTAAATTTGAATTTTCTCTTGTGTTTTGAATGGCACCTCTACTTTGAAATAATCCATCGGATAATCAATATATCTAGGTTTTCTTCTGATTTTCATACTTCTATCTCTTGCTCTAAATATTCAAATACTAAAGATCCAATAATACAGAAGACTCCCAAAATCAACCAACTTTCAACCACTTCTACACAGTAATTGAAGTCTAAACTATAAATAACCTGCTTCTTGAAACTATTTGGGTATAATATTTATAATGGTCTTACTATGACTCAATTGTCTACATGCATAGGACTTTTGTTTTTCACCTAACCTCTAAGAGTTGCATATCTATATCTACACATCCCCTGCAATGCTACTCATGTAAAATAGTACTGCCCATGTTGCTTGTTCTTGTTTTGGTTAGTTCTCATGCACAACTAACTCAGAGATCCATTCTGCTTGATGTTAAATCTTTTTTGCCATCTTTTACTTCCATGTACTAAGAAAATATTCTGTTAAGTTTTTTTTTTTTTTTTTTTTTTTTGTAGACAAATGATGTAACTCTTGCGTCGATTGCCTTTGGAATATTTTACCTGCAGGACAATGACCATATTGTCACTGTGAAACCAATGTCTTCACTAAAGTGATTTAGACAGAGTTACCAGCTGGAAAAGCATGAATTTTAAAATACAATGGACAGCCAAGATAGCTAAACAAGGAGTGTGAAGAATGTAAATCTGCATTCCACAGAAAAATTGGTCAGAAATTTGAGCATTGGTCCTGGGAGATAATAGATTTACACAGGATCCATAGAACAAGGGCAATATTCATGACTTCAGTATAACAAATTGTTGTAACTATTACACCTCAGAACAATTCCCAGAGAAAAATCTACCTGGTTTCTGATTAACAGCAAGTATTTGTGAAAACTGCTTTTTAAATGTTCACAATATTTTGGTATGTGAATATTTGCTTTTTAAAACACATTTCTTATGTACAGGAAATTTTTTACCTGGGAATTTCTGCATTTTTATTAGTATATGCTTGTGATGCATAATAAGTTGTATACATTCATTGTGGGGAATTAGTACATACACATATATAAATGAAAATCCTGAAGAAAATAGAAAATTTTGTGTTGAGAAAGTGTTGAATTTTATCAACTTAATCATGCAACTTTTCTCATATTTATTTGACTATCATATTTATTTGACTAATTTGTTTTGAAGTGCTTTTAATTATTTTCCTAGATGTACACTAACATGGTAACTAAAATTACCTCTAAACATTTAAAGAATTATAAAACATGCTAGGGATTTAGCTCAGTGTCATAAGTGCCTCCCTGGCAAGCGTGAAGTTGTGTGTTCAATTCCTAGTACCCACCACAAAAGAATTGTAAAATATAAGTTTATTGAACACTTGATAAGAAATAAATGTAACTTCTTGTTTCATCAAACTTGACTCAGTGAATTATGGATTTTAAAATTTAAATTCTATATTGTTGAAAATCAAATTTGTAAAAATGAAATCATAGTGATTTTAAACTACAAAGCTTAACACTTTTATATTTTTTTAAGGAATAGATGTAAACATTTCTAAACATCTGTGTTTATGAATTAATGTTCTTAATATTGGCATTAAGCATATTTAAGTCTTTTACCTGAAACTTAGAGTGAAAACATTGTTTTCATATTCTGAAATTAGGTTACTATTTATTTGATGAACAGAAAATTTACATCAAATATTTTAAAAAGTCATTAATAGGGATTTAGTTGAAATGTAGGGTCATAGCTGGTGGATAGTCCCCTACATATGAGAAAAGTTGTAAGAAACTGAGTATTTCATCTGCTTCTTCCCTCGTTTCACTCTTAGTCCCTCTTTTCTTTCTTTGTCTCTTGCTTTTTTTCTCCTTCCTCCATATCTTTTTTTCATGAGCATGATTACAGACCACTGATATTTAAACAGAAGAGGAAACAGTAACATGGGATGGGAGACACCAAAAAATAACAGGATTGATGAATTTAACACAGGGAGAGTCAACAATTTTTAATTTTGGGTTAGCAAAATAAGGGCGATTGATAGGTGGCAAAAATTTAAGAATGAGTTGTATAAATTGAAACTACAGAGAGGATTTTGGTTTTGGCAAGAACAATATTTGACACATTTGCATGGATGAGAATGACCAGAATGAAAATGAATCCAGGATCCCTCAAAGAAAGGAGATGAAATATTTAACTGCCCAAACTATTTTTAACATCATCTCCCGTGAAATACAAATCACCAAGCATTAATGACATATTAATGTGTGAGAGGGAAACTGGTCACTAATCTCTTAATAAATGGATTAGAGCTCCTTAAGAATTTTTGTAGACAGGAATTGTGAGTGGAGACATTTAATGTAATGAGATTCAAACTGATTTTTAAGATAACAGAAGCATAATTTTCTAAAGCTGCAATTATAAGGAAAAGAACATATGTTGCTACAGTAGCATGAAGGAATAGTCCCAGAATTTTGTTCCCTTTCCAGAAAATAAAAATCCACAAAGATGTCCATGCCATATCTCTGGAACCTGTGGACACATTATCTTAGATGAAAAAGTGCCTTTATAGATGCTGTCAATTTAGGAATCTTAAAATGTGTAAAGTATCCTTGATCATCATGCTGGGCTAAATCATAGGGGTGTTTTAACAAAGACATGAGAGAGTCAATGTCTAGAAAGTAAATGTGATAAGAGAAGCAGAAATCAGAATGATAATCCTAAGATTCATGAACTGGAGACGGCTCTAGAATCTGAAAACAAAGAAGACATCTCCAGCTCATTATCAAGAAGTGCAACACTCTTATCCCATTTCAGAATCATAACCTTCCCAAACACATTAGCAGATATGTGGTTTAAAACTACAAAGTTTGTGACATTTTCTCACACCAGAAACATATCCACAAGTGAAACACAGAACAGGAAGGAAAGCGGTTACTATCCCTGAATATTGTAGGGAACCCCAAGGAAGTCCAGGCATCAGGTCAAAAATATGAAGATTAAATTTATGAGAAGAACAGTGAGAAATAATAAACAAATCTGGAAAGAACTAAAGAAAGGTTCACAGAGTAGGACATAAACACCTACATAGGAATATGAATTCTAGCAGAATGGAGATGAGCTAGCTTTTGATAGTCCCTACAAAATGAAGATTAGAAGACACCTGCGTTAGTATGATTGATTGCAAGACACCTAGTGGAGGTGAGGCTGGAAAAGCAGAGGGGATTCCTAGAAATAGTTATATTTGCCCATGTAGTCACAGAAGGAAACTGAAGTGGGCTCCTAAGGAGCATATAAAACTCTCATCCTTTCTCTGTACTTGTCCAATAGGCAAAATTGTAGTACTTATTTTTGTGATTATTGATAAAAGCAGAAAATATACAGTAGTAAATGAGATAAGCAAGCAATAGACCAGAATCCAGGGAGCATAAGTAAAACAATTTTAGCATCAGAGTTTCAATGGGAGAATTAAAGGGCTTTGTGGATTTGGAAGATTAGAGTTCTTGAACATGCCATGCCATATGGATACAAAGAATGACTGACAGATAATTCAAACATGTACTATTAAACATATCTATTTGAACTTAAGAAAAAAGACTCATAGGAGCACTGTGGGTGACGGTATGGAGTGATAATCATCAATAACAATGCTGAAGTAGGGCTTTCTTTGTTTCATGTTGAAAGCCAGAAATTTCAGCATGAATTGAAATATTTCATGTTGATATTTGGGGAATTGTAATTCTTACATGTATTTATACAATACAAAATAATACATAATATAATAAATTATAACTACCAAGGAACTTTAAGTAAAATAAAATCTAATATGATTAATTATTTCTCATATTCTTTCCTATGAAAAATGAATCTTTTATGTTACTGCATAGTTTGAGCACAATATGTTAGCCCATGAATTTTGTAGGAGATGAAGCCATACGAAATTATCAGAGCAGCATCAAAGTCCCAAAGCCTAAATTTAACAGCAGTTGTACATGTATTAGTTCAGCAAGTAGTACTGGATTTTTACAAACATGCTGACTTATGATGGCCAAAATGAGAAATGAATATCTAGCAATGGAGCCTGAATAGCAATATGTGGAAGTCGGCAGATGGTGTGTGAATATCACACTGGCACTGGAAAATAGCAGAACAGACAGTCATGCTTACTATGATGACAGATTGACTGACTAGAAAAAGCTTGAAAGCACTGTGATGTTTTCCCTTGTGTTTTAATTGGAGACATAAAAGTTCATAGTAAACTCCCAGTTAGAAATAAGTCAAATTCAACTTAGTGCAAGGTTGGTGTAGTTGTTCTTCTTATTCATTTAGTTAGTAAGGTGGAGGGATCAACACACTGACTAATTAACATAGAAAAGAAGTTCTTGCTCTTCACCAACAGATGCTAATGCTTTTAGTGGATCATTTGAAACTAAAATAAATGACCTTAGTAGAAGATGAAAATTATAATACTTTATATGATATGTTTATCATGAAAATGGAATTTAATTATTTTTGAACAAAATATAGGCACTAACGTGATTCAGGAAGAAATCTTATCTTTCTTGACCTCATTTAAAACTTGTAAATACAAACAATAGCTATATTTATAATAGAAAGATAAATTAAACTGTCTATAAATTATGAATGAGTCAAAGAAAAATATAAGAAATTCATTGCTCATGAGCAACTAAACATCATGGTGCTTGACTTTAGATGATCAAGGAAAAACAACTTACATTAAGAAAATAAAGAGAACACATTAGTAAGATGGTTCTAAGATATGATACACAATGCTAAAAATGATATATTTAAGAATTTCCAAGTATTATCACTTTTCTTAAAAACCATCATTCAAGGGCAGAGAATTTAGCTCAGTGGAGTAAATGCCTGCCTGGTGAGTACGAGGTCTGGAGTTCCAACCCAGGGACCAAAAAAAGAAAAGAAAAAAAAAATCATCATTCAAATAAATAGACAAGGGATTTTTTTAGCTTTGTAAAGTTTTCAGTATCTTCTGACATTTGCAGACAAACTAGAAACAAATAAGGAAAACCAGGCCTTTGTAAATGAGCAGACTGAACATGACAGAACACCAATGTTATATAATGTATGTGGTCAAGAAAGTGTGATCTTTCCTAAATGAAAAACAGCAACATCCTTGTATTCTTCAGCTTCTTTATAAAATCAAAAATATAGAAATAGCTGCAAAAAATGTAAGTTTCTTATATAGGTTGTTGTAGTCAGGGGTTGTGAGGAGAACAATTAGAATCAGGACATAGAATTTATAATATTATTTTATGATGGTCACCAGAGTTAACACAAGAAAGTGCAGGAAATCTGTTCTCAACACTAAAGACACAGAATATTCAGCCAAGAGCTTGGATTCCACAGCAATGTCCTGCATGAGTCCAGATGAAAACCCCGAGCACACAATGCCTCCCCACAGGGCTAGAGCCTACAAGAAGGATTCACACCAGTCTGTTTTATGGATCTGCACTGGAAAGGCCTAAAAGTCAGCTGTGGAAGCTAGAAAGTCTGTGCCAGTGGGTGAAGGAGCCGTGTGGGTAGGTTGAGGGTTCTATCTATCCAAGAAGTCACACTCATAGTAAGAATCAAGGCTGTCCTAAAAAATACCACAGTCATGCTCAGCAACACGAAGGCCCCAAGCTCCTCTGATGATATGAACAGTGGAGTATGTGCCACGAAGCCAGCGTGACCAGCTTGTCCTGGAGATTAAATGGCGCACATCTTCTCCTCCGGAACCAGGAAGAGATGTTCAATGCTAGGACCAGAGCTCTCCAAAGTGAACCACAGCCTCTCTCACCAACAAGGTCCCAAACTCCTCTCACGACAATAATCAAACTCACACTGGAGCAGCTAGTCATGACGAGCTCCTCCAGGAGAACTAACAGCTTCAAACAGCAACATTTAGAGAAACTCACAACGCCTAACTCTTCTTTTCCATGTCTGTATTTATGTTGGCAACTTTTCTCAGGTGGGCCATCTATGCTCAGCACCATGCTGATTTAATTCAGCTGGCATTAATTTGATCACTAGTCTTTAATCCATATCACAGGTATTTAATAGAATATAGAATTTTTGAAATATTTTGAAGAAAATATATAGTGAAAGTTGAAGTAAATTTTAATAAAATTTTATCTTGTAGTGAATAATATATATTTAATAATATATTATTAATATTATTTATATATAATAATCCAGCATTTTTATTTCTTTGATGGGTCTATGCAAAATACTTTAAATTCATCAACAAATATAAGTTAAATTTATTAGCATAACAAATGTGGTTTTGACAATTATTGGAGATTATGTGGCAGGATTTTCATCTTTCTAGGTGCAAATTATTAATTCTTGTCCAACTTCCCAGGTGATATATTTTAGATTGACTAGTTTATTTGTCTACTTTGTTGTGTAATACTTTTCTGGGTCCCATTAATTTAATTATACCCCTAAAGATGTTGGAAATTTACAAAATCAAGTTGGAAGTATAAAAAGGTTGCTGAGCAGTTGATGGTAAGTTCTCTTGCAGTAAATCTATAAGGAAATTTTTATCCTCAGTCTAGATCTAGTATGCAATATACTGATCTGGCTATAGAAGCAGCTATCTTTTTTATTTTACAGTAATTCAGTAAAGAAAGTAAAAATCAGCAAACTACGTAACAAAATCTTTGTATACTCAAAAGAACCTAGTATTCAGTGTTCACTATTTAATGGTAGAGAGATAGAAAGTGTAATCAAATATAATTATTATTTTATCACATTCATATTTTGCAAACAATATCTCTTAGAGAATTCAGCTGTCTTCATAGCAGTTGTAGTCACCAAAAATATTAGTCTGTGTTGTCATTATTGACTGACGTTATTCAGCCCTTAGCCACATGTATTTTAATTTCCAAACTGTATCAAGTGTCAGTTAGCTTCACCATACTTGAGGTAATTCTTAAAATGAATCAATGCAACATAATATCTCGGCCTTTCCCAGATTGAAAATGTAGATAAATTATTACAAAGACTTGCTAAGAAGGTCAGAAGAAGGTCTCTTTTGGCTATAACAATTTCAAAGTAGTATTGAGATCAACGGACTATCATTCAAGGCAAAATCAAATGACTAAATTTTGAGAATATCAGAGAGTTGCTTTTTAGGAAATAAATTCAGAACTGACAATTCACAATTTTTTTTAATAAAAAAGACATGTCTTTTTTATAAGATGTGAATAAAAATATGCTGTTTTCTGTTCCTGAAGCTATCTGATAGAAAGGCAAGCTAATAACAATAATGTAATGTATCTTTCTCCTCCTTACTCACTAGCTCTGGCTCCTCCCCAAAGTCAAGAGGAGCACAAATAGACATCAAGGCAACCAGGAAAATGTAACTGAAGACCCATAAAAGGTCATCCAGAACCACTTCAGAAAGAAGCAAGAAGGATGGCCTAAGTATTTTCAAAGTGAGACAGGATTGTATTGAGGAACATTAATGGCAACATTAATCATTATCTAGTACATTTTACTATAACTTTTTTTAATTTAAAAATTCACCATATTTTTTAATGCAATTGTATTCATGGTATGTACTCAGTCTCTCTGTGTTCTAACTGAAGCCCAGGTGCTTCCTGCTCTTTATGGGAGTTTAGTACGTCTTAGAGGCAGACGTCCTTCAGGAAGGAGTTAAAGTACAATAATGCTATGGAAACCAGCCAGCACACATTTATTTAACTTGAATATGTAATGGAATAGTTTAAGTTTGACAGATGAGTAAGAAAAATTAACTAGCAGTATTTGTTTTGAAAGAAAAGGGAGATATATTCACACATGATTTTGAGAATGGATTCTAAAGAACACAAGATGACATATATGTCAGGGTAGGGGCTAACGATAATGCATGTCTGGTCAGTAAAGAACAATCAGATAGAAATGCCTGTACCTCAATAAAATGTGCTGGGTAAGATCCAAATATTCTTAATCATGATAAAATTACTTTTGAAGGAGAAAAAGGGAAAGATCCCTGATGTGGAACAATGCAGTTGAAAAAATAATATAGGTACAATTGTAATTCAAGTTTTTGTGTGGCTTAGAAGTGATCAAGGTTGTGTTGTTTAGAAGAGCAAGTTGTATTCACATAATTGAATGACTTGGTTAATTGGTTTTAAAAATTAGGATACAGAGCTACTTGAACAAAAAACATTTAATTCTCTAAGAAATGATTGCAATAGCTTAATGATCTATGGAAGAGAGAAAAGAAATATTGCTAAAAAAGGCTTTTCTGGAATGTGAGGCTTTTGTGATAGCGTCTCCCTATGCTAACTTCTATTAACTGCAGTTATTTCAAAGAAAAGCAAAATAGGTATTTAGCACTACAATATGGAACTAAGTCTCAAATCGCCTTAGGAAAACATAAAGAACAATATGACTTTATTATTTAATTCATGTGTCAATCACATCTAGCTTCTTTACAATCAGGGTAAAGCAGTTTGGGGGATAAACCTGGTTTTTAAGGCACAGCTGCTATGCAGACTTTTCTACCGCTCATCGCAAGAGACAAACTCTTCTACTTCACCTTGCGATAAGCATGCACAGGTGAGAGCAGCAGGATGTACATATGTCGCATGTGCTTGCTAGGATAGTTTGGAGAACATGAAGAAACACACAAACAGAAGAGGCCGAGCAGGCTTCATGCTTAGCTGGCTACTGAGCGACAACAGGGCTACTGTGGAAATGGCTAAAGTCTTTCCAGTTGGGCAGGAAAACGGTTCAGCTTGTCATAATTCAAACTCGTCAGGAAAGTTAATGAAAGACCTGGAGCGATCAAAGAACAAGAGAGTTAAGTGTAGAGTCTGCAAGCTCTCTTTACTCAAAGCCTCAAAACTCAGGCTTCCTCACACCAACTCACCGCACCCCATTCCGGAGAAGTTTTTTTTGAATGTCTCATTACACGGCTTTTCTTGACAATAGACCCCGTGTGGAGGCTCACATCTCTAATGTGAGATGTGAGGGAGAATCTAAATCAGAGCTCAATCTGAATAATTTAGCAACTTGAGAAGATGTTGCCCCCAAATCTAAATAAATGATCAAATAAATAAATAGCAGATAAATAAATCCATAAGTAGGGCAGGGATGTAATCAGAGTAAAGACTGAGTTGAATACCCAGTACCACCACCACCACGGAGCCAGCAAGACCAGCTTGTCCTGGAGATAAAATGGCGCACATCTTCTCCTCCAGAACCAGGAAGAGATGCTCAGTGGTGTTTAGATTGGGAATGTATTGAATCTGCATAACACTTTCGGGAGTATGGTTATTTTGATAATACTGACTCTTCCTATTCAGGAGCAGGGAACATTTTTTCAGTTTTCCAATGGCCTCTTTGGTCTCTTTTTTTAGAGTATTGTAATTTCTTTGTAGAGCAGCTTAAACTCTTTGTTAGGTTAATATCTAGGTATTTCAATTTTCTTGATTCTACCAGGACTGGTATAATTTTCATAATTCCTTCCTTATTGAGCTCAGTATTGGTTTCCATAAATGTTAATGCTTTTTTTAACCTTAATTTTGTATCCCACTACATTACTGAAGCTGGTTATTTATTATGAGAGTTTTGGTAGAATTTTTCTAGTCCTCTAGATAAAGTATCATGTCATCTCCAAACCACGACTGTTTGATTTCTTTCTTCCCTGTTCATACTCCCTTTCTCTCTGTCTCTTGCCTGACTGGTCTGGCTAATGATTCAAATATTACACTAAGCAGAAGTTATGATAGTGGGCATCTTTGACTTTTTCCTGATTTTAGGGGAAATACTTTCAGTTTTCCTCATTTTATATGATTTTGGATGTTGGTTTGTAGTAAATGACTTCTATGAAATTGAGGTATTTTCCATATATTTTTTCAGGGATTGTTTCATAAAGGTGTGTTGAACTTTGTCAAAAGTCTTTTCTACATACGTTGATAAAATTTTGATTTTCAAACTTGCCTCTCTATTACATTTATTGATATGTATATGTTGTCCTATCCTTGCATGTCTGAGATAAAACCTAGCTAGTGATGATGTAAAGTCTTTTTGATGATGAGCTACATTCTGTTTGTGAGAAATCTGCAATCTATTTTCAATAAGGAAATAGCAAGCTGTTCCCTTTTTGGTAGGGTCTTTATTTGGTTTTGGGATCAGGGTGCTGCTAGCTTCCATAATTGAATTTGGGAGCACTCCATATATTTTAATTTCTTTGAAGAGATTGGGAAGTATGGCTAATGTAATATCCTTACAACTTCTGTAGAATTTATCAGTGAATCCATCATGTCCTGGCCTTTCTTTAGTTGGTAGATTCTTTACTATCGCTATTTCCTTGTTTCTTATTGCGTTGTTCAGTATTTTTTGTTGTTGTTGTTGTTAGCTTTGGCAGTTTGTATGAGTCTAGAAATTGCCATTTCTCCAAATTTTACTTATTGGGATAAAATTTTCCATAGCACTTACTACCTTCCAGATTTCAGTTGTGTTTGTTGATTTCACCTTTTTTTTTTTTTTTTTTTTTTTTCATTTCTAACTGCATCCATATAAATCTTTTCTCTCTTTGGTGATTTTGGCTAAGAGTTCGCTATATTGTTTAGTCTTTCAAAGAGTCACCTCTTGGATTCACTGATTTTTTTATATTGTGTTTTCTATTTCAATTTAATAGATTTCCACTCTAATCTTCCTGATTTATTATCACAGTTTTGGTTTAGGTCTGGATTTTTGTTGTATCCCAAGTATCTTAAGTCTCCTCATAGATTATTTATCTGAGGTTCTGTTTTCTCAAGTTAAGCCTTGACTGCAATGAACTTCCCACTTTGGATTGCTTTCATAGTGTCCCAGAGAGTCTGGTGAGTCATAAAGGCAGTGGCATTAAGTTCCAAAATTTTTAAAATTCTGTTTCTTGATTTCTTATATGACCCACTGACTGTGTCAGAGCTTATTATTAATTTTCCAGGTGTTTCAACTTTTCCCAAAGTTTCTTCTGTCATTGAATTCTAAATTCATTGCACAGTGGTCTGATAGAACAATTTAGGCAGACTTTGCGGACCTGCATGTAATTTATTTTTGGATCACAGTGTGCTGAAGAAAAGGATGTGTCACCTTCTGTCATAGGGGAACATCCTGTTATCTAGATATCTATTAAGTCCATTTGTTCAAAGGTGTGTTTCATCTTTAGTGTTTCTGTATTGATTTTTGTTTAGTCAACTTATCTCTTTAAGTGAAGTGAGATCCTAAAATTCCTCATTATAGTTATATTAGTATTTATTTGATCTTTCATGTTCAGCAGTATTTGTTATATGAAAATAGGTGCTCTAAGGTTCAGTGCATAAATATTTATCAGCTATCTCTTTTCATTGCATTGTTCCTTTAACTAGTATGTAGTGACCTTGTCTCTTCTAATTAGCATCAGCTTGAAGTTTACTATGCCTAAGATTAAAATTGATACTTCTGCTTGTTATCAGCGTCCTGGAGCATGAAATATTGCTTCCATCCTTTCACTTTCAGTCTATGAACATTTTTTTTTTGGATTATATGATTGTTTAAAGGCAACAGATCCACAGGTTATGTTTTTTGATACAATCTGTATTTGATGTCTTTTAATTGCATAGTTGGGGTCCTTAACATTAAGAGATAGTACTAATATATGTTGATTATTTTCTATCTTTATAGGGGCTCCACATCTTAGGTGCTCAATCACAAATAAGTTTTAAATTAAGTATTGAGATCCAATTGTTTTTTTGAATGTTGTTATTACAGATAATTGTTTTTTTACAAGACAGCAAGAGAAACTAAACCCAGTTATTTAAATGGGTAGAGTAGGTGTCTCCACATTGAAGTATATTCCAAAGCCAAGGGCATAGCACAAGGAGGAGTCAACTTATTAATTTATTTCCATTATAGTGGCAGAGCTTTCCATAGTAAATGTTCAACCACATTACACACACACACACACACACACACACAAATCAAGGAACATGATGTCTCCAAAAAATATATCTTTTTAAATACCATTGTCACAAACATTGAAGTGAGTGAATTTCTAAACAAGCAACTCAATAGAGAGATGAAATCACTGATGAGATCAAAGTTGATATTAAAAGATGAATAAAACAGTCACTAAAAATTTCAATGACCTCAAAGAAGACATAAAGCTAACTGATTCAAACAATAATCTGATCTAGGAGAAAAGCAGAAATCCTAGAAATTAAAAGCTAAATCTGTAGGAAACTAGACTACTATTAATTCCTAGCCAAGCGGGGGTAAATGGAGACTAAGTATAGCACGGAGATAATTTTGAAAGAGGAGTCAAGGACTCTTGCCTCTCATGGACAAAGAGCCCTGAGCATTAGCTAGTCTTGCTTTTATTCACTTGGACATGGATGCAAGCAATTCAAGTAGCACAATATTCCTCTGCCCTCTGTGATTGATAGTAAGTGACCAGATAACCCACTGGACCTCAGCTATGTTGACTCTTCCCTAGAATTTGTACACACTAACATGCCAGCTCATTTGCCAAAGTGGGACAGCTTGCAGTTCCCTCCTTCAGGTCCTCAAGCAAGATCAGCTGGGCCTCAACATTAATTATCTGCCCCAATTTTATATGAATAAATTGAAAGTTTTGACAATAGGTATCATCAGTCAGATAAGAAAATAAGAGAACTTAAGTACAAAAATGTTATAGTAGACCATTCACTAAATTCTATTCCAGACCAACAATATACCATGATATTCATCCAACATTTCCAAGATGACTCAAAAAAAAGAAAGAAATAAAAAAAAAAAAGAAAAAAATTCTAACTATTTTTAAGTGTTAAGGAAGGGATAGAAAGTGAAACCATAGGTATAAAAATTTATTCACTGAAATAAATGCAGAAAATCTTCCAAATTTAGGAAATGAAATTACATTGAAGCCTTTGAACCCCAAATAGATGCAGTCATAAAAGAACAATTCTATAACACACTACAATCACACTTTGAGAAATTAAGATCATAGAATATTAAATGTTATTACAGAAAAAATCTAATAAAGGCAAATCTATCAGCATATTTCTCAAGTACTATATCCTACAGAAATATTCTTCAAAAGTTATGAAAAAAATGAAGATTTTGCAATGACAAAAAATTTAAAGAATTCTCCAACACTGCAAAAGTTACTTAAGAAAATCCTAGACAAATACAGCAAAGACAGCTTCACCAAAGAGTTGAAAGAGAAATACAGGTACCTGGGAGAGTAATTTTTTAAAAAGAAAAATACTTGGAAATATACACTAGAAAATAATTCAATGATAGCATTTGTCAAATAATTCTCAATAACCACACTCAGCCTCAAGGATCCTAATGCCCTGTGAAAAGACACAAACTAGCAGATTTCATCCCAAAGCAAAACTGAAGCATATGATAACTGACAAACATACACCTCATTCAAAAAGAAACAGGAAGAAAAATGAATTGAAGGAGAGCAATATTCTATGAAACCAGAGTATGAAAACAAAGGATATTATCTATCCTATTTTCTAAAAAAGTGAACTTCAAGCCAAAATTAATCAGAAGAGATAAAGAAATAGCTATACATACAAAAAATTAGTAGTAGAGGTAAAAACTGTAAATGTGTATGCACCAAATGTATTTTCATAATTTTATAATATAATAGAAAACATAAAATTGATAATTTCAGCCAATTTATCCAATAAAATAATCAATGGGTTGAAATAACACTTACCTGAGCAAAGCTCAATATAGTCACTGCATAAGCAAATTTGCTGATTGAGTGACTCTGGGTAAACTATTAAGTGATTAAAATTATTTTTTATAAAATGCAACTACTAAAATTCTGAAAATTTACAATCTTTTTAGTAATAAAATTGCAAGATTCCACCAATTTTCCTAAAATATAAGCAATTTATGTTTCTGGACATTTGAATTATGTACATTAAAGGAAAAAGACAAAAATAAACAAACAAAAAAAGACAATTCAATTTTGAAATTTATCAGTAGAACCAGGAAAATGAGAAACAGTACTGATATCTATTTATATACCAGTATATATAGAAGGATGCTGCTTTAGTTCCTTTTCTTATTACTGAGACAAAAATACCTAATACCCAAAGTTAGAGGAGAAAAATGTTATATTATTTCACGTTTTGAAGAAGTATCGGTCTATAATCAGCTGACTCCAAGGCAGGGTAGCACAGCAGAAAGGAATTATAGAAAAGAAACAGTTAATGGGAAAGCAGTGCAGGCAGAAGACAGCAAACAGCAAGGAGAAAGCAATAGCACCCCTCTTTCTGTTCCTTATATTCTTCCCAGGTTACCTGCCCCGGTGTAGCACTCATGTCCAGAGCGGCAATCCTTAATTCTAGCTTTGTGTCATGAATTAGCTCCACCATTACATCCTTAATCCAAGCATCATACACTCTGTATCCAACCACCTCCAAAAAGCCCCACCTAAGACCACATGAGGCTTTGGGGATCATCAAAATCCAAACCATAATTAAACAAAAGAATGAAAGCATTGTAGTCTTCAAAACAAGGTAAAACCAACCATGATTACCATAATGAACCCAATTATGTTCACAATAGATGCTTTTATCATCAGACAAAATCTAACCAGACAAGACAAAACAGAAGCAAACCTAACAAAACTGTGAAAACATTACAGGCGTTCAAGACAAGACAATAAGAAATGAACATTGGTTACCACCTTCTCCTCCTAAATGTTTCCTCCCCTATCACTTTTACATCTATTGTGTTTTTAGATCCAACTAACTCCTTCTGTTTTTTATGCTAGGGTTCACCCATGAGCTCAATCAGTTTCGCCCATGAACATGACCCTCAGTTGCTGTTGGTTTCCTATTGTCTTGTTTTGAAGTCTCATAATGCTTTCTTTTTTTTTTTTTTTTTCTGTCTTTTTCCTTTTTATCGGTACCGGGGATCGAACTCACGACTGCCTGCTTGCAAGGCAGGCGCTTATGCCGCTGAGCTAAATCCCCAGCCCTGCTTTCATTCTTTTTTGAGTGGTTTTGTTTGACTGTATTGTCTGTGAAGGTATGGACAACTATTTCAAAGAAAACAAGAGACATTATGGTAGCCAGTATTGATTTCCTTTTGTCTTATGAAGTCCTGTTGTTGCTTGCATTGTTCTGTTGTGATTTGCTTTGTTCTGTTTTTGTTTTATTCTCTTTAAAATAAAAAAATTAAAAATACAAACCTCAGCAGATAATAGAATCATTTTGCATTAAATATTGCATATGTTATGTTTATCTACCATGAAGAAATAAAATGGAATACATGTATATGACACAATAACTTTTATGTAATTTAGATACTAAAAGTATTAAGTAATATGAAGTCTTTTTGTAAACATATCTTACTTTGGCAAGAAAGATGAGGCTTAAATTTATTTTTAAATGTTTCCACAAATAAGTAGAAAATATATTCTAGTTAATTAGATACTTAGTGTTTTTAAGGGGTTTAAGGATTAAGGGTTATGCTTAAGAGTTCAAATTATTCCTACAACTTCAGTACACATATTTTTAAGTGATTTCATTTATATGTAAAACAGGACAGCCTGTCTCGTCTTTTGCCAATCAGTGCTTTTCTGCTCAGGCAATCCTGTGTTTTTTCTGTAAGAAAATACCTGTTCATGTGAAAAAAAATCTTGTTCCTCCAATTTTCACTTAATTTGCATCTGTATCTTGGAGTTATTCTAAAATCTATTCTTCTTCCTCACTAAAAATTTCATTTTTCTTCTTAGTGTTTGAGTTTTAAGTAATGTTAAAAGCATGTTGTACACAGAGTAAGAAGATCAAATAGTATTTCCTTGTCTATGAATTTAAATTAAAAAAAAAGAGTATCCTCAATCAGAACAAAATATCAAACTTGATAGGGAAAAAGGGAAATAAAGAGGTGGATGGCAGGAATGTTTCTTCATGTTGCATTAAATGACAAGCTAAAATCTGAAATGCTAATCTAGGTTCCAATTTCTTGAAGCGTTCCTCATTTTTAATTAATGTGAGAAAATAAGCTACACGATAATAAACTTTATGCTAAAATTGTAATATACACAACTATATTGAAATGTCATTAGCTAGACGTAGCACAGGAAGACCTGGTATAGTTCTGCTCTGTTAACAAATTATTTAGGAGGGTGATACAGCAAATCAAACTTCATTATGATCCATCTTTTTAAAATTAGGATCAAATGCAGGTCTCTCTCCAATGGGAGACTGTTGTTAGAAGACAAAATGCCTGAAATTATTTGTTTTGTAATTGTGCTTATATTCGCCATCATGTTTTATTTAAGGTTTATACTCAAGTTCTATTAATTTTGAACAACCAATGAGCGTCACCAGTTTTCCACTCTAGAGCAGCAAAACTGAGAGTAATGAAGAGGAAAGAAAGAGGGAAGGATGGGAAGAGAATGGAATGGAAGAGAAACAGAGAAAGAATAATTCACAAATTCAATTGAAAATATAGCCATAATACTAAATCATAATATTAAATAACATAATCTCAAGTCACGTTGCATAAGCATTATATTCAACAAGTATTTGTTGCAAAACATACCATAAAGAGGAAAGTATATATAAAGTAAAAGCAAAGTCTGGGAATGCAGGGCGCAGCTTTAAAATGCAAGTGTTCTGGAGGCTAGCTCCCGTTAAAACAAAGATACTTAACATTTCTTTACTGTATGCGTAAAATGATTAAGTTGGAAAATTTAATGCTATGTGCATTTTACCACAAAAATTTAAAATAATGATAGAAACTAATAAAACATTATTCCTAAATTTATCAAAATGAAAGGATTTACTAATTCAACCATTTGTTCAGTAAGTACATCATTACAAGTAATTTTTGTGTACCAACAGTTAGAGAGTTATTTTGATTTTGTGCCTTTGTTCCAGGAGAATTAGTTTTTATTAGTACATGTAATCCTCAGAAATTTAAACAAACCTAAGTAATCTATTACATTAGTTTTGAGTTTGTTTGTGAATGTATGTGCTGGGATTGGGTGCTGAGATTGGGTGATTGATCAGTCCCTAAGGAGACTTTGCTTTTAAACATTGGCATATCTTGTGTTATATGTTTCTCTAGTAAATGCTGACTGATACAGTAACCCTCTTACTGGCTACTGACTTAAAATTTTCAGTATTTCTGGATAATTTTTTCATCATCACCATGAATGGAATTTTGATGTACAGTTTTTCCCCTTCTAATATCTTTGAAAAAATTTAATTACTAGGGTAGTGCTGACCTAAATACATGGGCTTCAGTTTGTGGAAAGAATTTATAAAGGATTGGTTTTATTTCTTTTTTAAGTTTGCTAAATCCGCGCCCCCCCCCTTGCAAATTTCCTAGTCATCCTCATCATGTTTCTGATATTTTCAGAACTTTTCTGGGTATATATCTTCCATATATATATATATATATATATATATATATATATATATATGTCATACCCTTGAATTATGCCTGCTTTTAAGAGTCTTAATTTCCCCTCCTAGTCTTACTCCTGCTTCTTCTCAAGGCCTGTTCTTTGTAGTTCTCAATCAGAAAACTCTCATCCCATATATATATATATATATATATATATATATATATATATATATATACAGTTCTGTGATCCCCTGCAGTTTTCACTACCCAGGGAAAGATGATTTCCTTGATTTCCCCCTCCTGCCTTCTGAACTTTCACTTAGGCTCCCCAAACACCAAATTCTCAAGTGGTCTGCTGATAGGGTGGAGCGAAGCTCATTTGTCTCTGCTTTCTTCCCTTTGCTGGAGGGAACAAAGGCTTGACTGCTGCACTGTTCAAAGCTCAAGAAAAGCTGATAAAGGAGGTGAGGTCAAAGGTGAGTAAAATGCTATGCAATTTCTTATTTTTTAAAATATGGTGTCTTTTTCATCTTGTGTTCACTTGGCCGCTGCAGCTTTTAACTGACTTCTGAGCTCTTACAAAGTCATATTAGTCGGCTACTAGCTGATTGTTTATGTTTTCATTGGAGAATAGACCCTGCACCGTCTAATTATGTCATCTATCTGACATCAGTTCTCTACCATTATTCTTTAAATTCCATTGTCGGGAATCGGATTTCATATTCTCTCCCAGTACCCAGGGTGACCCACAATCATAGACTGTCCACAGCGCTAGTACTTGATTATTTTCCTGTCTGTTAATTACAGAAATTTCCTGTCCACTTAATTACAGAATAAATCACTTTGTTTCTTCAGTATCTTCTCTGCCTTTGCATAGAAGCTTCTGTGAAAGGAAGAGGGGAATGAAAAAACTGGTTCATGTCATTCCAATAGCCAACAACCAGGGGGGCTACTGGGTAACCAGGATGAATCAGGTCAGCCAAGGAGCAGACATCTTGCTATTATTTACTTGCCATGATTAACATTTGAAAACCAAATTTCAGTTTTGATAGGAAAGTTTTAACTGTTTTTGGAACTACTATGAGCCTACTTTTGAATTTTATAAAAGAAAAATTCAGATGAAGTTTTCTGATGAAACATCACCAAAAATTTATTGTACTTTAAGTGTGAAATAGACATTAAACTTTATAGACTTTTAGAGCAAAATGTTGTAAAGTTATTTATAATATACTCTCATGCACAAATGACTTCTTATGCAAAAAGTTAAATAAAATACAGCATAAAATATTTCGTATTTCCTGTTCATTCCTTTGAAAAGAAGATGTTGGAAGATTTAAAATTAGATCCAGTTATCACGTTATGTATTTCATAGACAAATGTGATCTAGATATTCCTGAGATTTCCAAATCTAATTCTTTCCCATTATGATTAAATGTACTTTTAATTCTTGACTAATATCTTGCTTATTGGATCACAGTACAAAACCAATGAGCTTTTCTCCAGGCATGAGAGCATATGCCTGTATTCCCAGCATGCGGGAGGCTGAGGCAGGAGGATTGATATGAGTGAGGGGAGCCTGTGCTAACACAGTGAGTTCAAGGACTATGTGGTAAGAACTTCATAGTGAGGCACTGTCTCAAAAAAACAACAAAACAAAACACTAGCTTAAAAAAAAAACTGACAATATGCATGGGACAAAAGTAGAGTTTATATTATCTATGCAGAGATCACTTTCTAAAGAAAATACTAGCAAATATCATTTTAACTGATGATGATGAGTTTTCTGATTTAAGTTTGTGGTTAAGGAACAAGTTGAATGGTGGTCATGTATTACTTTCTTAATGATAAATTAAATGCCTTTTAATAGCATACTACTGACTAATTTTTCACTAGTATTGAAGTTCTTCACATTGTTTTGTATCCAATTGCTCAGGGTAATTCATCTGAGAGTAAATTTAGTAAATATATATAGTAATATTTAAGTTGTCTACATTTTATTTTTTTTAAAATGTCTTTAGTTTATATTTGAAATGTTCCCCAAAGCCCACATGAACTGGTCCTCTGCTTGGCACTGCCGAGAGGTGATGGAATCTTGTAGAATCGGGGCCCAGCGGAAGCTCTTTGCTCATTGAGCTTCATGCCTCAAAGGGAGGTGATGGGATAGCAGGTTCATCTCTGTCTTTGACTTCCTGATCTCCATGTCATAAACAACTTTTTACATGTACTGGTGCAGAGATGTAGCCTTTCCTAAAGTCTCAAAGCAATTGACAATGGACTGAAATTTCTAAAAGGATGAGCCACAATAAACTTTCCCTCTTTTTAAGACTTTTCAATAACAGTGAACACAGTGTGCGTGTGTGTGTGTGTGTGTGTGTGTGTGTGTGTGTATGTGTGTGTGTGTGTGTGTTAATCTCACTTTCCCCTCTGTAATATCTTTTTTTTTTAGATAAAATATTCTACTCTGCCTTTAAGCATTCATCTTGTATAATATACAGCAGAAAAAGTACTCAAAAGAGGTCTTAAATTGCAATTTGAAACATCAAATTATCAAATTTTCTACACTGATGGAACCTGTTAATATTGATTCTCTTTTTGGGTAGACTTGATATTTGGCTATGGGATCATGATGACTTTTCCTGATGCTTTTATATCATCATATGTTCCATATAATTCAAGCTTTTTTGCACAAATTCTTTTTGGTACTGGGAAATGAAATTAGGACCTTGTGCTGCCAGACAGGAGCTGTGCTGCTAAGATATACCCCAGCCCCTTCTTACACTTATTTTAACTAAGTGTTAGTAGTAAACTTTTTACTGGATATGGTTACAGGCATTTAACAAGATAATTTTACAAGATGATTTTTATTGGCAAAATAAAATAGATGGCTTAATATGTACATATTTGAAATGATGTTTTCCCCTTTTGTATTTTAGTTTTCTCTAAACTGAATTCTGTAGACTCTTCTGATTTCTATTTAATTCTTTTTATTTCTCTTTGCCTCCAAAGTAAAACCATTTTGCTGTCATCCTAGTTGAAAAATCGATTTGCTATTTTCCAGTATGTGATTCTCTTGTTTCTTCAATTTACATGGTCAGAATAATCTAGGTTGGTGCTTACCTGTCATATTTTGCATGCATAAATGAGTAACAACGTATCCTCTTTCATTCTCTTATGTTTTTATCTGGGCCTCTATGTCTGCATCTTGCCATACAGGATTAATTAGCTAAATCACTGGACTATCAGACATTGAAACATGCATTTTTTGGTTGACAAAGTTAAAAATTCATTGAATGTTCATACAAAAGTTAAGAATTTATCTTACAAAAAGAAGAAATAAATGGGACAATTTTTTTTACTTTCTGCTTTGAACCCTTTAACCTTAAGTGACTTAAAGACATTTCCCATGTGTTCAAGGAACACTCATCTGTAGCCTCCTTTTTGAATGCACAAAGTAGTCAGTGTGTTCAAACAGAACCTATTTACCACCAAGTGATTCATAATGCTCCTTTAGCATGAAAAAAATATTAATTTAAAACTGTCAATAGAGTCTCTAAGTGACAAGTACGAACTGATACACACACATAAAAAACCTGAGAAAAAACAAAAAAATACCAGATACAACCAAGTTCATTGATTGTTCCATGGTCTTATCTTCTTCTGAAAGTGTGATTGTTCTAAGCCAAAATTTGAGTAAATCTGAGTCGAGTGTTCACAAGACCAATGTAATTCTCAGTCTCAATTTTTTGAAACCTCCCCACTGAAGAAGACCCAGTACAGCACACACAAAAGCAACATTAGAAGTACACATTCTTCTGAGTTAACAGAAACTGAGAACTGAAGTTGAGAACTCTCAATCTTAGCCTTATACTTTTAATTCACAATGATAGTTAATCTCTAACAGGAAACACAGAAATAAGCGAACAGTCAAGATGGAAAGAAAAGCATGAGGAAAGATACAAAACTACAATGCAAATTACCATTAAATATATAGAAAAAGCAAGTATTCAGATAAAGTACAAGATGCAGAATTGTCACTTCCACATTGACACCTGGGCCATGTTGGCACCTGCCCGTGGAGCCCATTTTAGTATACAAGTCTTAAAAAGAAATTTTGTCACAAGTACACCATTTGAAGAAAGAAAATGATATTCAAAGAGTAGATATAGCACGATTTCTCTTCTATGAAATTACAGAAAATAAAAGAATGTTATGGAATGACAAGAACAGGCTTCAGAAAATCTAAAGCTGTGTTTTATTTTTTGATGGTGGTGGTGTTCTCACAGGTACAGATACTGTCACACTTAACAGAAGTATATAATTTAACATGTAGAGCTGTAATATATAATTATTCTTCAAAAAACTATTCTATGTGAATTCACAGCTGAGAGATGATCCATTTTAGTATAATTACTAAAATAGATTGTTGAGTAGAGATAATGCTAAATAGTCCTACACATGTTTGAATTCACTGTATAATGAATCTCAAGAGACAATCTAGGGAGCTGTATTTATTTTAGTCTTTAAATGCATCAATCTTTACTTTTTCCTGCAGTATCTAGAATAGCACTAATTATATCCAAATTATTTTTATCTGACACCTTTATTTTACTTTCTGTGTAATCAGATTTGTTTTTTACATTTATATCTTTCCTCTTTCTCTTATAGAATATAACTATTTATTATCCTCTTTCTCTAACATCTATTTTGAATTACATCAATGCTTTTTTCCTCTATTTCTTTTTATTATTTTTCCTTGCATGCAAAAATATTTGATTAGATGAGAATATTTTGAGTTTTACTATGACCATTAACCATCATTATTATCTTCACTGGGTTGAGAGATTCCTAGAAGATTACAAAAGCACAATTCCAGGAGTGTCTGTCAAGGTTTTTCCAAAGACAGTGGCCATGTAAGCCAGCAATATGAGGGAGGGAGACACCCAGATTGTGGACTGCACCATCCAAAATGCTTGAAGCCTAGGTGGTAGGAAAGAGGGAAGAAAGGAAGAAACTGGTCTTCATATAACCCAAAGATCATGCACTGTGATCTGAAAATATATCCCTTACTTTCTAAAAGCAAATTTTTACTTCAGTGTAATAGTTGTCAGATGGGCATCTCAATACTTTTGCCTCAGGAATACAAGAAGTGGGTCTTTGTATACTTGGTACAATGAAAGCCAAGGTGTGTGCTGTGTTACAAAAGTGGCAAACTAGGATTTTTATTGACATGAAGTTCCATCTAACAAGTTTGACATATGTTTACCTGAGTATCACAGAGTATATAATAAATTCACATCACTCTAAGATCTGTTTTAAAAAATTATTTTTATTTTTCTTGTAGAAGAAACCAGGTTCAGTACATTGGCACATGAAAAATGAGATTTGCAAGTTTTGGAAGAGGTCAAGAATGAATTATCAGATTACTCATGCAAGAATAATGAAAATGATTCATATTACAAAATACATATTCTCATAACAGAAGAATGGTTTGGGTAGATGATGATGATAACGATGATGATGATGATGATGATGATGATGATGATGACTTTGATGCTGGCCATGTAAACCAAATTCCTGTGACAGTGATATCAACTGATACAAACACAAGGAATGTAAACCTCCTTGATTCAAATGATGAAGAAAACAGCAATGTGAGTACATATTTGACTAGTCTAAATATGGCAAA
This sequence comes from Cavia porcellus, assembly GCF_034190915.1. NCBI lineage: Eukaryota > Metazoa > Chordata > Mammalia > Rodentia > Caviidae > Cavia > Cavia porcellus. The sequence continues at coordinate 51,565,288 of NW_026947503.1, read as the reverse complement.
ATAGTCACACAATCAACTGGAATGGTCTAATGTGAGATGTTGGCAGGTTGAAGTATACTGGACAGAATGCCAACAGTGCCATTCAGTTTGGAAACTGTAACTGACAAAATACTTCAAGATGCTGTGAAATACACGACAGCTGAAATACAAGTAAAACGTTCTGTATTCACTAATAGCCATATTTAAAAATGTATTTATTATGAAACCTCACTACCTGAATTGAAAACATTCATAAGTTTGTTGTACTTAGCAAAGATTTCTCATGGTAATAAGTTATAGATCAAAATGTATCATAAAAACTTAGACCCATGTAGATGTGCTTTTGATTTAGATATTTATCTTGGAACTCAACCATCAGGTCCTTATATGTATAGCCCTTATATGTATAGTAATAAACTGAATGACGTAACCGACTTCTTGCTATCACTATTGACATGAAGTGGAATGTGAAATTCAGCAATTGGTTTACCAGTTTCCAACTGGTGTTATGTTTGCTGACAGAGCACAAAGTGACCAATGTAGGAATTGTATACAGGAACAAAGAAGAGATTACAAATGAAATGTAATTTAAAAACAGAGACTTATATAGTAAAATCTTTGGATACCAACCACATATAAACAAACTGGTGCTGTTCATGACAACACTACATCATAAAGGAAATATCAATAGGGAAAACGTGGCAACATGAATGCTGAGATGGAAAATTTCTACAACAAATCCCAAGGCAGAGTAGATATTGTACACAAGTTATACAGTAATTATGATGTCATTTAAACACAAAGAATTGAACAATGGTTGTGCTTTACTTGATCCTAAACATGCATGGTATAAATATTTTGAAAGTTTATAAGTAAAATAATATGTTCAAGGTACCATGGAGAAATTTCTTAAGGATTAGAACTGGAATTCATAAGACATCATTTACAACAGGGGAAAAATATGTTTCTTCCCAGGAAACTAAACACAAAAATTGTGGCACACACTGGTGAGCTGACAGGTGAACAGACAAGTATTGTCTTAAAGACATACTATGACAACAGGAAAGCCAAAAAGATATCAACTGTGCCCTACAATAAAGGAGAAAAAAACACAACATATGCACTACCAGTATAAGTGATACTTGTGTATGAAAAATCCAGTTTTCATGTGTCAAGACTGCTTTGGATGTAAAAATTGAAGCAAAGATTACTTTCAGCAGTGCTCTCTGATATTTTCCTTGCAGTTTATGTAGGTTTTTATTTCTGATGTAATCTCTTAAATTGTTTTACCAAGCAAACAGCTGATGCAAAAATATTGATACATTCATTACACATTTGATATTATAGTTTGTTATCTTATTTCCCTGCCATGTGTATATTGTACACAGAGTAGGAAGCTCCTGATTAAACAGGAGGAAAAGCAACGTGATGAGCATGATCTGCACATAGGAAAGGAAAGCAAGTATATATGCTGTCAGTGTAAGTGAGGATGTTCATGGTCCATGTGGTGGTTGTGTGAAGATTCCCTTAGGGATGACAGTTGAAGCAAAGATTACTTCTGTAGTAGAATTTTATTTGTATTTACATGATACTTAGCATAGATTATTGTTTCTGATTTTATCTCTTAGGTTTTGTAAGCAACTACAGAGAAGATGTGAAAATGCTGATATTTATTTAAATGTACAATACATAGTAAGAAGTTAATACTTTATTTTAATGATTTGTAAACAACACACTGTGTATAATAAGGACCTCCTGACAAAACAGCAAGACCAGGGAGATATAAATATATTCAACATAAAGGCTAAGAAAGCAAAATATATGTTCAGTCAATATAAGCAGTAAATGTGTATGGAACGAGCTGTGATCATGTGTGAAGATCACCTAAGAGACTGTTTTTGAAATTTTCTTTACAGTTCCCATAAGAATTTCTATTGTTGTTTTTCAGACTTTAAACATCAAAAACTAAGCTATTCTACCTGTTGATATTGAAATTGTTTTGCTTTTTTATAAATAATAATTTTGCTTTTTTATAAATATTCAATAAATATTAAAAGTGCAATATTTTATTTTTGTGATATTTTTCCTGTTAAGTCCTCATTGTTCAATATAATGAAACTCAAAAAATCAAAACCAATAATTTGTTTGACAATTTGCCTATTTGTCATTTCCATTAAATACAAAAACTTCAAGGTGTCAACTAGAGGGTTCAGGCCTCACAAGAACCTGAATCAGCTACTAACTTTATGCTAAAATTCTCAGCCTCCAGAAATGAAGTAATAAATTTGTGCTGTTTATTATTGATTTGAAGAGTTTCTTGTACATTGCATGCAATTATCAAACATATAATTTGAGATTATTTTCTTACATTTGTGTGGCCAGTCTTTTCTTTCTCTTCATGGTGTCCTTCACAGAGCAAGATTATTTTTAAATTTTAATGATTACCAATCTTCATTAGTAACTATTATTCTTCCATAAATTAAGTTTTTGGTGTGATACATAAAATTTCTTTGCTGATCCCAAGGTTATAGAAATTTTCTTTCATAATTTTCTCCAGGAATTTTGTTGGGTTTGTCCTGAACTTGGTGACTGATTTTGAATTTAATTTTGAAAAAGATGTATTGTCTAAGTGTAGGTAATTTTCCCCTCATTTTTTAAAAACTGAATGTCCAAATGTTAAGCATCATTTGTTGAAGATAATATCCTTTTCCACTGAATTACTTTCTCTCTTTTATGAAAAATTGATTGATTATACTTGCAATGATCTGTTTTATCGATCTTTATTCTAGTCCATTAATCTGAAGGTCTAATTTTTATTAACACATCATTGTCCTGATCACTCTACTTTTAGAGTAAGTTTTCAAGTCTGTTACTGTCAGTGAATTGTCCTATTTTATTTCTAAATATTGTGTGGGCTACTTTTGGTCTCTGTCTGTTTGTATCAACTTTAGTATTATCTTGTTGTTCTCTATAAATTATTTTCTGAGAATCTGTTTTGGGCATATTCTCTTGAGTTGTGACTTTCAGAAGTACTTTTTTAAATTTTATTTTCCCTACTAAGTGAGAGTAAGATACAGTCAGAGTTGGAAAAATTCTGGTTTGCAGGTAGGATAAATTAGCAGAAAAGCTGCTTTTACCCTGGAGACTAGTTATTTATAATGGAGATTTTTTTTGGCAGTACCACACACTGATTACTCTTTTCCTACACCTGGTTAGAACCATGGAAGTGGGAAAATAATAATACCTCTGAAGAAGCAATTTTAAAAATGTGAGAGTCAACTAAGAATGCAGGACCCAGGAATTTCTCACTCTCATTGTATGTCACACTCAACTTCTAGTGACTTATCAAAATTACCTGTAAGTGTTCACATGTGTCTACAACACCAGGTAAATAAATCTGTATTTCTACTGCAGGAAAGTAAATTTCAGCTGTGACTCTCAAATCACGTATCACACAGTGTCTCTGTTACCTCAGTGTTTTGATTGGTCCATGAAATGTCAACATTTTTTCCATTTGTTTAGTTTTGTTTTTTCTTCTGGTGAAGATGAGTGTGATGTCTTGTTAGTTTTTTCAGGTTAGGGAGGAAACCAGAAGTCCAAGTGGTTTTCCAGTTATTTTAATTGGGAAAATAATGATAGGTCTTGTTGGTATATTGGGTGGCATGTGCGTGTTTTCATTTGTGTTTCTGTGTGTGGGTATAGGGTTGTGGTAATTTTTTTCCAATCCAAATATACAATCAATGTTAAAATAACATAATTTCAGGTCACTTATTGGAAAATTACTAAGACTTTAGAATTTTCATAACAGTGTCTTCTAAATACCTCATATGCATATATTAAATATTTATTTAGCATTGATTTTCCTAGCATTGATTTTGTATATTTAAGTTATCTATTTCTTTGTTCCCATCACTAAAACTTCATACCTCTTCTTGAAATTGTCATGACTTTTACCTTTGTCTCCAGTTTATATTTGTTTACTTGAAGTAATACTTCTCATATTTGATGTTTCATTCATCAAGAATGCCATGTATCCTCTTTGGTCGTTTCAAGTGCAACCTACTTCAATATTTGTTGTGTTAACTGTCATAAGTTTTCAATTCCTGTGTTCCCATATGTCAGAATTCAACCAAGCAAACTCTTCTAGAATTTCAATAATGTGGTCTAGGTAGTGCTTGGTACTCAACATGTCCTTTTACAATTGACCATCTATTCCCCAAATATTTGTTAGCAGTGAGGATGAAAAGCAACTGAAATATGAATCAACTATTTTAATGTCATGTGCTAGTTCAGCTGAAAATTATTTGAGAAAAAAGTTTAAGATGAAAGAAGTACCTTGTATTTCATTGTTGGATAAACACTTTAATTTCCTGAGGAGCCACACTTTAGATGGCACTGTTCTAGATTAAGCCATTTAACTGAAGCCTTTACCACTATAAATCTAGACAATACAAGGATCCAAAGCTTTCTGGTAGGTGTCCAACTGTTTACTAATATCAAAGAATAACAAGGAAAATCAATTCGCTGCTCAAATAGTGGATCGTCCTGAAATTCTTTTCTGGGTTCCTTGCAATGAATTTTAAGAAAATCAGTATTGGGACACAACAACAAAAGAGAAATAAAAGTAAAATCAAACCTAAAAAGTGGTTTTCCTTTGGTATCATTAAGTTTATAACAAAATATTACCTTATTTCTAATCTCTTTTGCCATACCTCTTATTTCTCTTTGGTCTTAACTTTCTGTGCAGTTTGAAAAGTAAAATTTTAGATAACAAAGTGAGAGGCTTGAGATATTTTTAAACCACTTAGAAAGTTGATAAATGTGTATAATTTAATTTTTAGAAGTAGCAAGGTATAAAATAGATCTTATAAAGTATCATTATGGAAATACTATCTTCGGATTAGTTAACAGCCCTGATACTATTCTAAGTTAGAACAAGTTGAAGTCATTGAAAGTTCTGTATAATTTTAATTAATTTTACTAGGTTACTAAGAAAAATTCTGCTAGGCTTTCCTCAAGGTATCTTAAGTCACATCTTTATACTATTTATTTTCTGCAACAATTTGTGTAATTTTATCATAGTCAAAGGCATACAGCTTCTCATTCTGTGTGTATTCTACCTTGATTTTAACTATCCCTCACGTAGTTTGTCATTTACTGTATTTGATTCATTGGGAATGTTATACCTCCCTGTGTATGAGAGTTTTTCAACTTACATTCTTTATTTAATGAGCATTAAAAATTAAGTTTCCGATGGAGAAATATTTAGGAATCTCTGGTATTAACTTGAAAAATGCAAAATATCTTTGAAATTGATTCTTACTATTTTAATGTTTTTCCAAAAATATAATGATATGAAGAACAGAGACCTAATATTTTTAATCTATGTAGTTTCATAGCTGTTATATTTCTAGAAAGATATTATCAATCAAAACTTCAAATTATTTTAATTTAGTGTAGTAAGAAGAGCATATTTCACTTTAATGTCATGTTAAAAGTTAATTTGTGGCATTACTAAGTGTCATAAATAATACTTTTATTTTTCTAGCTATAGAAATACTGAAATTTTGGCTTAAGTGACTAAAATTGAAGATATTTACAATAAAAAGTTTCCATATTTTCCAACTCTCTTTGAGATGGAAGACTAAGTCATATCAGGAGAAACTGGCCACATAATTCTTTTGCTTTTGTTAATAGGAGGATTGGAGAAGGCGTTGGTCAGCGATACATTTTTTATAATACATCAAATTCCTTCTTCATAAAAATTGACATATCAATGAAGTCTAGATAAAATAAATAATATAACCACATAAAATTAATGTGATCAAGAGATATATTTATCACAATTTGATAATTGCCTTGGTTTATTTCTGTATATGAGAGACTAGCTAGAGCCAAAAAATCAATTTATTCATTCAAATACTAAAAAACTCACCTTTCCTTGTCTTACTAACAAAACTCTATATAGCCAGATAACATTCATATTACAGACCTATTTTTTCCAGTTGTGGCTCAATGGAATAAGTATATATTAAAGAATATTATTTTTAAAATTGCAGTCAATTTAATTGAGATTTAAGAGATAATTCCAAAATGTAATCCACACATGCCCCCAATCTTTTTTTCAGATTTTAGCCACAGTTTGTATCTATGCTTTCCTCACATTGAGTTACTTCATTTTTCCTTTTAATTGTTTTCCCTTCCTATTTAAAATTTTAGACCATTAGCCTCTTAAATACTTAAGAGTTAGGCTACCCCAATCAGAAAGCGAATAGTAAGTTATGATTTTTCTGATAAAATCCCTATACAAGTGGAAAATAATGGTACAGAAATAAACTAATACTTTAGCAAGTGTAGATTAGGATGCAGTACCATGCCTTAAGTCCTGTATATCTGTTATGATTTATAGCATAGGTATTAAACCCAATACCGAGATTGTTACTACCACTGCTAATAATTGAAGCGGTGAAAAATATTCTCAGCAGGCTCTCATAAACATTTTTCAATATCTTTAAAGAAAAATGTCCCGATTTTCCTTGTAACAGTTTTTGGAGACATAGGAGAGATCTTGGCTCAGTCAGAGAAAAAAAAAATATTAAACATAAAGGGGGGGGGGAAGCACCTCTCTTTTCCACAATTTTAAGGATTTACTTAGGGTGTGGTAAGAGGAAGAGCGGTAGCTGATGTTACAGAACCAGACAGATTATGAGCTCAATATGAAAAAATCTGATTGGAAAGGGGCCGAGGGAATGGGATACAGCTTGTAGTATCAGATTGCCCACCGCTCCTAACAGCAAGACCTGGCAAAGACCATTAGATCCCTGCTCATTGCATTTCCTTTGTGACCGCTTTCTTTTAATGGCAACCATGACTGGAACCTTTCACTGCACAGTGGTCTAGATTTCCATGTATAAAAGGCTATGTTAGCATTTCCTGTCTTTCTGCCTCCTGAATCCTGGAGCTGACCCCTGCAAACCCGCAGCCCATGATAAATGGAAATAAAAACACGTCAAGCATATTTCAATGGGATGATTTTCTTTGTACTCAATCCATAGGAATGACCTTCACAATCTCTGTAAAATCTACTACATACAAAATAGTAAGACTCAGCACAAGCATGGAGAGCCAGGGAAAATGAGTGTTAAAAATAATTTTGATCCAACTAATTTAGAAACATGAAGTTAGTTGGAAATGAATATAAGTTTTTAATATGCCAGTAAGTGCCATGGATATCAGAAAGTTTGAGGATGGAACTGGGTGCTAAGCATGTTAAATTTTCCAGATGTGTTTATCATACAACATTTTGATCATGCATTCGTGTAGAGCACTTCAAAGAATTGTTATAAAAATCTTAGAAGATGTTACCTTAAAAACGCATTCTTTCTATTTTCAGAAGACTCGCAGAGATGACTTATCTGTGACTCAGGCATTGACAGTGCTGGTGATGTCCCCGTTACTGTGTTTAGCATCTAAATATGTGCCTGCGTCTAGTAATGCACAAAACATATGGTCTAATGCTTGCTTCCTATCCTTGCACTTGCCAAAATCTTATTACCTCATTTTCCTTTAGTTATGTCCCACTGAGCTAATCTGCCTTATATATTTTTATATTATTTTATTTTCAGGATTGTGTAACATTTTTGTAAGGCCAAAAACTAGTTCTGTGGGAGAAAATACTTGAATAAAAAGGAACACCGTGTCAACTCTGTCTAAACAAGTAGATAAACGTTTATGCTATGGTGTGGTTTATCCAGGTTTCATTCCAGTTTAGAGACAATAATTCTTTCCATTCAGATTTTGATACTAAACCATTCTTATTTGTTTGATTCCTATAAATGAAAAGACTCATTCCTGTATTTCAAGATGTTTTATTATCAGAGCCACTTAATTTCTTTGCATTCTCCTTTGTATTTTATCTTTACAGTTGCTATATAGGTATGAACATCAAATAGTATTTTGCAGCAGTATGACTGCACCTGGACATCTTGCTTTTATGTTGTGGTTATCCACAGTGGCTCTGTGGTTATATCTGAAACACTTTATTTTTCAAATATGAGGCAGAGTTATTAAGGGTGACTTGCATAAACCAGAAATTCATAGCTTTCTGAAAGATTTTCTTCTGTTGTGAGGCACACCATACCAAGAATTTTCTTTCACAATAGAAATTGCCCTAATGACATTATATTAAGCAAAACACAACCAAGCACACAAGTACAAATATCAAATGTTCTCATTATATATTGATGCTAAAAAAATGTAGTAAAAAAGTGGTAGAGTTTGGAAAGGTGATAGGGAAAGCATAAAATGAAGTTGGAAATAGGTACAAAATTAGTTAGGAAAAATAAATTATTTTTTTCTTTAACAAAGTATGATGAATACAGATAATAACTTATTTTATAATTGAAAAATAATATGAAATAACAGACTTAAATATTCCTATCACAAAGAAATAAAAAGTGTTTGATGTGATATATGTTAATTACATGATTTGATCATTACAGTTATCTCAGTATTGCATTAAATCCAATAAATATGTATAATTAGGTACCAGTTAAAAAAATTTATCCTAATCAACTAAATCTTAACATCAACTTAAAGTTATTTCTTAAATTGCTTCTTGAGTATCAATGTAGCATATTTACTCCACAAAAGTAAAAATATTAGAATTTTTAGGGACTATATAAAAGCATATTTTTAGTTTATATTTCCCAGAATTTATTTGTAAATCATTCTCTCACAAGAGACTTCAATTTGTGAATCCAAATATATGCATTTTGTGAATGATCATTGGAAAACAATGTTTCCTACTATGTGCCGTAATCAACAGCTCACTTAAGTTTCAGCATATACTATTGTCCACTAATGTTCCACTTCTTGCTTATTTATATAATCTTTGGCTAAATAAACAGATGGGTGAGAGACTACAAAGTTAAATTCTGAGCCACATTATTCTCTGCTCCTCTGACATATCCCAAGTTTTTCCTCCCTAAGTAGGATGTCTTTATCTTGTGGATATGGATGGGTAGGCAGATATGAGATTGATATGCTTAGTTATTTAATAACTTCTTAATTCTGTATTTAAAGGTCATCATTCATGAATCTGTCATGTAAATGCAATCAGCAGAGTTAACTCCTTTTCTTGTTCATAATGCGATCAGAAGATGTGAATCATTCTGTCAGTCAACTCTGATAGAACCTCCTGTTTTATCACAGATAAAGCAGCAGCATAAATGTAGATCAATTTGCTTGTAACAGTGTACAGAGGATGTCATTTTTCAATAACTTTCTTTTATATTGTAGTGATTTTTGAATGGCTTGAAAGATATGCTGAAAACATCATTATCATCTTAAAATGTGAATTTTGAAAAATATTTTTATACTGAAGATGAAGACTTCTGTGACTTAATAAAAAACATTTATTTTAAAAGCGTTTGAATGTTGATTTCAGTATGATGTCAAATATACATCTGAATGATAATACTATATCCATCATTTACTTTGGTCTTAATACATAAAAGGTATGTGTGTAAGTATTTAACATATACCACTCACTTAGGAATCTATAAGAGGAAAAATTATTATTTTTCTATATTATAAAAGGGAAAACTGAAATTGGGAGAGTTGAAGTATATACCAAGTCCTCACAATTTTGCATTGCTGATTTGACAGCTGTTCCTACAAGGACTATGTCAGTATCCAAATTATTAATTTTCTGTTTTCTATATTACAGATACTTACTAAAAGGCCAAAAATTACATGGACACAGTGAAATAGATGTAAAAATAATATTGATATTAAGAATTTAACACTGATATAAAACCAAGAAATCTAACTTCATGCAATGTATATATCTCAAAATATTTTATACACTTACTGAAATTACCAAAATCTATTGGGCTTCAAAATGTCTATATTTATTTTAATAAATTTAAACCACAGTGGTTGAGAGCACTAATTTCCAAATTTCCCCACGTTGTCATTAGAATTATTTTACTTTGATGACTTGTAATACTGTGGTTTATAAAATGTATAAGAGTTGATATCTTAAAGATCTGATAAATTAGTTGCAAATAGAAATGTACACATAATTCATATGAAATTATGTTAATGTTAGTATTGCATCTTAAATTGGATTGCCTTTCTGAGTGAAAATCTCAAATTAGCTCTCAGACTCTACCATCAATGTGAATAGATGACAAACATTTCTGATGTTGATTTCAAATTGAACTGTTCTTACCCTTTTATTTTTAGTGTGATAAAGCATTCATACAGTCCACCATTTAGATTATTTTTAAATGTACTGTTCTCTAACATTAAGTAGAGTTATACTGTTGAGTAACTATCTTCACCATCTATATCCAGAACCTTTTCAATTTCCCTAACTAAAATGAAACTCTAACCATTAAATGTTACCTCCCTATTACTTTTTTCTCCAGCTTTTGGGAGCTACAATTTTGCTTTCCTGTTATGAGTTTGATTTTTAAGGTGCCTCGTATAAGTGAAACCATTCAGTGTTATGTGTTTATTAGCATAATATATTTACATTTCATTCATGTTTTAGTACATGTCATAATTATTTTCCTTTTTGTTGCTAAGTAATATAGTGAGAGTCTATCTACTCATTAATTTATTAATGAATCAAATTAATTCTTAACTAAGAGAGAAATATATTCCCCAAATTAGTAGTTTTTGAATAACTTTATGATTTGCTAAAATGAAGCATTACATATTTAATCTGGCATTCAGAATTTATTCATGATATGAAACAGAGTAGTGAGGTGCTAATTAAAGTTAAAAGTACTCATAAGACTGAAAATATGCCCTCCACGTCCAAATTATACATTTGTTGATTCAATAATCAACAAATGTGGACTGAAAATATTTGGAAAAAATATTACTTCTATATAGTCATGTAGAGAATTCTCACTCTTGTCCTAATTCCATACCAATACAATTTAACAGATTTCTACATAGTATTGACATTGTAATAGACATTGTGTATGATCTAAAGATTTACAGTATAAGGATGTACATAAGTTACGTGCAATAATAAGCCATTATGAGTAATAGAAGTGAGCATCTACACATTTTGGTCAGTATCAGGTTCCTGGATCCAATCTCCTGCATATGCTGAGGTATAGCTGTATTTGAAGTTGAATTGCCACAGAGGATTCTTTTAGGAATGTCGCTTACAGACCACTGACCTCAGCTAAGTTACAAATCATAGGAAAATATTATCAGATCAACTGTCCTCATTAAAATTTGAGATTTTCTTTGGACAAAAAAACCTTTCTAGCAATTTTGTGTAATTGTTTATAAATTTGTTACAAAATCCTTTTCCTTGAACATTCAATTTAGAATTCTGTTAAAAAAGTGATAAGAACTAAGGTGTAATAAAATCCAAAATGTGTAAATTTTGTTGTAAAAAATAGAGGAAGGGAAAAAAAAAGAGCTCTAATGGATATAACAGCAAGTGTGTATAGGGGTGTTAAATAGCTGACTATATTAATGTTTTTGGATCATTGAACACAGCTGTTTGCAGTCTCTCTGTTTGAATGTCTACTTTGTATTCTTTGATACTGTGATTTGAGCAACTATTTCCAAGATGATAATATGTAATCTATTAACAGGTGATTTCTTACTGTTATGTTTTTTTTTTGTAGTTCTATATTATGTGTAACCATACACTGCTTTGTTTTGTTTTGTGTTTTTCTCTTTTTCCTCTTAAATAAAAAAAAATTATAAAATGTTGATATGTAAACCACTGTGTTCTAACTGGAAGTAAAATCTGATATAAGATTATATACACATTTTTGCAAGTGTTTATAATTGTGAGTGGTTCAGTGAAGGCAGAGTCAGAGTCCTGTAAGGATGGAAGCAGGCTGTGTGGAGTGACCACAGGCAGGACTTATTTGCCTTGTCACCTCACAATGCTCTGTTGTCCACTGATTTTTCTCCTAACCATGGTACTCTACAGTTAGGTTAGAATTGGTGTGATATTGACATATGTGCTTATCTCACTTTCACTAGTCCTAGAATAAATGTTCATTACAGAAAATTATACCAATGCTCAAACCATGAAATAGGTTGATGAATTCTAGCACAGGGGTAGTGACAAGGTTCAATATTTATGAGCTTCCTATGTTTAACTTCTGATTCAGTCCCACACTAGTCATGAGGACAGTCACTGTGTATTTGCTGTTTTCAACTTGGGCGGGTTATAATAAAACTGCACGTGGAAAGGGTGGAATAGTTTTTAGTTATAGAAACATTTGTTTCATGCTTAAATTTATCATTCATTTTACCCACTTGTCCTTTGCAATTAAACATATTCAAAACACAAAACCAAATTGTTAATTTCATTTTCTTTGAAATGATGACTCGATTTTGTCTGTTTATTTGTTTATTGTAGAGAGTTTGTACCTACTGCATATGTCACATTAAATAAATTCCACGATGGCACAGAAAATCATTACCTTTTCCTCGACAAAAAGTTACCATGTGATGTGACTCTTTTCTGTGAAGAGTCCATTCTGGATTGCCTAAGGGTACTTGTTAGAGAAGTTTAGGTATTCCATCTGTGAACTGGAAGAAATGCGGTTTTCTATCAATATACTCTGGTCTCCTATAGTATTGATTTGAAGAATCAGAGTATTTGAACATTAAAATGACAAATTAACAATGTATGTTGTTTGGTTAAAAGCCAAAGTATAGTAAACTGACATCATAGACTTAATGTCTTCAAAAATGAGCATATACCAGCTAAGAAATTAAATAACCTTTCTCTAAGCAAGAAGTAATTTCCAGGAAACATATTTATTATATTTTAATAACAGGCAGATGGCATGTTCCTCTTGTAATTACTGAGACTTCTTTAAACTGAGTTATTCATTTTAATATTCCGTACTGTAACAAGCTAAAATTTTCCAGAGAGATACATCTTCTGACATGGATGATCCTTAATAGACAAAATATATCTTGTATTCTCCTGACCATCTGACTGTCTTTGATTTTATCTAAATATGGTATGTGTTTCACTATGTTACATAGTTTGCAGTATGCATAGAAGTTATTTTATGGCATTTTGGTCAGGGTCTAAGGTCATCCTGTCTAAGCACAGTAGTGCAACATATACCATGCCATTTCATCTTGGAGGCTAATAAATCCCCCTAGAAAGTGTCATTCCCAGCAAATAGCATACTGTACTCCTTTCCAATTTGTATGATGAGACCAAAGTTTTATTGTTTTTTGCTTAGGAAATAGTTCATTTGAAGAGCTCATATAAACTAATTACTAATGAAAGACTGGTAGATTGAAAACACTGTTTAACTCCACAATAGAAAATCATTTCATTAAACACATCCATATTACACTTATTCTAGTAAGTGCTGGAGATGAAATAGATGCTCTGTTTTCTTTTAAAAATAGAGTCAATCTGCATTCAAACAACTGATTATTTAAATTTATTCAGATTACATTTTGAGATACTAGGGAGTTAGCTCAGCAACTCATTCATTGCCTGGTAAGCACAAGGTTGCGAGTTTGATCCCTGGTACTAAAAATCAAACAAAAAAAATTTTCTAAAAAATAAACATGTCTGCAGATTACATTTTGATCATAATCACATTATTTATTGAAGTCTACAAGTTTATCGCTTGTTTAAGAAGTTATGTGATGCATTACCGAGGTTGTTTTTTAAGATCGGAACTAGGACATTGTGAAATCAAGGTTGTTCAGAAACCAGCATTAACCCTTTTCTTCAAGAATGTGAAAAACTTTGAAAATCGTCACATCAAGAATATGTAACAATTTTATATATTTCTTGTCCTACTTAAATATAATTTATTTAAATATAGCAGTATATTTTAACATTCTATATTTAAACTATTATATTCATAATTATGTTTTTATATTTTATAATATAAATATATAATCTATTACAATTTATATAATTGTATTTGTTTAGAACTTTAAATTTAAATTTACCATTATGTATTTAAGATACATGTATGTGTTGCCCATTTATACTACAAACAATAATAACTTTAGTAATATTAAGAATAGCATACATTTAAGCTAATACTTAGACTTTCATGTCAAATGCTGGTTAAAACATAAAGAACTGGCATAATTGGTGTCATTCATTTATTTTATTTTTATGTTTTTCTTCCTTTCTTTTTTTTTTTTTTTTTTTTAACTTTTCAAGTCAGGTCTTTCTACGTAGTTCCGGCTGGCCTTGGATTTGTATGGAACCCACGCTGTTCTGGAACTCACTCTGCTCCTCCTATTGCGTCAGCCTACCAAGGGATGTGATTACAGGCTTGATGCGACATGCTCAGCTTTCATTTAAACATCCAGGACATGTTCACTCACGAAACACTGAAATTGGACCAAGTAATGTCTACATTATTAATAACAGTTTATTCACTTTTCCAATACAATAGAATGATTTTTCCCTTTTGTAATTTTGGATGATAAGGCACTGAGTTCACTGACTGGTGTAACAATAATGACTAGGCTAGTGTCAGCTATGCTTGAATTTTCCATAATACCAAGTTTAATTTGTACGTAACTTGATGCCTACCCAGTCCCATCAATTTTTATTCTGAATATATGTTCTTATGTACCTCTGAAATTTTTCCTTTATACCTGAGTTTCTCATGGCTTGGCCTCATCTTTACTATATTATCTACAAACTTTTTTAAGAACCAAATTTCTCCTTGACTTATAAGCTTTCAATTGTAGGCCTAGCATTACCTACTGGACAAGTACAGATGATATCACATCACAAAGTGCTAATCCTCTTGACATGATTTTTAAAAGCTATTTATATGACTAATTTAAAGTAAAATTGCAAATGTATGCAAAACCAAAAATAAAACAAGTAAGAGGTTCTGTAATAAACTTTCCTTCCTAAAGAATACTGAATATTTTTAACACTTGGCTGTGTCAGTAACATAATGTTTTAACACAGTGTTCTTTATTGTGTTCATCTTTATATGGTTCTTTGAGTAAATCTACTTTCTTTATATGTAATTTTCAAATTTTAGCTTTTCTAGCAATCTGGAATGCAGCAACATAATAGCCCACATGAATATTATTACAGAAAATGTCTGTTATTCATCCCAATTCAATTCAAAATTGGAGACAGTTTCACTATCACAGGCATCACTCATATTCCTTAAAGAAAAAACTCACACTGTGAGCCTTGTAAAGCAATAAAACTAAATCCCAAACAAAGAAATATTTTTAAGAGAATACTTTGTAATATAACATTTTCCTTGTTCACATCTTCCTCTTCCTCCTTCCTCTTTTGTCTTTTAAATATCCTCGACACTTATAGCTTCTGAGTAAGAGAGCATTATTCAGAAACTGCACGTCAAGGAAAAGTACTTGACCCAATTAGACTTCAATTTTCTTATGTTTAAAATAGTTATAATACAAAAATGTAGTACAAAAGCATTTCCATTACAAAAATTATTAAAATAGTGATTTGAACAGTTGGAAAAAAAACCCATAGGAATTTGAATTTAAACAAATATATGAAATGCACTGGAAATGAGAAACAGGTAGATAAAGTTAAAATAGGATTTCCTGTGAAATAATCAGACTTATATAAATGAAATAGAGTGGTGTTTACCAGGGAACATGGAGAAGAAACAGAGACATAATGATAAATGGTTCAAAATTTTAGTGAAGTAACATAAATAAATGCTTGATTTATGAACATGCACCATAGTGAGTGTAGCTAAATAGTGTCTGATACATTTAAAATTTGATAAAAGATAGATTTTACATTTCATTCTTAGCAAAACTCATATACTAGATGGGAAGAAATTTTGGGAGTTGAGAAATGTTTATGAATTTGATAGTGATGGTTTTTCTACTGCAAATGTCCCCTTAACTCATCAAGTGATATACATCAAATATACACAAATATTTGCCAATCATCCTTAGTAAAGCTATTTTAAATCTTTATCATTTTAAAATATTGTTAAAGTAAAGATAATTAGGTAGACTTGGTGGCATATTTCTGTAATTCCAACATTCTGGGAGGCTGGTTAAGAGGAATTTGAAATTCTAACCCACCGGGGGTTTATGCACTTAATCTATTTTACAATATCTAAAATTTAACACAATGTAAAATTCCTGAGTTAAATTCCTAGTACCAAAAATTAATTAACTAATTAGCTAAAGCAAGCCTATAACCCATTTTATATTTTTAAAAATAACTTATATTAAAAATAGAAGCAGATAGTTTAAAAGTAAACTATCATGTAGTAATCATGTAGTATCATCATCACTTTGTGATGTGATATCATCTGTACTTGTCCAGTAGGTAATGCTAGGCCTACAATTGAAAGCTTATAAGTCAAGGAGAAAGTAAACAGGCATGGCTGCCTGGGCCATGCCCAATGATCTTCTTTCAATCCAGGAAACCAAATTGCTGGCTGGGGTGAATCTTGCATGCCATTCAGAGTCCCAGAAGACATTAAGATCATTGCTCCCAGTGCTCAAGGACCCACCCTGTTCCCAGGCACACTAGACTAGTCTTGGGAGGTTTTGCAGCCCAGGTAGATTACGCCCAGTGACCTTCTTCAATCAGGGGAGTTGAAAGCAGGTGAAGGGAGTTCCAGGGCATTGGTCCTTGTCCAGGGAGAGTTTAGTCCATCATCCAAAGTGGTGAGGTACCTGCCCAGTTACCTGGAACACTGAAAATGACAAGGAAGGGCCTGAGGGCCTAAACGGACCACACTCTGCAACCTCCATTCAGTCCCAGGAGCCCAGGACATAGGAGATGATTTCCAACACAACCAGGGGAAGCCTTGGAAAAACACTTGAAACACAGAAATATAGGAAAATGACAAAAGACCAAGACGCAATCTCAAAACTCCAGCCCATCCCAAGAAAGCCTACGAGCGATGTACATAGAAGAAAATATATGCTGTGCACCAGAAACACCTGTAATAATAGCAATTGAAATGAGGAAGCAACTCCAGGAAGCTTTAAAGGAGTTCAAACTAGAAATAATCTCCCAGGTAAAATGAACTAAGCAAAGGAACTAAGCAAAAAGGTAGAATCCCTGAATGAACAATATAAGAAACAAACAGAATGCATAAAGCAGATGCAAAGAGATACACAAAAATCAAAAATTCCATTGAAAGTTGTAAAAACCACAACAATGAAAGTGAAGATAGAATTTCATACCTCTAAGACAGTGAAGCTAGTGAACAGGGAAGGCAAGATCTTTTAAAAATAACAAGGAATCAGGAAATAACAATTCAACAGATGCAAGATGATGCAAAATTATACAACACTAGATTAATAGAGATAAATGAAAAAGAAGGGGACAACATAAAAAATGTCAAATGGATATTTAGAGAAGTAATAGCTGAAAATTTCCCAAACATGAGAATGGAAACTGACATCAGGATCAGTGAAGCATATAGAACTTCAAATAGCTATAACCAAAATAAAAGTGTACCCAGACATATAATAATCACCATCCCAGAAATCCAACGTAAGAATAGAAGATTAAAAGCTGTCAGAGAGAAAAGACAGGTCACCTATAAAGGAAAACCTATCAGAATCACAGCAGACTTCTCAGCCCAAACAGTAAAGTCAAGAGTAGCATGGAGTGAAGCATTTCAGACTCTAAAGGAAAATGATTTCCAACCTAGACTGATGTACCCTGAAAAACTGTCCTTCAGAATTGATGGAGAAACAAGATACTTCCATGACAAAGAACAGCTGAAGAACTTCGTGATCACCAAGCCAACCCTGCAAAGAATACTGAAAGACAGTCTAGATCACATATGAAAAAAAAAAAAAAAACACTAAGCAAGGTAGACAAACGGAATGGAAAGATAAAGATGCAGGAGCAGAAAGATAACATGTCAACAATAAACCAATATATACCAGTTATAACCATTGATGTAAATGGTCTCAATTCACAAATTAAAGGAAATAAAAACTAAAAGAATGGATTAAAAGACAACATCCAACTATATGCAAGAAATCCATCTAACCCAAAAGGAAACCCACAGATTGAAAGTCAAAGGATGAAAAACAGTACTTCATGCAACAGGAACTGACAAAAAAAAAAAAAAAAAAAAAAGCAGGGGTAGTTATTCTGTATGCAGATAATGTGAACTTCAAACCAAGAATGATCCTAAGAGATAAAGAAGGTCACTTCATACTGGTTAGGGGAAAACTTCAAGAGAAAGAGATAACTATCTTAAATTTATATGCACCAAATTTCAGAGGACCCAGTTATACAAAGCAAGTATTAATAGAAATAAAAATCAAATTATCAATAACACAATTATAACAGGAGACTTTAATGCACCATTGACAACAAGGGACAGATCAACAAGACATAAAATCAGCAAAGCAATAACAGAACTGAATCACACCTGTGAACAAATGGACTTGATAGACATGTACAGAATGTTCCATCCAACAACATCAAAAGATACATTCTTCTCAGCAGCACACGGAACATTCTCTAAAATAGACCATATACTAGCTCACAGAACATATTTAACTAAGTGCAAAAGAATTGAAATTATTCCGTGCATGTTATCAGATCATAGTCCCATGAAACTAGAAATTAATGATAAAAGAAACTGCAAAGACCCACAAACACAAGGAAATTGAATAATACACTCTTGTGCAATCAGAGGGGCACAGGTGAAATTAAAGAAGAAATTAAACATTACCTGCAAGTAAACAAAAATACAAATACAACTTGAAGCTTTATAATGTTTGCATTCATTAGTTGTAATGATTTTATCCTGGTTTGTTTCATTTTATTATCCGTGATAGTATGAACAGCTATTTGGAAGAAAATAAGACTTTAGAATAGCCAGTGCTGATTTAATATCATCTTACTCTGAAGTCTTACTATGCTTTTATCCTTCTGTTTCCTTTGGTTCTATCACGTTATATCTTATTGGATATTATTATGTATAATAGTATAAAAATTTTTTCTATGCAAAATGAGATAATATAGTAGCCATTGTTCATTCTCTGTTATTTGGTTTTGAAAGCTCTGTAATGCTGTCATTCTCTTGAATGGCTTTATACGGTTTGTTATGTTTGATACTATCGTATATGAAGTTATGCTCAACTATTTCAAAGAAAGAGACTTTATGGTGTTACTTTTAATTATGGGCTGTCTTGTGGTAAAATACTGTGTTGCTTGCATTGTTCTGGTCTGATCTGCTTTGTTATGTCCCTTTTGTCTTAATCTCTTTAAAAGAAAAAATAAAAAAGTAAAGAAGTTATCTGAATCAAAAGCTATTAATTGAAAAATGACGACAGTCAAATAAAGATTAGTAATTATTGTTCTATTTAGATTAATTTTTGTTCTTTTAATTATTCAATTGCAGTAAGTGCTATTATGGAGAGATAGAGTAAGATATATGGAAATTTTATGTACTGATTTTGTAAGTATTTATTAATCTTCATATTTCAAAACAAAAAGTTAAAAGAATATGTATATATACATCAATATATTTCAAAATTATCTACACACATCAGTAGTTTGCAAGGGTATTAAATGTCTGGAAGCTCATGGCCACCACTTTGAGCATGTCTTCTAATTTTAGAAGCCAAATAACTTGTATTAATCCCACTATGTCTCAATAAATTCTGTACTAAAATATTTATGTAAGCTTGTTTCTTTGATATATAGTTTCTCTCTCTCTCTCTCTCTCTCTCTCTATATATATATATATATATATATATATATAGATACACAGATACACACACACACACACACATATATATATATATATATATATATATATATATTTCTTGACTAGAAGAGTTTATAACCAAATATGTAGTAAAAGATAATGAACCTGATTTTAAAATGTGTTATAATTTCAACACCTGAGAAAAAATACAGATGCAAAGTTTACATTTGAATGAATGCTGTGTCAGTCCATTCCCCAATACTATAACAAATATCTGATGGGGTTATAAAGAGAAAAGACTGACTTGGTTCATCATTCTAGAAGTTCCACAGCATGGCTGACTGGTCCTGTTGTTTTTAGACCTGTGGTGAGGCACCTCATCATACTTGGGAATGGATTTCAGAGCAAAACTGCTCACCTCAAGGCTAGGAAGGAAACCAGGGTAAGGAGGGTCCAGGGTACATTATCTCCTCTATTCAATGCCCCCAAAGACCTCCTCCTGAACCGTAATGCTTAAAGATTCCACCACTGCTCAACAGTGCTATCTGTTTAACCACGCATTAAAACATGGACTTCCAAGAGAACTTTAAGAGCCCAATCCATAGTAGATGCTCAGTCATTAAAGGTGGCAGACAGATCCACTTGAGTGAGATACCATTACTCACTCCCACAAGCGGCTCAGGGTCACACAACATATGGTGGAGGTGTACAACATTGTGATGTATATGAAAAGGTGGTGAAACAATTGGCTTTCTTATAAAGTGCCCATCCATTTTCCATACAGAACAGAAATCCAATTTCTAGATATTTATCAAAAAGAAATAAAAACATATACCCATCAAAACCAATTGTTTATTGCTGCTTTATTTGCAACTGCTAACATCTAGAATAAATCCAGATCCCCATCAACTGGTCAGTGAATTTAAAAATCCCATAGCCTTTAAATGGAGTACTACTCACTATTGGAAAGCAACTGGTGATACAAGCAAAATCATGTGGGAATATTTAAAAACAAAAACAAAAAAACCAAAAATGCTAAGTGAGGAGAGCTAATAAAAGAAGCTAGAAAAACATATTTTTGTTCCATTAATGTACAAACCTAGATAATGGAAAGTTATAATAAATCAGATTAGATTCATGATTGTCAGAGTTAAAAGAGTGCCAGGAAGGCTGAATGTGGTAGCCTGTTTGTAATCCAGGCACTCAGTAGGTTGAGGCAGGCAGGAGGATTTCTGCAAGTTTGAGTGCAGCCTCCACTACAAAGTCAGTTCAAGGCCACCCTGAGTTATATAGGGAGACCCTGTCTTGAACAGAGAGAGAGAGAGAGAGAGAGAGAGAGAGAGAGAGAGAGAGAGAGAGAGAGAGAGAGAGAGAGCGCTGGGAGACTGAAAGGGGTAAGCTCTTTTCAAGGTGACAGAAAAGTTCCATATAAAGACCATAGTAATTTCTGTTTATGTGAATGCATGACTTTAAGTTCTGATTTGTACCTTTAAAATTATAGTGTGTGTTATCACAAGTTAAGGCTATACAGACTGATTTTTAAAATATCAAGCAAGAAGAAAAGTGATGAGGAACACACAACCTTCTTTTTAAATAATTATGGGTATACTCATTTAAAAGTTTAAAGTATAAAATAAAATAACATTACAGTGTCACTCAGAAATAGTTGCAGGTGTTAAAAGTGCAAAAGCAGTTTAGTCAAAATGAAATGAACACAATTATAGATATATCAAATTGAGAAATAGGAAAACACAGAGAAGAAAAAAACGAAGTTGTGATGTGACAATAACAAATGGTGACATTGATCAGGCTATATTGAAATGTCCACTGTAAAATGAAAGAAAATGTGAGCTCTAAAGGTACTGTATATGACTGGTAGAACATTAGAAATAGTAAAATGTACCAAGTTACTGTCACGTATATATTGTCTTTTTATGGTAAAAGAAGATATCAAGAAAGGTAGTTCCCCTTGATAAAGACTTTCCATAATAATGTATTTATGGAACATTTCTCTTTTCTTCTGTATTTTCTGAAGTTGCTCTATTATCTTACAATAAAAAGAAAAGCCTTCCCACTGAACTTTAAGGCATAGGGAATATTATAGATAAATATTATAATGAAAAGGTGTTTTTTTCCCTCTAATTCCAGCATTCAGAAGGATGAGGCAGAATGATTTCCTTGAGTTTATGGAAGAGAATTTAGAGTCAGCCTAAATTACAAAAGAATTTGGAAAAAGCTGTGCATAAAGTTCTCAAAGCAATTTCAATCATTTACATTTTCTCTCTGGAATGAGTTCTTTGATGAAATATAATTGTTGAGTTAGAACAGAATTTTTTCTTTCACAGCCCTGGTTACTTTTTTCTAATAACCATGGTGCTCACATCTGAGAGGTTCCTCTAACACAAGATATCTAGAGCACAGGAACTCTCCCCAAATGCATTGCTGCTTTCTGAGACCTTTTATATCATAACATTCCTGATGCTGAGTAAGTCACGGTCAGTGCTGAGTTTCCCACATTCCTCGTATTTATTAGATTTTTTTACCTGTGTAATTTGTGAAAATATTATCTACTACTTACAGCCTGAATTCCTTCCTTAATTTTTAGTTTCTCACCATTTTGTATTATTCAATGATAAATAAGTTCTACATGTAGACTAAAGGCCTGCCTAGACTCCCTCCCTTTATGTTTTGTATTAACAGAATGACTGAATTTTTAATGAATTGTAATTGTCTCTTGGTCTTATTTCTGATCTAGGTGCAGACCCCTTGGTAACTTTGTATCACCTGTCCATAGATATGCTACATATTCCAGTAAGTGAATTGATAGTGAGTTAGCAATATAAACACACTGTCACCCACTGTGTAAAGATTTCCTGTGTACAGTCTCCAATCACAGTGATTTTCATCTCCCCAGAGTAAAATCTTCAGTCACACCACTGAAAATGACTGGTCTAAAGAGAATGCGCAGTTTTCAAGCCATCGTTAGTTTCTTTTAAAAATCTGTTTTGTTTTGCTTTTTTAAGCAGTATTCTGAGAATTCAGAGCCACGTGACACCTGTGTGTTATGTGGCTCTCATAGTTAGTCTACAAGTGTCTTTTAAATTGATGAAGGTTGGAAAGCGATGCTATGAGATCACATATGAGATCAGAGGAAATATTGGTACTCTAAGATTTAAGACCAATATTTAACTAAACAATTTGTCTGATTTGCTCTTGACTTTGTTCTTCAATAATGACTGTACAAACATAATATTTCTTTTTTACTACAGTGTTTATGTAACCTCTGAATTTTAGATAACACACCAGGAAAAATTTCCAAGAGTCACATGCTTTCCTCTCTGAGAGCATCTACTTGCAAACCTAAGTCCAGTAAAAAACAAAATGCTTAAATAACAAATAAACTATATCTGACTTTAAAAAAACATAAATTTTAGATAATACTTATAGTTTCTTCTTTCAAATAGTTGTTTTAATTCATATGTTTGACAAAGTCTAATGCTACTGTGTTTCACAATATGACTATAAAATTTGTTTTTCTGAGTCTTGTATTTATAAGATGTAGAGAATTATGAATGTAGAGTAACATAAACGACATATTGCAAAAGTCAATCACCTTTACTACTGGTAACTAATTCTGTCTACTAAAGAGTAACTGGTTATTTCAAAAGAATATTATCTAAAAAACTAGAGATCACCAACAGATTCATTTAAAATTGACCATTATAGAGCAAATAGCACACAAGTCTCCACGGTGCCTCAGTTTCTGTTAATTTTATCAGTTTGGGCAATGGGGAATTTAATCAGATGACCATTTTATTCAAAGTATCAGCCTTTTAATGCACAGATTGGAAGCCTAGATTAAAAACATCCCCTCAGTTGACAAGTTGGCGACTGACATTACATACATGGCTAAATAGAAGTATATACATTGACAGTTCTTAAAATAAATAATGAAGTTCCTCCAAAAAATATCATCCCTGTGAGGTTACTAGTACTTGATTTAAAGTAACTTCAAAAATAAATACTTGGGAAGAGTAGCTGATTGCTATATCTAAGTCTACAAAAAGATAAATTTTCTTTCACTGTCATCTTTGCAAACCAAACCTTCCTGGAAGCATAGCATTTTTAGAAGTAGCACCTTCCATGCATGATATTTTCTCTTACATAGAAATTTTAATAAATTCATCCTTTCTGACATTTGCATTTATCTTTAAATGCCACAAGATAACAGGGCCTTAATAATTCCAAATAGCTTTTTAATTATAGATCTAATTACTTTTACAGAAGTTTAAGCTCCACAAACAGGAGTAAGCCTATTTGCCTGCACTTTGTGTGAAGAATGATGCTTTGCTCTTAAGTATTTGGTAGATATATTCAGTAAATTTTAATCTGGCTTTTTGGTACAGAGAATTTGACATTATATCCTATGAATCAAGGAAAGTAATTCTATGTTACTGAAGAACCATCAAGGGAAGAAGAGATGCTGTGTACAAGAAATGGCATACTAGTAGCTGCTAATCTCACCTTTCCAGGAAGCCCAGGTATTTTGGGTCTCTAGGAAACACAATTTCATCATCTGTAAAATTCATGAATTTATTGCTGTAGAGTTCTAGAGGTGGACACTCTGGAATTGGGTCCTGAGTGATGACTCAAAATAGTGTTTTATAGAAAAATTCTAATAAGTGATTTCTTACTTAGCTAGTTGTTAAAGATGTGTTTCTCTGCAATCCAGATATAGCCTCATATAGTTAATTTTCAAGGGTATAGTATCAGATAAATAAAAATGAGCAAAACATTATATATCCAGGTATGAATTCCCATAAATAAATGTAACTGTGATATATCCAAGATATACAATAATAAAAACAAATTTTATATCTTTTGCTACTTATATAACTTATTCAAAAGCCTATATTTGTACTCAGAAAATAAGACCCAAGTAAAATAATTTTTACTTGCATAAAGTTATACATTAGGTTCTATGATGACCTATAAGAATTGTTTATATATTCCTATGTGTTATAAGTAGAAATGTCCAAGGTTCATGTCAATTTGCTATGATTATTTACATTATTATGGAATATATTTTCACATTTCACCCACTCACTACAGCTACACACAAATGAAGAAATGAACGTCAGACTGAGATTAAAATCAATGAAAATACTACCAGATCCTTTGATTGGGTAACTTGTTTATCAAACAGTAACGGTTGGCTAGATGAGGTCAATTCTTATTCACAGCTAAGGTTACAAAGTAGATCTAACTCGATCCATTGCTACATGAGACTGTGATCATAGAGACTTTTGACTTTCACATGACTTTAAACATGCACGTTTTTTGATTGGAGAAAGATGATGTCAAAGCAAATGCATAAGCAATGAAAGCTGTCTTCAGAAGAAAATTTATTGCACTGAGTTCCCACATCATGAAAATAGAAATAAATGCAAATAAATAACCTGATGCTACACCTCACACATCTAGAAAAATGAGAGCAAGTCAAGCCCAAAGCCAAAAGAAGGGAGGAAATAATAAAAATCAGAGCAGAAGTTAATGCAATAGAGACCAATAAAACACTCCAGAGAATCAACGAGTTGATTCTTTGAAACAATAAATAAAATTGATAAGTCCATAGCCAACCTTATTAATAAAAGGGAAGAAAAAGCTCAAATTCATGCAATAAGGAATGAAAGAGGTGAAATCACTACAGACTGTGGAAATAGAGAAGATCATCATCACCTATTTTCAAAACTTCTACTCTCATAGGTTTAATAACATGGAAGAAATAAACAGATTCCTAGAAACAAATGAAGTACTAAAGCTAGGTCAAGAAGATGTAAAACTGCTGAATAACCCAAATTCTATTAATGAAACTGAAAATGTAATTAAGTCCCTACCTACAAAGAAGAGCCCAGGCCCAGATGGATTCACTGCAGAATTCTAAAAGAAGTAAAAAGAAGACCTACCTAATGTCGACACTCCTCAAGCTCTTCAATGAAATTGAAAGGGAAGCAATTCTAAGTCATTCCTGCCCACTCCCAAAGACCAAACCTGAGTGAACTGTAATGTTTTGACTATAAACATTTCTCAGTTGAGTAGTACTCCATTGTACAAAAATACCAGATCTTTTTTATCTACCCCTAGACTGTTGGGAATTTAGGTTGTTCCTAAGGTTTAGTTATTACCGGTTGCGCTGCTATATACATGAGTTCACATAAGTTGCTGTGAAATGATGTTTTCAATCCTTCTGGAAAAATATCCTGAAGGGGAATAGTCAGATTAAATGCGACCTCAAATCCTAGTTTTATGAGGAATCTCTACACTGATTTCCACAGTGGTTGAACCAATCTACATTCCCACCAACAGTGAAGAAGAGTTCCTTTTTCTCCTTGGCTATGCCAGTATATTTTATTGGAGGATTTTTTATGATAGCTATTCTTTCCAGGGTGAGATGAGATCTTAGTGTTGTTTTAATTTGTATTTTTTGAATACTTCTTATAAAGAAAGATAAACTTGAGGCTTTTGTAAGTAAATGGATGCAACTAGAGATCATATTCGTAAGTGAAATAAATCAGACTTGCATGTGCAAACGTCGCATTCTCTTCCTAGTGTAAGAAACTGAAAGAGTACATCGGATCTAAAAGGCACAATATATATTGTAAAAGAGAAAAATTGCTCAAAAGAAAAGAATAATAAGATGAGGGAAAGGAGAAAAGAAGGAAGATATGTTGTATCACATACATTTATACATATATGATAGCTAAGATAATTGTACTACTTCTATTAATTCATTGGAAATAACTGCTAGTGCTTATATTGTTTGATCAATTTTGCATGCTTATATCTGGTAACCTGAGCAACTATTTTGAAGACAAAAATTTGCAATATAATAATGACTGTTAATTTCCTGTCATCTTGTTTTGAAATTCTGTATCAGTTTAATTGTTTTTTTTTTTTTTTTTTTTTTTTTTTTTTTTTTTTTCGCTTTTTCATCTTTTTTGAGACAGGGTATTGCCGTGCAATTTAGGTTGGTCTTGAGCTCACTTTGTAGCCCAGACTGGTCTCAAACCTGCAAACATTTAACCTGCCTCAGCCTCTCAAGTGCTGGGATTACAGGAGTGCATCACCACCCCAAGCTTCTTTTATTGTCTTCTAAAAAGGAAAACTTTCTTAGCTAAGATTAATTGAACCAAATTTCATTGAGTGTCTACTATTTATATGCAATTCTATGCCATTCAGTTGGAATACAAGAACATAGACAGGATCTCTGCTTGAGGACTGTTATTCAGAAAAAGTCATTAATTATGAGGTAGCAAATATTGCGACATTCTATGCAGAAAGAGAGTGCAGACTGAGTTCAAACTGAGAATTTAAAAGAGAATTCTAAGAACAATTCTAGGAATATCTGGAGAAATAACTATGAGGTATCTATCTATGGAAATTGATCAGTCTTTCCTGACAGAGAAAAACCATTAATTTTTTTAAAAAGCTGAAACTACTGCAGGACAGAGAACTGAGATACTGTTTACATGGTGCAAACAATAATGGGAGATGAGACAAGGAGGAGGTGAGTGTGCGTAAGTGCAGGATCTAGAGTGTTGGAGCCATAAAAAGGATTGTGATTATGTCTTCTGTGAATGGAGAGATTCTAAAAAATTGTAACTGGGAAGAATATCATGTATTATAGAAGCTTTTTATTTTCAATACACACTATACCATGTTTACAATACCCAGACATATTCAATTGTTTTAACTTATTTTGAATTCTTACTTGCACTAATTACTAGTTATACGATGTGGATGAAACAATTACCTTCTTAAAACATGCCACTTACACAAGAAAAATCAACAACAATAACAACAAAATATTTCCTGCTTGTTCAAAGTGTTCTGTGAGGACCAAATGAAGTAATTCCCTTTAAAGACTCAACAAATGATTGTAATAATCTTAAAGGTTAATTTCTTTGTATGTTCATACCATTGAGAAGACATTGTTGATCTATGAACAATTATTTTCAGATTTAAGGAAAATTTCATTGCTGTTTGACAATGAATAGAACTTTGCTCACACAGAATACAACAAATCATTTTAACATTTAATGTGAAAGTAAAAATAGCTAAAACAGGAATAAAATTAGAACAATTTCCACATGAATGTTTTGTGGGGAATAATTTCTTAAGACCCTTAAGAAAAATAAACATTTTTATGATAACAAAATTGAAAAAAAATTATGGGCAAAGTTTAATAATGAAATAAATATTGGATGAAAATAAGAAATATAATCTATAAGGAACTCTATCTGAGTAGCAAGAAAAATCCAGTCAGGAAATGAGTTAATAAAGTTAATAAGTTACATCAAGTAAATTGCACTGTATGATAAATATATGGAATAGCGTTCAAATATTTAGTAAAAAAAAAGAAGTGAAACAAAAAGGTATTTTTCTCATAAGGAAAAAGTAAAACTTAATGGTTAGTTTTTTAGAAGAAACTTTAACTGCTGCTGAGAAAAATTGAAATCCTTTATCATTTTTGTGCTTTGATTAATTGTATCATTCAGAAATTCATCTTCCAAGTATATACTATAAGAAACTGCAGTACAAGGACCCAAATAAATATATGTAAGACAGCCCATTATTATAATATATGTCAGAATAATAAAGAAAAGCATCTAAGTGACCATCAAAAGATAATGTGTCACTATTAAACTAGTCACAATAAAGTAAATATGTAAGCATGTACTGATGGTGAATATTTTAGATTATGTAATATTTTGAGAAGTATATATCTTAGTGATTTTCTCATCATTAGGACACAGACATAACCACAATTTATAGGAAAGCCTCTTTTGGGTCACGGTTTTTAGATATTTCAACCCATAGTCAGCAGGCTCCTAAGCAGGAAGGGCACAATAGAGTGGTCTGACATAGGAAAGCTGCTTACGTAGTGCAGGCCAGGAAGCAGAGAGGGCAGCCAGGAGGAGCTCAGAAGGGAGAGATTTCCTTCTGAGTCCTGCTGCTGGTGGTCAAGCCTTTCTACCCAAGCCCTTCCACAGGAGTGCCATGGCCAGGAACTCATCACTGTGATGATCACAGGGCCTCCATGGTGCAATCGCAAAAGCCTTACCTTTGAAAGCATGAGCTGTTCAGGGGACATTTTCATCTAAATCACTATTGTGCCAGACACTGGGTATCATGTATGCAAATACTGCACAAAGAAATCAATGCACAATGACAGAGAATAAAAGATGGATAACAAAATAAAATTTTAGAAAAGCCAGACATCCTATTGGACAATGATACACATATATCCCTAACTTAACACTACAATCTAATTTTGTCAGTCAAAGGTTAAAACTGAAGAAGGGAAGGTAACATCAAATAAAATATTTGTTGAATTTATTTGTAAAGTACACATGTGAATGGTCCAAACATATTATTAAAGAAACAAATTTTAGGCAAACATTTTCAATATCTCAGTAGTACACACAAAATTTAAAAAGGAAGACTTAAAGAGATTATTAATTTAAAATATAGAAAAACTGAAATGTAACAAAAATGACTAGAAACATGAAAACACAAAAAGGAAAAGGAGGCTCTGGAACCAGTTGGTTAATACCTGATGGCAAGAGAGGTAGGTTACTAATTTAACCAGTTTTTAGTAATCTCACTGCCCACAAACCCTGTGGTTAGATGATCCAGGAATTATGCCGTGATTCTTCACAAATAACTGAGTAGGTCTGACCAGGGTCAGACACACTTGTGGACATGGAAGATCAAACAGTGAATCTCTGAGTAATAGAAGATGATTACCCACCTTAATGTCCTTTACTTGCTCATCCATATAAATGTATGCACATACAAAAATGTGATAATTCTATGAAAAAACCAACAAAGGACTAATTTGGTTGACACTCCAAAATAAAATACTTTCTGAATCCATTTATAAAAATTGATCAGATCCCACATAATAACATGTTCAAAGATTGTAAATGATTTATACCATAATCATGTCCTCCCACAATGTACATAACCAACACTTACAGTCAGGCAAGAAAGACAAATAAAGCAAACACAATGTACCATTACCCAAAGCCAAATAGATGTGGTCATGCTCACAGAGCTCGTACTGACAGTAGGAATGTAAAAGATTTGTCATAGAATATTTTCCGTTTCAAAGCAGTGAATGAATAAGGACAGATATCACAAAGAACTTTGATAAATATACTATCACATTTATTGCTAAAGAAATAAAGGAATGGAAAGTTTGTGTTTGCTGACAGAGAGTTCAATGCATGGTAAATAATAATCAATTTTGCATGAGCATAGACATATGGTCATATTAAATTACAGTTCCATTAAACCCACATAACTTCAAAACTTTGAAGTTAAGAAATACAACAACATCAGTTATTGCATGTTTGTATTTTTAAGCATAGATTGTGTTTTAGCATTTAATGGACAAGATTAGTAGCTAAATAACGTAGCCCATTTTATCTGTCAGGTTATGTTTAAAAACAATATCACCTTAAGGTTAACATAAGGGAGAAAATATTTTGGATTGATCTTGGCACTGCATAGTTAAGAAAAAATCTTTTCTAACTCAATTTTACAATTATCTATGCTTTTTGTGAACATGCATTTGTGTTTGTTCTTATTTTGTATATGCAATTTTATTAAGAACAATTTACACCAATTTATATAACTTAAATTTTGGGGTGGGTAAATGTTTAGAAATTATAATATGTTTAAGCATAAAAAATTGAGTTTAAAATCTCTGCCTGAGAAGGTGGCTGCTATATTTCATATAAAGTAAAAGTTTTGCCCAGATCTATGGCAGTTATTTAGTAACTGTTATAGATTTGGAAATAATCCAGATCATTTATGCCTATCTTACTTGACGAAAAGTATTAACCATATTATTAAATGAACAAAAGCTACAATATCGTGGTTTTAATGACATTGTCATTTTTAGAAAGCAAGTGAACTTTCTGTTGGTTAATCAAAGAAAAATCAGCAGTAAATGAATGAATTTATAAAACCTTATCTCTAACTCAAAACAAAATCTTTACATTTTAATATATTTTTGTAGATTGAAAAAAATATGAATTTCTGTCTTACCAGACATTTTTCCATGAAGCAAATGGGAAAAGTGAGTATATTTAAATTAGATGAAAGTAACTAAATCTCAGTATTTTCTCAATTTGTTCTTATTTTACAATTTAACTGAAAGAATCTTGGTAATTTTCTTTATCATTTAACAGAAAAACACTCTCTAATACTTTTGACTGATAGATCCATGTACTTACTTACATATATGTAGTAATACATTATGTTCTACTGTTGTGGAATACTATTTAAAATCTATCATCATGTGGTCTATTTATCAATATATTTTGAACTCAAAACTTTATCATAGTTTCTAAATTGGGTCTTTGGAAAAATTTTAAGTATAATATAGAGTGTAATTCAGCTATCTTGATTGTTTTTCTATCAAAGCTTTCTCTACTCAACATTAAATTTTACCTCAAGCAAGTTACCCAACAATTGAGACCTTCAGAATAGAATACTCACAGATTGTTGCTAAACAAATTTGCTTATAGCTGTTTGCACACCTCCTTTGTACTTTTAGACAAACTGAAGAAACAATTGTGACAGAATAAAAGCTTCACTTTTGAACTTTCTCTTAGCAACTAACTTGATTATATGTATTAGTACTTATGAGACAGTAACAGCATTTGGTAAATTAACGAAATCCATATGTGGAATTATACTACTCTAAAATGATAACACTCTTCCTCTTAATGTTTTGCAAGATTGGGTTTAGAATTCTTTTAAAATTTCCACTGTGTAAAGACTGGGATATTTTACTATACATAATAAATTTTAATTATTTCATTTTCAAAATATGGGAAATATCTTTGGCCGAGACTTAACAGTAAACATTTTAATCAACAAATATATGTACATGTTAAATCATTAGATATTTGAGTGCTATATAAGAATTGTGAAATTCTTACTGGTTTGCTTCCGTGCGTGTAGCTGTTAGATTTCATTCATAAGGCCCGTTTCTGTTGGACCCATTATCACAGTACATAGTCATTATCTCCTTTCTTACTTAGTTGTAGCTGTGCACAATCATCTACCTTGAATAGTGCACACCGTGACAGTTACACATGCCTTCCCAATTAGCAGCCTGTGTGGAAGAAAAGACATTTTTCTGTCTCTCATTTTCTCTTTTGTTCGTATCAATGCCATCATTTTAATGCTCCTTGTTTTCCATTAAAAAAGTAGTCTTTATGCTTCAATCTTTTATCCAATCATTTTAACAGAACTCAAATTGTCTCAGCATGTTTAAGATGATACATGCCATGTCTTGTTTCACTTGCACGATGTTCACACATCTACAGCCAGTTGATCTTTGACAAAGGTGCTTAAAAATGTGCACTTGAGAAAGGAAGGGCTCTTCTACAAATAATGCTCAGAAAAACTAATATATACAATTCACAATATGAAAATTAGACCCGTATCACACACCAATTATACAAATCAACTCGAAATGTATGAAAGACCTACCTATGGATCTTAAACTACAAAACTCATTGAACAAGACATAGAGGAAATACTTTAGGGCATCAATTCAAACAATGAAATTTTTAAAAAATAATATTCCCCCCAAAAAGAAAAAAAAATGAAGATACTATCAAATCACAAAGTCAATAAAATGAATAGAAAATCTGAAAAAGGAGCATAAATATTTTCAAACTATTCATGAACAAGGAACCAGTATTCAGAATACATAACAAAATAAATATTATTTAAATAAAAAGAGCATATTTGAGTCATTTGCAGGCAAACGGATGTAACTTGAGACTAATAATATCATTTGAATTAACTCAGACACAGGAACTTAAATGTCGCATGTTTTCTCTCATATAAAAAACTAAAACATATACATGTACTCATATATTTAATAAAAATAGACATTAGAAAAAATAGAAACTATAAATATATTGTGATTCAGTGCAACAATGCGTCAGCAGATGTGTCCTGACTTAGCACATTTGTCTTAAATGATTTATGTGGTCATTTTTCAATTAGTGTGTTTTTCAGTCTGTATATATAATTCATTTTATGAGGTCTT
This sequence comes from Cavia porcellus, assembly GCF_034190915.1. Taxonomy (NCBI): domain Eukaryota; kingdom Metazoa; phylum Chordata; class Mammalia; order Rodentia; family Caviidae; genus Cavia; species Cavia porcellus. The sequence goes on along the minus strand of NW_026947503.1, from coordinate 51,532,465 downwards.
ACAAGATGGGTAAATGAATTTGTTGCTGGAAAAACAGAAGGGTGGAAAGGGGAGGGAGAAGAAACTGAAATACGTTATGTATATGTACCAAGCCATACACTAAAGCAATCATTATGTACTGGATAATAAAATTCAAAAATTATCTGATGAAAAATAGGTAAATTAGAGAGTTTTGCACTTTACTGTTAACGGAGTGAATATACAACATAAAGAAGAGATAAAATCTTTGCTAGCTACTTTTCAGACAGATGGGCAGTATCTAGAATACATTTTTTTTTTAATTCCAAAATTTGACACCAAAAATCAAATAGTACAAAATATGGTTAAAACAATTCAGGAAACAATTCTCAGAAGAAATACAAAAGGCAGTAAATACAAGAAAACAAATTCTCAACATTTCTACTCATGAGGGAGATGTAAATTAAAACTACACCAAGTTTCATCTCACTTACCAGAATGGCTATCGTCAAGAGCATAAAAAGTAATAAATGTTGATGAGAATAGAAGGAAAAAAGAACCCTCTGCACTGCCGGTAAGAGCAAATTAGTACAACCACAGTAGAAATCACTTTGTATGTTTTGCAAAAGATTACCATCAGAGTTACCATTCGTTTCAGCCATGGTATTTCTTGGTACATAACCTAAAGCATTAAAGTTAGCACACTATAGTATATCTTATATACCCTTATTTATTGTAGCACAATGTGCAATAGTCAAGATTTAAACCAGTCTAGGTGCTCATAAAATGATGAAGGAATAGATAAAATATATCTGCCTCATAATAAAGAAATTCTGAAAATGATAATGACAGATTCTGAAAATGACCTCATAAGAAAGAAAGAATTTCAGGAAAATGAATGGATCTGAAAATTGTCTTGTTGAAAAATAAGCCAGACTCAGAAACCCAAACGTCAAATATTCTCCCTATTATGTGGAATTTAAAAAGCGTGACAAAGGGGCAAAAGGAGATAAGAGAAAGGGAATGCTAATGAGGGGAGGAGGCTAAGTGTGGGCCATAGGGGATGGATAGGAAGACAGTGTAAAGTGGAGACAGGTCACGTCACGGGTGATGGAGGAGGGAAAATAAAGTATGCTGCTTAAGTACTAATCGGCCAGAATGAAGCTTATTAATGTGAATAACCAGGAGAAAAGATTTGGGAACACAGACAAATTATCTGAATAGACATTTTTAAAAAAAGATGTACAAATGCTCAAAAAGTACATAAAATGTTCTCAATATTTGTAAACATCAGGGAAATGAAAACTAAGACTAGTATTATCTAACTTCAGCTAGAATAGAGATGAGGGGCAACAATACAGGCTGCAGTTTAGAGTGAGAACTCATTCACTGTTTGTTGGCTTGAAAATTAGGAAGGCCATGATGAAAAATACTATGGAAACTTCTCAAAAACTAAAACACAGGTACACACGGTACATCAATCCCAGGATTAGGTGTGTATCCAAAGGAAATGAAATCAAGCTGCCAAACAGATGCTTGAACTCACACTATTCACAGTACTAAACCAAGAAGTCCATTGATTAATGGACTGGTATAAATATGTATGTATATGAATTATTCAGAAAAATGAATGAAATAGTGAAGTCCTATCAGTTGGAACAACATGGTGGAAACATCAGGAGTTCATGTTAAGTGAAATAAGCCAGGAAGACAAATGCTGAATGCATTTCCTCAGATGGAACTTAAAAACACTGAGTTCATAGTGAACAGAGAACAGTAGTGATTATTAAAGATGGGAAAGAGGAACATAAAAATAGAATGACTCTCAAAAAAACAGATAATAGCAAGGTCACATATTGTATACAACAGTAGGGTGGCTATAGTTAAAAATAGTTAATTGCATCTTTCAAACTACCTGGAAGAAAGAAATCTAAACATTTCAAACACAGGGAAATGATAAATGTTTGAGGCAATATATATGCAAATGCTGGTTTTACCTATTGAGTATATGTATGAAAATATCACATTATACCCACACATTTGAGCAATTATATTCATATGCCAGTTGGAATTAGCCAGAGTCAGATTGTGAGCAATATGAAGCTTATGTTATCACATTAGAAAAAGCATTAATGAAAGCATTTCTAAGTAAAAAGTTCAATGATTTAATGAGAATTTACTGTCAATTTTCCTTTCTACCTATCCCAAGCAAATAATACCAATTTAAATACTTTAGAAGACACCATCTAAATCTTTTAGTATTCTTTAAATGATTACTGTACTGAATGAAAACATATTTGCTTATTCTCTGTGTATATTTTCTTTAACATCTCATACAAAAACTAGAACGTGTAGATCTGTGTCTTTTAACAGTAGGGTGCTGCTTTAAGGAGCAGCTGAAGTGGCTATGTGCATAGCATTGTGAGGTTTTGATGCAGGGTACTTTCTGAGTTAGTATTTCTGCCTTAATCATAAATTTAACACTAAAGTATATCATTTAATATACCTGTATTGACTTAGATGTCAGTTCCCAGAATATATTTACCTATAGGATTAAATTATGGAAAGAAAATATATACTCCAAAAGGAGCAAAATAAGAAAGAAGTACATTAAAAAGGACATATAACAACTACATATGATACTTTAATTTTTAGCCAAAAAACTTGTATGTCTTTAATGATTTGCCAAAATTGTTTTCTGGCGGGGAAGATGTTCCTTTTCTTAGCAGAGATAAAAAATATGGCTGCAAATCCTCTTTCCAAGGTTTAGAATTGCATAACCAGAGTTTACTGCTGTGCTCTCCTAAGGGCCAAGTGCTTGTCAGGCAGTGGTTGAGCTAATGATTCTTCTGCCCTTCTAGAGAAACAGGCTGACTGTGATCCCTTCATGGTACAAAGGAAACTGAAAACACTTTCACCCAGAAAAGGCTGACCTCTTCCATCCTAGAAAAGAGTTAGGCAATTCAGAATCTTACCAGCAATGGATTCCATATCAATTTACTCTAGCACCCCTCAACTCTTTTGAAATCAAGGCTACACTTACTCAATAAGGATTAGTGAAATGGGTCTTCTCTACCCATCCACCCCCTCACCACTGTCGTGCTTTTGTGTTTTCTGGGATGGAGGAATGAAGAATCACACTTCATTACAAACTAACCAGGCATTTCTGAGCCAGGACATCTTGCAGCCTCTGGTTACAGGGCTGCTACTGAAAGATCGATATTGTTATATTTCTTTACCACTTAAACTGTATTGAATTTCCTTTATTAATGAGGCAATCTCAAGTCACAGCAGATACTACTAAATATATATGAAAAAATGAATGAAAACTCATATATCTTGTAAATAAGCATAAAAAGTTTCATCTCTTAGAATGTTTCTTATAGTCGATACACATTTCTTACAATAAACTGAGAACTAGTAACAGGAGTATAATAATTTATCCTTACAAGTAAATATTTTATTAGATAATATATAAATATTGAGCAATAAAGTTTCATTTACTACTGAAATAACTATGAATTTGCCTGATTTTTTAATCTAAAAACAAAAGTGAATTATGCAGAAGATGCATTTGTTTTACAAATATTAATGTTTTCAGTGTCTAAGGACTTTTTCTTTTAAGGCTCAAATAAAGTTCTTTCTCTCTGTTTTGGACTTAAAGCATAATTTTCAACCAGGAATATGGTTTTCTCCAAATGTACAGGTCATTTTCAATAGACAAATGGGCATCAAACTCATGATTCTCAAATCACTCACTGGACTACAGTCAAAGTTATAAAATATAATTTTATCAGCATATAGATTATTTATAGGCCTCAGAAAACATGTGTTTTCTAAATATTTTTTGTCCTGATCACCACATTATAAAGCTGAGGTGATACCTGTTATCTTTCTTCACTTTCTTTAAGCTCACTATCCTTTCCCACACTGGACTGCAGCATTTGATAACTGAAATAATCACTACTCTTTTGGAAAACTGCTTATGGAAATTGTGTGACATATTTTCTCTATTATTTTGGTATATAATTATCTATCATACCAATGATTTAATCATTTGACATTAGAAAATAATATAATTTAAATAATCTTCCTCATCAGAGAATTAACAATTTAAGTGAAAATTTTAATAAGAATGCTCAGAATGAACCACTGAAAAAGTAAACAACTGCACTTACAGTAGCACATTCTCTACTCTTAAATCTGTTGTCCATTAAATTTGATTGGAATTTAGTGCATTCAGTCAACACAATCTAATTATTTCTTTTAGTGACTAAAATATTTTCTTTAATACTCCAGGATATCTCTAGTATTTCCTAGAAAACTACACAATTCGTAATAATGCTAGTGCAAGACTTTGTTTAAAATTAACTGTTACAGAAAGTAGTAGCGTTTTTACCAGTTATTTCCATTTTGGTAAATTTCTGCCCAAGTCCTATTTTATTTACTTTTATATAATGTAATATGCATGAGCAAGGTAGACAAACACACTACTAAATTTTGTTAGTTCATCAAACAGAATAGTTTGTACTATCATTTTGATTGTCCATCTTTTATGCTTTGATTTTGTATATTGAACAACTACTTCTAAGATAACAGTATGTAATTCATCAACTAGAGACTTCGTACTGTTATTTTTTTTTGACTAGTCATTTCTTATGGTTATTTTTTCTGAAATTCTGTATTATTTCTACCTTTTTCTCTGCTCTGCAATTTTTCTATATAAAAATAAAGAGAAAAAATACCTTAGATGAGTTATATTTAATAAACTTTGAGCAAGAAAAGTCCCAGGAACCAAGTGGTATTCAGGACTGTGCGGTAACAAATGAAGTGCATAGTCACAGTACATCCCCCACCCAGTGACAGCAGAGAACCTCAACTTCTCAGGTCATGGATGTGTACTTTGTAAAGGTGTACTAATCTTCTTTTGGAATTTTATAGTGCAGTGTATATTTCCCATTGCATCTAGACAGTCACTGAAGAGTGATTTTGTTTTTTAAAGAGGAAAATCACCATTATACTTCACATTCTTCTTTTCTACTAAAGTGTTTTGTTGCAGTGCTTGAAGAGGTTATAAGAGCTATATCACAAATAACTGTGTAAAAATAAAAATTATTCATTTCCTTTCAAGTACAAACTTCCTGATGGCAGCCACTTCTTTACTAATGTTGCTGTCCAAAGCAGCTATTAGGTGGGTTTTACCTTCAATAAAACAATGAGACTTTCAGTGTTAGGTACTAAAATGTCATACTAAGCACCCTCAATAGGACCAACCTATGCAAAATTTTAAATCCAGTAATCATAGTATGAGGATTTTAGGAATAGTTGAAGGAATAATATAACCCCTCTTTGTAACTGTGAATGCAATTATTTCCTGTAGAAAGTGGTAAAGTTTTTAAATCTTAATCAGAATTGAGAATGAGTAAGTTGTATTCTCTACTACAAAAATCTACAACACATTTTATAGGTGGTTATCTAGAGCTTTTCTTGAAAAAAATACAGCTGTAGTCAAATTCTAAGCCTATTAGCTCAATATATGGGATTCATTTATCAGACAAGAGTTCCTTTAACAGAAGAGAAACTCACAGAACAAATGAGTCCTTACAATAATAAATGGAAAGCAATGTCTTAAAATGGCATCAGGCAGGAGTGTCTGGTTCTTTCATTACTAAAGATAAGAAATGTGACCTTATGATCAACCTATTTATATGCTTGACTGTATTTTTTGCAACTTCAGGACAGTTAGTTCGCTAGTCAATGTAAAATTAAAAGACTTGCGATTAGTGCTTTCATTATTGGGAATCTGATCAGCACCGTCAGAACTGAAGTATATTGTAAGCATACCTTAAGTGAAAAAACAGATTGTGAAACTTTATTGCTCAGATAGCTCTTCTGCTCTGCCATGTTTGCAAGGCATATTTTGAATTGCTTACAAAAACCAAACACATGATGGCCAAACCATGGCACATTTTTCTAAACTCTTGTTTCTTATGATCTTGAGCTCATATTTACAACAAACTAATGTGATACTGTTGTTTGAAAGGCAGATTTCTTCATTCCCATGTAGATACACCAGGTGAAAAACTGGAGGAGTGGGAATCTGTAATCTATAATTTATTATTAATCAGTAGGCTGAGCTATGTACTCAAATGATATCCCAAATTGAGAAACTCTGTCCTTGTCTAAAATATCTTTGTCTTTTTGTAGGTCATTTTCCTGTCAGAGTAATTTTAAATGTTTTTATTGGTGTTCCAGAAAGTTTCACTAATAAAAGTCGACTTTCTGTCCTAGACCGGGTATGATATTCTATGAGCTCTGTGACCAATTTCAACTCTCAGATGTGTTTAAGGCCAACAGAAAACTGCATTAATAGAGAGTTTCCAGTATATAGTGAGTGCCTGCCTCATTATGAGTCTTTTGGATACACCCAGTCTGTTAGACTGTATCTTGTAATTGGGTATGCTTGCCTGGGAATAGATAAATCAGGAAGACCAAAAAAATATGCATACAGATTAATTTTACATAAGGAGATAATTTTGAATGTTTAGGACAGTGAGGAAAAATCAATCTTGTATCAGCCAGAAGAAGTGTAGTTTGCTTCAGACCCAGATTTTGAATAGGCAAAAATCCACTCCCTTACTGTGAAGACCTTTGGTTGGTAGTGGTCTCACCTCTGTGGTGTTAGCACCTTCTCCTTCAGCTCTCCTGGCAACCAAAGCCAGTAGCTATAGGCAGCTCTCTGGGACTCTCCCAACAGCTGGAGCCTGTGGTTCCTAGCAACCTTCCCTGAGCACTATCCACCTCTGCATCTCTTTCTATCACCAGCTTCAGGGTCCACTTTCCATTCTAGCAACTTTACTCTTACCAACTGCTAGTATAAATAGCTTGGCCTGCTTCACTTAAGATAGAGTTCATAAATAAGGTAAAAAACACAATACAGAAAAGGCTTTATGTACGTCTGATGTCACAAAATAAGGGGAAATGGTACAGGAACTGACAGTAAGACAGGAAAGACCGCTAATATATGCAGGCAAATAAATATAATGTCCTGTTGATTAGCCACAGATATTCTGCCTAGTCGCGAGTGAAGAAATGGCTCCTCAGAACAGTGTGGATTTATCTGAAGCTGTGAGTGGATGCAGAAGGGCAGAGTCATCCAGAGAAGTAGGCCAGTTATGTGGATGGACCCAAACTAGAATTGGTTTCAAATCCTGTAACTGCTGGGGCAGGTATAGAATGCCTGGCGGACTCATGCCGGCTCTGTGGCAACTGGGGCAGTTATAATTCTGAAAGATGGACAGAACATTTTAATAGGCAGCTCTTGGGATGCTGCTTACCAAACCAATTTGTTCTGTCTGCTTTCTTGTCTTTTCCTTTTTCACTTCTTTTCTTTGCTCTCCCCTTCCCTTCCCTTCCCTTCCCTTCCCTTCCCTTCCCTTCCCTTCCCTTCCCTTCCCTTCCCTTCCCTTCTCTTCCCTTCCCTTCCCTTCCATTTTCATCCTTTCCAACACTGCAGCTGGAGTCAGGGGCTGTCATCAAACTATTGAGATTATTGCTTAAGCCTCCTGGTACCCAGCACAGAAGGAATGGGTAACCCACCCAGTTCAAATTGACATGCATTTTTTGTATCTTGTTTATGTCTTATATTTTCTGATGTTGTGACAGACTTTATGATCCTTTAGTAAGAATGTAACATGTTTTTGTACTGATTAATCAGCGATTCTGCAACTCTGTCACTATCATATAAAATGAAGACAAGTTCCCATCATTCTCTAGAAAAAGGATGATGTGTGAAACAGGAAATGAAGCAAATCTAGTCACTTTCCAGGTTCTCTATAAAATCACAACTTCTGTGTCCTTATAACACCTCTGGTTTACTAACATGGAGAAATCCACAAGAAAGAGGGGATTACATGAGAACTGTTTCAGTTCATCTTTATTGAAGGGCCTTGAAAGACTTCATTAGATTTTTTTCTTCAGTATATTAGAAATGCCAAGAAAAGATTTCTCAGCAAATCAGCATATTTATTGTCTACAAATAAAAATCTTAAATTATGAAGAAGATAGTAGAGCTAATTTGTAAAATTTGTTCTTTTATAGTGCATAAAACTGAGGCTCCTGGAGATGGGGTACAGCTCGGTAGTACAGCAATTCTCTCAGAGCAAGGCTCTGAGTTCCATTCTGAGCATTTCAAAAAGGGATGGGGGATCTGGGGAACCAGAGAGGGAAGTTGGGATGAGGGATAAAAACACAAACAAAATAAATAGTCATAAAGATAGTATTTTTTTTAATTTGGTCTATCATGCTCTAGGGATCTTTGAAATGGCTGCTGCTTTCTTGTTTTTCTGACTACCTGGGACAAAGCAATGGATGCGTACATAGTTTGGGCGCCAAAAAAAATGTTACCAAATAGAGGAGCACAGAGTCTATTTAAATGGTTTATAATTAGCTTTGTCAGCATCAGCAAGATTAACTCTTTCATCAGCACATCTTATAATAATATTTCTACTTCATAGCTATGCACAGTGATCATTGTTTTGTTCTCCTGGTGTCTATAAACAATTCATCTTACCACCCTAAAGGCAAAGGCTTTATCTTAATTGCATACCATCAATTAGGGAAATGTCAGAGTGGTACCTCTATACAAATTATTGTCTCAAATGTATTTTTGACTTTAAAACACACAAACACATAATTGGTAGAAACAAATTCTAATATGAAAATGTGGGTAATAAATCCTGCCCCTGTTATGTGTGACAAAGAGAAGTGAAGTCACTAAGTTAACTGTTTACCTATTTTTCCCCTGAAGACTTTAAGGGAAATGAATTTAAAAAATAAAGTCTTGCTTGTGTTTTTAGTAATTATTATTGAATATTTCCACTTTGGTATGTCAGTTAAAAAGAAAATGAGGTATTAGATACATATGTGCTTTTATATTCCTATTTCTTCTCCACACAAAATTTAGATAATTCTAAAAAATACATAGAAAATGTGTGTGTGTGTTTTTTAACAGAACAATCCTTGCAAATAAACTAAAGGTTATGCTTATAATAAAGATGAGACGTCTGAGTCAGTTTGTATTTGAAATTCTTTAGAAGCTTTAAGTGTACATTTAAAATTTTTTGCTAAGACTTATGGAGTAGATAAAAGTAAATGGATAGGAATATATATATTATATTTATGTGCATGAAATGAACACACTAATATGAGTGTAATAGCTCTTGAAAAATGATAGCAGGTCACTTTAGGTAAGAACTAAAAGAACCAAATTTGAGTTCATAAGAGATTGAGTTGGTATAACATAAAATTAAGATCCAAAGGAAATCAGAAAAACATGATCAAGAAACAATTAAAAGAATAGGGAAAATGATGTATATTTTATATATATATAGTCTAAAAATCAGTCACAAACAAAATGCAATCAGATGTCACAGAAAAATCAAAAAGAGATAATTCTAAAATAAGATGTTATTATTTGCAATATTAATGTAGATATTTCAGAAAACCAAAGAAATACAGAATTTTAATTAGTTATACGATAACTTAGCTATAGAGGTGCACTTTAGGTCAAAATCAAATTTAAAATTAATTACATAAACAAGTGATATAATTTGTTCTGAAATTAAATATAATTGATATGTATATATTTTAAGGATAATGCATTGCATTTCCATAGACTTCTACTTTAAAATTATAAAATAATTTGTTATAAAGCTAACTTCATACAAAGTCCTTCAAAATTATATTTAATGAAATAAAAACCCTTTGTGGACTCCTCTAGAAATGAGGTTTGCTGAGGGATTTCATATATCTCACAAATCTTGAAAGGGAACATCAAAAGACTTATTTCAACAAGAGCATAAATAATGATATTTTCTTGAGGTTTCAATAAAAGTTTTGCTAACATTGAGGGAAACCAAGTCTAAATCTGAGAAGTCCACATAGTACTATTTTAATTACAGGATTGCATATTCCATCACAATTTGCACTGATTTCGTCATTAATTTTGGTTCACTTATATTTTTAAATTGTTTATTCATAGTTTTCATTAACTTTATCATATTTTATGCCCATTTAAATTTACCAAAACTTAATCATAAGAAACAATTTCTAAAAGAGAAATTTTTATTTGATTTTAAGATGTGCAGAAAGGTTGTGAGATTTAATGAAAACTAATTTTTCCTTTTGTCCAGATCATTACTATCCTTTCTGAGACCAGTATACCTTCTTTTATTTTCTGTTTCTTCTTTCTTACATTTTCCTACCCTCATATTTTCTTTTTCAGTGGAATTTAAAAATTTCACCCAACTCTATCTCTCAGGATACAACTGATTAGTTCAGAAGACAGTTTAAGCAAAAGGGCCTGTCCCTGAGAATTTTGGAAATATTCAGGATTTGTGGTCGCAAGTACTACTAGTGGAAGGTTTGAGATCTATGAGCAGTCAAGTGACTGCACATTGAAAAATCAGGTTAAAGACAAAAGAAAGCACACAGGTGGGGAAAAGGTGAAGAGGAGACTGAAATGGAGAAATTTTTTTGTAATCAACACAGTACTTTACCTCAAGATAATCCGATATTAACAGTAGCTTCATAATGTCTTTTTCTTTGAAATAGTTGAGCACAATTTCATATATAATAGTATCAAACATAACACAATAGTATAAAAGCATTAAAGAGAATGAAAGTATTACAGGGCATTCAGAACCAAATAACAGAAAATAAACAATGACTACTATATTATCTCATTTTCCATAGAAAATTTGTTTATATTATCAAACATAATACAATCCAATAACATACAACATGATAGAACCAATGGAAACAGAAGAGCAAAGCATGGTAGGACTTCAGAGTAAGATGATACTAAATCAGCACTGGCTATTATAATAATTGTTTTCTTCAAAATAGCTGTTCATACCATCACACATAATAAAATCAAACAAAGCAGGATAAATCCATTCCAACTAATGAATGCAATCATTATAAAGTTTCAAAACAATGTAATGGGGAATCATGATTACTATAAACTCTTACGTACACTTACCATTTCATAAACTAGGGAGACTATAAGGTATTTATACATGTGAGTTTTATTTATTTCAATTATGAGCATGGTCTCAAGTTGTGTCCATTTTTTTTAGATATCTCAATATGATCATTCTTTATAGCTGAGTAGTACCCCGTTGTATAAAAATACCACAACTTTTTATCCATTCCTCAGTTGATTGACACTTAGGTTATTTCTAAGATCTGACTTGTTGTAGTCAGGGGTTGTACATAGAGAATAATTAGGTTCAGAACATGGAGTTTATAATATTTTTATAATGGTCATCAGGAGTTAACACAGGAAAATGCAGGAAATCTATCTGCAACACCAAAGACATAGATTATTTAGTCAAGAGCCTAAACCCTACAGCAATGTCCCACATGAGTCCAAATAAAAACCCAGAGCTCAGGACAATGCCTCCCATGAGGCCAACTGGAGGTCCAGAGCCCACAAATAGGACTCACACCAGTCTCTTTTACAGATCCATACTGGGAAGACCCAATGGTCAGCGGTGGAAGCCAGAAAGTCTATGCCAACAGGATGAAGGAGCTGTTCTAGTAGGATGGTTCTATGCTGGAACCGTGAAGTCAGACTCACAACAAAAACCAGGGCTATTCTGAAAGGCACCACAGCTTTCCTCAGTGACACGGAGTCCCCAAGCTCCTCTGGTGAGAAACACAGTCGGGTATGTGCCGGGAAGCAATGTGATGATTTCTTCCTGGAGACCAAGCAGCACATGGCTTCCCCTCTGGAGCCAGGAAGCAATGCTCTATGTGAGGACCAAAGCTTCTCCAGGAGAACCAACAGCTCAGACAGCAACTCGTAGGAGAACCCACAATGCCTCCTTAACAGCTCAACCCTCTCCACCTCCCTTCTTCTCCACCTATTTATCCTGGTAACTTTCTTCAGGCAGAGCATCTTCACTCAATGCCTTGCTGATGTAATCCAGCTGGAGTTAAGGTGACCACCAGTTCTCAACCCATAACATGACTATTACAAACGGCGCTGCTGTAAACATGGGTGCACATATATCACTGTGGTATGCTGTATTCATTCATTAAGTTGGAATGGTTTTATTCTGTTTTGGACAGAAGTCATTACTCTGAGGGACAGTTCACCAAGATTTTTTTCCAGTTCGTGTGTTTTCTTTTCACTATATGCTGGAAATTTCTTTTGACTAGCAGAAACTGTTTAATAAGATGTGATTCGTTATTGATTCTGAGAAGTATTTCCTATGCAATTTGATTCCTATTCATGAATTCTCTACCTACCCCTATGTCTTCAAGATTTTTACCTAAATTGTCTTCCAACAGATTTAGTTTTTTTTTAATAATCAGATTTTTGATTCATTTAGATTTTAATTGAGTACATGGTGATAGGCATGGATCTGGTTTTAGTTTTCAGCATATGGAGAGCCAGTTTTTCCAGACCATTTATTAAAGAGACTTTCTTTCTTCCAGTGAATGTGTTTGGCCCCTTTATCAAATATAAGGGAGTTGGGTGTGTTGGTAGCTGTGGTTGTATCTTCTAATCTATTCCATTGATCTTCAGATCTGTTTTTATTCCAGTACCATGTTGATTTTACTACAGTAGATTTGTAGTATAACTTTAAGTCAAGGATTGAGATGCCTCCTGCCTTGCCTTTGCTACTTAGAGTTGTCTTGCTACCTAGGTCTCTTCTGGTTCCAGATGAATTTTAAGAGTTAATTATCTAGAGCCAGAGTATGTTGATGGTATTTTCATTGGGATTGCATTGAATCTGTATAACAGTTTTGAGAGAATGGCCATTTTCACAATAGTTGTTCTTCCTATCCATGAGCAAGGGATGTCTTTCCATTTTCTGAGATCATTTTCAATTTTTTTTCAGGGTATTAAAATTTTCCCTGTATAGATCTTTTGCTTCTTTTGTTAGATTAATTCCTAACTATTTCAGTTTTTTGGATGCTAGTATGAAGGATGTGGCTTCTCTTTTTTCTCTCTCAGTGATTTTGTTAATTATAGGAATACTATTGATTTTTAAGTATTGACTTTGTATCCAGCTACATTGTTGAATTTATTTCTTAAATCTAGGAGTCTTTCGATGAAGTTTTGCAGGCCTTCTATGTAGAGTACCACGTTGTCTGCAAATAATGACAATTTAACTTTCTCTTTTCCTATCTTTTTTCCTTTTATTTCTATCTCTTGTCTAATTGTTCTGCCTAGTATTTCTAGTACTATGTTGAATAGGAGCAGTGATAAGGGATCTCCTTATCTTGTACCCGATTTTATGGTAAAGGCTTTCAGTTTTTTGCCATTTAATATGATGCTTGGTGTTGGTTGTTGTAGATGGCCTTTACATATTGAGGTAAAGACATGTATTCCAATTTTCTGTAAGTTTCTTATCATGAATGATTGTTGAACCTTATCAAAAGCTTTTTCTGCATCTATAGAAATGATCATGTCATTCTCACTTAGGCTTTATTGATATGGTGAATTAGATTTATTGATTTACATATGTTATACCATCCCTGCATGCCTGGATGAATCCCACTTGGTCATGGTGTATAATCTTCTTGATGATTTGCTGCATCCTGTTTGCCAATATTTTATTGAGGATTTTTGCATCTGTGTTCATTAGGGAGATTGGTCTTTAGTTCTCTTTTTTTAGTTGAGTCTTTCTCAGGTTTTGATACTAGAGTAATATTTGCTTCCAGGAATGACTTAGGAAGAATTTCTTTCCTTTCAATTTTATTGAAGTGCTACAGGAGTGTCAGCATTAAGTTTTTCTTATATTTCTTTTAGAATTCTGCAGTTAATCCATCTGGGCCTGGGCTCTTCTTTGTAGATAAGGACTTAATTGGATTTTCAATATCATCAATAGAAATTGGGTTATTCAGCAGTTTTACATCTTCTTGACCTAGCTTTGTTGCTTCATATGCTTCTAGGAATCTGTCCATTTCTTCTGTGTTATTGAATCTATGAGAGTAGAGGTTTTTGAAATAGGTGTTGATGATCTTCTGTATTTCCACAGAGTCTATGGTGATTTCACCTTTTTCATTCCTTATTTCATGAATTTCAGCTTTTTCTTTCCTTTTTTTAAAATAAGGTTGGCTAAGGGCTTATCAATTTTATTTATTCTTTCAAAGAACAAACTTTTTGATTCATTGATTCTTTGGATTGTTTTGTTAGTCTCTATTGCATTAATTTCTGCTCTAATTTTAATGATTTCCTCCTTTCTTTTGGCTTTGGGCTTGACTTGCTCTTTATTTTCAAGATATGTGAGGTGTAGCATCCGGTTGTGTATTTGTGTTCATTCTTTTTTCCTGATGTGGGACCTCAGTGCAATAAATCTTCCTCTGAGGACTGCTTTCATTGCATCCCACAGATTCCGTTAAGTTGTATTTGTATATTCTTTTGCTTGTAGGTATTATTTAATTTTTTCTTTAATTTCCCCTGTCACCCACTGATTGCTCAAGAGTTATTATTCAAGTTGCATTTTTGTGGGGGTTTTGCAGTTTCTTTTATCATTAATTTCTAGTCAGGATGCTATGATCTGATAACTTGCATGGGATAATTTCAACACTTTTACATTTACTTAAATATATTCTGTGAGCTAGTATATGGTCTATTTTACAGAATGCCCCATGTACTGAGAGAAATGTATGTTATGATGTTGAGAGATGGAATGCTGTATACATCTATCATGTCCATTTGTTCACAAGTGTGATTCAGTTCTGTTATGTCTTTGCTGATTTTTTGTCTGGTTGGTTTGTGCCTTGGTGTCAATGGCTTATTAAGATCTCCTGTTATAATTGTGTTATTACTTATTTGATTTTTCATTTTTACTAATACTTGCCTTGTTTAAATTGGTGCTCTGGAATTTGGTGCATATATATTTAAAATTGTTATCTCTTCCTCTTGAATTTTTCTTCTAACTAGTATACAGTGACCTTCTTTATCTTTTTAGATCATTCTTGTTTTGACGTTCACATTACCTGCAAACAGAATAACTATGCCTGCTTTTGGGTTGGGAGTTCCTGTTGCATGAAGTATTGTTTTCCATGCTTTGACTTTTAGTCTATGAGTTTCCTTTTGTGTGAGATGGGTTTCCTGTAGACAGCATATGTTTGGATGTTGTTTCTTGATTCATTCTGCCAGTCTGTTCCTTTTAATTGATGAATTTAGACCATTTACACTAATAGTTATAACTGTTATATACTGGTTTATTGTTGACATGTTTTCAGCTGTTGCATCTTTACCTTTCCATTCTATTTAATTGTCTGCCTTGCTTAGTGATTTTTTCCTATGGTATCTAGAATGTCTTTCAGTATTCTTTGCTGGGTTGGTATGGTGACCATGAAGTTATATAGCTGTTATTTGTCATGGAAGCATCTTATTTCTCTATCCATTTTGAAGGAGTTTTGCAGGATCCATCAGTCAAGGTTGGAAGTCGGTTTCCCTTACGATCTGAAATGCTTCACTCCATCCTCTTCTCTATTTCATTGTTTGTGTTGAGAAGTCTGATGTGATTCTGATAGGTTTTCCTTTATAGGTGATCTGTCTTTTCTGTCTAACAGCTTTAAATATTCTATTCTTATGTTGGATTTCTAGGATAGTGATTATTATATGTCTGGATATTGTTTTATTTTGGTTATAGCTATTTGGAGTTCTGTATGCTTCACTAATCCATATGCAGTTTGCATTCTCATGGTTGGGAAATTTTCATCTATTACTTCTCTAAATAGCCTCTTGATATCATTTGTGTTGTCCCCTTCTTTTTTATTTATCCCTGTCAATCCTATGTTGTTTTTCTTTGCATGATCTTGCAGCTGTTTTATTGTTATTTCCTGATTCCTTGTTATTTTCAAAGATCTTTCCTTTCCTGATCACTAGCTGCAATCTTGTTTTAAAGGTCTGAAATTCTATCTTCACTTTCGTTGAGGTGTTTTGACAATTTTCAATGCAATTTTTGATATCCTGTATATCTTTTTGAATATGCTTCATATATTATGCTTGTTTCTTATATTTTTCATCCAGGGTTTCTATCTTTTTGCTTTATTGCTCTAATTTTTTAACTGTGTCTTCTTTAGATATGTTCAGCATTTCTTTCATTACTTCTATCATTTCTTCTTTTACCTGGGAGATTATTTCGAATTTGAATTCCTTTAAAGCTTCCCAGATTTGCTTCTTTATTTTCAGTTGCTATTATTTCAGGTATTTCATGTGTATGACATATATTTTCTTCTATGTGCATAGCTCCTATGCTTTCTTGGGATGGGCTGGAGGTTTGAGATTGCATTTTGGTCTTTCATCTAATCATTTTCATGTGTTTCCTTGTTTCAAGTGTTGTTCCAAAGCTTCCCCTAAGAATGTTGGAAATCCCCTCCTATGCCCTCTGCTCCTGGGACTGAATGGAGATTGCTAAGTGTGGTCAGGCACACAGGACCTCCCATGCCACCTCCAGTGTTCCAGGAATCTGGGTGCGCTCCTAACCACTGTGAGTGATGGTCCAAAGCTCTTTCTGGGCTAGCACTGTTGTTCAGGAACTCACCTCATGTGTCCTCAGTTCCTCTGGTTGAAGACGGTCACTGTGTGTGGTCTAGTGGAGCCTGTGAAAACTCTCAAGCCTAGTGTAGTGTGACTGGATGCTGGGTGGGCACTTAACCACTGGGAGCAAAGATCTTAAACTCTCTGCAGCCTGACACCAGTGCGCTGGGCATCACTTGGGGCAGCCGGTTTCCCAAATTGAAAGAAGGTCGCTCCAAAATGGAGATGTTACATTGAAGTATTTGGTTCTAATGAGCTTTTATTTGTACTTAAGTTTAGAAATTCACCTTACTCCTATCATACTTCGATAATTTGGTTCAGTTATTACTTGGTAATTTCCTGGTTTTTTAAATAAATTCATGTTCAACTTCTGTACCTTCAAATCCAAACAAACATGAGCAATAGGAGCTTGAATGAGACTTAAGTTTACAAATATTCTAACAGTTTGCCTACAAGGCAAACATTTCCATTCACTAGTACTCTGACATTAATTTGATTTCCCTGTGTCATATATTTTCACATACATATTCTTTGTAGAGGGGCACTGGCTACCAGGACACCCGCATCTCTATTAACATTCTACCTCATCTCTATATCTTTGTAAATTTCAATTATTTGTTCTTCTAATCTAAAGCTTTCACCTCAGTCATTTCCATGAATCCATGGTTCCATCATGGAATGGTACTCCTTACAACCTATAGATCAGTGTTTGATTATTATCCATTATGAGCTATTCCAAGTTTAAATCACTAGTCCTGGCCAGAAATATTCTGTAACATCATGTATAACCAACAGGTTACATAACATTTTCACCTGAGAACTCTGGTAGTCATTTCAACATTAACATTCAAATCTAGTACCAGCGTCTTCACCATAGCTTAAACCTAGCACAGCATCATAAAAGCCATTCCATTTTGTCAGTTATGTTAGGGAAAAAAAAAAAAAAAGAAAGAAACCTAGAGTCATTTTTGCTTTATGTAATATGCTATTTTCTGTCTGCACATAAATACTATTCTGTTCAAAGCCTGACCATCAGCCATAATTTCTCTTGTAATTTTAGCAATAGCCTCCTCACTGACCAGCTTTGGTTTTTGGCGGGTGAATTAGTTTGGTTTATTTTTAAAGAGGGTAAAATTAAACATAACAAAACAGATCATAAGAAAACAATTTAAGAAACACATATTTCAAAGCAAGACCACCAGAGGTCTTCACTGTCTCTCATATTGTCTCTTGTTTTCTTCCAACTAGTTGTCCATATCTTCATACACAGTGAAGACATTTTAGGTCTTCAAGACCAGACAATAGGGAAGTCAACAATGGCTGCCATACTCTCCCATTCTCTTCAAAATAGCTGTCCATATCATTATGTATGTTGAAATTAAACAAAAGAAAATATACTAATATCACTCTGGACAGAGAATAATAGCATTGGTAGATTTTATATCATAATGCTACAGAATTAGCACTGGGTATCTTAGTGTCTCTTCTTCTGCAGAGTATCTGTTCATGACATCGTGCATTATATAATCTATTCCTGCAAACTGTTTAGAAGTTCTACACATGCATGAATCTCTACATGTATACCTATTCTTTCTGTATTATAGGGAAAGACAGATAAAAACAAGACAAGAAAGCATAATCCTAGAAAAACATGAAACAAAAAAGAAATATAAAACCGCAATACTAGGTGATCTACAGTAGTTACTATGCTGTCTCTTGTTATTTTCAGTAGAACTGTCTATATTATCAGGTATAATATAACTGAACATAGAATGACATAACAATATTAATAAAAACACAATATTGGATACATTATAGGAATTCAAAAGCAGTTAATAATAAAACCAGAGTGGGTAACCTATTGCATCTTATCATCTTCAGGGTAGTTGCCTCTACTCTTAGACTTGATACTATCAAGCATACCAAATTCGAATAAGATCAGTCAAGACAAAACAGCAATCTAACAAACCAGATTCAAATAAGTCATAGTAAGACAGTGTAAGTAATGCAGGGCTTCAGTTTAAGTTAATAGGAAATTAAGGATAGTTACAGTAGTACATCCTGCTAATTTGGGGATAGCTGTCTGTGCCCTCAAATCTAGTATGAGTAGACAGGAACAGAATAAAATTAAACTAAACAGTCATAAGACTAATGTGGCTTTTAAATCTTGATACACTATTTACAATGTCTTCTGCCTTCCTATTTTATACAATTCCTCCCATTTCCCTTTCTCAGGGTTCTTTGTACATTTTGAGTCCCACCAACTCCCCCAGTTTTTAAGGGGGCAACCCATTACCTACCCAAGTGATGCTGAACCTTTTACCCCTGAGCTTGATCTTGATCTGTGTTCCTTTACCTACCAAAGCTGCAAGGTTTTCCTTCCTCATAGCTGTGTAGTTCTCCACTGCACAAAAGTGTCATGACTTTCCAATCTATCTGCAGCTGCTGGATGAGCTGTCCCTATTTCTCTCTGGTTACCTGTCACAGAGAATCTTGTTTTCTCATCTTTGACTCTCAGTTCATTAACCCTCTTTCAGTTAGATTGTATTTCCTATTCAGAGCATCTCAATGGACCCTATCTCCTGATCTACTCTGCCTGTGTTTCTTTTTGTTAGTGTACCAAGGCCATCTATGTTAGAGATTAGTCAGTCTTCTCTGCCTCATCTCTGCTATGCTTTTTTTCTGCTGTTGATTTGTCTACTTTTGTCCTTCATTCCACTGTCTGATCCATTCATTGAGGCCTTTCTGCCACTCTTGCTGGAAACCCTGGTATTTTGCTCTCTCTCAAAAATGTCTTTCAGTATTTTTTTGTAGGGTTGGATTGGTGGTCATGAACTCCCTCAGTTCCTCTTTGTCATTGAAACATCTTGTTTCTCCATTAATTTTGAGAGACAGTTTTGCAGGTTACATCAATCTGAGTTGGAGTTATTTTCTTTCAGGGTTTGGAACACTTCAAGTTCTTCTTGATTTGATAGCTTGTGTCAAGAAGTCTATCATGATTTTGATGGGTTTTACTTAATAGATGATCTATTTCTTTTCTCTGACCACTTTTAATAATTTGTTCTTGTGATGAAATTCTGAGATCTTGATTATTGTATGTCTGGATATAGAACTGTTTTGGTTGTCACTGGCTGGAGTTCTGTAATTCATCTGGATGTCATTTCATTTTCCTGTGCTTGGGAAGTTTTCCTTAATTATATCTGTGAATAGTTTTTGAATTCATTTTGAGTTTACTCCTGCTTCTTTGCTCACTTTTTTATTCTTGAATTATAGATCCTCTTGTCGTCTTCTAGTCTTTGTATTGTTACGTTCTGGTTTCTTGTTATTTTTAAGAGATCTTTTCACTCATGATCACACATTGCAAATCTAGCTTCAAGTTTTCAGAGTCTAGCTTTAGTTTCTGCCAAGGATTTTTGCCAACTTTCAATGGAGTTTTTAATTTCTTGGTAATCTCTTTGCATCTGTTTCATATATTCTAGATTTTGTTTATATTCTTCATCAACGGTTTCTCTCCTTCTGGGTTCTTCCATTGTTCCATCTGTGTCTTCTTGAGAAGTGCTTAGCATGTCTTTTATTAAGCTCTTTATATCCTTCCTCACTTGAATTAGAATTTCACTTTTAAGTTCATCTATGAGGTCATTAAAGTATTTCTTTAGGTCCATTGATGCTGTCTGATATTGTATGATTGCTGCCCTCAATCTGTTCTGGATTTACTTCTCCTGGACTTATTTTCCCTGGGTCAGAGGCTTGAGGCTTTTTCTTATTTCTTTCTCTTTTCATGTTTCTGGTTTCTTTTAGACAGGTGTATCTTGGTGGTCTCAGGCCCTTTCTATATTGCTTACAGTTTTTCTGAGGCATGCTGGCTAGGGGATTACTGCCCTCTCAAGTTTATTGTTGATCTGTGAGATGCATGCAGGGATGATGTGGGCTGGCCCCTCTTCTCTAAGCAAGTCAACTCGCAAGTGCCTTCAGCATGTTAATCTGTGCATGCAGAGATCACAGGTTCTGGACAATGTCATCCCTGGCTATTGGGTCCTGACCAAGGGTATGGCCCAGCCCAAGCAGATCCCACCAGTCCTCTTTGGGCTGAGTGCAACCCACTGACTCCACTGCAGTTTTGTGTTCAGACCTGTCCTGGCAGGTGAATTAGCATAAATATCTCCTAAACACTACATTAACTCTCTACTTTGGGAAACGAGAAAGACATACATGTTCTATTCAAGATCCACAATAGTATCCCATCTTTGAGTAGAAACTAAAATCTTTAAAATAACCTTGAAAATCCTGCTGAATCTGGCCATGGGATTATTTTACTTCCTGTCCATCTACAACCAACATACTCATCTTTTCTGTATCCCTTGAAGACATTGAATATTGTTTATTTTTATCACCTAAATTTTTTATGAAATATCTGTGTCATGTTCTGCTATTTCTCCATTAATTCATTAAAAGTTTATTTTGTTCTCTATACAGTAATTTTTCTTTCTTTCTTTCCTGATTTCTTTCTTTCTTTCTTTTTTCTATTCCATGGATTTTTGAAAGACTGTATTTAACTTGAAAACTTCAATCTAAGTGTGGGAATATTTCAAAGTGTATGCATATAATTTTTTCTAGTTTGGTGCAATGGACGTTCTCTTTTATTTTGATTTTCCACAGTAAATACAAAGTACAGCTTTGGAAACATTAAATTACAAGTTTTAGTGAAGCTTTGCAACTCAATGGAGTAGAGTTTAACTTTCTAATTTACAGAAGCAGGACAGAAATTTTTTCAGTTGCTGAAAATCATACAGCAAAATACATGACAAACAGAGTTCAACACACCTCTTTTATATTTTAGATAAACAAAATTTCCTATTAGAACACAAGTCAATTTTACAATTTTTAGTACTGCTACAGATTTTCCAACCTCTCAAATTAAATTGTTCCATAAATGTGAATCTTTTAATTTCATAGTTAGGGTTGCACACTGATCAATTAATTCACATTAACTTCAACAATTGTTTCATTAGTCAAGTGCAGTACTTATAAAATTTTATGAAGCCAAGTGCACATATGAAAAATTGAATTGCATCTGTAGTTCTTTATATTCCATAAACTGTATGAGATAACAAATCAAACATAATAAGATGTATTTGGAAGTGAAAAAGAGTTTATTTTTTCCTTTACTATAGTTTTATTAGAGTAAGATTCTTCTCTTTGTTATTGATGCATGGTAGTATTCTTTATCTAATACAGATGTAATAGACAACAATGTTGTGAAAAAATGAATGATGCAATCTGTTTTTAGTATTTTAAAATTTTACAGAATTTAGCTAAAATAACAAGATTAAAATTTATCAAACATTACTTAATTGGGAGGGAAAAAATCTGATGATAGAGAAACAATTTAATTAAAGCATTATTTAATTGCAAATACCATATATTATCCATGTATTTATGATGCTGTAATGTGGCCATAATAAATAAGTTGCATGTAATTTTAATAATAACTCCTACTAAGCATAATTCAAATTTTAACAGTGTTCTACATTTGATATAATTCCTTATTTCTATGCTATAGGCTTATAAAATAAATATTAATCTCATTATATGGATTAACAACCCATATCACATGTAAAACAAGATGTAGTTAAGATTAAATAACTAGAGCATATATATAGTCTTAATTGGAATAAATGTATTTGGAGTTTATTTACTGTATCTGGATATTAAACTACATAGTAAGTTACTGAATATTTAAATGCTTCATAAAAATTTTTAGTTTTTATTTGGATTTATTTTCCATAATAAATCACTATATAAATAATACATTCTGTAATTATGCTGAACATAAAATATTTTTCAAATTAAGATAATATTTTATAATGGTTTTTAAATGGAAAAATAATCTGCTCCATTTTCAAGAACTGACTAATATACTTAGCATTTCCAATATTTATATGGTTTTCAGAGAACTTTAAAAATAATATTAGTTAAAACACTTATTGATGGTTCTATTATAATTATTCTTTTGGACACAGACATTGCATCTTCAAATAGAATGAGAGGAGATAAATGATAAAGAGC
This sequence comes from Cavia porcellus, assembly GCF_034190915.1. Lineage (NCBI taxonomy): Eukaryota > Metazoa > Chordata > Mammalia > Rodentia > Caviidae > Cavia > Cavia porcellus. The sequence goes on along the minus strand of NW_026947503.1, from coordinate 51,509,868 downwards.
AGAAAGTAATCATGATTTCTTCTTTTAAGACATGATTAAAAGGGCAATTTAGAATGCAATAATTAATGTCAGTGATAATTGCATTACTATATGACATGCTGAGACAGTCTGTGTCATTTAATAGGTTTGGACTTGCAAATAAAAGTTCTAATTTCTATTTAATTTCTCCTATCCAGTATGCCTATAATTTAGATAGAAGCCACAGGATGTATTATTTCAGATGCAATGGGGTTAACAAATAAATTTAGACTTTTCTCAGGCGGAACCATGTGAAAAATTTTTCACATTATTCAGTATTGTCCTTTCAATAATATTAGATTTTTGTTCAAATAATACTATAGTATAGCCATGTGTGGCAGCTTATACCTACAATGTCAGCAATCCAAGAGGCTGAGGCAGGAGAATCACAAATTTGAACTCAGCCTGGGAAACTTAGTGAGATCATATCTCAAAGTAAAAAAATAAAGAACTACAGATATACTTCAAGCAAAAATCTTAAGTTCAATCCCTAGTGTTGTAGTCAGGGGTTGTGCAGAGAACAATTAGAATCAGTACATGGAGATTATAATATTATTTTTATAATGGTCACCGGGAGTTAACACAAGAAAATGCAGGAAATCTATCTGCAACACCAAAGACATAGAATATTTAGTCAAGGGTCTAAATCCCACGGCAATGCCCAAACGTGAGTCCAGATAAAAACCCATAGCCCATGACAGTGCCTCCCAAGTCCAACTGGAGGTCCAAAGCCCACAAGAAGGACCCACACCAGTCTCTTTTACAGATCTGTGCCAGGAAGGCCCAAAGGTCAGCGGTGGAAGCCAGAAAGTTCACGCCAGCAGGGTGAAGGAGCTGTGCTGATGGAATGAGGGTTCTACGCTGGAGCCGGGAAGTCACACTCACCGCAAAGACCAAGGCTGTCCTGAAAGGCAACACAGTCATCCTCAGAGACACAGAGGCCCGAGCTCTTCTGCACAGCTGGGTACATGCCAGGAAGCCAGCTCAACAAGTTCATCCTGGAGCCCAAGTGGCATATGTCTTCCCCTCTGGAGCCAGAAAGCAAGGCTTGATGTGAGGACCAAAGCTTCTCCAGGAGAACCAAAGGCTCAAACAGCAACTGGTAGGAGAACCCACAATGCCACAACGCAACAATGCATTAATGCCTTAACGTCTCCTTCTCCTACTATTTATGCTGACAACTTTCCTCAGGTGGAGCATCTTCGCTCAGTGCTGATGTAATTTAGCTGGCATTAAGTTTACCATCAGTTCTTAATCCATAAAACCTAGTATATGCATCTTAAACTCTTCCCTGTCTTCATCTCCTGGTCTCTTTCTCTTTTGCAAAATACCTACTTCCTATTATCTGTTATTTTTCTCTTGATTTATAATTTAAGCTGTTTTTATAAAAGAAACCATGAGATAGTTAAGCTCGTGTGTCTGGAGTCTGTTCAGAGTCAGAAACAGGGCAGGTCCAAGTCAGCTTCAGACACAGCCTTGCCCTCCAGGGGTGGGAAAGTTACACATATATACATTGGTACATCTATATTCATAAGAGGTTCAAACTATCTTAAGTTTTAAAATACCTACATACAAACACATTGGGAAAAGATATTGTATTTATCATTGTGTTACATATTACTTTGAGCACTTGATAACTAAACATTATGAAAACGAAGGTTAAACACAAGTCAAAACTAAATGAATATTTGATCTAGCAATAAATGGTATGATGAGACTGTCAGAGTTTCAGTGGTAGTAAGTCTGGCATTGGTAAGAAATCTAAGTTTATCAAGTCATGAAACATTTTCAAACGAAGTAATACTGATATTAATAAATGAATGGACACATGTTAACTAGGTGAAGGAGATATGCAAATGAGAAAGAGGAAGACAATGTATTCCTTGACCAAAAATCATTGGACAGAGATCAGGAACAAGATATGGAGGACACTTGTGAAACAAGAGACTGGACGTTAACCCAAGGATACTAAGGATGATCGTGAGGATTCTGTATTACCTTAATGTCAGATTTGTCTCTTGGTAACCATAGAGACCCAGTGAGGACATGAGTTACAGTGAAATGACTGTAGAGATAAGAAAGTTTTTATGAATGTACTGTTATTATCCAAAAATGCAATGAATCCTAAAAGAAGTAAAGATACAAATGCCAGAAAGGAGACATACATTTGAAAGATAGTTACCAAAATTCACATAATGTGGGGGCAAAAGAATATATATGAGTGCTCTATTGCTGCTTTAATAAATTAGCAGAAAATTAGTGGCATAGAAAGAAAAAAAATCAACTTCATAGTTTGTTAGATCTGAACTTTGACCTTCTCAGGGAAAAATATTAAGGTGTCTACAAGGTTACTGGCTTCTCTCAAAGGTCTGTGTTTAAAGAGAGTTTTCATTGCTTGAATCATGCTTGCTGAGTTTTTCTGCACCTTCACCTGTGTCTGCGCTGTATTCTGAATGAGTCTTCTCTGTGTCTGTTTGGACACCCCTGAAGGGCAGGGCTGTGTCTGAAGCTGACTTGTTGCCCTATTACTGGCTCTGAACAGCCTTCAGACACACGAGCTTAGCTATCTCATGGTTTCTTTTATAAAAGCAGCTCAAATTATAAATTAAGAGCAAAATAACAGATAATAAGAAATAGGTATTTTGCAAAAAAGAAAGGGACCAGGAGATGGGGACAAGGGAGAGGATAACAAGGAGAAGGGAATGAGAAAAGAATTAAAATGTACTATGTACCATACAAACTTCCCTGAAGGAAAATAATCACAATGTACTGTAACCATGTATTAATACAAAAGTAAAAGTTTAAAAAAAATTGCTTATGGACTGGAACAATAGATCTACACTTAAAAAATGGCAAACACAGCAGTATTTATAAGGGTTCTCCCAAATCGTCTTATACAATACGTGACCAAGATGATGGTCTTGATTTTGTATAATCTAGATTGCAAAAACATGACATGTTACTGATTTATTGACATTTCTGACCAATATAATTATAATTTAACTTGGATTAAATGATAGACAAAGTACTAATGGTGAAAATATTCAGGCAAATAGCAGACCTATTGAAGGCTTGATGGTAAAGAACTGAGACATTTTAGTCTATGTATGATAGTTCTTTTGGATGCAGATAAAATATGATCATAGTCAATCTCAGAGAAGGGGAGGAAGCCACAATTTGATTGTTCTTTAACATTATTTAACAGTGTGGGGAGATAAACTATGCTTTGTAATTCAAGGAACATTTGCTGAATAATTGACATATGAAAGAAAAGAAAAAATATACAAGACCTAGTATATTTAGAGTAAACCCTAAAACTTAAAATTTGTAAGGAGATGAATATCTTGTTAAAGTAAAACTTTCAAAGGAGTATCCATAGCAGACCTCAAATGTGCTATAAGACCATTATAGAAATCCGTGAGAAGGATAAACAGCTATCACTGAACTACATGGGTAGCCCCAGTAAAGACAGTAAGTAGAAGTCAAAGGCGGCAGAAAATCTGATTTCTAAACTCTAATAATCCCAATCAAAATAGTGCAACCTGACCAAAAAAAAAAAAATACCATTTACACACATTTGCATACTCTAAATTAATTTGCACTTGTGTTTACTGTCAATCAGTACCAATAATGACCACTGAGAGGATCACAGAAAGCCAGGATCCATAGCCAGGCGATAGAGTCAGTGATGGCTCTATGTCACGAGTAATAATGTATCCAAAAGTAAATGAAGTTTACTGGCAAACTATGTGGGCAAGGAGATCTGTATCACTGCAGAAGAAAAATTTTCGAAAAGTCCATTACAGAGTAGTGGCAGTATTGCACCTTTTCCTCTTGTTGATTCAAGGATGTGTGTTTTAACCAGGACTATCCACTCCTAAATATAGAATAAAAAGCTATTTTTTGGCCACCGCAGAAATCTTCTTGTGTACTAATTAGACAATAAGCAAATACATACCTCTTTTCTACCCATTATTCTAAATCTGCATCAGTAAATCCACAGGTTTGTGAATTTGTAATAGAAGCTTTGTTAACCTCTTTCTGTAGATGCAGAATCTTGTAAGTAGTTTTGGCAGCATTTAAGCACTTTCACAAATTCAAGAAAAACAGGAAATATTATAAAATCACAGCAAACATTTGCTGACTGGATACAATGTGTCAGACACCATTCTAAGCATTTTACCTAAACTGTCTTACTTTAATACTTAGCCTAGTACTATATACAATGTGCTAATATTACCATTATCTCTTGAAAAATCAAGGAAGTAGAAAGTACTAGAATCTGTAGGACTCTACAAAACAGAGTTCTGTATTCCATGTGCCAGAATATTTTCTGTGTCTTCAGTAACTTGCGGCACTCTTTTTCATAGGTCTCGAAATCTGGTTGCATGGATTTCAAGCCTCAAAATCTCTCTTTAGCAATATCCATATATGTATTATAACAATAATGGTCTCTTGGTTTCTGACCTTTACACTTCTGAAAAGAAGACTTTTTTCAAAATCACTTGGGCAGAACCAGTTTTAAAACTCATGCTTTATTTCTGCTTCATTCATCCATTGACTAGCATACCTCTCGTCTCTTCTCCACCAAAACCAAACCTCTCATGCATATCAGAAATGCACATGGTAGGATACCATTTACTTCAATATACCTGAGCTCTGGTCAAGCCAGGCGGAAAATAGGGTATCTGTATTTCATTCACAACTCTTGCAAGTTAAACAACTTTTGGCAAGCATTAAGCATCCCTGATACTGTGTTTACATAGAAAGGAATAACCTTACTAAATAGAATGTCTATAAATATTTAGGTTACACAATCATATTTTGTTCTTAATTTATCACTTGATTATTTTTTGGTTTGCAGCCTCAAAAGAGCAAAGTACTTTTCATTTAACTAAAAGCAAGTATGCAAATATACCTCCAGTTACTATTTTATTTAACAGAAGACATTCAAATAATAATTACATATTGCTCTTGCATAAAGCTTACACTTCATGATAAGAATTTCTTAAATAGGATTCATCAAGTAATATTCAGAAAAGTAAAGGGAATTAAAAAGAGAACATCAACTGAAGTGTCAAAAAGTTGTTTAGTGTCATTTAAAAATAAAATCTATATAAATATCCATTATTGCAACATATTTTAATATTGTCAACAAGAAAGGCAATTTCTTAACATTTACCTTGTACTGTAGTCTTCCATAGGATTAAAAAACAACCTTATGTACCTTTGAAAAATAATCTTTCACTCTAAATGTGAAAAACATGGTGAAGTTTATTACTTATCTATCCATTAACTTTTTAAAAATCTAATTAGAGTTTTAAGAATTTCAGCATATTTTGTTTGCTTGCAAATTGAATTGTCTCAACAAAAAAAAAGTAACTGTATAGGAACTTTGACACTTAGTATTATTCTTAAAAATTACAAACTTAAATCTAGGTATCATAAACTAGAACAAAAATTGATGTACTCTTTTTTTTGTTCCTTGAAGGTTGTACTAATTCTTAATGAGAATACAAATAAACATATTAGTAAACATCTACAAAAATAAGATGGGCTTTGATTGCAAACTGAATAAAACTGTGACAATGAGATACATCACTATTGTTTTTTTTTTACTATCTATAATACAGCCTACCTTTGTAGAAATATCTTTGAACTTCAGTATTGCATTTTGCAGATATTTGCAGACATAGTTCAGTTATACACTAGAATACCACATTCAACTATATTCATTTTATGTAATTTAACTCTAATATAAATGCATGATATTTCAAATATTGTGCAGCAAATGCTAGTTACACAAAGGACAGATTTCTTCACCTTTCTCCTCTGAATTTCACTCTCTCACCATCTGGTTTCTATTGCTATCGCTGCTACTAGGAATATTAATACCATTTACCACTATTACCACCGCCTCCACCCACCACCACCATCACTGTGATTCCCATTTCCCCTGCTTATTGCTTTTCATTTGTGATGCAGCGAAACATTTAGTCATCACAGGCATTTGAACAGGCTAATTTGATCATTAGCATTTCTTTCATGGAGAAGTAAACTGGAGACAGAGAGAATGCAATTTTCTCACCTAAATAAAAATTATTATACAGTTCAACTAACGTCTGTAATTGTTTCACTAGCTGCATTCACCACTGACAAGAAAAAGATTTCTACACAGTGTGGTAGGAAATAAAATAGAACACAGTGTACTAAAGAAAAAGAATTCCGAGTGTTTGAAAAAGCAAAATTCTACCCCTTCTTTTATTAGATTTCTATGTTGTGCCATGTAACCTCTCTACCTGTATTACTCTTGAAAGAAACTCAAAGAGAGATTTCTTAGAAAATAGAACACATCAACAAATAGTGTATGCGCTGGACCCAGGAATCTGAAGATCTGGAATTAGCTCTTCAGTGGATGCAATGGCTGAGTTTGGGTTGGTTGTTTTCCTTATCTTTTTGCACCTGTTTCCTTGTCTGTAACTCCAAGACTGGGACTTAAACAGTTTTCAGTCAAAACGTCCACACCTGACTTTCCTGCTAATTAGTCTTTAACCTCTGCTTCCCCTGTATCCCAGATCCAGCAGACAAGCCTAGAAGTTTGGCTGAGTATACAGTAGTACAGTACAGAAGTCAGAGTTACTGTCTATGAAAGCTTTGCATCCTGTTCCTCAGCACTTTAAAGAGGACCACGGCCAGTTCTTGCCTTTACTGTGTGTATGCCAGAGTGACAGAGGGTAAAAATCAGGAGCTTCAGTACCAGTGCACCTAGAGGAGCTAATTTCAGCATCAGATAAACTTAAAAACTGAGGTTCTTACAGACTGCCACTCCTGGGACACCTTTATGCAACTTTCCACAACGCCTTGAGGGGAGCATTTTTCAGGGGGAAGAGAGCAGTCTATGTAGGTAGAAATGTTGAGCGTGCTTTCTAAATATAACACAGCCATCATCATACCAGCCACAGGAACTCATGCTCTTCCCTGTTTTCAAAAAAAGACAAATCTATACATACAGCAGGGATACCTTTTTTAAAACAGAAATTCTATGTTTATTTTCTTATCAATATAAAAACAGTAGATTAGGCTGAGTTTGTGTTACTGTGTCTTTGAGTTTCAACATTCTGAAAATGTATTCACTATCAGAACATTCCTTATATGAAGTCAGAAGTGATGCTGCGTGAATATTGTACTTTCATTAATAAACCTTTTGTTTTATTCCTGGGTCTTCCATCTATTGATATTTGCCTCTATTCATCGCATTTCTTTTTCTTTCTATATTTTCCTTCTTGGGTCCAGCTGGTAAAACTCAATGCATAGCTCTGCTCAAATCATCTAACATTTTGCCTCATTTTCTGGAGCACGGCTGTTATTACTCCTCTGCTTCATGTTCTGTTTCCACTTTAAAATTGGATTGGGGAGAGCACGCCTGAGGCAATGAAAGACAATTATTTCTCTGATGTTCTTTTTGTGGTGATTTTATTTTCCGAAACTCTTTTTACAAAGATTACAAAGGCATGAACTAGTAGCACTTTAAGTGGGGCAACAACTGCTGCAAAATCGTCACCGATGTAATTTCAACACGGGGAGCGCCCCACATCTCTGTGAAAATGCTGACGAGGTCTTCACCATGGACCAGAATGTGTAACTAGGGTGTATGTTTCTAATGCAACTACACAGGCGGGTATTAGCCAGCATACGGCGCTTGCGAGACTAAAATGGCCACAGCCGTATGTAGGAACACACTGTCTCACCGCTCACATCCGTAAGAGCCATCTGAGGGTAGATAAGCATCCAGTTTAGTAGCATGTTTGTATACTGCTAAAAAAGAAGATGGTTAAAAAAAGTTAAAAAAAAAATCAAACTTCAAGATTACCATTGCCAGCTTTAATAACAGCAATACTTAACTAAATATTTCCCTAGTTGAAATTCCTGCATTTGAAATTACAGAAAATTGCTACTTAAAAAAGAATTTCATAATAAATAAGACAATATACAAAAATGTATATCACAGTGCCTAGTAAATGCGCATCTGTGGAATTTGTTTGCCATGCATTGTTTCGTGTGTTTCACCTAGTTCTATGTTATATTTTTTCACAGATAGAAATGATTGGAGGAGGCAGTTCCTTAGCTGAAGCTGTCATAGCTCCTGAATGTGGATGTCATGATTCAAACTCAGGCAGCAGAACTGCAGAAGCTTCACCCTCCGCTGGGCTCCTCAATAGCATGTACTTCCTACCTACCACTCAGAAAACATTTCTTTTCTCACAGGAACTCAAGTTTTCCATTTTTGTATTAATCCTGGTGAGTTTCTATTACTATACCAAGTTATTCTAAAATAGTTCATAACCTCCTGTAGATTCCTAGAATACAGATTTCCTGATTCTTCTCTAGAACAACCTAAAGTAGCTCAGTGGTTCCATAAAGCCCCATCCGTCTATTGGCGCTCAAATAGCTTCAGTTTCACATTGACACTTAGGAGCCCCTTGTGCTCTTCAAAACAACCACAAAAAGCCTGGGCAGAGCTCACTGGATTAACTTCATTTTCTCTCTTGGAATGGATTTTAGTGCTTCACAGAACTTACAAGGCCAGGAAGACTAGTAGGTTTTAAATTTGTATCTTTGAGTATTTGCCATTACTCTGTGAGGATCTCTGTATCTTTTCTAGTTGCTCTCTCCAACCAAAGAAAATAATAAATAAAAGGCAAGGATAAGAATGGAAAAGAAAATACTTGGTTAATGAGAATTTAAAGATGAGAAGGAGGGAGTGAGTGGAGGCAGATTTTAGAGCTTTTGTTTTGATTATAGGAAATGGTATTTACATCAGTAGTTATGAGTCAGGAGAGCATTAGGCCTGTCTTCTTTTTGAGTAACATTTAAAGTAAATACTTTTGTATCTTATTTTGTTAATACATAGTTCGAAAGATCATCAGAAAATTGAAATCTCAAGAAAATGCAGGGGCTGGGGATTTAGCTCAGCAGCATAAGCGCCTGCCTTACAAGCAGGCAGTCGTGAGTTCAATTCCTGGTACCGATAAAAACAAAAAAGACAAAAAAAAAAAAATGTATAGTTACTTGACATTTACCAGCAAATGCTTTGTTATTTTCTATATGCTATGATTACATTTATTCAACCCAAAAAGTGAAATATTTGGTGTCTTAGTTACTTTTTACTCATAGCTAAGACAAAATATCTGAAGCCCAAAGTTGGGAAAGGAAAGGTTTATTTCTTACAGTTTTTGGAGGTTTCAGTCCACACTCAGTTGGCTCCAAGGCAGGGGGTCATGGCTGGGCTGCAGTTCATGGAGGCTGCAAATAACAAACAGGAACCAGCAAAGAACAAGACATACCTTCTTCCTGCCATTACATCACATCCTGGCTCCACCTCTAGGTGGGTGTAGCACTAACACCATCCATCCAAGCACTAGACAATGTAAATGCACAAATGCACAATGCAAACTCATGAGGCCTGGGGGACACAGACATAAATCATGACAGTTGGAAAATACCAAATTACTCTTATTAAGGCCACAGTCTGTCTTACAACCATCAACTTATAGCGAGAAATAATATAACTTTCAAGGTATCACTGTTGTCCTGGTAACTTTAGTTTAAAGTGTATAATCAGAACATCTCACAGATGTAGGGAAGAGGCTGAGTGAAGTTTTGATTTCTAAGTTCATATGCTGATGCGAGCTTTGTTCATCTAAAATACAGAAGACACTGAGTATGTCCACAGAGGAAGGAGGAAAGGCAGCTAATGTGAATCATCAAGAGTTCACTCTATTTAAATAAGTTAGTATGATGAGCAAAACTGCACATAGTTAGAGAAATGTAAAAATATTATAGAAATTTGAGGCAAAGTAGTTATTTACCAGTTATTTACTGACTTCTTAGGAGGATTAAACTTTGTGTTTGGTTTCTTGTGTGCATTATTTTATTTCATTTTATGTGTAAAGTAAGTAAAAGTAAAAATTAAAATGATGTCAAGCTTTTGTATTAGGAATGCAGACGAAACGCTCCCTGTGACATATATTCAGGAAGGCACAGAACACAGATCCAACCTAGGACAGCGTGGTTCTTAACTACTAGACAATACATCCTTTTTGTTTCTTCCTTTTTGTAAATAAGGAGACTCTGTGAAGTTCTACACTTACAATTTGCCTTTGCATAAATTATTGTTGAAGTTTACTATTACCAGAAAGAATCCTTAGTCAGTGTAATATTTAGGAATTAGTGGTTTACTAACAAATATAGCCACAAGGTTACTGGCAGATTAAAAACGCTCATACGTTTTATCAGATAAAGAGTGAATGGAGAAGGCAGAACATACGCTGCCCGAGCTTATTTGGGAAAATATGTAGAAAGTTAGATTAAAATGTTTGTATGTGGGACAACTGATCTATAAAAGAATTCATGGATATATCTGTCATTAATGAACATCAGCATTATAGCCATTCTAATAAGAAAACTAATAATGGAGAAGATAAAAACAAAATTAATATCTTATGAACAAGAAATTTCTTTACTTAATGCATACACACAAATACAGATAGGCAAAAAGAATGAAAGAAAGGCAAAGAAATGAAAGGAGGAAAGAGAGAAAAAAGAAAGAAAGAAAGAAAGAAAGAAAGAAAGAAAGAAAGAAAGAAAGAAAGAAAGAAAGAAAGAAAGAGAGAAAGAAAGGTATTCTGTATTTTAATATCCCCTGAAATGATGTTTGTGGTAAAGATTTAGAGTTGTAGCACATGTCTGGACTAGGTATACACTGAGTATACATCCCAGGGCAGGATTAGGTAAAATGTAGAAGAGAGATATCATAGTGTGAAGAAAGGTAAAAGTCAATGATTAGGCAAAAATTTAGCTACAAATATTGAGCATAAAAACATAAAACTGGGTGAAATAAATAGAAAGTATCAATGTGTGTTGATATTACAAAACACATTTTACATAACAAATAGTCCAGTGTAATGGTTATAAGCAGGCTAGAAGATGAATGAGAAACTTACAGAAAATGATATCCAGTGGGTCTATGTAGGTACTTACATTGGTATGACGTCAAGAACTTAATGTAAATTGTATGCTTTGTTTTCCATCTTCATAGGATAGTCAGGTTTAAAAGAAGGCAGTACTCAGTTAATCTCTTATTCAGTCATCTGTCTAATAAGTATATATTCTATTGTTATAGTTGTCTGCTATTTTCAGGCAGAGGTGAATCAATCATAACAAATTGATACAAGAAAAATTACCTATTTGCTTTAAGTAGATCACTTCTAGACTTTCTGGCTAGTATTAAGTGTAGAGTTGTTAAAGGTGTTTTATACACCTCTGTGAATTTGATTCCTTGTAGCTTATATTACTTGAAACTCAAAACTCCCTTTGCTTTACTTGTCAGATGGTATCTTTGTATGGAACTATTTGCTAAACACAAGTGAATTTCTGAGCCAATATACATACTTTATCTCCTTAGAGGAGCCGTATTTGTCCTTCTCTGTTAAAACTATTTGTTAATGATTTGTCTTCTAGCAGGGTTGGCATGAACGCATATTTTCTTGCAGGAAACCACGTTGTTTCATAACAGATTGCCTGACATTTTCAAGACAAACCCCAACTGGGCATTTGGAATTTGCCATTATAGTTAAATGAAAGTTACAATAATTACATATTACTTAGTAATGAATTTTGAAAAGACTTCCCTCTACCTAGGATTTTTCTGTTACAAACAAGTCTACTAAAGAAATAACTTCAATAATTTTCGGCTTTTTTTGTTACAAACAAGTCTACTAAAGAAATAACTAAAATAATTTTTGACTTTTAGTGCATGACAGAAGCTGTAGGTATTCGTGCATTTTCAAGTAAAAGCAGATATCACTTCAATAGGACAAAATATCTTTGCATCTTCAGATCCAACTGTCCTTGTTAACACAACTGTCCAGCACAATTACTATAAATCAATACAAAATAGGTATCTATTTTCATAAGTTGAAAAGCATCAGTCTTCATAAGCAAAATCAGAAATATAAGATAGATTTTTATATAATTGCTGCATATGATTCACATTTTTTTTTATTTTAACTTCTCTTGCTAATAACCTTTTGTATTTATGACTGATAACCTATCTAGAATGGTGTAAGGTTATTGATCTTCAATTAATTTTTTCAACCTTGATAGGAGCCAGTAACCATGATGGCTTCAATCTGGTTGTCATTATAGTTCCTATCTCTCTTTCCAAAATTTTAAACAGGTATTTTGCCAGTGAACCACAAATGTCTTACCCTTATTACTGGTTCTCTTGACATTTACTTAATTAGTTGGAAAATTGTATCATACAATTATTTTCATCAATCCTATCTTTATACAGTTTCTATCTCATATACTGTAAATTATTATTATGAGAAAATTTTCCATTTCAAATGTTTCACTGAGGTCATGTCTCAATTTAGAATCATTTAGTTCATTCACATTTATACAAATCAAGATATGTACATATATACAAAGAGTGCTGACATTTCCTATGCTGATGTTTCATATACTCACATCAAAATATTCATTTTTTCTAAGATTCATATTTTCAGTAAATCACTTGAAAGATATAGAGAATACAAAGATTTTTAAAAATATCCCAAATCTAATCATACAAGTATAAAAACTAATAACATTTTTAATAGTGTGGCCTTAAAAAAACCAAAAGGCAATAAAAGATACTATCAAATGAATTCATTTTTAAAAATTACTGACACAAATGAGTGTAACAGATATAATTTTATGCCTTTGAAATGTATTTGAAGCTTTAACTTTTGAGGAAGATAACTTATCAAAACTATTTTTGTTTGTTGAGATACTCCAAATTTCTCGACTAACCATCTCTCTTCTCTCAAACTCAATGCCTATCTAAAGCAATCCATGAATTTATTGTTAAATTATAATAATTTCATTTTACTCAACGGAAGCAAGTGGATGGAGTAACCAGAATATTTTCATATTTGTATTGGATTCAATTCTTATACTTCTTTTTAATTCTAAGTGTGTGTGAACTATTATGCATTGTAATTAACACAAAATCTCTAGTTTTTAAAAGTTCTGATTTATTTCAATATTTCACATCTTTACTGCTCCATTCTTGGTTCCTCCATATCTCTTAAATATTCCACATTACCAATTCATTACTAAAATACTTTATGAGGAAGTTTTTTCAAGGAACTTATTAACAAGAAAAAAGAGTGTAACATTTTTAAATTCTGTGATGTTAGACTGCCTCTATTCATTTCCTCATTAATGCTCAGTAATCCTTTCGTTCAACTATACGGAGCTTCATGTTGCATTTATTTCCACTGTCTTTTTTGCTCTCTTCAAACTGAAAATCTTCTCAATCTTTATCATTCCCCAAAATAAAAAGGATATGAAGTAAGTTTGAAAAACTCAGGAACCATCTGAAATGAAAGCCAAAAAAAAAAAAAAATTGATATTTTTGATGGTAAGAAGGAGAGACAGTATTAGCTGTTTTTCCTTCTTTATTTTGAGGAGTTTTAAGGACATTGAGATTCATATCTTGCTGTTAAAGCCACATCCAAATTCTCCATTAAATCTCTCATCTGGTGTAATTGCCTGTCTCCTTTTTTCTCCTCATCATCGCTGTCCCCTAATAGTCTTATTTTGGTCAAGTTTTCGCTCATGACTTGAATGCTGTACTGTGTCACCACAACTTGCAGCTACATCTGGCTTCTACAGCTTGTAAAATGTTATTTCACACTGATGATGCTTCCTATGCTGATTTATCTTTTTGTTTGTTTGTTGCCTTACTGTAGTGACTTAAAGCAGTAGCTCTATTTGACAACTTGGCTTTGTTCAAATAAACACATAAATACATTCATCCATGACAGTTACTGGCAAAACAGCCATTTGTCAATGAAACTATGTCATCTTAAGGCTTAATTTTCAGGAGAATATGAACTCCTGAGCATTCTTTCTTGAATGCATTTACTATTCTTTCCTATCTAGTGTTGAAACTTAAAGTTGTCAGGAAACTATCAAATTACATTGTGTAGACTCTTTCAAGAAGCAATTCTTTTTTAACTATAAAGTCAGCCTTGAATTGAATATAACAGTGTCCTGTTTGTGATAATACACTCACTATTTTCAAGGCAATACGTATTATTTGGCTGTTATGTACTAGAATATCATGCTTTGCAGTGAACAAAATCAGTAATAAGCATCAAAGCTTTGTTATATAAACTATCTAATAAAAATCCCATTAATGTTCTATTTAGACACAACTAAGATTATGTTCTCCCTTTTGCAAGCATCTTGTGCACTCTCAAGACCAAAGGATTGTACTGGAATTCTCCCAGAGGTTGTCCATTTAATATTTCCCAGCCTTTTAGCTACTGAAGTAACCCTCCTTTTTTTACTCTTAATATTCTTCTCATAGTATGACAGTTACTGAACTATTGTTTCAATAAATTCAGCTATGATATTAATAAAACTAGCACAGACTCTGCTCACATTGTCCTCTGGTACACAGGCTGCTTGCATCCTCTTACTGCTACTAAATTACTGGATAGTGTTGATCTCTCTTTGTCTCTCTGTCTCTGTCTCTGTTTGTGTCTCTCTCTGTCTCTCTGTCTCCTTCTGTCTCTCTTTTTGTCTCTCATAACTTATTTTATACTTCCACATGTAACTAACTGTTACCAACAATGATTACTGACTGATTTTACTGATGTAAATGAAAAGCAACTTCAAAAATTCAACTTTTCATTTAATTGTTAAAAGGAAAAATAACATTTATAACAGCCACAGTCTAAAATCAGCAAATGGAAAAAAATCCATATGAAAGAACAGTCAACAATTCTGGATACTCTGATGTACAGATAAAAAATGTAATAAAAATAAGATAGAGTGTGATGGAAATATTTTAGATGTTGGGATGAAAAAAATACATATTTATAAGACAAGTAGAGAACCAATAGAGTCCCAAAATTTGGTTATTGAACAATAAGGATGCATTTCCCTAAGACCTTGTTGAAAATGAGCTAATGGTGGAGAGTTAATATCTATGTTCTGGGAACATAGCTAACCATGTTAAATAATGCAAACCCCAGGTCCACCTACATAGATGAATGAGGTCTTTAAGGAATTTCAGAAAAAGAGCTAATAGTTAGAGCTAGCCTTTGCAAAAGTCAGTGGGATGGGTAAATGGAAAAGAAGAGCTGAAGGACAATGAGGCAATATTAATCACTAAAATATGAATAATTCTTTATAGTTTACAAAACAATGTAAGATGTAGATGCTTGTTTTGCCTTTGTAGAAACCTTGTTGATAGAATAGAAAGTAATATAGTTTTTAGTTTACAATAATGTAGTAATATAGTTTTTCTATATATGCAAGAAAAGAAAGTGGAGACTACGAACAGCAAATCCTGGAAACATTTAAGAAGCAAAAAGAAGCTCTGATAAGGTCATAGAGCAAGTGGGTACAAAACTGTTTTAAACGTCAATCATATTTTGTTTATAGGACTAGGAGTTAATTGAGATGCTGATGTATTGACACTATTAATGATAAGTATTGAATTTAATTCTGAGCATGATAACATACCTGGAAACAATATTAACTGTTGAAGAATGGGTAATTAGAATGATAACAAGCCCAGAAAAAACCTCCCATCGGTAATGACTGGTTTCAGAATGGTGTGTCACAGGGAAGGGAACATTGCAGCTTGTATAATGATGTCATAAAAAGTTAAAAGTCCTATACAGTATTGCTGTGTGACATAATGTTTTATGTAACAAGTTACAACTACATTTGTCAATTCCTTAAAAATTATTTCTTTGGTTAGAAACCACAGAACTTGTGAATATAATGAAAAAGAAAGTTAAGGACATATTCTCATTCATACCTTGCTCTCCACCTCCAGCCTTCCACCAGGACTGTGGTTGGCAATCTGGGAGCAATGGCTATAAAGCTTGAGGAACAGAGCTGGAGAGGTTTAGCACCTAAAATAGCAGCTCAGATGCAAAAAAGGCAATGCATCTGTGAATAGATGGCTCATGCCTTTGCAGTATTTCATTCAATTCTGTTGCAACCTCATGAAGAAAGTTCACTACCATCATCTTGGAAACAAAGATGGAATAAACTATCATATTTTTCACCACATGTTCAGGATACTAGAAACACTAAATTTTAATGTTTATTATCTAAAACTTGATATCTTGATTTGTAGACTAGTTCAATATTTATTAGGGGTTTTTCTTCTGTTTCAGAACATGTTGGAAACATCATTTAGGTTCTAAATACCCTACTATTCTTTCTAATAGGGCTGGTAACTAAATAAATGGAAGCCAAGATAAATGTGCAATACAGAACTAGAACCCAAATTGTGATTATATTTATTCATATTACATAATTTAAATTAATGGGGATATATTTAATTTAGTAATTTATTTAATTTAGTCATTAATTCTGCATTCCAGAAAAAAAAAACGTAGATAACAGAGTATTATACTGCCCTTCATATATTTAGTTGGTGGCGTATTTCTTTCTTGTCATGCTTCTTATTCATGAGTTCAAATTTTTAGCTTTCATTCTTCACTGAGATGAATTCTGTTGGGTATAGAGTAATTTATATCTCCAGTAATGATTAGTTTTAACATTTAGATGAGGAAAAAGAAATCATCCTATTACAGATGAAGTTAGAAACTAAAATATATAAACCAGAGTCTAACGAAAATGTACACAGCAATTTATAACTATATTAACTTTGCTATGTGTTATCTTTTTGATCAGCAATCACATGTATCTTTTTCCTTTTTCGAATATTTTGTTAAATTGATACCTAAGCATCTTTAGATATTAGAATATTATAAAATATAAATACACACAATTATTTAAGTTTATTTCAATGCAATATGTTTTCCTTCAGAAGTAAATATGTTAATTTTTTAGAACTTCCATAATAACTTGTCAAGAAAGATAGCTAAGAAACAATATAAATGTATTTTCTCATGGTTCTGAAGTCTGGAGTTTTAAACAACAGTATTTGCAGATCCATGCTTCTACTAAAAGTTAAAGAGAAGAATCCTCCTCTACTCTTTCCGGGTTCTGGTGCCTTCCAGGGGTCCTTCCCATGACTCACAGTCACTACTCACATTCACTCCATCCTCACGTAGCCTTCCTCTCGTCTACCTGTAGTCTCTCCTCTTCCCATGATGGTGCCAGCGTCGGACATAGGATTCAGTCAGATCCAGTGTGTTAGGACCCTGGCTACTGACACTGAAATAACTAATTCATGATTAAGGTCAAACCTTGGTTCCAGATGAACACAATTTTCAACACTATGTGACCCACTGCTGTATTTAATAAAGTCTACAAGTAGGGAAGGCCAATAGAGGGCAAGAAAAATAAAGGTACACACAGTCTACCACCAAAACAAAGGCTTTAATTTGAGTCATTTATCATTAAAACATTGCAGGAATCTAAGAAGATAAAAGGACTCATTACTGAATTGAAATTACACCTATAAAATATTTTTCTAATAACTTACATTAATGATAAAGGTATAAATTCTGAAAAATAGATGATGTTTACAAGGTCAGTTTTCAAGTGTTCCTAAAGGACTTGTAAAAATATAAAGTAGAATTTCCATTTCATTTTAATTAATATTTATATAATTTTTAAAAAATCAATTCTCTGCATTTCCTATCTATAAACAATAGCTATGAATACAGGTATATGATGAATATTAATGTGGAGGACTGTATGTTCATGTATATTTAGTAAAATTATATTCTATATGTAAATTTACATTATTTTTCCATTGAATTTAATAGATTATCTTTCAATAAAGATAAATATTATTTGGAAGTATGATTGCATTATATGCCATCAGAGATATACATCTCAGGCAGAACTTGCTTGTTGGTCATGGATGTGTGTGTTTACTATTTTCATAAGCAATATTGTCTCATTTTTAGCTATCTAGTGCTCAAAAGACAGCAATAGAAACTGGAACAAGCTAGACTTTAAACATTTTCAATAACCATATCATTCTATACCACTAGTTGCATTATGCATGGAAAGGAAATATATTTTCATCTTGTTCAAGCTACTATACTTTTGCATCTCATATTACTAAAACCTTGGCAGTTTCAGATGTAATTAAGGTCATGATTCAAAATCCATTAAAATATTATGTCACAAAAAGGAGTATCTAGTTTGGGTCTCCAGAATTTCTCATCACTCACAAACAGCTAACACACAGAAATATCATCTCAGGACACAGCACTCAACCTAATCAAGAAACATCTGCGCCTGACTGGTTTTCGAATTGCTCTGGAACTGGAGCTTCTGTATCTGTTTTTTTTTTTTTCCTTTGGACAGAGTTAATGTATTTGTAATTCTCTCTTCGACTTTGACTTCCAAATGTTTATGACTTCCCAGTAAGTAAGAGACAGATGGGTAAGCATTTCTGACTACCAAGTTCAGAGAACCAGGTTTACGTTAAAAGCTTACTAGGCTTATGGTGAAGTCCTTTATACCTCTCTGGTTCTCCAGAACTTCCTGTTAATTTTCTGGCTAGTCTGTTGGCAACCACGAACTGCATCCTATGTAAGTCTAAGAGTGACATGGCCCTTCCCAGAAAGCTTATGATTCCAGGATTGACTTTATTGTCAAAAGTCCATCCAGCATAATAACCAATCTAAGAATCCTGTTGAGGAGCAGTGATCTTATTAGCACTAATACTAGTTTTAAAAAAAAATACTGAGTTTCAGGACTATTGTCTTCTTCAAAGTTTTAAAACTCTAATTAAGGAGAATTTTCTGGTTCTAACTGTTGGCCTTTTTTACTTTAATAGCAATTACATAGATAATTTTTATACGTATTTGGTCATTGTAGAAGGCTGGCAATTTTTTAAAAAATAATTAGCGAGCTTTATGTACCTCAGTAGAAATCACTTAAGCCACGACCTCATATACATTAAGCACCAGCTCTACCATTGAGTTAAACCCCAGACCTCATTAGTTTAAAATATAAAAAATCAATTCAATGGAGTTTTAATCAGTCTGTATTCTAAACATAAATCCATCTCAGGGATTAATCTGCCTATAATTACATGTTTGTGATACTACCCTTGATCTTTTAGGGCAGGAAAAAGTAAATAGAATTTAGTAGACCATACTTAATAATTCTGCTTTTCTACCATTTCAGCAAATGGACTTTTTTTTCATTTTAATGAAACTGCAGACAAAAAATCAACAGACATATTACAACAACCAAATGTTTAAGAAAGCACAAATCTAAGAACTTATTTTCCAATTATATTCAGAATACAATAAAACTACATAAATAATTTAAGCTAAATCAGTGATAATATTCCACTCACACATAAAGAGAAACTATGGCTTTAAATACAACTCTCAAGCATATTATTGAACTTAACTTGTAAGGAAAATAATCTCAAGGAGTTATATATAGTCTTATCTACATTTACAGAGATGTAATCTGACTTAAATGTAAAAGGATAAAAATATAAGGCCACTATTTTTCTTCCTCTTTAAAGAAAAATCTCTTCCTATTCTACTTATTTGAAATTATGTTCTCACCAAAAGTGGTACGTGACTATTTATTCTTCTGTTGTAGTCTTCCCAGATCCTTCTGACACCTGCAGTCCCAAGGTAGAGTACATCTTTGGTAGAAGAAGATCAACACATTTGGGACTGAAAATTTTTTTAAAAAGGACTCTTGCTTTTGTGCCATTTCAAGTGATTTATTGTACTCAGCAGGTCTCTCTTTTTGGCTTGGGAGTTTACTTTGTCCAGCGAGCCAAGGAGGGTTGGCTGCTAAAGCTCCATAGAACTGCCAAACTTACACTGGTCCAAAAACAACAGCAATCAAATCAATAGTCTCTCAACCTCTACAATGGCTACGTGCGCCGGACACATCCTGAGAATTTTATGTTTGGTCGATTAACAAATATAAGGTGAAGGAAGAAGGAATAATGTGGTATTTGGCTCAAATATAGGAAAAAATAAGCTAAGTAATAACTATAAATTACATCAAAAAAGAGACAAGGAAATAATTTGGAAAAAACATGGTTTCTATTATATTACATGTCACAAAGTCATAAAAATTCCTATATATTTTTTTAACTTTCTTCAGAAGAGAAAACAAGCCTGGAAATGCAAGTAGTTTGAGGAAAGATTCAAGTGAGTGTAAAATTGTTGTTATGTGAAAAAACCAATGGCAAAAAATACATATTTTCAATGATAAAACTAGGAACATAACCCACCACTTAAATACATAAATTCAAACTTTTTTCCAGTTGACTATTCATTTCAATGTAGAATCAAGAAAGGAATCTTATAATTTAAAACTTTATACAGCATTTATAATTTAAAATTTACAAAATATCAAATTTGTATAACTAAAGTGATTTCTAAAATTTGTCTTATTTCATACTGTATAATATTTGAAAACAATTTAATCCTATTTGTCTTAGTTCTTTGGTTTCTGACTCAAATTTACTCTCACCTTTCAACTTAAGAAAATACATCCTTCCTCAGTGGTGGAAATTTGAGAATTTAACCTGTAGCACTTACAAAATGCTATTATAGAAAAAAATTATTATAGCTTCAACCTCTGTGCAACTGACATGATAATCTACATGACTAATTGACTAATTCCTAGGTCTCTATCTATAAAAACCACACTTCCCCCATTAGTCATTTGAATATTATTTTTAATTCTATAAGCACAGAGCAGAAAAAATAAAGCTTCTTCATGAGCTTCTCTTATATCTTTATTCCTAAAAGGATATTCAAAAACCATGGCTGGAAACAATAAACTATAATACTAAATATTTTCTTTTGTGTGTGAAACTAGCTGGTAGGGCATAGGAATAATGTGCCTTTGCTAATCTTAGATCCACAACAGTATGTAAGGGGTCATAACAATGGAAATATCAGATCAGAAAAAAAAAAAAAACACATGAGTTGAATGGAAAAGGTGATCTGCAGTGATAATATAGATCATTTGTAGTGGAAATTTTGAGAGATATTTTTAAAAGAAAATACAGGATATCTACCGGCAATAAATCCACAGTTGGTTGAAGTCAATTTTAGTTTTAGTTCAAAAGAATATATTTTGTGGACTTCATGCTATAAGTAAATCTCACTATCAAATTTTCTTAAGATTTGATAAAAGAAAACAAAAAGAACTAAGGATTTTATAACTGCACTAGCTCTTTCTCTTAAGAAATAGTTATCTTAAAGGTTACCAAAGTATAGTACTAGCGAGTAATTCAAAATGTCAACCATCAAGGATTACCTCCCATCTAATAATAGAGTCCCATGCTAGTGAATTTCTTGGAAATCATAAAAGGCAATGGAGCTTTAAAATTCAATCTTGCCACAAATAGAATTGAAACGAAAAATCAATTTTCCAGATGAAACTCACCTCTAATTTACAGTTAATTGCAGAACAGATATGCACAGCACACTGTAAAATAAAATAGACACAAAACTGGTTTGTTTTGGTTCAAGAAGTAGCTGTATCATGCATTATCCAGCTGAGCAGGTGTTTTAGGCTTTGGTAATGTTAGTTTTAGACCCTATCACATGACAACAATAGAAAACAAGAGTCTGCATGTAAGGCCAGTAGTAGAAAGACCTTCATCCGCTGATGAATTAAAAATCTAAGCCTTGGAGTTCTGGCTGGTTTGTCCCAGTTTGCTTCTTGTTGTTCATGGGAAAATAGGGAAAATTCAAGGACTTGCACAAATCTTATATACAGTAATCCTTGTGTTGCTTGCTTATTTTTAATTTATTACAGAAACTCAAAATGAGGCGTGAATGAAAGCTATGGTATGCATTTGAAATCACTACAGTAAAAGATGAATTGTCATTAACGTCCCTTCAAAAAAAGCCCTTGCTTCAAACACATTCATCTCACAGTTATTGCTACTTTCCTAAACAGTCCTGGAAGTGTCTGCAGTTACACTGTCATGGCCTCTTGAGTGTCTTCAGTTGGATTGCTGTGACTGCCCTTGTTATCCTGAATTAACTTATAGTTGAACTTTCATGGTCATTTTGACTTTGAAGAAGAGGGAGAAGTTGTTTGGTGCCAGATTCAGTGAATTAAAGTGGATAAGGACACATCTTAAGGTTCTTCCATGCCTGAATTTTTGTTACATGGCATTCAGCAGCAGTATTCTCTAATTTATTTCTTTATTTTGTAAACATAGTGTTATGGTTTGCTGCTGTATGTCTTCCCAAAGCCTCAAGTGGTCATGGAGGGCGAGCCTCTTCAAGGCAGCTGTTTCTAGCATGTGTGAGTGGTTCATTGTCTAGTGCTGGGATTAGTGGTTTGAATGCTGCACCCGCCCAGGAGCAGTAAGCTGGAACACAATATAAGGGTGGAAAAGAGGTGTGCTTTGCCCATTTTTGCTCTTGTGGCCTTTGGCACCTGCCACAGCCTTAAATGGCTGTTTCTGAATCATGCCACGTGCCTTGGAATGAACTAATTATGGACTGAAGTCTCCAAAAACTGTAAGCAAAATAAGCTTTTTTTCCCCCTTCATTTTGGGCACCAGGTAGTTTGTCTTAGTAATGAGAGAAAAGTAATCAACATAGGCAGTGACAAAAGAAAATTTCCAGAGCTTCTGTAGAAAGTGGGAAGAATGATAAGTGTTTTGAAAGTGAGCAGGTGTGTTCTGGGGGAGGTGAATGGCATTGCATCTTCTTCTTTTTTTTTTTTTTTTTTTTTAATTTATTTATTTATTTATTTTTTTTTTTTTATTTAAGAGGAAAAAGAGAAAAACACAAAACAAACCAAAGCGGCGTAAGGGTACACGCAATACAGAACTACAAAACAAAACAAAACAAAAAACCATAACAGTAAGAAATTACCTGCTAGTAGATTACACACTATTTTCTTGAAAATAGTTCCTCAAATCACAGTATCAAAGAACACAAGGTGGACATTCAAACAGGGAGACTGCAAACAGCTGTGTTCAATGTTCCAAAAACATTGATAAAGTCAGCTATTTAACACCCCCAAACACACTTGCTGTTATATCCGTTAGAGCTCCTTTTCTTTTTTTTTTTTCCCCTCTCTTTTTTACAACAAAATTTACACATCTTGGATTTTATTACTCCTTAGTGCTTATTACTTTCTTTGGGGGGGGGGGGGAAGAATACAGTCAAATATGGCAAAACAAAGCTGTCAGTCAATACCAAGGATAGACGTAGCACATGGTGTAGAACAGAGTACAAGTTTATCAACAATGGTTATCAACGTTGTCCCTTGTTTCCTTAAAAAGAATTGTCTATCTTATTAGATATTATAAAGTTGGACAAAACAGTAGAGAACAAGACCAATAAAACTTAGGCATTGTAAACATTACAGAACTTCCAAAGAAGACAATAGTCAAACCAGAATGGGTATCTTAGTGAATCTTATTGTCTTCAAAGTAGTTGCCTATGTCTTCAAACTTGATACTATCATATAGAATGGAACAGAGTCTAATCAGTCAAAACAAGATCGTGGGAGTACTACAGGACTTCAAAACAAGTTAATAGGAAATCGAAAAGAGTTACTATTTATATATCCTAATTTTTTTGAATTTTTTCTTTAATTAAGACAAACATAAGAAATGACTAAATAATTTTTTTTGAAACAATAAGGGGGAGATTGAGATAAAACAGGACATAACAATATAACAATAGAGGTCACAGCATGACTGTTTCAATAACCTAGTACTTCACCACCTTATAACCTGACTTAATAGTAGTTACCATAGTGTCTTTTTCCTTGAAATATTTGGGTAAAACTTCATATACTCTAGCTTCAAATATTTTCATATCAAGAAGCCCAGAATAAAGCCTTTCTAAATAATGAGTGAAAACTTTATAAGGCTTCAAGGCCACCTAATGGGGAATCATGATTACCACATATTTTTATATATTTGAATCATTACTTACATTAGGGAAACTATTCGGTATTCACACATGCGAGATTGATTTATTTCACTTATGAGTATGGTCTCAAGCTGTGCCCATTTATTGATAAATATCTCAATGTGATCCTTCTTTATAGCTGAATAATACTCCATTGTATAGAAATACCACAACTTTTTTATCCATTCCTCAGTTGATGGGCACTTGGGTTGTTTCCAAGATCTGGCGATTACAAATTGTGCTGCTATAAACATAGGTGCACATATATCACTGTGGTATGATGCTTTCAGTTCTTCTGGGAATATGCCTAGAAGTGGAATAGCTGGAATAAATGGGATTTCCAGTCCCAACTTTTTGAGAAATCTCCAGACAGATCTCCACAAAGGCTGTACCAGTCTACACTCCCACCAGCAGTGCAGGAGAGTTCCTTTTTCCCCACAGCCTCTCCAGCATTTGTTGTCGGTTTTCTTGATCCTGGCCATTCTTTCAGGAGTGAGATGGTATCTCAGTGTGGTTTTAATTTGCATTTCTCTAATGACCAATGATGATGAGCATTTTTTCATGTATTTATTTGCCATTTGCATTTCTTCATCTGAGAATTGCATATTCATCTCAGATGCCCATTTTTGGATTGGATCTTTGAATTTCGGAGGTCTGAGTTTCTTTAATTCTTTGTATGTTTTAGACAAGAGGCCCTTGTCTGAGAGAGAGTTCACTAAAATCTTTTCCCAGTTTGTGGGTTTTCTTTTCACTATGCTGGAGATTTCTTTTGACATGCAGAAACTTTTTAATAAGAAGTGGTCCCAGTTATTGATTCTGGGAAGTATTTCCCGTGCGGTTTGAGTCCTGTTCATGAATTCTTTACCTACTCCTATGTCTCCAAGGTTTCTACCTATTTTGTCTTCCAATAGATTTAGTGTTTCTGTTTTAATATTCAGATCTTTGACCCATTTAGATTTTAATTTAGTACATGGTGATAGACATGGGTCTAGCTTTAGTTTTCGGCAAATGGAGAGCCAATTTTTCCAGCACCATTTATTAAAGAGACTGTCGTTCTTCCAGTGAACCTGCTTGGCTCCTTTATCAAAAATAAGGTGGTTGAGTGTGTTCGTAGTTGTGGTTGTATCTTCTAATCTATTCCACTGATCTTCAGCTCTGTTTTGATTCCAATACCATGTTGATTTTACTACTGTTGCTTTGTAGTATAACTTCAAGTCAGGGATTGTGATGCCTCCTGCTTTGTCTTTGCTGCTTAGAATTGCCTTTGCGATTCTAGGTCTCTTCTGGTTCCAGATGAAATTTAGGAGTGATTTCTCTAGATCTATAAGGTATGTTGATGGTATTTCTATTGGGATTGCATTGAATCTGTATAACAGTTTTGGGAGAATGGCCATTTTCACAATGTTTGTTCTTCCTATCCATGAGCAAGGGATGTCTTTCCATTTTCTGAGATCATCTTCAATTTCCTTTTTCAGTGTATTATAATTTTCACTGTATAAGTCTTTCACTTCTTTCGTAAGAGTAATTCCTAAATATTTCATTTTTTTGCTTGCTAATGTGAATAGTCCAGTTTCTCTTATTTCCCTCTCTGTAATTTTGTTGTTCGTGTATAGGAATGCTATTGATTTCTGAGTATTGATTTTATATCCAGCCACATTACTGAATTTATTTATTGTATCTAAGAGTATTTCAATGGAGTTTAGGGGGTCTTCTATGTAGAGTATCATGTCATCTGCAAACAATGATAATTTAACTTCTTCTTTTCCTATCTTTACCCCTTTTATTTCTCTTTCTTGCCTAATTGCTCTGGCTAGTACTTCCAGTACTATATTAAATAGGAGTGGTGATAAAGGACATCCTTGTCTTGTACTCGATTTTAAAGTAAAGGCTTTCAATTTTTGGCCATTTAGTATGATGCTGGCTGTTGGTTTGTCATAAATGGCCTTTATTATATTGAGGTAAAGACCATTTATTCCAATTTTCTGTAAAGTTCTTATCATGAATAAGTGTTGGACCTTATCGAAGGCTTTTTCTGCATCTATAGAGATGATCATGTGATTCTTATTTTTGGCTTTATTGATATGGTGGATTACATTTATTGATTTGCGTATGTTGAACCATCCTTGCATTCCTGGGATGAATCCCACCTGGTCATGGTGTATAATCTTCTTGATGAATTGCTGGATCCTATTTGCCAATATTTTATTGAGGATTTTTGCATCTGTGTTCATTAGGGAGATCGGTCTATAGTTCTCTTTTATAGTTGGGTCTTTCTCAGGTTTTGGTACTAGAGTAATATTTGCTTCCAGGAATGACTTAGGAAGGATTGCTTCCCTTTCAATTTCATTGAATAGTTTGAGGAGTGTCGGCATTAGGTCTTCTTTATATTTCTTGTAGAATTCTGCAGTGAATCCATCTGGGCCTGGGCTCTTCTTGGTGGGAAAGGACCCAATTACATTCTCAATTTCATTAGCAGAGATTGGGTTATTCAACAGTTTTATATCCTCTTGATCTAGCTTTGGTACTTCATATGCTTCTAAGAATCTGTCTATTTCTTCTGTGTTATCAAATTTTTGAGAGTAGAGGTTTTCGAAATAGGTGTTGATGATCCTCTGTATTTCTATTGGGTCTGTAGTGATTTCTCCTTTTTCATTTCTTATTGCATGAATTTGAGCTTTTTCTTTCCTTTTTTTAATAAGGTTGGCTAGGGGCTTATCGATTTTATTTATTCTTTCAAAGAACCAACTCTTTGATTCGTTGATTCTTTGGATTGTTTTCTTAGTCTCTATTGCATTGATTTCTGCTCTGATTCTTATAATTTCCTCTCTTCTTTTGGCTTTGGGCTTGACTTGCTCTTCTTTTTCTAGCTGTTTGAGGTGTAGCATCAAGTTATTTACTTGTATTCGTTCTGTTTTCCTGATGTGGGAACTCAGTGCAATAAATTTTCCTCTCAGAACGGCTTTCATTGCATCCCACAGATTCCGGTAAGTTGTATCCGCATTTTCATTTTCTTTTAGGTATTGTTTAATTTCTTCTTTAATTTCTTCTGTGACCCACTGATTACTCAAGAGTGTGTTATTTAGTTTCCATGTGTTTGCGGAATTTTTGCAGTATCCTTTGTCATTAATTTCTAATTTCAGAGCGCTATGATCCGATAATATGCAAGGGATGATTTCAACTCTTTTGCATTTGCTTAAATATGTTCTATGAGCTAATATATGGTCTATTTTAGAAAATGATCCATGTGCTGCTGAGAAGAATGTGTATTCTGATGTTGTTGGGTGGAACATTCTGTATATGTCTATCAAACCCATTTGTTCACAGGTGTGATTCAGTTCTGTTATTTCTTTGCTCATTTTCTGTCTGGTTGATCTGTCCCTTGGTGTCAGTGGTGTATTAAGGTCTCCTGTTACAATTGTGTTACTGATAATTTGAGTTTTCATTTCTGTTAATAATTGTTTTATATAACTGGGTGCTCTGGAGTTTGGTGCGTATATATTTAAGATAGTTATCTCTTCCTCTTGGAGTTTTCCCCTTACGAGTATGTAGTGACCTTCTTTGTCCTTTATGGTCATTGTTGGTTTAAAGTTCACGTTGTCTGCAAACAGAATGGCTACTCCTGCCTTTTTTTGGATTCCTGCTGCATGAAGAATTGTTTTCCATCCTTTGACTTTCAGTCTGTGAGTATCTTTCTGGGTTAGATGGGTTTCCTGTAAACAGCATATGGTTGGATTTTGTTTCTTGATCCATTCTGCTAGTCTGTTTCTTTTGATTGGTGCATTGAGACCATTTACATTAATGGTTATTACTGTTAAATGCTGGTTAATTGTAGGAATGTTATCTCTCTGCTGTTGCATCTTTATCTTTCGGTTCTGTTTAATTATTTGCTTTGCTTAGTGGTTTTTTCCTTTGTGTATCTAAACTGTCTTTCAATATTTTTTGCAGGGTTGGTTTGGTGTTCATGAAGTTCTTCAGCTGTTCTTTGTCATGGAAGTATCGTATTGCACCATCTATTTTGAATGATAGTTTTGCAGGATATATCAGTCTTGGTTGGAGATCATTTTGCTTTAGGATCTGGAATACTTCACTCCATGCTCTTCTTGACTTTATCGTTTGTGCTGAGAAGTCTGCTGTGATTCTGATAGGTTTTCCTTTATAAGTGATTTGTCTTTTCTCTCTGACAGCTTTTAATAATCTATTCTTGTGTTGGATTTCTGGGATGGTGACTATTATATGTCTGGGTGTAGTTTTATTTTGGTTATGACTGTTTGGAGTTCTATATGCTTCACTGATCCTGATGTCAGTTTCTGATCTCATGCTTGGGAAATTTTCAGCTATTACTTCTCTAAATATCCTCCTGACATCCTTCATGTTGTCTCCCTCTCTTTCATTAATCCCTATCATTCTTATGTTATTCTTCTTTGCATCGTCTTGCAGTTGTTGAATTGTTGTTTCCTGGTTCCTTGTTATTTTCAAAAGATCTTTCCTTTCCTGTTCACTAGCTGCAATCCTGTCTTCAAGGTCTGAAATTCTATCTTCACTTTCATTAAGGCGGTTTTTACAACTTTCAGTGGAGTTTTTTATTTCCTGTATATCTCTGTGCATCTGCATTATGTATTCTGTTTGTTTCTTATATTGCTCGTCTAGGGATTCTATCTTTTTGTTTAGTTCCTCCAATTTTTTATCTGTGTTTTCTTTAGATATATTTAGAATCTCTTTCATTTCTTTTATCATTTCTTCTTTTATCTGGGAGATTATTTCGAGTTTGAATTTCTTTAAAGCTTCCTGGAGTTGCTTGTCAATTTCAGTGGCTATTGTGTCCGATATATGAGGTGGATGGGATATATTTTCTTCTATATACATCGCTCCTAGGGTTTCTTGAGATGGGCTGGAGGTTTGAGGTTGTAATTTGGTCTTTCGTTTTGTCATTTTCCTATATTTCTGTGTTTCAAGTGTTACTTGAAAGCTTCCTCAGGATCTGTTGAAAATCCCCTTCTAGGTTTGGAGCTACTGGGACTCTGGCGCCGCGCTACTCCAAGCCATTAGGCCTACAGAACCAGTGGCCCTCCTCTGCCTGCTCAGAACTCCGCAGTTCCAGACAAGTTGGGCCTCAGGGACACTGTGCGCCCACCTGCCCCTTGGAAGCTCCACAGTTCTTCAATCGCAGCCGGGTTAGGGTACTCACCACAGGCCGCAGTGCTTCAGGAACCTGTGGACCCTCCCTGGTTGCAGAGATATCCACAGTCCTCCAGACACGCAGAGAGGCCAGTGAGGGCACCCCAGATCTGCCCAGCTCCTCCTCTGCAGACCTGTGGCCAGGCGCGGCAGCTAAACAGGCTGGGCTAGGCTGGTAGTGTGGGCCAGCCCACCTATCGGGAGCTCAGCAGGTCTCCAAATGAAGCCGGGAATGGGGAGGCTGATGTGGAAGCCTTAAACCCACCTCTCTCCTTCACTGCACCTGGAAGCCTGAGGGAACTCCAGCAGTCTGGGCGCAGAAATCCAGAGTCCTCCAGACACGCAGAGAGGCCAGTGAGGGCACCCCAGATCTGCCCAGCTCCTCCTCTGCAGACCTATGGCCAGGCGCGGCTGCTAAACAGGCTGGGCTAGGCTGGTTGTGTGGGCCAGCCCACCTATCGGGAGCTCAGCAGGTCTCCAAATGAAGCCTGGAATGGGGAGGCTGATGTGGAAGCCTCAAACCCACCTCTCGCCTTCACTGCACCTGGAAGCCTGAGGGAACTCCAGCAGTCTGGGCGCAGAAATCCAGAGTCCTCCAGACACGCAGAGAGGCCAGTGAGGGCACCCCAGATCTGCCCAGCTCCTCCTCTGCAGACCTGTGGCCAGGCGCGGCAGCTAAACAGGCTGGGCTAGTCTGGTAGTGTGGGCCAGCCCACCTATCCGGAGCTCAGCAGGTCTCCAAATGAAGCCAGGAATGGGGAGGCTGATGTGGAAGCCTTAAACCCACCTCTCTCCTTCACTGCACCTGGAAGCCTGAGGGAACTCCAGCAGTCTGGGCGCAGAAATCCAGAGTCCTCCAGACACGCAGAGAGGCCAGTGAGGGCACCCCAGATCTGCCCAGCTCCTCCTCTGCAGACCTGTGGCCAGGCGCGGTAGCTAAACAGGCTGGGCTAGTCTGGTAGTGTGGGCCAGCCCACCTATCCGGAGCTCAGCAGGTCTCCAAATGAAGCCGGGAATGGGGAGGCTGATGTGGAAGCCTTAAACCCACCTCTCTCCTTTACTGCACCTGGAAGCCTGAGGGAACTCCAGCAGTCTGGGCGCAGAAATCCAGAGTCCTCCAGACACGCAGAGAGGCCAGTGAGGGCACCCCAGATCTGCCCAGCTCCTCCTCTGGCATTGCATCTTCTAATGTGGCTAGAAGATGTTTAACGTAAACATTCACTATCTATTTTGATGACCTCTTCTACAGCAATTTAAGTGATGTTTCCAGTCTGCCAAAATCAGCTTGTCATGCTGTAAGTCTATCAATTAAGTATTATGCATTTTTGAATACAGACTAGATTATATATATTCTGCATTTTTAATATATAGCCTAGAAATATTTATGTTTTAGATGTTTGTTTAATTTATAAGTTACTATTTCAATATGTTAAAATCTCTGTTTCTTAATTTATGTAATTTACTTGACTACCAGGGCATTTCTATGGCCCATTAATGACCACAGAAACATATACTACAAAGAAGATATATTACCATACAAATATGTAGCTGATATTCACCTCTGATCATTCATCTTATTAATAGTTTATTGATTACCCCAGTCACCAAAGCAGCTAAATTCAAATCCTCCAGCCAATGAGAATTACTCACTCCTTCAGCAAATTTCTGTCCAATGTATTAAAATTTAAAAAACACATGTCACAGTTCTCAAAGATACAAGCAGATGTAAAGAAAAAGTGTGTAAAATGCTATGTACAAGTCTAAATTCTTATAATTAGTGTAAACATTTTATGTCATAAATATAATCTAAGAAAAATAATAGCAACAATACTGAAAATAAAGAAGTGGTTGGAGGGGAAGGGAATTTTAAAAAAGAAACAAGCTATGTTATTATGTAACTGTACCTACTCCCCAAGATTAATGTAAGCTTTGTATACTGCTCACATATACTAATAAAATAAAGATAGAAATTTAAAAATGCTAAGGTAGAAGTTAGAATAACAGAAGCATAGTTCAAGCATTGGTTAGGCTATTTAGTTTAATCAATTTTAATATACAATTTGTAATTAAGAAATTACTTTTGTTTCATCAGTAAAATATATTCACAGTCAGAATCTTCTCCTAGTATTGATGAAATAACTCACTGTATAACCAGAGTAAAGCAAGCCAAGTAGTTTATGTTGCCAAATAAGAAATCTATAACTTCTAAGATTAGTGTTGGGCTCAGAAATTTTTCATTTACCTGAGCTGCAGGTAAAAACTCAAGTTACACAGTGATTTCTACATTTTCCACCTGAAAAGTAGTAGAATTAAATCTCTAAAATGGCACTGAAATGGAGATTTGCTCTTCTCCAAAATTTAGAAGAATTATTAATATGTACATAATAAATGTTGATTCTATTGAAGTTAAGCAACCACCTCTAAAGTTATAATAAAATAATCTGCATGTTGGTAATAATTTGCATAATTAAATATTTGTTCAACGTTCATTTTTTTTTAAATTTGGAAAGAATTTAAGTCAATTTTTGAGACCAGCAATAAAGCAGTATTTAAAATATAATTTTTATGTTGCACCTGTATGGAAGTTCTGTGTAAATAATGCCAATAAAGATAATGTATATTCACTATTTGAGTCAAAAGTTTGAGCTGTTAGCTGCAAGTTATAGACACAGAATTTAAATAAGCATAGTCAATGAGATTTTACTTATAATTTACTTGAAAATGCAATAAAGTAGCAATCCTTTTCTTCCAGAAAGTTTTAATTTTTAATATTGAAGTTTACTTTGTTTTTAATTATTTTCCTCATCAGAATTTTACAGAGATTATTGTGATAAGGTTATGTCCCCAAGCTATTGCTAGGTCTTTATGTTTCTCCTTTCTTTAAGTGCTTTGTGTTGTGCATGATCAGATAGGCGACTCTAACACATAAAAACAAATACATTAAAATTTATTTTGAGACTAAAAATGTCACCTACCAAGTGGATCACTGATATTTCCCTTATGATCTTTACTCACAAGTATGATTTTGAAATCTGTATAGATTTTCTTGAAGAAACCTGATAACACAAACACAAATATAAATCACTCATATTTGAAAAACTCAAAACAAGTAACCAGATTATTTAAATGATAAATTTTTGACATGTGTATCTGTCTATGTCTTTTTATCATAGTTTATTTACGGTTCCTTGAATGTATTTCAGGGATCTTTGTTCCAATTGGTTTAAATATAATTCTGTTTAGTTTCCATTGTTTTGTACTAATTTAAGATTGTGATTCTATAATTTATATTTTATTTATTTATTTTACTTTTATTTTTGGGTGCCTGGAATTGAACTCTTGACCTTGTGGTTGCCAGGCAAGCACTGAGCACTGAGCTGCATCCCCAGTCCCTATGACTTATATTTCAATGCACAAAGTAAAAAAGAAAATTTCTGTTTATTTCAGATGTTAGTCTCTCTGTGGAAAGCAGTTACATTAATATTTCAGCTTTGACTGTCTTTATTAGACTCATGTTCTGCAGCAATGATGAATGGACGATTGCATTATATTGTGTAGTTGACAAAACTTGCAAGATACCTTACAGATTTTTCAAGTTCACTACAAGCACCTTACAAATGACTATCTACACTTATATTCAAATCAAGTACATGTTCAAAGGCCCATGAAATTCAGTATCAGTCAGTTCTATTTAAGCAAAAAACTGTTTCTATGCCAATAAGTCACAGAAATTCACACTATCTATTCTCACAATACATTGTTTAGTGGTAGTATTCATTCATAAGATTGTTACTTCAGTTTTGATGATGGAGCCTAATCATGGGATGGTAAAAAGAACATTTTATTTTTCTATACAAGTAAAAATGCTCAGTAATCCCTAACCACACAGAAACATAAAATGTTTTCTCTGTAACTTCATACTGAATTTACTGTTAAGAAAGTGTGTTGAGTAAAAATAAATAAATGTCATTAGCAGACAATACATGACTATAAATATAGCTGCATATATATATATATATATATATAAATATTTAAAATCATGAAATCGTTTCATTTATAGATTGTTATTTGTGAAAACATTTTATGAAACTACACTACCACTTATAACCTAATGAGAGGGCTGAGCAAGTATTTGTGAAATGTAA
Organism: Cavia porcellus; assembly: GCF_034190915.1. Lineage (NCBI taxonomy): Eukaryota > Metazoa > Chordata > Mammalia > Rodentia > Caviidae > Cavia > Cavia porcellus. Next base: position 51,476,588 of record NW_026947503.1, on the reverse strand, counting down.
AAGGCAGTGAGCAGTTCCAACAATGACATTCTTACTATTAAGGCCCAGCTGTAAGTCAATGGAAGTGTCAGTGGCTCTTTTCCTTATAAATCTGGATAAGATTTTATTGAAGAAAAGAACTCAATAGAAAGTATCTCTTTGAAGAGGTAAATTCCATGCCTTCATTCATTGTTAAATAGAAAAGAAATTCTGAAGTAATTATGAAACGATTTGAAAGTTATCTTTAGGTCTTGATCAGTCATAAAGACCCAAACTAAAGCACAATATGTAATTTCCCAGCTAAAATGCATTCATCTGTTTAAATTAGATATTTTACTGAACCTTTATTGGATGCTTGACAGAATGTGTCTTCAATTCAATGTAAAACTAATAAAATTATCAGAAGAAATTTGTCTGTGCCTTATGCTAGTGGCTGATCAGACTACCTGACTCAGATGATTTAACCAGAAAATATTCATCTATACTCAAAGATGCTAACACATTAGAGAGAATAAAAACAAAAACAGAAGCAAGTAATAACAACAAAAATAAGGGTGATCAGTTGCCAAGAATCGAAGGTAACAAGATATGATAAAGTCTAAAACTGGAAAGAAAACAGACATCTCCAAAGTTACTTATTTAGAGCTTTAATGATAGATTATGTATTGTCTTTTTTTTTTTTTTTTTGGTCTTAATTTACTCTTAGACATGATTAGACCCATACTTGCCTCTCAAATCCTTAAGATCCACTAATATGTTTGCTTATCTTAACGACTTTCATTTCTTTAATTTTCAGTAATTTAAAAAATGATAATATATAGCCTATAAAGTATATAGACTATACACATAGATCCTCTAATAATCATTTGCAAAAATTTTTCTTATATATTGCAACTGCTACATACATTTGAAAACGTCTAAATGATTAAAGTCTGGAAATGATAAATATGAGTGAATTGACGTGCATTAAATGGAATGGTTTGAAACTTTTCTTGTAAAAGATATTCATGAATTATCTAGCTGCAATGGTAAACGTGCATACAAATTAAGTCGGAACTGATGCTAATTTGAGAATTTATCAGAGCACAGTAGAGAAGAAACAATGAAACTACTTCAGAAATGTAGGTAGTTACATTTGAAGGTTCATGGCATTTATTACATATCACTATTGTAGATTTGTTATCCATTATTTTTATTCAGTGGCTGTCAAAAATCTAATATTGAAGGAAATTTTGCTCATAAAGTTTGGAAATTTCCTCCCCAAAAGTATATATAAACATTTATTAATTTTCTTTCCGCCTTGTATGTTGTTCTTTGTTTTACTTTTGAAAAATATATAACTGACATCTTGTGGGGAACCACATAAACAATTCTTCTTGACTCTCCTTGAAAAGGGAGCAACTATCTCCATTTTGGATCAACTTGGCCTTATCTCCATGTATTGCTGTGTACAGAGCTGGCTAGGCTATTTCCTTTAACTTCAATTGGCCTTAAGCAATGAAAATTGGGCTGGCTGAGGAGCTGATGCATAATCTCTAAGGCAAAATGACAGGTCAGTGTTACTCTGCCCCATGACCCATGATTCCCCAAATGTGTGGTATAGTGGGATGGATAGCCTTGTTCCGTTGCTGGATGGGACTGAGCCTTGAGAAAGAGGCTGTGACTTCCCAAGGCAAAAAGGAATGGACATTAGAAATGAAGTATGGACTGCAAATTATTACATACTACCTCAACTCTGTTATACTTTCTTTCTGCATTTCTTGCCCTCTATTTATCACAGAGGTGATCTCAGACCTCCTTCCTACCTAGCGCAGTTCTTGATAGTCAAGGTGGTCACATACTTCCCCGCCACTCTCACTGTGACTCATCTCAAAGCCACTCCTCTAATGGAGAATTAATAAAACTCTGATTGGGCCCTGGGTCAAAACCTTTGTTCTGATGGAGCACCATCTTGGCTGGACTTAGTTGGCTCCCCACAACTATACATATGTCCCTGTCTTTCTTTACACTGTAGGAAGTGGTAGATTGGAATTAACTCACCGGAATTCCAATAACTTCTCCACGGGATTACTATTATAAACCTTCCTGGACCACAACAAGGATGAGACAGGGTATTTTTTACCATCTAAATTTGGTATGTTTTCTAGATGTCAAACTGTTGTATACCTTGCCTTACAAAGAAGCAATGAGATAAAAGCTCAACTACCAATAAAATTTTCCAACTCAGTGATATAAATGTATACATGTTCACACATACATACACACACTCATGCACACAGGTACACACTGGTTTATCGAAGTTACAAAAAGCTGATGGTCAGAAGCTCAAAGTGCCAATACTTCTGGTGATGATGACACTAAATTCCCCTTTTCATACTGGGAAGAATTTCTAGCACTACTACCTTTGGGTTTTGATCACCAAGTCCCTTTAAGAATTGAGAAGGCACTTAAATTGGCAATATTAGTATACATTGTTTTTTTTTTTAATTTTAAAGAGATTAAGACAAAACAGGACATAATAAAGCAGATCAGAACAGAACAATGTAAGCAACACACAATTTCATTAGAAGACAACCAGTAATTAGCAGTAACTACCACGATGTCTCTTTCTTTGAAATAATTGAGTATTACTTCATATGCAATAGTATCAAACATAACAAAATAGTGTAAAAACATTCAAGAGAATGACAGTATTACAGGGCAATTAGGACCAAATAACAGAAAACAAACAATGGCTACTATATTATCTCATTTTCCATAGAAAATTTGTTTATACTTTCACATGTAATATAATCCAATAAGGTGTAACATGATAGAGCCAATGGAAACAGAAGAGCAAAAGCATGGTAGGACTTCAGTAAGATGATATTATACCAGTATTGGCTATTATAATGACTTGTTTCCCTCAAATTAGCTGTTCATACCATCACAGTTAATAAAACAAACAAAGAAAAATCCATTGTTTAAAATGCTCTATTCTCCAGAATTTTAATGTTGCTCTATTTCTCTATTCTATTGAAATGCTATAATTAGTATTCTGAACTAAACTAAACATTTTTTCTCCATGCATTATTATGTAACTTTTTCCCCAATTTAAGTGCCGCCTGGTGTATTTATATGATATATTGTTTTCTGTGATTTTAGGACAATATTACAAATAGGAGACAATGTGTCTCTGATATGCTGAAATTGTTAAGGAATTATCAGAGAGCAAACAACCTTTTAAATTTCTTATGGTAACTTTTGCTGGCTATTCATGGATATAGGTATGCATGTTCATATGCATATGAATGTGGCTATAAATACACATGCAGATTTAATTTTTAATTATAATGAAATGATCTACTATGACAGAAATTTTTACTTTTCATGGATGAAAAGAGACATGCATGAAAATGCAATGCAGTTACTTTAAACTAAAAGCAATTCAAATCCCAAAGATAAAAGAAAATAAAAGCTCCCAAATAGGATGACATAGTTTAGAAACTGTAATTTCAGCAGTCAGCAACTTTAGAAAATTTGCAAGTCATATCAAAGATCAGCCTGAATAAATACTTTTCTCTCCTTCCTCTGGGGAAAAATCTAAGTACTATGTGTTAAGGGAAGAAATTGTTGAACTGACTTAAAAAAAATAACAACTTTTATTAAGTCATCAGAGAGACAACATGAGACTAAAGAAATTGCATTTATGTGACCTACATAAAAAAAAGAAAACAAAACATAATGCTTTTGCACAGGATTTTCTCTTGTGTTTATCAGAATGCATAAAAGAAAATAAAGTTTAGCTATAAGTGTGCAAGTTTAAGTTAGACTGCAGAAAGATAGTCCATTTTGTAGTTTGAAAATCAGATGGCCAGGTCTTATTTTTTACACAGTGACTATACATGTTGAAAACTATAAAAAATTAAATACATGAACACTTATCAAGTCTTCATGGAGAACCTGGTGCCATAGTTTCCTGATTTTGTCTTGACTGGATATATTTCATAAAACAGGTAAAGGAACAAATTCAAGTGAAATACAATATAATTATTTTCAGAACTAATGGACAATAGATCAACTCACTGAATCTGTTGAAAGTATCAGCTTTCAAAGCCAAAGTTACTCAGTGAAAATTCTTTGGGAGAAACAGGCCAAGTTTAATAGGGATGATATATGAAAATACAGAATTATGTAATATATTCTGTTAGGAACATGAAATTCACTTTCACCATAGTTTAGTCCTCATTTCTTTCTTAAATTGCTTCATAGTTTGTTTTATCTAAAACTCTATGAAAAATTCTGTCATAACTCATTTTTTCCTGCTAGTTCAATAGAGCCTACAGTTATAAATAGGTTTCCCCATCAAAATAGAAGCAGTAATACTTAATCTTACCACTGTTCACCTTTGTCAGAATTGATTGGCTTCATCTCAAAGTGGTCTATGAGTGACAAAACGACAAAATCTTTCCTGGTATAATCATGAATAGCATTTTATATTATACCTTGATACATTTATTAAACCAATTTAATGTCAATCTAGCTTTGTCAAATTATATACCCTATGCATGAACAACATTCCAAACCACACAAATTTTAAAAATATGTTGGATAATTGAAGACTGCTTTCAAGATGTTGAATGCACTTCTGTGCATATGTTATTTTTTATTTCTCCACTCTCCAATATAGCAGCCACTGGATACATGATGCCATTGAAATTTCCATTTTAATTAACATTAAGTACAATTAAATTAAGATCCTCTGTAGTTCAGCTATGACTCAAATGTTCAATATCCAAAAGTACTAGTAAATATCATATTAAGCACTCATATTATAGAATATTTTCATCTGTACAAAACATTCTATTGGACCGTCTGCTCTGGTATCCTTTTTTCAAGCTACTCCAATCTGTTATACTATCTTCACTTGCTTTTTTTATAGCTGAGATCTCTTTATAGAATTTTAACTACATTTTTAACATCTTGACATTTGCTGTTCATTTTGCCATTCACTCAAATGCTAAATAATATATCATTATAAACCTCCATCTTTTATTTGCACCCTAAGTTGCTGAACAATGCATTAGAAAAATCAGGGGAAAAGCACACCAAAAATCTGCAGAAATAATTCATCAACTCCATTTTCAACTGATCCACTTCAAAACACCTACAATTAGACACTGCCCCCATTTCTTTCTCAGCAGACAAACCAGCTATTCAAAAACTTTTTTCACTCTTCAAAAGTTTTCTTATTCCTCCCTTTTTTCATATGCATAGGGTCTCTGTCCGTTTTGTCCTCCTGTGAGGGCTTTGAGGGATTTGGTGGCTGATCAAGAAAACAGGGATTCCTTGGAAACTGCAGCAGCACACACAAGCTCATCTGAAAAGTCTGCCTGGAGGAGAGTCCTGCATAGAAGGAAACTTGCCCAGAAGCTTTGTCAGGAAAGATGCTATCACAGGACCACAGGAGGTCCTGGGAGAGTGGAGGGTTTATATCTAGGTGGGGTTGCTCAATAGTAGGCCAGTGCACCTCTGGACTAATCAGGAGTCTGGGTCCTTTAAAGCCTTGTGTTTTACATTATCTGCAACAAGCAGATGTTGGACACAGTTTTATAGGGTGTGCAAAGCGTGCAGGCTCTAGATAGCTAAAAGTCTGCTTATTTTTGGCTGTGTTTTAAAATAATTGAATGTGTAAAAATTTGAGTTGGGCATCAAGCTTTTGAGCTAACAATTATTTGTCTGCGGTAAGAAAATAAACAATCTACAGGCCAATATACAGGAGCTATTTTAGCTCATGTATATAATACCTACTTAATAAAAGTGTGTGCTCCTCAACGGACCTTTCTCTTTGAAGTTTAACTGATGAAAGTCTTTCTTTCTCATCAATTTCTTCCACTGTCTCTTTTTGATTCTGGGCCTCATCCTTTCCTGATTTCTCAGGAAATGAGACATCCAACACACCCTGCTTCATCTGAAATATGCACAAGAAATATCTGAGAAAGAATGAATCATTTTTTAAATGAATCCTTATGCCTTGAAGAAATAGGATTAGCACTTTTAGAGTGGACACATTTAGAAAAAACGTAGGGGAATAAATATTACTAGAATTATTTTCTGTTCCTTCTCTAAAGCACAAATTTATGCTTGCAGTTCTTTAGGTTTCCTCAAATTTACAATATAATGAAATACAAGAAATCAAACTCAAGATTCTTAACCACCTCTATGTGTTCTCTGTCTATACCAATAGATGATTCTTACATCCTTTATTTTGTCTCATAATTAATTTTCACCACACTGTCACTCTAATATCTCTCTCAATTAACTCTACTTCATCCTTTTTTTTTTTGCTTAATGTTAATTTTCTCCCACTCTTAAATAATTAAATTTTACGCATCTCTACAAATAGATATTTAAGAACACCAATGGTTATTGGTTTTGATACCAGTTTTACACAAGACAGTGGACGTGAGACAGTGGAGGTAATACAGCGTCAGAAGATAGTTATAGAATGAATTATTCTTCCTTTAAGGTAATCCACAACTTTATATTTCCAGTGAAGCTTAAAATATTTTTTTACAGTAGTACTTTAGACAAAGCGTAATTCACAGTCTGTTATGAAGTTTATTTTCACATTTCATATTTGTGTTTTATAATTGTAGACTGGAGGAATAAAATAATGAGACATCATAATAAATGTGAATGATTAAATTAAAATTGTATTACAATAAAAGATATATTACATTTAATTTCTAAATGTTTGCCTTTACTTCAAACACACTTTACTCACCAGCACTGACACTTTCTGGAACAATTGTGGAAGTCCGCTTTGATGAGTGTCTTTATAAAGTTCAATGAAAGAAATACAGTAAGTGTTGCTGCCGAGTGCCATCCAACATAACATAAAGAGAGGCATAAAAACACCGCAGTGCATCCTCGCCCATGTTATATATTGGATGTACCACAAAGCAACCATGAGTTTTCCCCAAAGTGAAAAGTGGCCATGGAAAGTAACTGTCGTGAGCTGATTCAGAACATCAGAGCAGCCATGAAATACAACTAAAGACACTCACAAAACAGCCCTTCAGGAAATGCTACAGACAGTGTGTCCCAAGTGAGAGGATTTTGAGGGGAATTAAGGGCAATGTGTCTTTTATAAAATTATTATACAATTTTTAAAAGTTTTAAATATTTGCCATTAATTCTGGGTATGCTTAAATCCAGAACTGTTTTGCTGTTATCACAGGCATATTATTTGACTTTGCAGATTTACTTTTTGTGTGTGTAACAGGGCAAGTAATTGTGCAAACTACACAGAAATGTTAGAACAAAAAGTGTACGTAGAGTGTGTTTGGGAAATTGTACTAAAAGCTTTCAGTATTGAAATTAAAGCTATTGACTGCCTGCCCATAGGCCATTTCTACTTCATTATAACTTAACCCTTGCTAATTGAAGGTCAACCAATGAATTGGTGCTGATCTTAGCTACTTGTGGAGCTCCTTCTCATTTCTGATGTAAATTTACTCATGGTGTGCATAGGATCTAGTTAGATCACTACCATATAAAGAAATTCTGTTTGGAGTTCTAGGAAGTATTTTTCTTAGGAGTTAAGAAAGAAAATATCCACCCTATTTTTTCCTATTTTAGACAAAGCTGTGTGAGGACTTGAGAGTAGGCACTGCTGCAGCCATTTTGCCCCCATCAGGGAAGCCATAGCTGGCGTATCGACTCTGGCAGATATTAAATAAATAGTGCAAGCCAAGGAAAAGCATAAATTTTTTTTCCTATTTTATTAAAATTTTTCACTCTTCCAATATTTACCTTATGTTTTACTGCTCTTTTACTTGTGGTTCACTTAAAATTTTTTAACAATTTCTCTTCATTCTATATGTCACATTTTTATTTTAATTCTAAAATCTTGTTACTTCTGAGTTTTTCTTCCTCTTTTTGATTTGTATTTTTCCTTTAATTTGTCTTATATATAAAATTCCAAGGGATAACAGTTGATTTATATGGCACATATGTTTTATATACTTATTTGTTTTCCATTTATTCATGTGTGTCCTATTCATGTGGATTTTATTTTTAACATACTGCTTTCTTTCCAGAATTCTTATCTTTTGAGTTCTGAACAATTATGGGCTACACTCATTCTCACAGAATCTTATTTTTCAATATCCCTTTTCCTCTCTTGTACAGACTTTTAGCAAGACAAAGAAAACAATACAGAAGAAAGCAATATTTTTATAAAAATAATACTGGACCTAATCCATAAAAGTTAAACTGTCCACAAAAAAGTACAATTCACCTTAACTTACTATGTCTTTTTATACTTCATTAATTATTACAAGAAAGATATGCATTGACCATAGTCAAGCAAGTGAGACATCAAAAAATAGGTCTTTATGCACTACCATGTTATGAATACCTCTAGATTTATGAATTTGCATGAATAGGGGGGAAATTTGAGTAATCTGGATCATTTCTTTGAACTACTCTCACAAGCATTTAAGAACATACAAATTTTAACAAGTGCTAGAAAATGTTAGCTTAAGAAAAAAATTATTAAAATGATCTCAATAGTATACTAGCAATGAATAAAAGCTTTGCTCTCCTTATGAACCTTACACATATTTAATGGCTTTTTTATGTTCCAGAATACAGTTGGAGCCAGATGCAGTGGTGCACACTTGTAATCCCAACACAAAATCCTAGAGAGGCTGAGGCAGGAGTATCACCATGCGTTTGAGGCTAGGATGAGCTACATAATGATCTCCAGGCCAACCTGCCTCCATAATGAGATCATGACTCCAAAAACAACAAAACAAAATAGAAGTAAATAAGTAAATTGTTTAGACAAGTCCTGAAGATTTCAGAATATTTACATTTTATTTCATTTTACAAAAAATGTTATAGACAGCTTAGAAAATACTAATTTTTCTCCATTCTTAGGGATTTTGAATTGTTCTTCAATGCTAAATAAAGTTCATATATGCTTGGCTTTTAAAAGTACTGTAATGACAGACATAATGCTTCCAAAGAGTAGAAAACCAAGAATCTATTTTTGCTATGGTTTGAAGAAAGCAGGTGATCTCTGATCTGTCGAGGACAAGCTAATCATTGCTCCTTAAAGAAAATCTCTTGGGATTTGAATGACCTTTGCTCCTGGCCCCATGAGCTTTAGATAGATTTGCTCCATTTTTAATATGCCTCCAGTAAGAATGCAATTCCCTGAGTATTCAAATAGGAGCCCAGATTTTCCCAATAAGAATTTTATGCAACTAAAATATCTCTTGAGACTGTGGTGATTCCACTCATTGCCTGGATTCCCAGGGCTACTTTGGCAGTGCACATCTTTAATTTGGAAGCACTAGGCCAGTCTGTGTCTTCTTTTCATTGTTTTGTTTTAGGGGAAAAAAAAATTAACAAAATAAAAGAATAGCATAGTACACTGTTCTTCAAAGCAGTTAGTCAGAGTATAAGACAGAAATCGTATTTTTAGGAAGAAGAACCAAACATAATAACATAAATTTTTGTCAAAATCCTCATATGATATTGGAAGTTTTTATTTATTCCTTTTAGTTATTATAACTTTTGTTCACTTGTTAATTTCTGGCTGATTCTGTTGCTCCTAAGGGCAATGCTTTAGAAATTTTATCTTGGTAAAGACTTTTGTATTCTCTCTGTGCAATATTTTTCCTAGAATTTTAAATTCATTATTTTGTTTGAACTGAAAGTGTCTTCCTACACTTATCATTCAGACCCAGGTGTATCTTCATGACAAATGATGTACACTGTATCCTAGATCCACTTGTTGAGAATTCCTTAGTTTGCTTCTTTGCTCTTACTGTCTTATATACTTAACCATTTTAGCTCGGAGCTACTCTTTTGTAATGTGAAGTCTTATAGGTTACTGTGGCTATGTGTAGACACAGGATACTTATGCAATGTGTGTCTCCAATTGTTTGTATGTGTTAATGAAATGTTTCATTTTTACGTCTTGAATTTGTTTTTAATAAACTTTTTTGTAGAATCCACTGTATGCAAAGTTACCCCACATTCACAGAATGAAAGAATAAGATTTGCTAAAATGTCTGTACTGTGTAAAGTGATCTATTCATTCAGTGAAAAGCCTACAAAAATTCCAGTGATATTCTTTAAAGATAATATAAGCTAAAATTTGTTTAGATCAACTGGAAACTTTTTTGTAGAATCCACTGTATGCATATTTTTCATTCTGGATGCTTCACAAAATTAAGTAATGAACTAAATGTAACAGGGATTAAAATGATTTCTGTGTATATGATGGAACTGAGACATAACATTGCAGCTTCACTTCTGGCAAAGATTTCTTGCGAGAAAAATGGCATTATGTGCTAAGTATTGTATTTCAAGAAAGCACCTACAAAAGAATGCATGCAGCCATTGTTTTGCATCAATTCTTTCTTTCTTTCTTTCTTTCTTTCTTTCTTTCTTTCTTTCTTTCTTTCTTTTTCTTTCTCTATCTTTTCCTTCCTTCCTTCTTTCCTTCCTCCCTTCCTTCCTTTCTCTATCTTTTCCTTCCTTCCTTCCTTCCGTCCTTCCTTCCTTCCTTCCTTCCTTTCCTTTCCTTTCAAAGTAGTTTACATTTACGTAACACAGGTAACTTTAATACATGACTATTCTACAAGCCCCAACTCAAAATAATTTGATTTAATTAGCTTGGTGGTAGGATTCAGGTAATGAAAATGGCAGTATTTTTTCTATGCTCTCTGGATGACTGTACTTTCAGTTATTTTTCATCACTGAAACAAAATACTTGACACCTGCGACGTAAAGGAGAGTTCATTTTAATTTGTCTGTGTGTTTGTTTGTTTATTATTTTCTCTACTTTGGTTAACATTTTCAGTCCATATTCTTACATTTCCAGGCAAGGAATGCAATGGTAGAAAAACCTGCCTCAGAGGAGAACTGCTCATAATGTGGTGGACAGGAAGCCAGGGGGAAAAAGGAGGAGCCAGAGAGAAATTGAGATACACTGACCTATCTCTTCTGACCAGACTCCACCTGCTAAAATCAAGTCAGCTATGGCTCAGCCATTATCTTCTAAATTCATGAGACTTTTAAGGGAATTCCCAGATTTAAACTTTAACAGTGCTCTACAGCTAGATTTAATGATAAATGAATCCAAGCCATAAAAATACCAGCTGTTATTCATTGATGTTTATAAAATTTTATATTGTAATGGGTGTAAATTTTATGTTGCAATGGATATAAATTGTTTACTTTTGAATAGTATATTTGAAGAAATAAGATTTAATAATTTATTGCTAAAATAAAATGATAATGTTTCAAATAACTATATATCCATTTTTTTAAACTTTAACTTTTTTAATTTTCTTTTTCCTTTTCAAAGCAATACTAAACTTGAGTTTAACAGATAAATATGTCAATTCAATAGACTGTAAGAAATGATCCACATATCTATAAGTGTTAACACTGTATTTTTTTTCTCAAGGATGAAAAATTTGAAACCTCTTTAATTATTATTTCTCATTTTTATTCTATCAACAACAGATGGCAAGTATTCTGACCTTTTATATTATTGCACAGGTTGTAAAAAGAGTAAAATCTGGATTTGAGAGCTTGAAATCAGATTCCACAAAATCTAAATATGGCCAGACACATTAGACTAAGTCTCAAAATATAATATCCTCTAAAAAATATAGAATACATGAAGCAGATTCAAAGAGATCACCAGGAAATTAAAAACTTTATGGAAAGACGGCAAATCAGCTTGAAAGAAACTAAGGATAGATTATCCAAACTGGAGGACAATTTTGCAGTGTGGGAGTATAAAAGGGAATTTTTTTTTTAAAATAACAAGGAAACAAGCAGTAACAATACAAAGGCTAGAAGATGACAAAAGGATATATAACTTGAAATAAAGAATATAAATGAAAAAGCCGGGATGCAAAGGAACTACAAAGGTTATTCACAGAAATAATTAAGGAAAACTTCCCAAACATAGGAAAAGGAAATGATATTCTGATATATGAGGCATACAGAACTCCAGCCACCTATAACCAAAACAAAGCTACACCCAGGCATATAATAATAAAGATCCCAGAAATTCAATATAAGAACAGAATATTAAAAGCTGTTAGAGACAAGAAACAGACAACCTACAGAGGAAGGCCCATCAAAATTATGGCAGACTTCTTGACACAAACTGTCAAGTCAAGAAGAGCCTGGAGCAAAATATTCCAAGCCCTGAAAGAAAATAACCTCCATCCCAGATTGATATACCCTGATAAACTGTCTCTAGAAATTAATGGAGAAACAAGATGCTTCCAAGACAAAGAGGAACTTGGGAAATTTGCAACCACCAATCCAACTCTACAGAGAATACTGCAGAGCATTCAAGAGAAAGAAAAAAGTACTAGGATTCCTGGAACAGTGGCAGAGACGCCTCAATGAATGGAGTAGAAAACAGAATGAAGAAGATAAGCAGACAACTGATAGCAAAAATAGAGCATAACAGAAATGAGACAGAAGATTTTATTCAAAAACTGATATGATTGATAGTATCAAATCTGAGAGTATAAGCAACTACACTGAAGATGTCAAGATTCTACAGTACACATTCTGGTTTGTGACTGCCAGTTTTTGAAGTTCTATACTATATAAAAAGTTGTGTTTTTATTACTACTGTTATGTACTGACATTCAATTATACTATGTCTGATGATATAGCCAATTCTATTGGAGATAATAAGAGACAACACAGGAACCATGGTTGAACAATTTGTACAAAGGTCTTATATGTTTATTTTGTTTCATGTGTTTATAGGAATATGTTTTGCTTTGCCTTGGTTTGTTTTGATTCTCTGTCTAATATAGAAAGGATAGAAATACATATTAAGACTCATGCAGAATTTATAAACAGTTTATGAGAACTGATCTTCTGACACATGATGAAATGAACAGTTACTTTGAAGAAAAAGAGGATTAATACACCCAGTGCTGATCCTGGAGTGTCATAATGTGAAACCCAGAAATAGCATTATTCTTTGTTTAGAGTGATATTAGCCTGCTTGGGTTTATATAATCTCAACGTATTTGAAGAAATGGATAACTGCATGTATGTTTAAGTGTATAGGATTGATAATCGTATTTCTAAGTTTTTGTTGGATAGTTGAACAGAACTGGTTGCAGTCTCACTGTTTGAATCCCTACTCTATAAGCTCCACTTTAGTATCTTGAATAACTTTTTGTAAGAAGACAATCTGTAATCATCAACTAGTGATTTCTTATTTTTTATTTGAAATTATGTATTATTTCTACCCGTTTTCTGGGTTTTTTTTTTTTTGGCCTTTATTTAAATTAAATTTAAAAAAAAAAGACACTAGAGTACCCAGTGCTGATCATGGAGTGTCATGATGTGAAGTCCAGCAATATTATTATTCTTTGTTCAGAATGATTTTAACCTTTTTTAGTTTGTTTAAACATAAATGAAGATATGGATAACTTCATGTATGTTTAAGTGTATAGGATTGACAACCATGTTACTAAGTTTTTGTTGGACAGTTGAACAAAATTGTTAGCAGTCTTGCTGTTTGAATTCCCACTTTACAAGTTCCATTTTTGTATCTTGATCAACTATTTGTAAAACGACAATATGTAAATGTCAACTAGTGATTTCTTACTGTTTATTTTTCCCTGAACATATGCATTATTTCTACCTATTTTCTGTTTTGTTTAGTCTTTCTTTAAATAAATTTTTTTAAAAAAAGTTTAAAGGAAACATGTATTTGGACAAATGTACAAAAAATTCAAATAATAAAATGATTTCATTCTTAAGCCATATCTTTTGAAATATTAAAAAGACTTCTTAGAACTTATGATGATGCTCATAATGTTTTGTTTTGTTTTGTTTTGTTTTGTTTTTTGTCTTTTTACTTTTCATTGGTACCAGGGATCGAACTCACGACTGCCTGCTTGCAAGGCAGGTGCTTATGCCGCTGAGCTTTAAAACATCAGACAATTTCTTTTTAAATTTCCCTTGATCCTATTATTTCTATATGCCTGACTCCAAGAAATTTGAAAGGAACAAATTTGTGAAAATAAATTAAGAATATCTGACATAGTCCAAGACCGTAGATCTGATAGATTTAGATGAAAAGATGACAATAAGGAGATGAACCTGATGCTTTTCTACACGCAACACAGTACCAGAGAGGGCGTGAGCTCAAATGTATTTCATCTATTGCTGGCCAGGCATTAGTGTGTTTCTTTTGGTCTTATTTTTGTTTTACAATACAATGAAGAAATATTTTAGCAACATACATTAAGACATTAAACCTTATAAACTGCTTTTCCAAAATATAAATTCTTTTTTATGAAGATATTAGATGACACAATATTATGAAGCCTGTCATTGATATTTTTTGTCGCACAGGGAAAAATGTACATAATCAAGTATAACTTTCAGGTAAGAATTATAATGCCTCATATATGAAGTTTCCATTGAGAGCTTGTTTGGAGGGTCTGGCAGGAGACCTCAAATTCTTGTCCCACCTTGACCAAAGAGATATGCTCTCCTTCTAGGGAGATTTTTTTTCTCCTCCTGAGTGGGTAGCTTTGGGAAGGATGCACTTAGAGCTGTGAGTAAAGGGGAGACCAACATAGCCCCACAAGTCAGAGGAAGTAACTGTAGTGGTCAATGGAATGACAGATGCTAGACTGCCTGGAGATCAATAAAGTTACTTGTTAGTGGCTTTCATGTTTGAGTGGTGTTTGATATTCATTTACCTGTGCTATGTTGATATCAAACAATTGTTACCTTTTAACAATTAAAATTTTTTTACTGCTCAATGTCTTTCAAATCATTGCATCTCAACATTTCTTGCCTTCCCATCAAATTCCACTTCCTGGTCAATTCCACATAATAAAAAGAAAAACAAAATATATCAAGAGGACATTTAAATGTGACATGTACGCTAGAGTAGACTTGTTTCTACAAAGTGATTAGACAAGTTTCTTCCAATCTAGGGTATAAAGCAGTAAGATAAAAAGAAAGTGAGGCCACAAACATAGGTAACAGGTCATAGATCATGTTCTGGCTTCAAGTAATTTTTTTTTTAAATAAGGAAACAGTGTCAACAAGCTCTGTATCTAGAAGAGTTCTCCGTTTTTAGATGATCCATGTTCCTTTATTTGTCAAGGTTCATTCATAATTGCATGATTTTTGTAAAATTAGATCAAGTCCATGTTTTAAGCTTGTCATTAATATTTTTACTTTCCCATTTCAGTAATTCCTAAAAAATTATTATGTATTCTTTCATAGTTTATTTTTTCTATGACATTTTTCCATTTTTAGAATATAAGAGGACTATATTGTTTATGTTTATTAAGAATATAACATGTACAAAGTTTGACATGAAATATGATTTTTCTTGGCTTACCATGCATTCAGAATATAGATACTAAATATATATTGGGCCATACTATGTCATTCAATTTATTTAAATTTTCCCTTTCCATGTACTTATGATTTTATGAAAAATAGGTATTTCTGCATTGTCGGTTTACTTGCTATAAAATCTGAATTTTTGATAAAATTGAGCACTTTCAAGAATTTTCATATCCACATGAAAATTTTTTAATTATGTGTACAAAGTGTGAGGATTAAAAAATAAAATACTTCTCTGAAGCACTAGCACATGAATGCCACTGACAAAGCCCATCAAAATAAAATTGAGACTTATTGATCTTTCCCATCCCCAAATGGAACAAAGTGATCCCAGAGATATCTCCCCATATCAAAAGTCATCACTGTTTTCATTTTATACAGGAAGTGCTCTATGTCACTGTTGTATTTACATAATATTATATTTTCATAATTTCATAAAATTAATGCTGCTAGCAGGACCATAATTCTGCAAGACAGTAGATTAGCAAAATCTGGAGGGGTAGTCAAAGAGAGTGAGAAAGGAAGCATCTGGGGTCAATCTTTTCTGATATCTGAGTATCTTTTCTGATACTCTCAGCAAACATGCTGGCAGATTACTCAGGCACACTGAAAACTGACAGCAAACAGTAATATTCAAGGTTTCTTGTAAACTGAGTGAGACATACAGGTAGAGAATGTATCATGCAAATTATGTTCATTGGCTGCTACTACAGGTCCTATAATGAAAACTACCAAAAAGCAGGGGGCCTATTGGCACCTGTATTAACAAGAAGGCATTTAATGATTGTGTATACAATGTTCATATTTAGAAAAAAACTAGTTAGCAGATCCACAATTTCACTGACTTTAGTGAAATTCTTTTTATATTTATAGATTAAAATACAAAGGTTTCAAAATATTTTAGAGAAAACCTTTTCATACATATTTTAATGTAATCTAAAATCAATAGGCATTCATGTGTCATGCCTAAGTTTTTTGATAATTTTAACTATCAAATTAATAAAATACAAGTTCTTTCCTGCCTCTTGGGTATTATTTTTAAGGAACAGAAACATGTGTCATGGCCCTCCTTTTACTTTGCTTTTGAATTTAATGTTGTAAGCCTTACTCAAGAAATAGTTTGGAGAAACTTTGTTGTTGTTGTTGTTGTTATTAGTGGAAGAATGAATACCAAGTGTCATCTCTTTGACAGCTAAATTTCACAAAGGCTAATGCACCAGCATTCAGATCAGAGCTGTTGATTCTCAGGATCCACTTTCTGCAGCAGAATCTGTAGAGATAAACTCCACAGTTTAGCAAGCCCCTTGGGCAGTTCCTACTGCTCCTCTCCTCAAATTAAACTGCTAAATTGCTTTAAAAAGTTATTCCAGTAGAGAGTATGGGACAGAGTCAGTTTTATGTTTTAAAATTGTGTGTGTGTGTGTGTGTGTGTGTGTGTGTGTGTGTGTGTGTGTGTAAGGGACGGGGAGAAAAGAAAGGAGACAAAAAGAGACTGAAAAGGTATTGGAATTTATTACATTTATGTAAATATCAAAAATGAAATTTTCATTTTTGCTTATTGATTTAGTCAACTAATGAAAATTTCTTAAGTGCATTGAAAATTTTATATTAAACATTTGTGCATTTTAATCAATTTATATGAGGCTGGAGTTACCACATGAACAAGGATTAGCTAAGGTTTAAAAATACATGATGATACACTGATAAAAACAGTCATTCTTTCAAAGTAGTGCAGACAACCATAGCAAGTAAATACACAGTGAAAACCAATAAAAATATTCAATGATGTTAATATTATATTCAGGAGTAAACAGTAAGGTCTGAGAGTGTTAGCATAAATAAAGATACTTCTTGAAAACTGAGTTTTTTAGACTTTTGAAATAAGAACAAATTATAGCAAACAAAGTATTGCCATTTCTTCTTTGACTCTATAAATTGTGTAATAGGATTTAAGTTTTTCTTAAGCATGAAAGTGAGGAAAAGGTTCACCTACTAGTGACTGGGGTTTTATGATGTCAGATCACGTGGAGTGATATCATATTATGTATAGAACATAACACAAGACTTCAAAAAGATGGCCTAAAATTCCATTTAAAAAGTTTTGTTGTTTAATATATGTTCTATTTCTTAGGGAAAGTTACTTTTGCTTGAGTTTATATACATTAAAACTGTACTAAATAAGATATTTTTTTTTCTGAAAAAATACTCCTGCATGACCTGATACTTTAAATTTTCTCAATGAAAAAGTGATTGTTATATGAGCTCTCTGACTATTGATATTTCTTTTTTGTTATTAGTGAATAATTAATATTTTATGTCCCATTTCTAAGGAACAATAAATAAGTAGCTGAAAATTGTCTATGCACAAATCTTCAGCAGTGCCTTTGGCAAGATGCACTGGTGATACAATCATCCATGATGATCAAAATAAAAGCAATTCATTTAGAAGAATTAATAGAGACAGAAGATGCCCCAAGAACAGAATTGTACTATTTCAATTTGCTTTAATTTTGGCACTAGAAATGAACTACTGTTGAGAAGCTATGCCCATCCCCATGACAACGTCTGGTTCTTCAGACGGTAGTATCGTTTATCATTCATTCTCCACAAGGGGTATCTACTTGCTAAACAATGAAGGAAAATTACTCCTTCCTCGCCTGCTATCATTGAGACTTCATATATGCTAATCATATTTTGAAAAATATCGCCGTTTTGTAACAAAAATTTTTGAGAGGTGGCATTAGGCTGCCCTCGATTCTTTATTCAGCTCTTTGCTTTGATCCACAAGGCCAAGCTCAGAACTTTAAAGAAGGCAGTTTGGGACTCTTTGCAGGACCACTGCATATAGTTTTATTTGTATCTATTTATTTCTGTAAATATACATTTGCTTGCGTTTTATTCTTTATGTTACACAGTCCTTGGTAGTGAGGATTATAGCTATTTAGTAGCAACTTCCTCAAAGATGCTGCATAAATTAACCATTGAATGAATGTGTTTGAACCAGTGAGAATATACATACATATATATTATATATACTCTCAGAAATGTAAATTTTAAAGTAATTTACTCTGAATAATTGACTTATTGCTAATGCTGCTACACATTATTCTTTTTGTAAATGATTTTCTAGGCACCTTCCCAGGATTATGCATATCTCTGTAGTTGTGAAACTTGGGTGTGACTCAACCGAAGGCCAGTCTCAACAGCCAAGGGATGGTTTCCACTGGGCCTCCCCCAAGTGCAGATAGCACAGAGGGGAGCAAGAACACTCATGAGGTTAGGATGGGGCAGTAAAAAGTAGCTGCTCCAAAACTCAGATCTAGGCTGATGAAAACTAGCACTGGACAGATCCCCGCTGCCCTTATCCCCAAGAAAATGCTCATATCTGGAGCCTCCAGAACAGTGGAGATGACAGAAAGAAACAGCCCCAGCCTATCAGATGACTATGTCAGCATGAATCATGACTGGCTGTAGTAGTCTGGGGCCACAAGTTTACTTCAACAGTTGGAATCTCATAGCAGTTCGGGCCTTGGTTCCACCACAGTTTTGCATTGGTCTTGGTGTGCTGTAGTGTCATCCGAGTTGGGGTGTTGAGATCCAGAGGCATACGGTATGACAGTGAGGGGCGATCCCTCAGAAGTGACTGTACCCAGCTCTTGGAAAGATCCCTCAGAGCCTAGCACTGCACCTCTGACTATGGATGAGGAGTCTGGGTCTACTCTGGCCCATGAGGAGCTTGCAGGGATGGGCAATTCTTTTGAGTACCACTTAGTTCATGTGGAAAAGCACAAAACTTGGGATCTGTGGCAAATCTTGTGTTAGTCCCAAAAGCTGAGGCCATGAGAAAACCCTAGGCAAAGAATACTAAGTTATCAATGAAGTGCCAAAATAGCAGAAGCAATAATGTGATCAGAGAAAACATGCGGCCTGATTAGAATGTCTAATACAACAGGTACAGACAAACCTAGATCACAAAACCCAGAATAAACATATAATCTTTCAATGATCAGATAATGTTCATATGAACAAAAATCAGAAACCTCAATAGGCTTATGACCTGCGTGTGGTCAAAATTAGATGCCAGAAGCTGACTGCACATTAACCAATATGGATGATCCCTCAGATGGAAAATTTATAGTTGACACTAGGTAGAAGGAAGATCAATGAACACAGAGTGAGGGAAACAACATCCTAACAGAGAAACTGAATAGAGAGATGAAAACATATAAAAAGAAAAACAGAATTTAAGCTAAAATATAGACTGAGGAAAATGAGCAATATGACAGAAAGTACATAGAACTAAAGGGTCCAATGGAAGAATTAGTCAATGACAAGTTATTTGAAAGTACATAGTTGGAAGAAAAAAAGGGGAATATTGATAAAGAGACATGAGAAACTAGAGATTGCTTTTAAAAGCAAATATTTAGGATATCTGGACATAAGAGACTTGAGAGTGTCAAAGAAATGGAAAATTCAGAGATAAGAGAAATTTCCTCAAATTGTCAGAAAGATTTAATATCTTCCAAGAGGTCAACATCAGTCATATTAAACTCAAACAAGTCTTCCCCGAATATAATCAAGTCGAGCTCTCAAAGGTGATAAAAATTAGTTTTAAAGTAGCAAGATAAAAGCAAAAGTACCACAAATATTTCCTAATTTTCCTAATAGCAGATTGCTCAGCAAAAATCTTACAGAGAATGGCATGACATTCAGAGTACTGAATAAAAATTGAGAACAAGAAAGAGAAAGAAAAAAAGAAAGAAAGAAAGAAAGAAAGAAAGAAAGAGGAAGAAAAACAGAAAGAAGGAAGAGAAAAATAACAGAAAAAAAGAAAGAGAAGGAACGAACGAAGGAAGGAAAGAGAAAAAGAAAAAGAAAAGAAAATGAACAGAAACATTTTAATTGAATGTATTGTACCCAGGAAAAATATTCTTTAGAAAACAGATTAAGACATTTCCAGAAAAATACAAACTGTTAGGATGTGTCTTCCCCAAATTGATCCCATTAGTGATGCTGTAGAGACTTCTTTAAACTGAAAGAAACATTCATGAGTAACAAAAAACCATCAGTATGAAAACTCAGGGAAGTATAAATGCACAGACAAATTCAGAGGTCAAATATTGTCAACGTGATGCATAAACCATTCATATTTAATATAAAGAATTAAGGTTAAAAATTTGTGTAACTAAGTTGATATTAGTTGATAGATCAGTATAGAAGGATGTAAATCGGATACCAAAATTTTAAAGGGTAGGATAGAATGCAGATAGAGATTTCAGTAGTGCATTTTTCTGTATTTATTTTTTCTTGTATTTGTTATTATAACATAATGTTGTTACTATAAAATAGAATATTATTAGCAAATGCTATTATTGGAAACCTTATGTTAATCACAAAGTAAAACTTATGCTAGAGAAATAAAAAATATTAAATAGATATATTTTCCTATCTAACCCCAAGGAAAACTGGAAAGAGAGAAAATACATGAACAACTTTTAGTCTAGAAAATAAGTTACAACTCTTACTATTTTAAATGTAAATTGATTAAATTCTCCAGTTAAAATATAAAGTGAATAGATTTAAAAAGATTTAAAAACCCAAGTATGTACTGCTTAAAATATCTTTACATTTAAAGCACACATACACTGAAAATGAAAGACAGGATGAAATATTCCATGAAAACAGAATCCAAAGATAACAGGAAGCCGGCATGATGGCACACATCTGTAACCCCAGAGCTCACTTGGGAGACAGAGGAGAGGATTGATATGAATTCAAAGTAAGCCTGAGTTACATACTGAGTTCAAGGCCAGCTTGCACTACAAAGTGAGTCTTTGTCTCAAAAATCCAGAAAGATAATAAGAACAGCATGAGATGAAGAAGGTTTTAAATTAAAGGTAGTAAAAGGAGACAAGGAAAGTCATATAATAAAGTATGAAATAAAATAGTCTTTAAATTAAATGCAGTAAAAAGAGGGAAGGAAAGTCACTGTATAATGGTAAAGGAAACACTTCAATAAGAAAAAAATGGTAATTCTAGATACATCCTGTGTAAGAACACTCAGATATATAAAGCAGATATTAATGGAACAAAAGGATGAGAGAGGTTCTAATAATGATAGCAGGGAACTTTAACTTCTCCTTTTTAGTAATGGCCAGACCATCCAGCCAGCAAATCAATAAGGAAATGGCAGAATCAAATTATACCTAGACTAAATGGACCCAAAAGAATATTCCATCCAATAACTGAAGAACACTCAACACAATCTTTTCTTCACTATATGGAATATTATCCAGGGAGAAGGGCCCGAAAACAAGGCTCAACAAATATGAAAACAAGTAAACAAAATAGTTAGATCATACTGGGTGTCTTTTCCAGCAGCAGTGTAGTAAAACTAGAAAGTAATAAGAGAAAAAAAATTGAAATGGGGTCTAGTTATATTGTCCACACTGGTCTCGCATGTTTGAGCTCACATATTCCTGTGACATCAGCTTCCTGAGTA
The DNA here is from genome assembly GCF_034190915.1 of Cavia porcellus. NCBI lineage: Eukaryota > Metazoa > Chordata > Mammalia > Rodentia > Caviidae > Cavia > Cavia porcellus. The sequence goes on along the minus strand of NW_026947503.1, from coordinate 51,454,678 downwards.
TCTGGGATTACAGGCATAAATCAACATGCCCAGTAAAATTTGAAAATCATACAAATGCACGGAAATTAAATAACTTATTTTTGAATGACCAAATAGTCAAATAATAAGTATAATTTTGAAATTACTTAAAAATATAAAACTGGAAACAACACAACAAATGGGAAGTTTATAACAATCATGACTTATATTGAAAAAGGTAGAAAAAACTCAAATAACCTATCAGCCTTATATCTAGAAGCTAGAAAAGTTAGAACAAATCAAATCCCAAATTACTAACTAAAAATACAATTTAACAATCAATGGAATGTCATTTCTTAAAAAAATATGGATAATTTTGACCTTAGCTAGACTAAAAAGCAAATTAAATAAGACATAAAAAGGGAAATATTACAACTGACATCAGAAATACAAAGAATGACTAAATTTTATGATTACAACATATGCAGAAATTTAATTAGAAGAAATGGGTACATTTCTGAACAAATAAATGATGCCAAGTTTAACACTTAATAAAATAGATTGTCTGAAAAGACAACAGATAATGAGATTGGTTCAATAGTAAAAAATCTCCTATCAAAGAATAGCTGAAACGGTTAGGAATGGCGGTGCTTATCTGTAATTTCACAAATTTGGAAGGATGAAGATTCACATAAGAGGCCTGCCTGGGAGACTAAGTGACTTAGGAAGATCCTACCTCGAAATTAAAAATAAAATGACTTGGAATGCAGCTCAGTGAAAAGATCCTTGTTTAAATCTTTCATACTAAAAACCAAACAAAACAGCCCTTGACCAGGTGGTCTCACTTCTGAATTCTATCCAATATTTAAATAATTAACACCAATAATTCTTAAATTATTTCAAAAAAATTCAATATGAAGAAAAATCAGTATCATTTAATACTAAAATCTGTGAACAAATTAAATATAATGAGGAATGTACCTCAACATTTTAAGGACCATACAAGACAAGACAACAGATAACACACAGAATAGGAAAATACCAAAATCTTTCTAAGATCTAAAAGAAGATGTCTACTTTTAAACTTTCACAATATAGACCTGGAACAACTGTCTAAGGCAATTTGGCAAGACAAAGAAATAAAGGGTATCCAAGTTGGAAAAAAGTATATGAAATTATCCTGCTGACATGATTTTATATTTAGAAGATTCCACCAAGAAGCTCTAAGAATCAAAAAATATATTCAACTAAGTTGCAGATACAAAATCAGCATATAACACAAGAGCTATATGTCTATGATAAATTATTGGAAGATATATGACAAAACAATCTCATTTATTTAAATAAGCTGCCAAAATATAACTATAAATAAATTTAACCAAAGAAGTAAAATATCCATATGAAGAAAATTATACAATGGTGAAATAGATTAAAGAGAAAACACAGATTCAAAGTTACCCCACATTCACAGAATGAAAGAATAAGATTTGCTAAAATGTCTGTACTGTGTAAAGTGATCTATTCATTCAGTGAAAAGCCTACAAAAATTCCAGTGATATTCTTTAAAGATAATATAAGCTAAAATTTGTTTAGATCAACTGGAAACTTAATAGCCAAAGCAATGTTGGCCAAAAGATCAAGGAATGAGGCTTTTCATAATTTAACTTCAAAATATACAACAGAACTATACTAAACAAAGTAGTATGATAAAATTGGCATAAAGCAGACATATCAAGTAACTGACAAAATAGAAAGTCATGTACTTATAGCTAGCTAATTTTTTACACAGGTGATAAGACCATACTCTGGAGAAGGGGCATTCTTCAATAAATCATGCTAAAAGAGTAGAATGTATGCATACAGAAGAATAAAAATATACTGCCAGGTCTCATCAGTTAACAAAAATCAACTTGGATTAAACTTAAATGGAAAACTTGGAACTCTGAAACAACATAGAGGAAAGACTAATACTTGGAATGGACAAGTATTTTTACAATGAAATTCCACAAGAGATCAAGCAAAAATTGAAAAATTGTATTATACGAAATAGAAACAACCCAAAAATAGACAAATGGATTAAGTCAAACTAAAAAGGTAATGCTCAACAAATTGAAACTGTAATGTAGGAAGAAATATTTGAAAACTGTACATCCAATAAAAGATTTTGTCAAATCCCCAAAATACAAAGAAATCCAAAACAGCAATAGTACAAATACAAATACTTCGATTAGATAATGACCAGTAGACCAAGTGGACATTTCTGAAATAAAGATATACAAATGCACAAAAAGTTTATGGTGTAATTCTCCACATCATCAATTAGTAGGCATAGGCAAATCAAAACCACAATGATCTCTCACTTCAGTGGCTAGGTCTACTATAAAAAATGACAAAAGACAACATGTGCTAGACAGGATGTGAAGAAAAAAGAATCTTTGCATACTATTAGTGGGAACATAAGTTCACACAGCAAATTACCAAAAACCCCTCAGAGTTTGTAGAGGTTTTAATCCATAGTTGGCTGACTCTAAGGTTGGGTGGCACAGCAGAGAGGCATTGCAGTAGAGAAATAGTCCCTGGGAAACAGGACAGTGAGAGCCCCTTCGCCCTCCTTCTGTCCTTATATATCATGCAGGCTACCTGCCCTAGAGTGGGTGCAGCACTCACAACCTTAATCCGAGTTGAAACTGTGCCAGACCAATCCCTGGACTGATTTAATAATCACACACCCTGATCCTAGCCCCACACACTGTAGATCTGGTCTCCTCTGAAGAGCATACCTCTATAATAACATGAGGTTTTAGGAAACATCTATAGCTATAAAAAGCTATGATCTTAGCAGAGTTTGTTTCTTCAAAAACTAATTAAAATAAGATTAATAAATTTATGATTACATATAATTATGAATGCACATATAGCACAAATGTATAATAAAAATTTTGAACATAATAGTTAATTTTGTTCGAAATGATAAAAATAATTACAGCCAATTATTCAAGTTATTTTTAACTGTTTAGTTATATCATTTTTATTAATAATAAAATTTTTAAAACACATTGCTTTTACAATAAAGGGAGTAGCATGACATATAACTATAAACCTTGAATATGTACTTCAGTGAGCATAAATATTACTTTTCTTTGTCATTAGTGAAGATGGCCAGAGAACTATTGTCAGTATCCAGAAATAACAAGACATCTCACTTCTGGTAAGATGTAGGCTGATCAAGAGATATTGACTGTTTCTCTAAAACACGCCGAATGAATTTTTGAAGTAAAAGATGTTTATATATTTAATACAAAGAGACCTCAAGAACTGCAGCCGAACTGAGAAACCCCTATGATTCCTGTGAATATCATGACATCAATGGAACCAGAGGAAAATACAGCAGAGACAGAATGAATAAAAGGAACAATTGGCAGTTCTCTTTTTGATTCTTCACCAAGCACCAGAAGTGTATGTTGCCTAAACCTGTACAATTCCAATGCCTATTGTCTTAGGGACTCACCAGGCAGAAACAAGGGGTCCCTAAGTAATTTGTGCCTTCACTTGCATGCGAGTATACCTAAGAGGTCTGAGTGATGAATCATGGATGTATCTCTACAAATCAATACTCCCTGGTACGGTGATGATTCCTGGTTTGAACTCTTCCCTGAGGCTCACCTGCTCTCCATGCACTGAAATACATGTATGACACAACTAAAACTTAAACTTTTGTTTCAACATTGTACCACTACAAACTCGGTAGGAGCAGCTTCACAGCAAAACCCCATGAATCTAAGGCGTACAGCTACTACAAAAAGCACATTTAACAAACAGAAATGTGTACAATCTGGAAAATATATGAAACAAAAATACTACCAACAGAGGTAACATTTTAAATAACAATTTAGTCTCTTGGAGATTACATCAAGGAACTGGTTCAGAAGTTGACAAGAAAGCATAAAATCACAAGAAATAGAAAATCTAGTTTCAGAAAAGAGAATAGATTAAAATGTGACAACAGTATTGTCTTAGCTCACTTGCTTATCAGTGGACAAACTACCATCACCCACAACTTAAAGGAGGAGAGGTTTATTTTAACTCAGGGTTTTAGAGGTTTCAGTCCATGACCGAGTGACTCTGAGAAAGACAGGAAAGAGCAGAATGCAGGATACACTTCCAGGTCATGCCCTGGTGACCCTTTTCTTCTGAGGCCCTCCTTACTAAGGATATTCTCAGGCCCTAAACTCACTGATAAACAAATCTACCAGCAAGTACAGCATGCTCATGGTCCAATTAGCATCCAGAACCAGAGAGAGAAGGGAGGAGATGGAAGAGGAAAATGCACTTCGAGGTCACACTCCCCAGTGAGCTGTCTCTTCCCACAAGGCTTCACTTCTTAAGAGCACACTCACCCCTGAATGGAACTAAAGGTAGATAAGATGCCCTCATAATCCAAAGACTGTCTAAAAGCCCAAAGGCCAAGCACATGAAGCTTTAGGGGAGATTTTTTTTTAATTTAAACTATAGCAAGTATTATGAAGATAATGAAGGATTTTAATGGAAACTAATATGCATATAATTTTTCACAATAAGAAAAAAATGAAAGAACATCAATTTACAGACTTGGCAAGTGCTGACCAAGAGACAAATGAATATATTTGTAGGCTATTATATCAAAATCCAAGAAAAAGAGAACATTCTAAAGCTATTAAAAAGGAAAAGATATGTTGCCTGCAAAGAAAAAACTACATCAGAGTTCTTAAAATAACACAGGAAGGAAAAGTAACAATCTTATTTTTTAAATGATCAAATTTAACATAGACTTTTTATGCAGCAAACTAAGAAATCCCTACCAAGAATATTTCTAGAGTATTAAGTATGAGAAATCAGAATGTAGGAGAGGAGCTAAGAGATGTAAGAAATAAAGGCAATCAAAAATTGTAAAGCATTTAAATCTACAAATTGAAAGGTTAAGAGAAAGGATAATAAAATAAAAAAATATGAATAACATGCCCAATGTGCACAAGGCTCTTTCATACTCAGAGAAACAACTGTTTCTCTGTCTTACACCTATCCTTCTTTTCATATTTGGAGTATTAAGCTACACAAATGAATATTTAAAGAAAGATGAAAAGGTAAAAATTCCATCTGAGTGATGCTAAAATAGCAATACATCCTAAGGGGAAAATGCACCAAGACTGAGAAATAATTTAAATTCAGTGTAACATCCTGAATACTTACATTTAATTCTCTTGGAGAAACTTAAAGATGTGGATATTTACATTCGAGTGATGAAAAAGAGTGTCCTAGAAATCACCACATTAAATCGGTGAGAGTGATTGATTTAATTAATGGTTAATAGTCATGTACAACATTTTTCCTGAAAATTGTTATGACTGTTGTGTTCAGCTTTGAAACATAACTTAGTTACTTCTCTGAAGATGTCTTACAAATATTTAGATTTTCAGTTGTAATTTTATGTGTGACGTATTTTGCAAATAACATTTTCACACTTTAATATGTTTACTGTCATTCTTTTTCACATTAGTTGATTGACTACAGCTGAAATTTTGCCAAAATATGTTTATGTGAACTGCATAGAATTGCGTATGTATGATAAGTTTTGAAATACAAAAATGGAAATTTCAAAAATTTTCACTGTAATCTTTGTTAAAACTTGAAGAATTGCAAATCTTAGGCCACTAATTTGAGCTCATGACAACCAAAATATGAAATGTAAACTGATCAATTTTTTACCTTCTATAATGAATGAAAATGTGTGTACTTACATTGTTACTAGGTTTCCATGCTTGACTGAACAAGTTTTAACACCTATTTTGCTTCAGTGTGTAGTTTTATTAACTAAAAAGTGATTTCAGTTTTTTTTTTTTTTTTTTTTTTTGAACTGGCAACTTCATAAATGCAACCTTAGGACTTCTATATGTGGTAATGCCATTCGTAAACCCTTCTGTTTGCAAAAACATAGCAATTTCCCCCAAATTATAAAACACATTGAACTCATAAACTGAGGTACCATCAGTATTTTAATTTTTAAGTAGAACTCATTCTCCACAAAAAACTGGAGAACAGTATTTTTTCTTCTTCCTTTGTTGATGTAATGCTAACATGATTGGTCACTGCTGATTTAAGTCCCCTTTGAATTAACTACTAACAGTTGTGAAGTTTTGTGTATTTGCTCCTAAAAATCACCTGGCACAGTCTCCAACAGCCTGGAGTGTATTTCACAGTTTATTCTTGGTGAGAAGAGCTTTCTTTTTCCCTTTTGAACTCTTGTGTTATGGGCTAAGGAAAATGAGTGTAGTTTTCTTCTCAATTCACAGTTTATATTTAAGTACTTCTCACCAGGAGAGCCTCAGAGTTTTGCTGTAAGCTAAATGCATGTTTCTCTAAATGGCAGCTTTGGCCTTTGGAACGTGAAATGATTGTTTTAATGGAAAAATTCCCTAAGAGCTTAGATTTAGATATTTTGCTAAAGATTCTTTAAAACAAAGTCTAATTTTATGCATACTGTTGGTAAAAGTTTACATTTTAAGATACATTTTATTATTTATCATAGTGATTCATACACTTTCTACAGTAACTACCAATTTTACATTTGAAAAATATGCACTCCATTATTAAAGCTGCAACCACTACATGCAAAAATATTTAACATAAATTATTAAATCCACAGTGTATATTTATTTTTACAATTGAGTAATATATTCTTAAGTATTTATATAAATGCACCTTATTGATGCATGGAAGCAATGTTACGTGCTATTTTAGATATGTAAAGATGAAAATACACTTATAAATTTATTCCTTATTTCTCAGTTTTCAAAATATACTTTAAAAGACATATAAATGCACAAATAACTCTAATACATGAAATAAATGATAAGCACTATGATAAAACCATAGAAATCTATTAGAGCATAGGACAGAAAAATAATAATACCTATTTGAAACAGACCTGTCACCAGTGACTATTTTGTTGCTGCTTGGCTGTGAAAAAAAGGAAAGTTTGTGTTATGTTTACAATACATTAATAAATGTTTTATATCTGCTCATCCTGAGAACACAAATATATTGGTCTAAAAAAGAAGATATATTAATCCAGATGACTTTAAAAGAGGAATTTTAGGATATGCAAACGATTTCTACCACATAATAAACGTAAAATAACTGTTAGGTTTAGCAATCACTTTAAATCATAGTATTACATCAATCACAAAGTTGTTGTTAGGAAGCAAAAATCTTCTGAAGTGATATGCACCAACAACAGATAGCCCTTTGAAAATGAAATATATAGTACTTTACTTTTGGTATTCTTTCCTAGCATATGGGTATGTGTTTAGAAAGACAAAGTCACAATTTAAACATTTTATAAATGGTGATGAGAAAAATAATCTTCAATATCATGACAGTATGTTGCTTAAATGGAAAAATATGTCAAACAAACATAAGATAGAAATACAGATGTTCAATACTTTTTGTCTATAACAACTTATGTCAACAATATGTATCACATATATATATTTAAGTTATTCTTTGAAGTACATTTAAAGCTTCTGTCATTATAAAAATGCAAAAGAGATCTTTACCTTTCAGGTCAGGGACTGTAGAAAAACAATATTTAATATATACCTCATTTTTAGTGGTGTGATTACTTCTAATATTATTTGTTAGTAACAGCCTTTCGTGTAGAAACGTATAGGAAAAAAGAGAGGTCAAGAACATTAGAAGTTTTACCCAACTGAGTTCACAATTCCATGAGTAGAGTGTATATCAATAGTTAAAGTAATCACTAAGAACAACATTAAAAAGAGAAATTGAACGGGTTTACGACAACACAGATGGGCTGCTTGGGAAAGTGTGCAGAAAAAGAAACAAATTAATGCCTCAGACAGAGGGAAAAGGATGAATATTAATCACAGCACTGTTATGAGAACAGAGGGTAGCATGAAATAAGGTGTGAAGTTTGGAGTGGGTGGAAAAGATAAATTTACAGCAAGGGGCGTAGTACTCATACTAGCAGTTATGATACTTGAATTTCTCACTTCCAAATCACTAGATGACCTGAATATACTGAAGAGGAGGTTCTGGGGATTGGCTACATTTGCCTATGGAAAAATAACTTTTGAGCTACTTCTAAATTCACTGAAAAACTTTAGAAAATATCTTGTCTAAAAGTACTACATGTTTGACAAGAAACTTACATCCCACAATTAGGAGGTATATGAATAATGATATATAATGAAAATACCATAGCTTATTTTGTAATTATATTTTATGTTGTACATAGATGCTGATTGCCATTTGTGTTCTGAATTCAGGTGACATTAGGAATCTTGGGGTTTTTATTTGTATGCAATTATGGGGTTTTTTATTAGTATTAGAACTGTTGAAAAGCAACAGGTATGGTAGTAGATATTGAAACTAAAGACATCGAAATCTCATTTTTAAGGGATACGTTGGGCCCAATAAAAACAGACATCTTGACTGAAATTCATGAGGACTCAGATATTCGAGAATAGCAGATTTGTGTTAGATGATTAAACTGGGAAATTTAAGGAGTTTACAACAAAATCTTTGCTTTCAAAGAAAAGTTTGAACTTGGTGCTGTACATTTCAACTCAGTGATACAGTGCTGACCAACACATGGAAACACTGAGTGGATTCCAAACAGCACGCAGAAATAAAAACTAAAAATAAGGGAGGACGAAAGGAAAGGAAGGAAGAAAAGACAAAAAAGAAGAGGAAAAGGATGAAACTCATGTGTCTAATGCAATGCTACCTCACTTTGTTGTATAAATATGTACCTTTAAGACAGACAGTGTTATGGAGTCGTTTTCCACTTGCTAAGTAAGTCTTCACTTTATCAGAATTCACAGCCCAGGCTTCAGATAGTTTTATCAGTATTCCAGACTTTTGCTTTTTAGTTTTTATTCCTCTTTTGTTATTGTCTTTCTGAAATATAGCATTTAAAAAATCCCCTGTCCAGGACTTGGCTTCTGCAACTGTTAGCTAAGAATTACAGGACAGCACAGCATAAGAATGCCAATTGGTGTCGGTTTAAATTTATAATTTATGAATTATGAGCAGTGCCTACTCATGCAACTAAACTGACCTGCATTTGGTCCGGTATTCAAATTCCACTATCATTGTTTAAAGTGACCAATTCAGTTCAAATCTATATTTTTAAAAACTGTTTTTCTCTAATGATGCAATCATTCCATTTTGTATCAAAGAAAAATTCTACTACTTACAACAGGTCTGAATTTATCCCAATATGCCTCACTTACAAAATTATCTATTATCTTGTTAGGTTATCTCATACAAGTTTTTTTTCTTCATGTCTTTCTGATTAGTTTTTATGCCTCTAGTTAGAAAAACAGAGAGAGAGAGAGAGATACATAGATGTATATATGTTTGTATGTAATTCATATCTAAGATAATGGAAAGGACAATTAAGATAATAGATAAGGAATATAAATTATACTTTGTCCATATAGTGAATAATAACTTTAGTAAGTGTAGCTATAGTCAGTTATCAAAGAATAGATACCAGATATCATTAGATGGCCCTTTGAATCTATTTTCCTTAGTATCATGAGTAATTTCACAATAATTCATTTCCCCTCTTTGAAAGCTCCTATTGAAAGCACTTTAATGACTTTCAGTTTTTCATAGGGTGAGGTAAAGTCACCTGCAGCTCCTCCCAACCATCCTTTCTAGACTGGCATCTTATGCGTACCATTTCACCAGGGTGGAATGTTTTAAGATATTCATTTGTACATTTGCTGTGTTAATTTAATTTTATGTTTGAAGAATATTTAAGAAACCTAAAGATTACCTATATGATGAATAATATCCTAATGGTAATAATTTCGAACTTTTTACATAATGACTGCTTCTTTGAAAGAAAATTTTAAAAATTAACTCTTAGTCTTCTACATTAAATTTTAAATGTTTGAGAATTGTTCTAGACTGACGACCAGAGAACATTATAACAATGTGATAGGAAAGAAAAACATTAGCCTTCCATAAAAATGACAGACTGGCTATAAATTTGAGTGTCCAACATGACACACAGAAATACTGTTAAATAATGATTCACAGATAGCCAATCCAGAGGTTTTTTAAAAAAAATACTTTGGCTCTGATATTCATCTAGGTGTACAGGATTTTTATTTGTCTTTCTGGTTTTTTGAGACTGGGTTTGGTATCCAATATAGGCTGCCTTAGAACTCACTACAAGATCAGGGTGACATTGAACTCTCCATAAAATCCTTCTTCTTCACTTTCCCTTGTGCTGTAATTATGAACATATGACATTATGCCTCCCTGGATTTGCAGTTTCAATAATTAACCTAGAGTGCATTTATCTACTCAGGGCAAAATTCAATTGTGTTTTTTTTTTTTTTTTTTTTTTTTTTTTTTTTTTGTCTTTTTCCTTTTTATCGGTACCAGGGATCGAACTCACGACCGCCTGTTTGCAAGGCAGGCGCTTATGCCGCTGAGCTAAATCCCCAGCCCCCAATTGTGTTCATTTTAAAAAATGCCTTACCCATACACAAGAAAGGTAACTACACTTAAGGAAAACAGGATTATATTATTGAAATTTAAAGATTTTTCTGCATCCATAGATAATTTGACATTTTGATACTTCGTTTAATATAAGCAGTTTTAATTATATCCATGCCTACACATATCTTTTTATAATAATTAGTGCATGTTAATTGTGCACTAATTATAATTAGTTATATATGTTAATTAATAATAGATTTAACTGTGACATTTCTATATATGCATATAAACTGCTTTGATCATATCAAAATATTTTTGACATATATTGTAACCTGCTAACCAGTTCCCTTCGCCGACTTGCTGTTCTGTAAAGCGCCGACCCCCACGAACTGCTCCATTAAAGATGATATTATAAAACTTGTTTGTCCTGATGGAGACATCTCTTCCAAGAAATGACCCACCACAAAAAAAAAAAAAAAAAAAAACACAACCTTGTACTTACGTTAAAAACATGTTATGTACTTGGAAAGTCCCCAGGTCAAGCTATACCCAAAATTATGCCTGAGAACTTTCCAAAGGACACCCACCTGCACAAACAATCCCTCCCCGCTTCGCTTTGTGGTTTTTTGCCTTTAAAGGTTTCAGATTCCTTCCTCGGTGTGCTCAGTCTAGCAACCGCCTGACTGTCGCACCGCTGGGTCCCTAAAATAAAGTGCTTCTTTTTCTATTTTCCAGTCTTGTTGTTTTTGAGAGTTGCCGATGGGGGATTATGGGCAGGGGTCCACTCTTGGAGTCTGGGGGTCCCACATATATGTTAACCAGATCACTTAATTGTTATAATACAATAGAAACCATGTCTTCTATTCTAGTACTGTACCTATTATACACAATTTAAAGAGATATAATAAAACAATTCGTGTAAAGATGTATGTGGTGAATTAACTGATGGCCAGCTTATAACATACAGCTGATCTGAGTCAGTTCTTAGATATGAAAGGCCCACCTGAGGATTGTTGGCAACAGGATAAAAGCAGAAATATAGAAGATGGTGTGCCCTTGGTCCTTCTGGAGAAGCTTGCAATGATGCCTTTCGTGATATGAACTCAACTGTTCTCATCATCAGAGGAGGTCAGATTCTCACTGGTGACTGTGGTTCTCTTGGGGGAGCTCTGATCCTTACCTCGAGTGTCACCTACTGGCTCCATTGTAGAACCCTGAGCCTGATGGCACAGATCCTTTATCCCGCTGCTGCAGACTTTTTGACTTACACAACGGATCTTTGGCCCTCTCAGTGCAGGTTCTTGATACAGACTTGCGTGATACATTGTCATGGCCTCTGGGCCTTCAGCTGGACTCATAAAGGACATTACTCTGGGCTTTAGGCGTTTAGCTGGAACCATGCAATACATTGCCATGAGATCCAGACCCTCAGCTGGATTCTTTGAACTCTTCTGCATTTGACTCTTCAGGTGAACATTATAAGTTAATCCTATAAATCATGTGTCTAGTATCAAAGCTATTGCCTTGCAAACCTTTGATTACAAAAATATAAAATATTTCTTGAACTTTCAGTGGTCCTCATACATCCATTGTGAATTAAATCCTCCCGTTATTGTCCCAGCAGTAATCATTATCTTGCATTTTGTGTGATTCATTTTGCATTTATCCTTTGTGCAACACATAGATAACTTTCAAAATGCTTAATATTAGCAATGAATAATTGGAATAAATGAGGGACCTGGTGGTCACATTTGTGTCAGGAATAGATGTATTCTATTATTAAGGGAATGGAAATAAGTAGATGGGGAGTCTCACTAAATACATAAAATTATTTGTATAGTAGTTTGTAAAAAGCTTTGCAAAGTAAAAGTAAAAGTATTTTGTATAAAGCTTTGCAAAGTAAAAGTTGATAAAGTATAACCTCCATTTATTTCACTGCACATAAGCCTCAGATGAGAGATGATAAGTAAAAAGTTAGGACATTTATATGGCACTAGGATTAAGAACAAAGTGTCTGGGTAATTGCCACTTGGTATCATTTGAGTTGGGGACACTTACATTGAGTAGGACAGTGAGCACTCAATGAGTGTAGAGATATTTCTACATTTTTTTCAGATGGTATTAGTACCTTGAGACAAACTGGCTATACTTATCACATTTATTTATATATTGTAACATAATCATATGAGATACCAGTATATGATCTATAATACGGTACATATATACACATAAATTGTGTTGCCAATCTTAAATGTTACATAAATGAATTTATATGTACACTCCTTGACATTTGTTTACATTTCTATATATTGCAAATTTATTAACTTAGAATATTTAGGGTATCCATAGTATCAAACTCATTCTTTCTTATGAGAACATTTAAAATTCCTTTTCCAAGTTCTCTGAATATATAAAATAATATTGTCAACTATGTCATCCTTTGGTGTAATAGAACACCAGAATGTTTTCTTCCTGTCTGTGAGCTTTCATTTGTCATTCAGTCTCTCCCTACTTCTCCATCACCCAGCCTCTAACCACTGTTTTATTCACTAAGTCTATGAGTTTGGTTTCTGTAGATTCCAGATATGAGCAGAACAGCTATTATTTTATCTGTGCCTGGGTTATCTCACTCTATGTTATAACCTCTAAGTATATTCATGTTTCTACAAATATTCAGATTTTGAAATTTTTCTGTCTCAAGCATATTCCCTTATGTTTCTATACCACATTTTTCTTAGCCATTGATCTGTCAGTGGACACTTTGGTTGATTCTACACCCTGACTGTTGTGAACTATGTTGCAAAAAACACAGGAGAGAGAGAGGAGAGAGAGAGAGAGCATAGAATTTCACATATTGTCATCAGAAAGAATAAATGTGAGACTGTATATCCCTTGTTCTACTGATTTCATTTACTTTGGACATATACCTCAAAAAAGGGTGGCTAAATCGACGGTATTCAACTTTTTGAGTGTTTTATCAGGTTAAGTAAGTCATAAGTTTGTAAATATATTTGTATGGAAATGTCTGAACAATTATGAAAAGCTATTATTGAATGAATTGTAGTAACTCATACATGATTTCTATATAATGGTCTGGTGTGCAAATTTGCATTAATCAATTTGCTAAAAAGGAACCGTAGCCCTAGAATGAACCATTCTCAATCATGATGTTTTTCTTCAAAGTACTATATTTGGTTTATGAAAATTTTTAAAAAGTTTTGTTTCTTATTCATGAGAGAGATGGACATTAATTTACTTATTTTCCTATAATTCTTAGTAAAGATATATTAAGTTCTCAAAAATATTTGAAATATATTTCTACTTTTTAATGGTACTTAAAATTTTTATAATATGGAAGTTTTTTATTACTTCATATTGAGTTAAGTATAAAGTTCCCGTACAACCTCTTGACGTAGTGTTTTTGTGTAAATATTTCATTTTAAAATTTAATTTACAATGGTTATAATACTTACAGTATAACAAAAAAGAATTGAGCTTTGTCTCTAGCTCCTGGTACAAGCTCTTAAAACTCCTGGAACACCCTGGTGCTGAGAGTAATACCAGTATCTTTTGATGTAAATAAATAACTCTTGAAGGCCTCTGGTAGTTTCACTATGAGGTTGCTCATCGGGTTCCAGGATTTTAGAAGTTTAGGATTTTCAGCAACATGCCCTGACCTATAGGCAGGGAGAAAGGGTTGATGGACTGAGTTCTCAGAGAGAAGTGCAGAACTCTCAGAAACCTTCTCTGTGCCAGACTCTGCCCTTCTGAGAAGTGGTGGAGGGCTCTGCCATTAGTTGACAGTGCAAAAGGAGTTAAAACGGTGGGCTTCTTTCTGCAATAATGTATCTTGTCTTTTTTAGCTTTGACAATCAAGAAATGTTGAAAATGGGGGGGGGGGGATTCTCCGCCCGCACACTTGTGGTGGTCCATCTCACGGTCCCAGCCACTGCTATCATAATCTCCATGTGTGGTGGCAGAAGTGCAGCCAATTCAAGTTACTCATATTTTCTGATGTGTTCCTAAGGCTTTAAACTAATGCAAAATAATGATGGTTAGTGTCAATGGTGTGCTTTACATTTATAAAAATATTTCCGGGCCACTGAAGCTCTTTGATACTCAAATCAGGAGCACTCTGGACCTTATTAAAGTATATAGAAAGATAATACAAAAGATATTATTTTGTGAAAAATACATTTTGCTTTGATTTTATTCCATTGATGTACAAAACTGAATTCCAATAAAGTGCTAATATTAGGGCAAATGAGTGTGACTTTGAAGAGCACCCACTATGATTTCAACTTATGCAAAAGGATTCTACTGAATTTATGGGCTTTAGCTACTGTTTCATAGTAGGAAAAGATGGAATGAGGATAATCAGATTAACATCTCTTACTCAGACCAGCAAAAGTGTTGCAAATATGCAGTTATACGTAAAAAAGAGAAGACCAGATTTGGGAAGACAATGGTTTCAGGATTGGGTGTCTGAATATGAGGTGTTTAAGGTTTGTACTTAGACACTGTGGGGTTGTAGTAGGAATCTGGCTTTATGCTTGGGAAAGAAGAGATGGTTGACGTTGTAGCTTGGGAGATTATCAATACGCAGAGTGGACACAGGCAGAGTATTCAGACTGAAAAGAGCAAGATATTGCAATTCAGAACACAGAATTGAAACTAGAAGTGGGAGGAAAAATATCAAGGAGTGGAAGGAAAAAAATAGAAGGCTTTCATGTGACATAAGACAGGAATGTAGTCATTGATGTAAAGAATGGGTGAAAATAAGAAATCCTAAAAGGAAGAAAGTATGTGTGTGGGGGGGAAATACCTTAGTCCCTTGGATTTGTATAATAAAATACTGTAAACTGGGTAATTTATAAGCTATATAAATGTGTTGCACACATAGTCTTAAGACTATGATCAAGGCAGCAGCAAATTCAGTGTCTACCATGGGTCTTTTCCTCATAGACAGTGAATTCTGCTCAGGGCCTCATAGAAACACAGTCCCTGAAGCTTCTTCTATAAAGAGAGTATTTGTATTTATGGGATCATCTGATCCCATAAATCATCTATCCAAGGCCCACCAATGGATATCATAATTCTAAATTGTTAACATATGAATTAGGAGGGGCACAATCAAGTCATACCAGGGGCTCTATGTATGTTTTTTTGATTGGATCTTTCTCAGTGTTTTCTTGCGTGCCTTCCTAGATGGCAGAGGCTGGAAAGTAAAGAACCAATTTGAAAGTGGAAGTTTGACATCACATATAAATTAAGATATACTTCCGTTTCCCCCATTCAGAAACATCCATGTCAGTTTGTAACCTAGTTGACTTGGGAGAAATTGTGAGGATTCATGGTGCTGTTATAAAACCATTTGTTAGCATGGGTCTGGGACCAATCTGCCAGTTTTCTGCCACCTAAGGTACTATTGAGGTGAGACATTCCTGCCACCTAAATTGAAGCTTTGTCTTTTCTTATCCTAACTTCCTATTTATCATCCAGAGTGGCTGGTTGCAGGACTGTGTCAACTGGGATAGGCCCAAGTTACAATTCCTCTGTGGCCAAGACAGATATCTTCCAGACTGGTATTAAGGTGTGTGACAGAGATATATCCCTCATGATGACAGCCCATCCCAACTTCAGGACAAGCAGCTGCTCCACTGACAACCCCAGTTTTCTTGAGAAAATGTGTGAACCATAGTAGCAACTGTCCTTGCTATCGAGGAGTCCCCTTGAGTCATAACTGAGGTAATCATGGGACTCCTGGTTAATTTTCTCTCATTGCTGAGATAAAATACCCAACACACAAAATTAAAGATGGAAAAGTTTACTTAGCTCACAGTTTGTAGAAGTTTCAGCCCATAATATTCTGGGTCTAAGGCAGGTTCATGGCAGAGGACAACAGCTCCTGATAGCCAAAAACAGCAAAAGTGAAAAAGAAGGAACCCACAAAGACTTTTGCAGTCCCTTATAATATATGCAGACTATCCACCCTAGGGTAGGTGTAGCCCTCATGCCCATAATACCAGTACTGAATCATCAATAAAACACAAACCCTAGAAGCCTGCTCCTACTACTGTATGAGGCTTTAGGGGGACATCCAGAGATAAACCATAACAATAACCAATCAGGGTCTGAGGATTTGGGAATATCAGCTTTGTGCTATGGACAGTACTCAATCTATCCTGTGTGACAGGGTCATCCATCACTTCTTAGAGAAGTAATAGTAATAGTCCAGAGGATTGGTGTGGGGCTGGGGAAAGGCATAACAAATGTCAGGAATGCAGCTGAAAGCCTATTCAAGCAGCCACGGTCAAGAGGTGACCTGAAGAGGCTGATATCTGTAGCCAAGGCCACCCTTAGCACATTGAAGGGAGGAATGCTACATCTGTCAATGACACCATTTTAAGATTTAAGCTTCATTTTTATCATCTCAACTCAATTAAGTGCTTTTAACTCTTTTTTCTTGCCCTCACAATACTGCCACTTTAAATTTGAAAATCTCCATTTCTAAGCATAGAGCGCTGACTCAGAAAGAATGTAGAGGCGCTAAAAAGCAGGATGGAATTGAAGCCCACAGGTTTATGGTATTGAAGTCTCAAAAACTGTTTTTATCCTCCCAACATTTTTCATGTATCTTCCTCATCAATCAAAGACATTGGATCAGCTGAGTTTAAGTATAGATCACTTACTGTCTCATTAAAGAGTCCGGGAATTATAATGTGCTACTCCTTCCTCAGACTTACCAGTTCCATTGTTAAAACAGAAGAAATTTTCCTGTTAAAAGCGCACTGCATCAAAGAAAGTACCTTATGTGGCAAACACTGACTGACTCAGCATATTTCAGGCAATGCAAGAACTTTATTAAAGATATAGTGAAGATGCTCAGTGAGTTAAAGGAATAATTAAAACAGGCAATTTAATGAAACAAGAATTGGAGTCAGATGAATTGTTCAAGCTTTTAGATCTTATTAACAGCTGTTCAGAAAAAAAAATTAGTCATAGTTATCCACCAGCATTTATATCACTTCTTTGTAAAACTGGCAAATAGCCCAAATTGTGCAGCTTACACAGATATTTACTGCCAGGTCAATCACAAAAGTCAAGTAATGGATTATAGATCTAACTTGGCTCCTCACTTACCCACCAGTGTGGCTGGGGTGGTAGAGACTCTTTCTCATGAGGCAAAATTAATATACTAAATAAATGAAAATATCTAAAAATACATCCCTTGGCTTCCATTTCCACATGTCTACAAAGGAGCATAAGTAACTCACACTAATACATCCTGGAGGACCGAATGTGTTGTGAGATAACTAAACATGTATAGAAATAATGACCCTCAAATGCCTTATGGTGATTTCAAACTTGAGTAATGGTAAAATGGTAGAAGTCACAATTAAGGAGAATGTCATTTGTCATTTTCAAATTTAAGTGTCTTAATTTCCTATATTCGACACGATCAAAAGCATAGTGAGTTTTAAATTAACATAAAATTATTACAGTAAAACATATGGCCTTTAATCTTCCTTGACTATTCCTGCAGTACATGGGTCATTCTCTAAAATAGATCATATATTAACCCACATAACATATTTAAATAAATGCAAAAGTGTTGAAATTATCCCTTGCATGCCATCGGATCATAGTGCTATCAAATTAGAAATTAATGATAAAAGATACTGCAAAAATTCAACAACACATGAAAACTGAATAACACACTCTTGAGTAATCAGTGGGTCACAGAGGAAATTAAAGAAGAAATTAAACAATTCCTACAAATAAATGAAAACACAAATACAACTTACCAGAATCTGTGGGATGCAAGAAAGCTGTCCTCAGAAGAAAATTTATTGCACTGAGTTCCCACATCCAGAAAACAGAAAAAATACAAATAAATAACCTGATGTTACACCTAAAACTTGTAGAAAAAGAAGAGCAAGTCAAGACCAAAGCCAAAAGAAGAGAGGAAATAATAAAAATCAGAGCAGATATCAATGCAATAGAGACTAAGAAAACAATCCAAAAAATCAATGAATCAAAGAGTTGGTTCTTTGAAAGAATAAATAAAATCAATATGCCCCTAGCCAAACTTATTTTTTAAAGGGAAGAAAAAGCTCAAATTCATGCAACAAGGAATGAAAAAGGTGAAATCACTACAGACCCAATAGAAAAACAGAAGATCATCAACACCTGTTTCAAGAACCTCTCCTCTCAAAGGTTTGATAACACAGAAGAAATAGACAGATTCCTAGAAGCATACGAAGTACCAAAGCTAGATCAAGAGGATGTAAAACTGTTGAATAACCCAATCTCTGTTAATGAAATTGAAAATGTAATTAAGTCCTCACGTACAAAGAAGAGCCCAGGCCCAGACGGATTCACTGCAGAATTCTACAAGAAATACAAAGAAGACCTAATGCCGACACTCTTCAAACTCTTCAATGAAATTGAAAGGGAAACAATCCTTCCCAAGTCATTCCTGGAAGGAAATATTACTCTAGTACCAAAACCTGAGAAAGACCCAACTGAAAAAGAGAACTACAGACCAATCTCCCTAATGAACACAGATGCAAAGACCCTCAATAAAATATTGACAAATAGGATGCAGCAAATCATCCAGAAGATTATACACCATGCCCAAGTGGGATTCATCCCACGTATGCAGGGATGGTTCAACATACATAAATCAATAAATGTAGTCCCACATATCAATAGAGTCAAAAGTAAGAATCACATGATCGTTTCTATAGAGGCAGAAAAAGCTTTTGATAAGGTACAACATTCATTTATGATAAGAACCTTGCAGAAAATTGGAATAGATAGGATGCCCCCTGTCACTGCTCCTATTTAATATAGTGCTGGAAATACTAGCCATAGCAATTAGATGAGAGAGAGAAATAAAAGGCATAAAGATAGGAAAAGAAGAAGTTAAATTATCACTATTTTCAGATGATATGATACTCCACATAGAAGACCTCCAAAACTCCATTGAAAGACTCCTAGATATAATAAATAAGTTCAGCAATGTGGCTGGACACAAAATCAATACTCAAAAATCAATAGCATTCCTATACACTAACAACAAAATCACAGAGAGAGAAATAAGAGAAGTCACACCCTTCACAGTAGCAACCAAAAAATGAAATATTTAGGAATTATTCTCACGAAAGAAGTGAAAGACCTATACAGAAAAAATTATAATACACTGAAAAATGAAATTGAAGATGATCTCAGAAAATGAAAGACATCCCTTGCTCATGGATTGGAAGAATAAATATTGTGAAAATGGCCATTCTCCCAAAACTGTTATACAGATTCTATTCAATCCCGATAAAAATACCATCAGCATACCTCATAGCTCTCGAGAAAACACTCCTAAAATTCATCTGGAGTGAAAAGAGACCTAGAATAGCAAAGACAGTTCTACGCAGCAAAGGCAAGGCAAGGCAGGAGGCATCACAATTCGTGACTTAAAGTTATACTACAAAGCAACTGTAGTCAAATCAACATGGTACTGAAATAAAAAAACAGAGCTGAAGTTCAATGGAATAGATTAGGAGATACAGCCACAACTATAAACACATTAAACCTCCTTATCTTTGATAAATGAGGCCAAATATGTTCACTGGAAGAACGACAATCTCTTTAATAAATGGTGCTGGAAAAAATGGCTCTCCATATGCCAAAAACTAAAACTAGACCCATGCTTATCACCATATACTAAAATAAAATCTAAATGGATCAAAGATCTAAATATTAAAACAGAAACACTAAATCTACTGGAAGACAAATTGGGTAAAAACCTTGAAGACATAGGGGTAGGTAGAGGATTCATGAACAAGACTCAAACCGACAGGAAATACTTCCCAGAGTCAGTAACTGGGATCACATCTTATTAAAAAGTTTCTGCATGTCAAAAGAAATCTCTAACATAGTGAAAAGAAAACCCACAAACTGGGAAAAAAAATCTTAGTGAACTGCCCCCCAGACAAAGGACTTCTGTCTAAAACATATAAAGAATTAAAAAAAAAAAAATCAGACCCCCAAAATTCAAAGACCTCATCCAAAAATGGGCATCTGAGATGAATAAACAATTTTCAGATGAAGAAACACAAACGGCAAATAAATATATGAAAAAAATGTTTATCATCATTAGTCATTAGAGAAATGCAAATTAAAACCACACTGAGATTTCATCTCACTCCTGAAAGAATGGCCAAGATCAAAAAAACCACCAACAACAAATGCTAGAGAGGCTGTGGGGAAAAAGGAACTCTCCTGCACTGTTGGTGGGAGTGTAGACTAGTGCAATCATTGTGAAGGTCAATCTGGAGATTTCTCAGAAAGCTGGGACTGGAAGCTCCATTTGACCCAGCTATTCCACTTCTAGGCATATTCCCATAAGAACAGAAAGCATCATACCACAGTGATATATGTGTACCCATGTTTATAGCAGCACAATTTGTAATCGCCAGATCTTGGAAACAACATAAGTGTCCATCAACTGAGGAATGGATAAAAAGTTGTGGTATTTTTACACAATGGAGTATAAAGAATGATCACATTGAGACATTTATAAATATATAGATGCAGCTTGAGACCATACTCATAAGTGAAATAAATCAAATTCACATGTATAAATACCGAATATTTTCCCTAGTGTAAGAAATGATAAGAATACATAAAAGTACGTGGTAATCATGATTCCCAGTCACACTGGTTTGAAGCCATATAATGTTTTCACTCATTAATTGGAATGATTTTAATCTGGGTTGTTTTATTTTATTGTCTGTGATACTACAAATAGCTATTTTGAAGAAAATAAGACAGCGTAATAGCTAGTGCTGATTTAATATCATCCTGTTTTGAAGCCCCATCAAGTTGTTGTTCATTTGTTTCCATTGGTTTTAATATGTTGTATCTTACTATATTTTAATGTATGCCATAGTATAAGCAAAATTTTTTATAGGCAAAAGATAATATAGAAAAAGATGTTCGATTTCTATTAGCTGGTTCTAAATACCCTGCAATACTTTCATTCTCTTGAATGGTTTCACACTGTCTTGATAATTTTGATGCCATAGTATACGAAGTTAGACTCAAATATTTCAAGGAAAGAGACACTATGATAACTACTATTAATGTCAGGCTATTTGGTGGTGAAACACAATGATGCTTAAATTGTTCGGTTCTGACCTGTGTTGTTCTATTGATATGTTCTTTTTTTATCTCAATCTCCCCCCCATTTTTTTTTCTTTTTTTAAAAATTAATTTATTTTTAGTATCTTTTAATTCAGGGAAAACTAAGTTAAAAATAATGGGATATATTATAGTAACTTTTTTGTTTTCCTATTAACCTGATTTGAATCCCTGTATTGTTCTCCACATCTTGTTCTGACTGATTTTATTATATTCTGTTTTGTTTAATAGTATCAAATTTGAGGGTATAGGCAACCACTTTGAAGGCAATGGGATATTCTATGATGTCCATTATGGTTTGACTATTATCTTCTTTGGAAGTCCTGTTAAGGTCTCCAATGTGGGTTTTATTGGTCTTGTTCTGTATTGTTTTGTTCAATTCTTTTATACCAGCTGATACAGGCAACTCTTTTTAGGATAACAAGAGGCATAATGGTAACCATTGTTGATCATCTAGTAATCTCTTTTTGCATTATTTTCTATGTCCATCCTCCTGTTCTAACTGACTGTTTTGCTTTGTCACATTGGGGGTTTTTTTTGTTCTGTTTTTTGTTTGTTTGTTTGTTTTCCTCTTCAAAGAAAAAGTTATAAGAAATGTAGGAGTAATGGAACCCAAAATGTGTGATTGTTAGCATAAAAAAAGAGAGGAAAGAAAGTGATCTAAAGGATATAACTGCAAGTATAATTAAGTGTGTAGGATAGAAAAACACATTACTGAGTCTTTGTTGGATCATTGAACAGAACTGTCTGCAATCTCACTGTATTAATATCCACTTTGTATGCTTTAATTTTGTAACCTGGACAACTGTTTCTGATGTGAAAATATTAATCTATTAACTAGTGAATTCTTACTGTATATTTTTTCTCTTGAAATTCTGTATTACTTGTAGCCTTTTACTGTTTTGTTTTGTTTTGTTTTTCTCTTTAAATAAAAAAAAATTGCATCCATTTGGGGTTCCCAATGCCTCATGTAATTTCATTCCCTAATTTTGGAAAATTTGCAGTAATGAATAAATTTTGTATACCTGTTGTTTTATTTTCTGTCCCCTCCTTAACACCTTTAATACTTAGGTTTTGGATCACGGATGAACTTCTTGAGTTATCTTACTGGTTTTTGAAATATCAGTTAATAGACGTTCTACTATATCAGTTTTTCCCACAATCTTTTTATTCTCTTATCTGCTAATGCTTCAAAGCTTTCAGTTTTCTTTTTTGTTTCCTGGATTTCTGACGGATTCCGTGTCCATCAGTGTCCTTAGAGAGCACTGATATGGCTGCCTGCAACAGCTGCCTGCAGAGTCAGGTGTGGAAGAGTGCGAAAGTGTGGAAGAGTGTGACACAGACTGAAGAACAGAGTCAAAATTCAAAGGCCTGGAGTTCACTGCAGAGTCCTGTTCAATTCCACATGAGGAAGCCAAGGGTCTCAAATGCAAGGCTGAAAAGTCTGCCCTGGAAACTCGGAGACAGAGGTCCAAATGCAATGGTGAAAACCAAAGCTCCTTTGAAGAAACAGAAACTAGACTTTCTTCTTTTCCTTTTTATTTCATCCAGGCTACAAGCATGTTGGTTGGAGCCTTCCGAACCCAGGATGCAACTTCTTTCTTCTGTAGCTTCATCATTCACACATACTTTTTCTGGGGATAGGAGAAAAGTTGACAAATTATCCTTGAAGAGGAACTCCTAATTTTAATTTTAAATATTATCATTCAAAGAAGCCCTGCCAGTCATCCCTCCATATACGTTTCAGGTACAAATTACAAACTCAGGGTCTTGCAACAAGAGTAGGCAGCTTATGTGTGATGGGACGCGCACCCTAAATCAGTCACGTATGTATTGCAAATATTTCACTGTTGGGCTCCCATGCTAAATACGATATGAAATTCAGAAGGAAAAGGTGCCAGATTATTTTGGTCCTTTCAAAAACCAAGCCTTCACACATCTGACAACACTTTAATCAGGACACCAGAGTAAATGTAGAATGGTTTCCATTTTTAGTTTCACAACTCATTCGTTAGAGATGCAAAAAGCACATAGCATTATATAATAACCATTGGCAGTGTATTTTAGGTGTGCCTTATTCTTTATGTGGAAGTCCCCAGATGCAACAGCCTAGATATTCTTTACCACCATCTGGTTGGTGGTTGCCAGAGTGGAAGCTTCTTTAATCTGGCTAAAATGAGAAATACTGTTTCCAAAAATTTTCTTCCGTTATCTAAAAATATTGCCCTAAATGTTTATTTGGTATCTATGTGTCTCATAAATTCAAGAATATCGTCAAAGCCTATAAGTTTTAAGACAAAGAGATATAAACATATTTTATCTTCTTCGTTTGCCTTTCTGCCTATTTTGGAATAAACACATATATTAGATTAATATTGGGTCGTATACTTTAGAAATTGAAGAAATGAATGTATTCCAGCCTGCAGCCAATCTTCTCTCAATGTTAGCATATGTCATCAAACTTCTTAATGCCTCTGCAAATTCCAAATCAGATTCAAGGAAATCTACTTTCAACTGCCTTTTAGCTAATCCCATTTCACTGCTGATTGACGGTATCCTCAAAGTTGTTTTTTCCTGTAGGTTTGTGTTAGCAAGTTTTAAAAGCTGAGGCATTTTTAAACATAATTACTGGCCTTATGTTTGAACTTTTAGCATCTTAACATTTTAAAAAATGTAAAATATACTCCCTTCTGTGGGCACATTTCTGGGGGAAAGTTCAAGGGTAATAGAAACCGATTTTTTTTTTTTTGTTCCATTACTTAATGAACCAGGTTCTTCATCTTAGAGTAATTTTTATTCCTTCCTTTGTATTGAAGACAGGATAGTGATTCTAAGCAAAGCCACACATTAACAAAATTTGACAAAAAACAAATTCTCAGTGAGTAAAATGGTAAAACAGGATTGATATTCATTTGTGGCTTCTTGATTTTAAATTTTGATTTTAGTAAAGTGTTAGCATTTTGTTATTCGTACTGTGTTTCACATCAATTATTTTGTAAGTTTGCAAGAGACATGTTTCTCTTGTTTTGTTTTGTTTTTGTTTTGGGGAAATTAATGATAATTGATTATAGATGAAGTGACCCTTAGTCACTATTCAGTCACAGACAGTTGAAAGTTGTAAGAAAAATTATATTACCTCACAACTGTGACAAAATAATAGTAAATTAATAATACATTTAATAAGTCTATCAAATCTTAATGAGTAGCAAATTTCCTAAAATCAACTCTGAAAATAGGCCAAAGTTTCTGAAGCTTATAAAAAACTGAAAGGACTCACACACAATAAGATTTAAGAACTACAAATTCATGTATCACCATAGAAGCAGTAAACCTAAAGCTTAGAATTATTACAGTTGAGTGAACACCATTAAAGAATTGATTATATATTTTATTATAACATCTGTCATAGTGCATGATTCAGGACTTGAGCATCAGAATGAAAACCTGTACTGAGTAAATGCTTTAAATCTCAAGAAAATAATAAAATTAAATTTTAACATTTAATTTTTGGAATTTTTATTCAATTAAATGTTTTCTTAAAATAGAAATAATATATTTAAACTAAGTCACTTCAAAATATGTTATAAGTAGCCCAACTAGAGTTCAATATGTTCAAAATTATATGTTTTTCCAATATTGGTATTAATGCACAAATTCTATTATATAATCTATGCAGATATTAAAAAGAAATATTAGTGTATCCAAACATTCAAGGACAGTACAATATGAGTTTGAAGTCTTTCAAATGTTCAAACATGCCATGAATGTGTCATGAGTTTTTCAAATACTTCTGTCCTCATAGATTTTTATTAAAGTTAGAGCTAAAATTGTACCATAGCATAAATCATTTAGCTAATAATCATAGTTATTTGGAAAGGGACTAGCAGAAAATCCACTAGCACATAATCATGCATGGTATGATAGAAATGTATGGTGAATATTTAAATTTTAAAACCACAATTAATTCACATTGCTTGAATCTGCCTCAAGGTACTCCCTGTCCCGGCACACACATTAATTCTTCATTCCTGTCGCTTTCTGAAGTAGTTAGGGATATCCTCTTTCCAGGCTGTTTTTATGATGTCTGATAAAAACATAGTGAATGCTGCTGTCTAACTCCACCCAAATCAATCTCTAGAAAATGTTATTCTGTACCCTCATCTACCTTATTTGCCAGACTGGGCACTGAGTGACTTCTGGCCTGTCCTCAAATTCAAAATGGTCATGAAACTTAAATGTTTTGCATATATTCAGAACATCTAGTCAGTACTAAAGGCCATTATGACACAGGTCAAAGACTAACATCTTCTAACAATATACACTCAGACATTACTGGTTTTTTTTTTTTTCATAATAAAATAACCACAATATCAATAACCAAAAGGAATACAGGGCTGTAGAAAAATGTTGCTTGGAAACCAAAAATTGGAAGGCTTCCTGATTTACTTTTTTTAAATTAAGCAAAAATAAAATAACACCAATTTTACACAAAAAGAAAATAAAAATTATCAAATATACGTATACACAAACTAATTTTAAATTTGAGCTAATTTTTGGTATCTGTTTAATTAGAAGGTGCTGAATGCTATACAAAATTTTCAAGTTGTTAGGAGATATGAATCAGAATTCTCAATTGAGTGGCATTCTATTCCAGTCCTAATACATTCCTTAAAATTGTGCTAGTGAATTTTCTGCTAGTTCATTTCTTCAGCACCAAAAATTAGTAAAATATTTCTGTTAAATTTTCAACAAGAAATTGTCCTGTGTAAACTTATGCAAATAGATCAGTATTCCCACAACCTAGTAAAAGTCTGTGAGAGACAAAACCTTTGACTTTCCTGTGGTTTCCTTTAAATTACATCACTACACTTGGTGTAAAAGATCCCCAGTCATGGACCAGCTGTTTTCACAATACAGTACTAAGACAGAAGTATCTGCTTTTCAATAAAAGGAAATACTTACTGTGATGCTTACATCTCCTTTCAGAATAAATCCTTCCCCCGCACAATTAAATTATTTCATTTATTCATTGGCTAGAATTACCCTTAAAATACCACAAGGAAGTGGCGTTAGTGGAAAGCTATTTTTCTCACAGTTCTAAGCTTGAAGTCTAAAATTAAAGTACCAGTGCATTTTAATTTTTAGTGATCTCTGTCTTTGGCTTGTGTATAGCTAGCTCCCAGTGTGTGCTCACTACTCACTTTTGATTGTATTGTTTTCTGGCTCCTGGCTTCCTTTTTGTTTTTCTTTTCATAAGGACATCAGTTTGATTGTTATCCATTTCTGTGAACTCACTCTGTCTTTAAAAAGTCTTTATAGTTTCTGTCTCCAAACACATTCTCAAATGTATTGAGTGAAGATTCCCACACATGCTTTGTTACCGAAAAACACAGCACTCTTTTACACTAACATAGGCATGATTATCCTAGCCATAACTTTCTGGATAACCATAAGCAGCACTTTGTATCTTGTGTTTTAAGTAAATCCAAGTAAACATTTATGATTTGCTGAGCTGAAGGTTTTTCTATGAACATCTGACGATTCTGAAAGAGAAAATGAAGGGGAAAGGGAATGAATACTTAGCAAGATGCTACTATAATATTATAGATAGTTGTTTGATGTTTCTCATACACACATTTTATTGTTTCATAGATTCAATTCATTTGAAAGAGAAAAGGGGCTATTTAAATTTTCTGTTATGGCATAAAATTATCCAAGCATATCAGTGTATAAAATTGTGCATTTATTATGTCACAATTTCTGTGATATGATTGTACCAGACTTTGCTGGATTCTCTCTACAGGTTATCACAAGGCTGTGGTAATAATTTCAGGACAGCTAAATTTTCATTTGGAGCTCGAGGTCTTCATTCAAGCTCACTCACCTTGTTGGCAGAACTCAGATTCTTACAGTGTGTCCAAATCTTAGATGAGTCTAAATCTTAGAGAGAAAACTTCTTCCCAGAGGTTTCAGAAAGGTATCTCATTTAAAGGCTTCAAACTTAATAGTTTAGGCTCACTCAGGATATCTTTTTGATTAACCCAAAGTCAAATGATTTAATCTTGAAAATGGTGGGTTATTCTCATTATGGAAGCAGTTCAACTGTTTTTTTATACAAGAATAGAAGATTTTTTTTTCATTCTAGAAGATGAACTTTAAATCAGACAATTAAAGTTAATTTGGAGAAATATTTAAAATATTTCTTTCAGTTATAAGGTCATACAGTATCACCTAAAAGTCACACAGTTTTACTTAAGGTGTGAAATTCAAGAGGCAGGAGAGAAAGACATTTTGAAGAGCAATGATTATTTGACCATCCTCTAAGCAATTTGGGATCTGTTTGCAATATACAATTGCTTGTGAGGCTGCAGGATGGAAAACACAATACTGGTGCACTTGAATGTAATTTGTTAGCGAATTCTTCCTGCAAACAGCAAAATAATTTGTTGACTGCACTCACTCATCATCTGAGTCAAATTGAGTGGAGGCCTAGGACCGGGATCTTTTGATTACACACAGAAGATTATATATTAATAGTTCTGCCTTGAGTTTGAAGATCACTCTAGAAGCTATATAAATTAATGATTTAAGTGAAGCTCTTTTCTACCACGAATATAGACTCCACTGCTTCACATTTCCTTTCTACGGTTCTACAATACTTTTTGAAATTTTCTTCACAAGTTCTGTGTAGTCGTTGTTAGAAATATCTCACTTACTTCCAAAACCTATCACTGTATTAAATAAAAATATATTTGTACTTGACTATTTGTAAAGTTTTTAAATCATTCTCAGAAACTAGTTCCAAGTGCCACTCAAAAAAAGTCCATAATTCTAATTCCTTAAGCCATTCAAAAACAGTACTAATTCAAATACAGTTAAGGAAGTGAGAGGGAATGAATCTCAAAATGCTATGGCATTGTTTTCTACTTTCTGTCATGTAATATTGTTTCATTTTTAAAAACAATTTTTGATAAATAAAATTAGATATGTACTTACTGAGTTCTTATCACAGTTTTTTGTATGCAGTAAATTATAAATATTCTTTTAATTGATTTTCATCCTCTAGTCCTGTGTCTTAAAGTGTAGGTGACAGCAAAAGGCTAGAATATCTATCTAGGCATGAAAAATGGTTGATATAGTACCAGTGTAGTTCTATTGAAGACACAAAATTATAAAATGGTTATGAGAAAAACAATTTTGATATGTATCTCTACTTGTCAAAATATGGCTGCTGCTTATTATTTGCTTGCATTTCATTTTTTTTTTTCCAAAAAGCTCTTCCTTCTAAATACCATTTTTAAGGCCAGATATTCTGGCACCTACCTGTAATCCTAGTGCTTGAGAAGGTGAGACAGGAGGATTAATGTGAGTTCAAGGCCAGTTTGGTCTACTAAGTGAGCTCAAAGCCAGCCAGAACTGCATGGGGAAATCCTGTTTCAAAAAAAAAAAAACAAAAACAAAACAAAAAAAACCCACAATTTTAATTATATAATTGAAATGTTTTTCTTTTGGATCTATATTATCTATCCATTTATGAATTTTTATGATGAGGAAAAGTCTTCTGAATAGATGTCTTTGTTAAAAAATTATTACAGTATTTTTCATTAATCGTTGAGTTTCTCCACAGAATTACTTCTTTAATTAATTCTATAAATTACTTTTTAAAAAGTATCACTATAATAGAAATTTTTTGTAAGACTAAAATAAAGTAGCGAGTGTGCCTGTCGCTGCCAGGAAAAAGCAGCAAAAAGACTCTGGTAGGAAACTGCACTGTCTTATAGTTTGCTTTAAAGTCCTCCTTGTTTTAATCTACCTCTTAGTGCACTACTTTAGTCTCTGCCACATTATCCCAAGTGGCCCTGCCATTCAGCCTATCTTAGGGTAAAGCAGCACTATGTTTTGTAAGTTATTATCACTAACAAAGAGACGCATGCATGTGTTACATGAGCATTTCATGCTTGGACTTCTGTGTGATTCTGTGCAATCCATTTCTCCCTGTTTATCCATCAGTATTAAATGCTATTACAACCACTACTACTATTTCTATTACTACAACTACTATTCCTATCACTACTGCTACTATAGAATGGCAGTCCTCTCCAAACTCGGGTTAAAATGTAATTGCAGTTGTAATAAAGTGGAGAAGTACAACTTTTAGAAAGTGATCAGGACACGAGTACTAACGCCTTCATGTGTGAAACTGATGCCATTAAAAGAAGTTTGATTCTATTTTACTTTTCTGCCTTCTGTTTTTGTATAATACAAGAAAAGATGCCTTCCAGATGCCTACCTTTGATTTTGGACGTCACATCCTCCATAAAAATGTAAGTAAAAGCATTCTGTTCATTATTAATTAGTCTTAGATAGTCTGTCATAATAATAAAGACAGAATAAGTATACTTATTCATAATCACTCTCTGTTAACCTTTCTTTGTGTCTCTTTTATTTGTATAGAAATTCTGCTCCAGAAACAAAACTTTGAAATATGTCATTCATAATAATATACATGTATTTTATGGAATTGAAACAAGTATTTATCTGTGAATTAAGATGAACCATGTATTTGTGTTACATATGCAACAGCTAGACCTCTTAATAATTTGATTTCTGTATTTCTAATCGTGGTTTATCACCCTGTAGAACTGTGATACTCTTTCTCATAATTTCATTATCTTCATTTGATATCTCCATAATGGCATGCAGAGGAAAAAGGGGACACAACAATAAATGGGAACTGTCTGCCCTGAAATTCATGTCTAATTATTTTATTTCTGTATATGCATGTTTGTACTAATACTTTATTTTAAATAGAAATTACAAAAGTGAAGTTTGTGGATGTTTACCTTTCCAAAAATTTGGGAAAATTAAGTAGGGATATAATTTTAAGTGATGTAAAAGCATCAATGGTCTCTTCACTTCAATATTACTTATGGTTATCCATAAAATATATAGACAACAGTAATTTGAGGTGGGAGACTGTCACATTTACATTTGGCTTTCTTACAAAAGCTGTAAGGTAAATGGCCTATTTAGCAAATCTTTTTAGTCTAAAATAAATATTTCCTAATAATTACTATAAGCTTTCATAATTTTCTAGACACTTCAGCTTCTGAAACATTGTTGCTACTATTTTTATCTTTCAGCAAAGATATTTCATGGGGTAGAACTTTAACTCAAATAAAGGCATGCTGATTATGAGTAGAAATAGGATTTCCACCCTCCTAGAAAAAATTCTCCCAAAGTATAAAAGGAGAAATGAAATGTGCCTTATAAAAGTGAATGAATCATCAATTGACCAGTAATTCTCGTGCTGCTTTCCACATGGCAAAATGAGGAATTCTATAAGAAAAAAATAGGGGAGAAAACACCACAAAATTGGCATGGATTCTTTTACTGGAGGAAAAAAAAAGTGTCGCAGACAAAGAAAAGGGACTTTGGACTTGAAATATAATGAAAGTAATTTTTCTGAACAGATGAAGCAGATGGCATTCACAAAAGCAACTAAAGTTTGTGAATAGTCTAGAGTTTTCTTTGGTTCTCTTCTTTTCACAGAACATAACACTAGAAAAGCAATAGATTTGGAAGTGGATTACTAGTGCTTCACTCCCATGGAATTAGTTCAGATTTAACCCCTGCCTCTTCTAACTAAATGAATGTTTCAATGACCAATAATTTTGGTTAGACTAATATGGGATACAATATGAAATAAATATCATATGTTTATCATAGAGATTGCTATTTTAAAATCTTGAATGCTAAATTTAAGAAAAGACAAATAATAAATCAACATATAAATTGAAAAGTTTTATGATTTTCTAAGATGAAACAGTCCTTTTGGTAAGTAAATGGCATTTTCAATGTCTGATTTCCAGAGTATAATATAAGACACATGATTGATGAATGCACATTATCACTACCATCTTTAGAAAATATTGGACAAACTTGAGTAATAACTTCAGAGAATGTAAGTAATTTATATTAATAGTCCTTTCACACAAATGAAATACTATATAAATATAATGACATTAGGAATACAAAATGCTTGATCCAGAAGCAGCCAAGCCACTATTAATATATGTAAAATTGTTGTATTCCATGACTATGACAAAGAGCTGATTCAATAGGAAGAGTCTTGAGATTAATGTATGACATAGCTCTTTATTCTACCATTCAAATTTTGCCCTTACAGGTGTAAACATGAGACTCAAAAAGCCACATGACTTTTTCTGAAGCCTATGGCCCTTAAGCATCATACCTTAGAATAATAATAAATTTGAAACTCTAAAATATGAGCATCCAACTTTTATCCTCTAAATTTCTTTGTAATTTTCCATAGTAGTCTTTATTTTCTAAATGTTGCTCTTCCCAAGCTTCTCCTGCTCAGACATCACTTCCTGTATCAAGACTCATAAATCCAGTCACCATCTTAGCATTACGAACCCCTCATGGTCACCAAGCCTTACACGGGATTTTTCCTTCTAAATTCAGCTTTAAAGACAAGGACTCTAACTCACTGTTTCCAGATTGGAACTGAAAAGCTCATGGTTGATGATGCTTTTCCCTCTATCTAATTGATCACATTTAGCATGAGAATGTAACACAGTGATAGAATGTTTTGTAGTATTCACAGGCTCTTGATTCAGTTTCTAGCACTATCCATAAAAAAATCGCATTTCCCATAATCACATTTTCCAAATATTGATCATTTAGTAATAGAAATAGTACTACCCTACCGTGTACTTTGAGTTTTTTTTTTTTTCAAAAAAAAGCTGTACTGAGTCCACAAAACAACCATTGTAATCTTCCTGTTGTTGCTTTAACTTTCTCACATGTTTATTATCTTCTCTAGAATGTTTATTACTGCCTGGGTATTCACTATATACGAATCCTTACAAACAGGGTATTTTGAGAAAATTCCCATATGACAGTTAATTGATTGTGTCAACTTAAATAAGAAAAACCCAACTAATTTAATCACCATAGTTCTTTCTGTGGTTTAAGGGATTTACTGAAGACAGAAGACTCACTCTGGGTGTGAGTAGGATCAACCAATAGACTTGTAGGTAGAACAGAATAAAAGGGAGACAACGAAGGAACACTCCTTTCCATTTCTCCTGGGTTGCTGCAGTCTTCACCTTCATCTTGGCTGTTTTTACACCCTTGCTTCTAGTTCAGAGTATTCAGCCTTCCAGTAGAGACTCTTGGTTGTAGTCAGAGTTTGCAAGGAGAACAAGAAAATACAGGAAAAAAACATAATTTATAGTATTATTTTATATAATGGTCACACAAAGAGTCAAATACAAAAGAAAGACTACAAGAAATCTTTCCACACATTAAGACCCAGTGAATCCAACTGAGATCCTAGATCCTGTGGTAACATTCCACACAGGTCTTGCTGAAGACCTAGAGCTCATGGCAATGTCTCTCACGAGTTCAACTGGAGGCCTAGAGCAAGTCTCACTCAAGTCTGTTTCCAGGATCTGCACTAGGAAGTCCCAAAGGTTAGCGGCCGAAAATAGAAAGTCTGTGCCAGAGGGATAAAGGATCTCTGCCAATAGGCTGAAAGTTCTGCACTGGAGCCAGGAAACAATGCACAAAATAAGGACCAGGGTTCCCCTGAAAAGTACCACAGCTATCCTCAGTGACAGTGAGGTCCCGAAGTCCTCTGATGATGAGAACAGCTGAATTCACAAAAAGAAGCCAGCATGACAAGCTTCTCCTGGAGATCAAGTACTATATCATCTTTCCCTCGGTAGCCAGGAAGCAATGCTCAATGCAAGGACCAGAGGTCCCCCAAAGTAAGTCACAGCCATTCTCATTGACAGCAAGGTCCTGAGTTCCTCTGACAATGAGAACAGCCAAGTTATTATCAGGAATGAAGTTTGACAGTCTCCTCCAGGAGAACCAATGGCAACAGGAGAACCCTCAACACTATGTCTTCCTCTCCAGTTCTTCTTTTAATCAGGGCAATAGTCCTCAGGTGGGCCATCCACACTCAGTGCCATGCTGATTCAGTTCAGCTGGTATTAAAAATTGACCAACAGTTAATCCATCATACTCTTCAGTCTTCCAGCACAGACCCTTGAGCCTTCATTTGCAGATCCTTCAGACTCCTTATATAAACTTGAGTAGGACATGACAGTGAGCTCAGGGCCTTCAGCCTTTGACATCTGACTCTGCAGGAGACCAGTGTATGCCTATGTAGTAAATCCTTAAATATTTATATATCTTACAACAAATCTATTTCTCCAGTGAGCACTCACTCATATATTCCATGTCTAAGCCAAAATACAATTTTAAACCAAGGATTGTTTTTGCCTCAGTTTAGTGCTTTTGATACTTTGATATGATCCTTATTTTGTTAACAGTATGTGTCACACAGTTCATATTTGATCTTTAATTAATAATCATCGTGTGCCTCTGAATTAACTCATGAAAGTTAAATACTGTCTTATTTAATATTATATCTACAAAATCTTAAGGAGCAGAAACATTAGAAATCCTTCATAAATAATGATGGAAGAAATACAGAAGCAACTGAGCAAATGAATATCAGCTGTCATCCTTAAAACACCAATATGAATATCCAAGGACCCTCCCAGAGCCCAGCCAAACTGGGCTGCACTTGTCAGGTTTCAGGTCTGCCCAGGACATGCCCAGTGACCTTCTCCCAAACTGGAAAACTCACCTGGCAGATGGAGTAAGTCCACGCGCCATCCCGAGCCCTGGGGAGACTTTAAGATCATGTCATCTGAAGCTCAAGGACCTGCACCGAGCCCAACCACACTAGGCTGCACTTGACAGGTTTCAGGCCTGCCCAGGACACACCCAGAGACCTTCTCTAAAACCAGGAAACTAGGTCAGCAGCTGGGGTAAATTTGCATGCCACCCCGAGCAATGGAAGACTTTATGATTATCTGTTCTGGAGCTCAAGGACCTGTCCAGAGCCCAGGCACACTAGGCTAGTCTTGGGAGGTTTTGTGCACCAACTATGTTACTCCCAGTGACTTTCTTCAATTACGAGATTCGAGAGTAGGTGAAACGAGTTCCAGGACATGGGTCTTCACTGAGGAAGAGATTTAACCCACCATCCATAGAGGTTAGGTGACTGCCCAGCTACATGGAACACTAACGGTGGCACGGGAGAGCCTGAGGGCCTAACTGGATCAGGCTCAGCAACTTATATTCAGTCACAGGAGTCTAGGGCACAGGAGACAAATTCCAACACATCCAGGGGAAGCCTTGGAACAACACTTGAAGCACAGAAATATAGGAAAATAACAAAGCAAAGACCAAAATGCAAGCTCAAACCTCCAACCCATGCCAAGAAACCTTAGGAGCTATGCACAAAGAAGAAAATATATGCCGTACACCAGAAATATGTGAAATAATAGCAACTAAAATAAAGAAGCAACTCCGGGAAGCTTTAAAGTAATTCAAACTAGAAATAATCTCCTAGGTAAAATAAGAAATTATAAAAGAAATGAAGGAGATACTGAACATATCTAAAGAAGATACAGTTAAAAAAATGGAGGAACTGAACAAAAAGTTAGAATCCCTGCATGAACAATACAACAAACAAAGAAAATACATAAAGCAGATGCAAACAGATATACAGGAAATCAAAAATTCAATTGAAAGTTGTAAAAACTGCCTCAATGAAAGTGAAGATAGAATTTCAGACCTCGAAGACAGGATTGCAGCTAGTGAACAGGAAAGGAATGACCTTTTAAAAATAACAAGGAATCAGGAAATAACAATTCAACAGCTGCAAGATGATGCAAAGAAAAACAACATAAGATTGATAAGGATAAATGAAAAAGAAGAGTACTACATAAAAGATGTCAAGATGATTTTTAGTGATGTAATAGCTGAAAATTTTCCAAACATAAGAACGGAAACTGACATATGGATCAGTGAAGCACATAGAACTTCAAATAGTCATAACCAAAATAAAACTACATCCAGACATATAATAATCACCATCCCAGAAATCCAACATAAGAATAGAATATTGAAAGCTGTCAGGGAAAAAAAGACAGATCACCTATAAGGGAAAACCTATCAGAATCACAGCAGACTTCTCCAAACAAAAAATAGAGTAAAGAAGAGCATGGAGTGAAGTATTTCAGATACTAAAGGAAAAACGATTGCCAACATAGACTGATGTACCTTGAAAAACTGTCCTTCAAAATGGGTGGAGAAATAAGATACTTCTATGACAAAGAACAGCTGAAGAACTTCATGAACACCAAACCAACCATGCAAAGAATACTGAAAGACAGTTTAGATACTCTTAGGAAAAAACCACTAAGCAAAGCAGACAATTAAGCAGAATGGAAAGCTGACAATTCAACAGCAGAAAGATAACATGTCAATAATAAACCAACATATAACAGTTATAACCATTATTGTAAATGGTCTCAATTCACCAATTAAAAGAAACAGTCTGGCAGAATGGATCAAGAACCGACATCCAACCATATGCTGTCTACAAGAAACCCATCTAACCCAAAAGGATACTCACAGACTGAAAGTCAAAGGATGGAAAACAATACTTCATGCAGCAGGAACCCCCAAAAAAGGCAGGGGTAGCTATTCTGCTTGCAGATAATGTGAACTTCAAACCAACAATGAGCAGAAGAAATAAAGAAGGTCATTATATACTGGTTAGGGGAAAACTTCAAAAGGAAAAGATAACAATCTTAAATATATATGCACCAAATTCCAGAGCACTAAGTTATATAAAGTATTAACAGGAATGAAAAACCAAATTAGCAGTAACACGATTATAACAGGATACCTTAATACACCATTGACACCAAGGACAGATCTACCAGACAGAAAATCAGCAAACAAATAACAGAACTGAATCACACCTGTGAACAACTGGACTTGATAGATATATACATAGGGTTTCATCCAACAACATCAGAATACAATTCTTCTCAGCAGTACATGGGACATTCTCTAACATAGATCATATATTATCCCACAGAACATGTTTAAATGAATGAAAAAGAGTTGAAATTAGTCCATGCATGTTATCGGATCATAGCACCATGAAATTAGAAATTAATGATAAAAGATACAGAAAAAATCCCACAAACTTGGAAACTAAGTGACACACTCTTGAGTAACCAATGGGTCACAGGGAAATTAAAGAAGAAATTAAACAATGCCTACAAGCAAACAAAAATACACATACAACTTATCGGAATCTGTGGGATGCAATGAAAACTGTCCTCAGAGAAAAATTTATTGTACTGACATCCCATATCATGTAAACAGAATGAATACAAATAAATAACCTGATGCTACACCTCAAAACATCTAGAAAAAGAAGAGCAAGTCAAGCCCAAAGCCAAAAGAAGAGAGGAAATTATAAAAATCAGAGCAGAAATTAATGCAATAGAGACTAAGAAAACAATCCAAAGAATCATGAATCAAAGAGTTGGTCCTTTGAAAGAATAAATAAAACTGATAAGTCCCTAGCCAACCTTATTTTTAAAAAGGGAAGAAAAAGCTCAAATTCATGCATTAAAGAATGAAAAAGGCAAAATCACTACAGACTGTAGAAATACAGAAGATCATCAATATCTATTGCTAAAACCTCTGCTCTCATAGGTTTAATAAAAGAGAAGAAAGAGACAGATTCCTAGAAATATATGAAGTACTAAAGCTAGGTCAAGAAAATATAAAACTGCAGAATAACCCAATTTCTATTAATGAAATTGATAATGTAATTAAGTCTTTAGCTACAAAGAGCCCAGGCCCAGATAGATTCACTGCAGAATTCTACAAGAAATACAAAAAGACTTAAAGCCAACACTCCTCAAACTCTTCAATCAAATTGAAAGGGAAGCAATCCTTCCTAAGTCATTCCTGGAAGCAAATATTACTCTAGTACCAAAACCTGAGAAAGACGCAAGTAAAAAAGAAAACTATAGACCAATCTCCCTAATGAACACAGATGCAAAATCCTCAATAAAATATTGGCAAATAGGATACAGCAAATCATCAAGAAAACTATACCCTATGACCAAGTGGGATTCATCCCAGACATGCAGGGATGGTTCAACATATGTAAATCAATAAATGTAATCCACCATATCAATAAAGCCAAAAGTAAGAATCTCATGATCATTTCTATGGATGCAGAAAAAGTTTTTGATAAGGTACAATATTCATTCATAAGAACCTTACAGAAAATTGGAATACTTGGTCTCTACCTTAATACAATAAAGACCATCTAGGACAAACCAACTACCAGTATCATACTAAATGGCCAAAAACTGAAGGCCTTTACCTTAAAATCAGGCACAAGACAAGGATGTCCCTTATCACCACTCCTATTTAATATAGTATTGGAAATACTAACAAGAGCAATTAGACAAGAGAGAAATAAATGGGGTAAAGATAGGAAGAGAAAGAAGTTAAGTTATCATTATTTTCAGATGACATGATACTCTACATAGAAGACTCCAAAAACTCCATTGAAAGACTGCTAGATATAATAAATAAATTTAGCAATATAGCTGGATACAAAATCAATACTCAAAAATCAATAGCATTTCTATACACTGACAACAAAATCACAGAAAGAGAGAGAAGCCACACCCTTCAAATTAGCAATCAAAAAAATGAATTATTTAGGAATTACTCTCACGAAAGATGTCAAAAACCTATATATGGAAAATTATAGTACACTGAAAAAAGAAGTTGAAAATGATCTCGGAAAGTGGAAATATATCCCTTGCTCATGGATAGGAAGAATTAATATTGTGAAAATGGCCATTCTCCCAAAACTGTTATACAGATTCAATGCAGTCCTTTTTTTAAAAAAATTAGTACCAGATATCAAACTCATGACTGCCTGCTTGAAAGGCAGGTGCTTATGCTGTTGAGCTAAATCCCCAGCCCCATTGTAATCCCAATAAAAATACCATCATCATACCTCATGGATCTAGAGAAATCACTCCTAAAATTCATCTAGAACCAGAAGAGACCTAGAATAGCAAAGACAGTTCTAAGCAGCAAAAGCAAGGCAGGAGGCATCACAACCTCTGACTTGAAGTTATACTACAAAGCAACTCTAGTAAAATCAACATGGTACTGAAATAAAAAACAGAGCTGAAGTTCAATGGAATACATTAGAAGATACAGCCACAACTACAAACACATTAAACCTCCTTATCTTTGATAAAGAGGCCAAACATGTTCACTGGAAGAACGACAATCTCTTTAATAAATGGTGTTGGAAAAAATGGCTCTCCGTATGCCAAAAACTAAAACTAGACCCATGCCTATCACCATATACTAAATTAATATCTAAATAGATCAAAGATCTGAATATTAAAACAGAAACACTAAATCCTTAGAAGACAAATTGGGTGAAAACCTTGAAGACATAGGGGTAGGTAGAGAATTCATGAACAGGACTCAAACTTCACGGGAAATACTTCCCAGAAATGATAACTAGGATTGCCTCTTATTAAAAAGTTTCTGCATGTCAAAAGAAATCTCCAGAATAATGAAAAGAAAATGCAAAAACTGGGAAATAATCTTAGTGAACTGTCCCTCAAAGGACTTCTGTGTAAAGCATATAAAGAATTTAAAAAATCAGACCCCCAAAATTCAAAGGCCCAATCCAAAAGTGGGCATCTGAGATGAATAAACAATTCTCAGATGAAGAAATACAAATGGCAAATAAATATATGAAAAAATATTCATCATCATTAGTCATTAGAGAAATGCAAATTAAAACTGAGATTTGATCTCACTCCTGAAAGAATGACGAGTTCAAGAAAACCACCAACAACAAATGCTGGGGAGGCTGTGGGGAAAAAGGAACTCTCCTGCACTGTTGGTGGGAGTGTAGAGTAGTGCAACCATTGTGGACATCAGTCTGGAGATTTCTCAGAAAACTGGGACTGGAAGCCCCTTTTGTCCCAGCTATACCATTTCTAGGCATATCCCCAGAAGAACTGAAAGCATCATACCACAGTGATATACGTGCACCCATGTGTATAGCAGCAGAATTTGTAATAGCCAGATCTTGTAAACAACCTAAATGTCCATCAATTGAGAAATGGATAAAAAAAGTAGTGGTATTTTTATACAATGGAGTACTACTCAGCTGTGAAGAATGATCACATTGAGATATTTATAAATAAATGGGTGCAGCTTGAGACCATACTCATAAACAAAATAAATCAACCTCACATGTATAAATACCAAATAGTTTCCCTAGTGTAAGAAATGTTAAGAATACATAAAATTATGTGGTAAGCATGATTCCCCATTACATTGCTTGAAGCCCTATAATGTTTTCATTCATTAATTGGAATGGTTTTATTCTGCACTGTTTGATTTTATTGTCTGTGATGGTATGAACAGTTATTTAAAAAAAAAAACAAGACAATATAGTGGCTAGTGGTGTTTTAATATCACCTTGTTTTGAAGTCCCTTGAAGCTTTTGTTATTCTGTCTCCATCAGTTTATCATGTTGTATCTTATTTCATTTCATGTTATGTGATAGTTTAAACAAATTTTTTATGGACAGAGAGATAATATAGAAACCATTTTTTGTTTTGTTCATTTTTTGTTAGTTTGTTCTAAATATCCGTAATACTTTCATTCTCTTGAATGGTTTTGCACTGTCATATTGTGTTTGATGCTATAATAATACGAAGTTATGCTCAAATATTTTAAGGAAAAAGACACTATGGTAGATACTGTTATTTCAGGTTATCTTGAGCTGAAACACTATGTTGCTTAAATTATTCTGTTTTGACCTGTGTTATTATGTTGTTATGTCCTCTTTTATCTTAATCTCCTTCATTCTTTTAATTTTTTTAATAAAAATATGTATGTTTAAAAAATAAAAGTAAAATAAAATTTCCTATATTGTCTGTGTTTCAATTGAAAATTCAAATGTCAATTGTCTGATTACTAGCAGTAAAATGCCCACATATTTTAACCCTTAATGCAACTTTGTCTCTTTATTGCACTCTGAGAGTGAAGTTTGATTGTCAAGTATCAACGTGATTGGTTTGAAAGAAGGTAAAATACAATTCTGGGTTTATCTAAGTGGGTCATGGAAGTGTGATCTTGGGGACAATGTATGGTTTCTGGGCTCATTCTTTGGTGCTTTCCCCTGCTCTGCATCCTGGATGGCATAAAATGAGCAGTTTTGCTTCATCAGAGCCTTTCATGATGTTTCTACCTTGGAGCCAGCCAAGCCTGGACAGATCCCTCTGAAACTGTGAGTCAAGTTAACTATTCCTACAAATTGAGATTGTCAGCCACTGTGTTCCAGCAATTGGAATCTGACAAGTACAGCCACATAAGTAAAGTATGAATTTATAATCCATGCTTTAATAAATAGGCCATTATACCAAAATATCCCCAAACATAAAAGTAAATACCAAACAATATGTACAGAATACTGATAATTTACATGGAAAATAAATAATTAACTTCCAAATATGTTTTTAAAGATTACTTGTAAGATCATTGAATTCATTTTATTCATCATTAATTTAATTATTTCAAAATTAGCAATTATCATTTCAAGTTTAAGCATGACTTTTAGTAAAAATTTCATCAAAATTTTACATTGAAACAAGTTTTTCTCTGGGTAAGTTTTCAATTTCCTATTGTTACAATGAGGATTTATGTGACGCATGATGAGATGCATAAAGCAAGTGGTTTATTTTCACAACTAAGTTAAATGTTGTGAATAATGGCAAGGCAGTGAAAGGAGATGGGCTAGGAAAATGACACACAACACAGAAGTCTCCTGCTTGAAAAGAATTGGAACCAAAGCATTTTCCTATCAGCTATCATAAGTCTTTCCTGCTGGTCTGAGGGAAATGGAATTGATGAATACAGCTACCTGACAAGTAGATAGAAAACATCTGTAGACAATGAAATGCAGCTATTGGGAGTCAAACTAACACACAATGAAATGTGAAAGGCAAGGGCGTTAGCTACATTCCTCATGTAAGACTGCTGGACACTACAAACTAACGTACTACGATGTTTCAATTCTGTACAGAGTAAATAATACTGAAAGTATTAGCTATTGTATAAGCTATTGTATTAGCCTCCCACTCTGATCATATTAAATATTTGCAATTCTTCTGTAAACAACAGGAAGGTAAACAACATAAATGAGTGGTTTTCAGACATCACACACTGGCCTGCAATTTTGTGATCTGTGCAAATAGTGAGAAATAAAATGAGCTGTTCAATATCAACACATACCAGTGCAAAGAAGTATATTCCAAGACTTACCATGATCGGTGAGGGTGGAGAAGGTAGAATTTAGGGAGAATTTTTGGTAGAGCAGTGAACATGAGACTACAATTTCGTGAGTAATTAATGTATGAGGGCACAATGTTACACCACAAGGTCTAGAGCTCAATCTGTCAGTGGCAGAAAGTTTAGGACAAACTACTAGAGAACTGGAAACTATAACCAAAGTGAAAGTAGACCCTCTGAAACCTTTTATGAGACAAGAGTTACCTTGATGCCAACAATAGGCAACTAGATGTAAAAAAATGAATCCATACCCCAATAATTCTCATGCATGTTGACATAAAAGTCATATAGCAAACTGAATTCAGCAATATATAAAATGAATTATTATTATAGAAAAGCTAGGTTAAATTAATTTTCAAAGATTAAAATGTGTATACTCTGTTAACAATAAAAAATGTTCATCTCAAAATATAAAAATTTATTTTCAAAAATTGAAGATAATGCTTACTCAAATTAAGGTTCTTATGTGTGATAAAGGGCATCTCCATGAATAAAAGTTCATTCTTTTTTGGAAAAGATTATGTGGTATTTATTATTAATTATCATCACTGGCTTGACATTAATGATGAAGTGCTTTGTGCCTGTATTTTTTACTGAATTTTCAACTATCAATGAAAAATTTTTATGGGCTATTTACTCAGGGTACCTGCTTCTATTTGAATTAAATTTTATAGTCCATTTATTTTCTTATTATATTTATTAACATATATTTATTTATTACATTTTTCTTTAAACTTTATGTATTTAAAGCAAGCCTATTTAATTGTTATAATTTCTTTTTTAGTGTTTCTACATAGAATTATATTTATTTTATGTTATTTTCAAATAAGAAATTCCTTCCATTGATTTTATTTATAATTACTTTTAAAGAAGATCAATAGCTAGTATCACTATTAGTAATAAAATGGAAAAATTCTTGGTAAAGATTTCTGTTTTTGCCATTTCTGTTCAACACTACATTATAGGTCCTAAAAGATAAAACTGGGCAAGAAAGAGATCATTAATGATGCAAAAAGAGGAAATCAAGTATAAAACATTTTCACATGCCAAATGATCTCTTACATATAAAATTTTAGGTTGCGTGTTTTAGTGGTAATTATAAAAAACTCAATGATATTCAAATTAAAATTGAAACAGATAATTTATACTACCAGATATGGGAAGCTTACTTATACAAGAGCTGTACTGTAAAAATATTATTTTAGAGAAATTATTAAATACTAAATTAATTTGATAATGATATTCATATATAAGACTAAATTTTATTTACTTCAATCTCAATCAAACTTTTTACATATATAAGACTAAATTTTATTTACTTCAATCTCAATCAAACTTCCTAAAAAATGACAAGCTGGTTTAAAAATTTAAGTATGGATTCAAAAAAAGATATTTAAAATGCACAATAATTTTTAAAACCAAGAAAAAGTTAATCGATCTATACTGCATGATATCATGCCATGCTATAATCTATGTAATTCACAAAGCTTTTTTTTTGTAAAAATCAAACATGTGTTAATGAAGTAAAATAAAGGATTCTGAAATAAACCCACAATATGCAACCATTTTTTTTCTTTTCTTTTTCTCTTTTTTTCTTTAGTTCTAAGATTGAATTCAGGACCTTGAGCTTGCCTGGCAGGTACTATGTTGCTGAGCTATCTCCTCAGACCCAATTTTCTTGACAATGCATCAACACTGATTTAAAAAAGGAATAAAAAATAAGAATATGTAATCAATTAATATAGGTAAAATTGGTTAGACCATGAAAAGTGAACTTCATCATTAATACAAATGCTATACAGTTATTTATAATGCATTAGAAGGTGACATTTTTCATAGCTTTATAAAATCAAAGATATATCCTAGGCAACACACAATTTTGTAAATAAAAATTTAATGTTATTAGTTTCAGCACATGCAGTAGTGAAATCATTTTTCATAATGAACACACCAGCCACAAAACAAAACAAGCAGTCTTAATACTGTGTATGTACCTAATAAGGAAGTGGCCTGCATAATGTTAAGAAACATTAAGAAACAGATATATTTAGAAAGTCAGATTTCAAAAAAAAAGTACAGCATTTTAAATGATAGAGAAAGGATACTTTAGAAAGTTCATTAAGTACA
Organism: Cavia porcellus; assembly: GCF_034190915.1. Classification (NCBI taxonomy): domain Eukaryota; kingdom Metazoa; phylum Chordata; class Mammalia; order Rodentia; family Caviidae; genus Cavia; species Cavia porcellus. The sequence continues at coordinate 51,410,545 of NW_026947503.1, read as the reverse complement.
AAGACCCTCAACATCCTTGGGTATCAAAGAAATGCAATGAAGAACCCAATGAAATACCAATCGGCTCAGTCAAAATACCTAAAATCAAACACTAAGAATTGGAGGAGATGTAGATGAACTCTCATCTACTCCTGGAAAGGATATAAATAATATGAATTCTTCAGAAAATATTTGACCATTTCTTCTAAGATAAATATAGATTTCTCATATGACTTATTGATTCCCTTTACTGTATTTACCCGAGACAAGTGGAAATGCATCAGCAATAAAAGGAGTGAATTGTGAAAACAATGATGGATCTCAAGAACATTATCCCTCAAAACAAACCAGGAACAGGAGTTTGAACTATGAGATCAGTTATATGAAACGATAGAGATGGACATTAACCCATAACAGCAGAAGGACATTCATATCTTTGCCTCCATCTAGGCTGCTGTTAGTGGAGGATACATACAAAACAGGAAGGAGGAAATTGATGTGTCGCAATGTAAATAGAGACAGTCCTGTTTAATGATCAAGTTCTGTTTCTGCAACTCGACTTTTACTGAATTGGTTGCTAGATGAGGAATTGTACATAGTATCTACATTAGAATATCCAGAACAAAGAAATAGTTAATGGAAATCTAGCTTGTTGACTTTGCTTTCATGTGCATAACTTATATACAGCACTAGACTCTATAACAGTATGAAGTTATAGCACAATCAACAAAAATTATAGTACTGTACAAACAAGGTGTACTGCACAAAAGGACACCACAGCCCAATTAACAAGATGTACAGAACTGTACAAAACTGGGTCATAATTCTGAGCCGAAGGTTGTAAGTCCAAACAGTGTGCCTTGGTCATAAGTACCAGGAGTCTTCGAAATGCCATGTTGTTTAATAAGGAGTATCTGTATTAGACATCATATTATCCAAATAGTTCAATGAAAATGATTTTCTTTTCTTAGAACACATGCATTTCAGCACCTTTAAAATAAAATACAGCAGCCACTAACAAATCACATCTGCTAAACTAAGGCAATATTGATCCATCACATGTCAGATAGATCTTATAGCAATGATATAGAAAGTGCTCATCAATAATCATGATTGGAAACAGAGGCAATTCAGATATTATCTTTAGCAAATTAATAAAGCATGTACTACTATATTTCCTCACATGCCATTTCCTAAAATCTTAGCAACTTCCATAAATTCTGTACTTTTAATGTGACATTTGGCTCATTAATGAAGGAGCTTCTGTAGCCATTGCAAAGGACCAATGAAAGTAAAATATCACTAATAAGATGTCACAGAACCATGAATCTCCTTGACTCTGCAAAACTCATGGGAATGCCAAAAGTCCTTGACAGTGATACTGGCATGAGAGCCCACTGCTCTGTCTCCTTTGCAGTAAATACCTTAGCAGATAGAAAGGAATGTAAAGTACATAGGAAATGACCTTACTAGCCAGAAGTGAAAGACAAAAGTTAAACATATTTAAAAAAATAGAGCCAAGGAGAACAGTGATAATTTTTCAATTGTTTTCTGTGGTTCAGAATTGTATACATCACCCTTGAGACAATATGTGCACCATATGATATGAGACATTTCTGTGTATTGAGAAGTTTCACTCTAAAATCACTTCTAAAAAGTTTGCTTATATTTGAGAATTTATTTACTTTCCAATGAATCAGTTTTATTATAACCCGAGGAACTGTTGGAGGAAAATAATTCTTAGACATGAGACCAATAAAAGGTGTCCACTGATATGTTTTTTCGCCCTTTGGCACAGCTCTTTTGCCTGTATCATTTAAGATCAACAAGTCTCATAAGACTGTGCACTCTTCTGCACCAAAAAAGGCAAGCCATATATTTTTTGGTATATTGAGGCTGAAAAAAAGTCTGCCATAATGTCCAAAAAAAAAAACAAAAAAAAAAAAACAGGTAGTTTATTTCTCCCGAGTATCCAACATTATAGAAATAATACATATTTTGAAGAAATTTGTCCTTTTGTAACTGCTGTTTATTTGCACAATCTCTTAGTGAATATGCCTAAAATACTGTAGGCTACAGCATCCCTCATTTAATGAGTTTCATTCCTGTGATAAATTCATTAATTGAATGAATTACTAAATGAAGAATTATATAGTATATAAATTATAATATTCAGAACAAAGAAATGGTCAAAGGAAACTAAATTGATGACTTTGCTTTATTTGCATAAGTCTTACATTTAGCACTGTAATGTATGCAGAACATAAAACTATAGTACAAACCATATAGTATAATCAACAAAAATTACAGTACTGTAAAAACAGGATGTACTGCACAAAACTAAGACATTGGTGGTCTATCAACACAATATACCTAAATGTTCTCCCACAAAATGACAAATTATAAACCTGAGCAGTGGTTTGTAAGTCTGAACAACATGCCTTGATCGTAAATCTAAACAGCTGTTAAATAGGTAGATCATTAAATGAGGAATACTGTATATTTCTCATAGTATTAGTGTTGACAAAGGAATTAGACCAAATGTTAACTTGTACTGAGAATATATATATTTTGTTGCACATGAAGTACAACTAAGGTGTGTAAAACCTAATAATATTATGTATTGATATGAAAAGTTACATGGGAAGAGCCTCTAATATATTTTTTGGAAATGATTTTATGTGTACAGTAGTTTTCTTATAACCATTAATAAGTTACATAATCATCTAGTCATTACCTAAATTGCATATTCATGATATTTTCCTATAAATTATTTGGAAGTAAGTCAAACACATAGCCATCTGTTTCTTCTATGTAGTTCCAAAAAGTAAGGATTTTCATAATTACAGTGCAATTATTACTTTCTGTGTTCATTTCATTTCAATTTTCAAGTGTTTGTACTATAGAATTTTATATAGTTTGTCTTGAATAGTTATCTCTTCCATGCTTACAATTTGTTTTTTTTCCAACTTCATTTACACGTACTGCTTTCTTTATCATCTTTTTCGTCTGCTTTGAATTTTTCCTTCTGTTTTATTTTTATGTATTTGGAAAGTATAATTACAACAATGAAAGTAGTAGTATAAGTTATTAGAATCAACTGGAATACTAATCATGTAAGGAATATTTATTAAAGGTTAATATATGCATATCTATTAGTTGCAGCTACTTTTTAACAGAAATGTATATGCATTCATACTCAAATGCATGCACAGGACGTTCACATAATTATGTATAATAAATTCAAAAGAGAGACAACTCAAGTCTTCCAAAAAATTTTTATATATTCATGTTATACCACTAAGGAAAGTGATTGAATTATATTAAAACGATGGAACACTATCAATTAATATAAACAATTCCACCCAGGCTACACTGATATATATATAAGGCACCCAGGCATCTGATATATATAAGCTTGAGTGAAAGGATCTAACACCAAAGACTACAAACTATGCACCATTAATTCAGGAATTTAAACATCAAAAGAGTGATTGATTTGTGCAAGAGGAGTCAAAAGTGACTTTAAAAGAGGAAAACAAATTTGTTGATAATGTTTTCCTTTTTGATTTAGGTAGGAATTACATTGCTACCAATTTTAAACAGACTCATCAAGCTGAAAATTTAGTTCATTTAATTTTATTTAGAAATTATCAGTTCATTGTTCTTCACTGAACACTGCTTGCTAAATATTATTACATTGCCAGGAAAAGTAAATTATCTAAAGTCTGTGATCCAGTTTCCAAATAGATCTCCTAGAGAACAAAATGTATTTCTCACTAATACAAAGTTCTCACTCACGTACATTGTTGAGCTTTCTTATAATACTTTTCTACCTAATCCTTCTAATCTTGTTTTGATGATAGGAACTGGGATAAAATTTTGTGGAAAAGTATAGCCATAGTTCTCCTTACATTCAAAATGACTTTTGCCAAATTTGTATTTGAAATGAAATTTTTGGAATCACTGGACTGATGTAGGAAATGTCTTCAAAATTCATTATTGAAAAACTCCTACTTTCTACAAGGATTTCTCAATATTGATACACTTTACATTCTCCAATGCTTTTATTTTCACACCCTAACATATTTACTCTATTGATTTATGTTCACAGCACGCCTGTAAAAACTAAATAACTTCCATCACAAAACATGTAATTGTTTTTTATATAGAAATTCATGCTTTCTGATCCTTACATTAGATTTTCTTCCTAAATTCACTTTGTGAAAGTATCAGATCACTTTTTAATTGTATTCTAATTTGCATCCACCAAAGAATTGTTTCATTAATTTAGTATGATTATTTCATCATCTCTCTTGACAATAGAAATGTTGTAGTAATACTGTGAGATGAAAATTAAGATGTTTCAAGGAAGTTTTGTTGTGTTATATACACTATTGGCATCACGATTTTCATCTCACTTTATTGGTATTTCTCTTGCTCACAGTGATACTGAAAGTGTGTCTTATTAATTTAATCTTCCCTATTCAACTAAGAATACAGAAAAACTTCTGCAAGTCACACTTTATTTTCTGATGCTGAGAAGTTACATAGCAGATTTCTACAAAAATTAGTCCTTGAGTCTAAGGCAAGAACTATTGTAAACTGTTATTTTCAGAGGACATTCTGCTTTTTTAGAAAAGTCTCTATATTTAAATATGTATTTGATATTACATTTTAATATTTGAAAAATTAATATGAATTTCATGACTGATAATGGTTTTTCAGAAATATTTCATTATCAGGAATATATGCTATTAAAATTGCTGTAATTAAATGATATACTTTTAAATGTGCTAATTATTAATATTTAATCTCTACGGTATAAAATTTAAATTCTACATGTTATTTTTTCCTAAAAATCAAAATATTTTCGAATCTGTGACTTCTATACTAGTTCTTTCAAAAGATTCAAATATTAGTACAGTAAAACTTAGAATTGGAAGTAATTTGCTATGCGAGTGCTCTGTAAGGCTCAATAAATTTTAACTTATAAATGGTCAGTGTCTTGGGGCTGGGCGCTTAGCTCTGTGGCATAAGCTCCTGCCTTGAAAGCAGGCAGTCGTGAGTTTGATCCCTGGTACCGATAAAAAACAAAAAAGAAAAAAAAAAAAAAAAGATCAGTGTCTTGCATTACAGGTGGTGCATAACACTGAACATAAGTGACCACAACTAAGCCAAAGAGTCCTTCTCACCCTTGCTGTGGTGTTGTGGGTAACTGTCTTCCAACAGCAACATGTTATGGAGACCTCATCTATTGAGGAGGAAGAGAAAAAGTCAAATATATCCCTTAGTTCAAATGAGTCTAGAGAGAATGTGCAATGTGGAAAACACTGCAAATTTTGCAGGAAAACACCGCCTGAATAACACCACCTCAGCAGTGCAAGCAAGGCATTTGCTTAATGACAGTGTGACGTCACATGTTCACAAAGTCTTCAAAGGAAGGCAAAAGCAAATGTTATTGGATGGGCTCCTTGTTAAAGCTGCACAAAAAGAAAACATTTCACTGGGGCACTAGATAACACAAATTCTGTAAGTGACTGAAAGTTGTCCTACTGAATAACCCTCCTCCTCCCTTGTCTGCTTCACACCAGCCATGAAGTTTTTTGAAAGAACGTACAGGTTTATTTATGTTTTTATTTCATATTCATTTACTATTTTGTATTATATTGCAAGATTATAATCATTTTTATATGAATACTTTTGGATGGCTAACTGAATTATCTGTATTTTCATTATTTCCTTTGAAGAAATTTCTTTGATATACAAGTGCTTTGATCACAAGTATGTTTCCAATACCAGTTTGTTCACAAACCAATGCTTTCTTGTACCTATAAAAATATGTTACATGCTTTCTGGGTATCAGAGGATAAAGAATGATTTTTGAGGCTAACATTTACCATAAATGGCTCAAAGACGAAGTTTCCATTCATATATTGCTTTCAGAGTTTTCTTGTAAACATCAATCTAAAACTGACATGTCGGCAATGATTTGCCAAGTGGTTGTTTTAATAGCAGTATAAACCTCAAGGTCATTTTCCCTTAATTGTACTTTGTCCCTCAGAAACTTTATTGAAACCTTTTTTTCTCAAACTGAGACTTGCTGAGTAGGAAAAAATCCACACTCATTTCAGGCCAAGCTTTGTTCTCTGTGACATATTTACAGATTCTTTGTTTTGTCGCTGGTCTTTCATTATCGAATGCAATGAGATAGGACACAAATGATAAGTCTGAGATCTCTAAATGTCCCAAAGCCCTAATTTGCTTGTGAAAAATGCAAGTGTTCAGTCTTCTTCTTCACTATTGATTTTTTCTCTTCAATTCTTCCACCCCCTGTTAAACTGTCCCAATTTTCACATTGTGTCAGATGTGACAGTGTCTGTTAAAAGAATCTGTTTCACTTAAGCAGCTCTATAAAAGATTTTTTCCCTGAAAGTCAGTTGCCAAGGAAGGACTATAAATCTATGCAAATGTCAAGCTACAGTATTTTTTTAACATGTAAAGTTTTCTAAAAAAAGAACAACTGTGTCAACAAGAATCTCATCTCACAGTGCAGGCGTTAAAATGATAGTATCAAAAAGGCCTTTTAAGTTTGGATGCAAGTCTAAGTACATGTCATTGAGGATCTTTTTTACTGAAAATGAAAGTTTATTCAGCACTACTAAATTTGCCCCTAAATTGTCAACTGTGATGGCATAGTTATTTTATGGTGAGGAATAAGCAGAGCTTAGCAGAAACTTGTAAAGAGAAGTTGAAGAAAGGGGAGAGTGTGATTAGTATAATTTGACAGAAAATGTATCTTTATTTAAGTTGCCTCAGCATAATCTGATCAGGAAATGTTTTGCATAAAACGCATTTCAGTCTGGGGGCCAAACTGAAGTTGGAGGACCTGTGGAGAGGAATAGCCAGACTGAAGTATGGTCAAGGCAAGCCAACGGTCAACCTGGAGAAATTAGATGCAGAGTCACAAAGTATATGATATGTGTGTTTGAAATGTACATTCTCTGTACATGTCTATGTGCAGTTTGTTCCACTCAAAAGGTTGAGGACCTTAGGTTTTAGTTTTTGCTTTTGTGTTTTTATATAGGTAACCAATAATTATTATATTTTAAAATCATGGTTTCAGGAAATCAAACAACAGTGAACAATTAACAGAATCCTAAATTCAAACTGATACTTTTCTACATAAGAAGAGCTCTGAATGCTATTCCAAATATATACCAATACTATTAGAAAAAAAGAAAAAATCTATAACTTAGTCTTTCATACCAAGAATAAGAATATTCTTTTAAAATATAGAAGTTAAAAATATACTGTACTGGTTATAACTGTCTTGATTGTAGTTTAATTCTCCACTTGAGTGTTTCTCAGAGGTTATCATACAATAATATAGATTTGGGTTTAGTAATAATTTAGACTTTTTGTTTTGTTTTTTTTCAGTTTTTCATTGCTGCTAGTTTTTGTCAGTAAAATACTGTTTTTTGAGATATTTGTGTCATTGTATTTTATAAAATAAAAAAATATCTTCACACTCAAAGCTCAAAATAATAATTTAAAGATTGAGGCCAAGAGAAATTTGTAATACATTCTAAATAAAGCTGTATTAAATTCTATCGCATTCTGATGTCTTCACTATCCCCACAGGGCAATCAGCACAACAATGGTTAACATCAAGGTTGACCTAAGTCTGTACTATGGTTGGTCCATTACATCACAAGCCTCCAGCAGTTAACAAGGTCCCTATTTAAAAATACCAAATTAAGACTAACAATAAAATCATAAAATACTTCATAGCTTTAGAAAAAAAATACTAAGAAGTTTTCAGCCTCAAGCCAATTGCCATTTTCCTATAAGGGAGGATTCAAATAGACTTTAAAAGTTAAGTTTAGTAAATGCTAATAGGATTAATATTGAAACAATCTGATTAATTCAATGTGTAATTTAATGCTTAGTTGTATACTATGAAGTCCCAACCTCTTTGAGCTCTAAATATCTTAGGATGTAAACATAGGTAGATTATATTTTTAGTGTTTCAGCAGGTGATGAGTGTAAATTCTGTCTTTTATATAAATTACTGTATTCATACAAATTTTTCTCCAGGTATGTCTCTCTCTGTCTTTCTGCCTCTCTCCATTCCTCTATGCCTTCTCCTCTTTCTTCCTGCTTCCTCTCTTCTTCTTTTTCTCCTTCTCCTTCTCCTTCTTCTTCCTCTTCTCTCTAGAAAGTAAAACTAGATGCTACAGCATAAAGTGTCTCCCAATCTACATACTTAATACTCAAGTCATAATTTAAAATAAATATATACAATTTAGAAGATAATCTTTTTTGTGGGATGGTAAACAATAATTTCAAACAAGCTGCGAGCTATTATCTACGCTATTTTATGAAGTTCTAAATGATTGCAGGTCATTATATTTAATTGACCAGGGAAATTCAGGTTACCCATTTTGCCACTGGTGAATATATGATAGGTGTATAGAAATAAATCTACTGTCCCTATGTTTCTTTTTGTTAATTTGTTTTGGTTTTCTTTGGTTTTGGTCTTAGTCTTTTTAAGATAGGGTCTCACTATGCAGTTCAGGCTGACCTGAGCTCACTTGGTAACTAGCAAAAATTCTCCTACCTCAGCCTCCAGAGTGCTGGGATTACAGGCTTACACCACTATGTCTGGCTCTTACATTTCTTCTGATTCGTTTTAAGAGTCTAAGAGAAGTGATAATTAAAGAGGTGGAAAAAGTATTTATACAGAATTATAGTACTCTCAAATAGAACTCTACTTTCTGAAAATTATACTTCAGATTTTTGCTGAAGTGTGAACCAAATGAAACATAGTCTAGAATTTTACATTCTTCTACTTGGGTATTACTTATGCATTAACATTTTTAATATGAAAGCGATACTGAAAGCTGAATTCCTTGTGGTGTAAATGCCAAGTATTATATATGTTAGAATTTAAGTCATTACTACATAATAAAATAAATTATGTTAATGTGAGTTAAAGATTTCCTTTCTATATTCGGATAAGCAAATTTGTCAAAAAGTTGAGAAAACACTGTATATGATTATTTTTCTTATTCAATAAAGCAGTGCTTAGTGAAACCAAACTAGAACATAAGAAATGAACTTTTCTTATATAAGGAAAATAATTTATTGTTATCATCTGAGTAAACCAATAAGAACAACTGCCTGCCCAAACTGGATCACTTTAACAGTTTTAGATAGTGATCTGTAAAGACTGGATTTCATGAGTGTTTTATATGTATACAACTATGAATCATGCAGTTAGGAAAAATAGAAATAAGTGAACAGCAAGAAATCTGTAAAATATAGGAAAATCTGATTCATTTATTGAGCAAGTTGCTAAATATGTATTTCAATATTCAGAAAATACAAGTTAGGAAGATGAATGCAATATTATCACAAATCTTTGAGAAGTTATCTCTGAGAGAGTGAAAGATATATCAATAAATAAGAGAAACATCAATAAATATGAGGAATGGCTTAATAATTATGACACAATATGAAAGTTAGCAGTATATACATAGTTTTACAGGACATAGAAGAAGTACTTCACTTTACTTATAAGGTTGGAGGCAAGACTTCACTGGAAGGAGACATTTAATCTAGGGCTTGAGGAGTCCTGTAGTTTCTTGTACTGGTAGGTTGAAGAAAGAACGGAAACAATAGTCTCAGGAAGTAGCTCTTAAGGCAGTGTGTGCATGCGGAATCACTTCGTATGGAAGTGGTTAAAATATATTGGTACTGTTTTAATAATATTGCATAAAATTGTTTATTGACTAGGGTGCTGGATGATAAATGTTCTGCATATAAGGAATTCTACTGGTTCCTATGAGACTTGTGAATATCCTTCTGCATATTCAGGTAAATGGAAATATGTTTACTCACCTGAGATTACATACTTAGCATTTCACATACAAGCTCAAAGAATGTTTACAATGGCTTAAAATGTAAAAAGTTTTCCAGGAATGCCACTCAAAAATAAACATTAAACTCAAATTTAAAAATTTCAATTTTTATCAAAGTTACTCAGTATTTAGGGACATTTAATCACTAAGATTAACACAGTACCTAGTATTTGAATAGTAAATAAGACACAAGTTTAGTTAATGTAAGTGTATGTTTGTTGCATACACAATGATTACATATGTACCCATACTCCATTTTTTCTTTTGTTCAGTTTGAGTTTACAAATGTTGTTACTGTTAAAAAGTGTTATCTGTTTGATTCGCTTTGGAATCTGCTCTGGGATTTGATAAATCTCACTTCTAATGTGTTCAGGGAGGCAATGGAGGAGTTTTTTCTGTGGATCTTTCCATGGCTTTTTATCCTTTCCATTCTGACAATGTTCCCTTTCTGTTTTCCCAATGCTATGAAATATGCATCTTTCTTCTGCTACTGCCACGCGTTTTGATGTTTCTGCCTAAAAGACTGAATCCTCTGAATCCTTGAGCCAAATTAAGCTACTCTTATTTTTAAATTTCGGGTATTGGATATTGTGTCCCAGTGACAAGAAAGTTGACTAAACAAGTATTGACAATTATATATTTATTATAAATTTATCTTATTTTTACCTTAGATTTTATTTAGGTCAATAGATTGATAATCATTAAAATTGTACATGCACACTTTTTTATCTTGTAATTAGTTTCAAATATTAGTGCTCTGGCAAAGTCAGTCTTACTGGCAATGCAGGAAACATGGTCAGCATTGGCTCTTTTAAAGCTGGTTAGTCCAGAGGAGTTTAGCCTTCCAAAGCCTGAGCCCCCTGCTCTAGGGGACCATTGTTTCAGTTGGATGGGGGTCAGAGGCAAAACAAGTGGAATTTTGAAGATGCACATGCAGATACATATGCTACTTTTTATAAACCCAGAATTTTAGCAAATATTGTTACCTCTTGAGGTAACAGGGGTTTGGGGCACAACTTGTAGGGAAGTTGTTGCAACTTTCTGGCTAAAAGACAAAACAAACAGAAGTTGTTGAAACATGATGGTTACAAAGTAAAAGAAAGAAACACTGGGGAGAAGTCGATGGACTAAGGTTGGATTCCTTGGAGACAGAAGGGTGCTCCCATGTTGGTCTATATTTCAGTCTCATTAGTACATTGCAAAGACTTGTTATTAAAATGTTGCATGAACTTACCTAAGGTGTTTACAGAACTGAATGTATTCAGGGCAGTTGCAGTTGAAGATAAAAACTACACAACTGTTATATTTTGGATCTTGAACACTCTCAATTACCATGTGTTGGACTATGACACATTTGGGAGATAAAAGGACTTTTAGAAAGTTTTAGTAGAAGGAAGTTTGGACACTAAGTAAATGCTTTCGAAATTTATATTGTATCTGAGTTTAAGTAAATAGCAAAAATTACTTAATTTTTCAAAACAGTAAATCCTGAAACAAATATATTTGGAAGTTTTCTTCAAATTATGCGCCTCAAGTATAAGTTAAAAACCTTTTTTCGTACTCTCATATTATATAAACATAAAGAAATTATAATATGAACATAAAGCTCTTACCCTATTCATAGGCTTTGTAAAAACCAGCAAACACTCATATTCATTGGGGATATCACTATTGATAACCAAATGTTAATTAGAGGACTTTATCATGTAGATTTATTTTCAATTTAAACTAATGTTACTAACTGCATGATTTTGTTAGATATTGCAGTTTGTCATTTATCCTACATAACTCATCATTTTAAAGGTACATTTTTAAGCCTATACACATACTTACAGGAAAATTTTGTAATTCCCAAAGTAGCAAATGATTAAGATAAAAACAATTCTTACTGAAAACTATAAAAAGCAGTAACATATATGAACATTTTCAAAGAGTCTTTTATTTAGTCAATTTTGTTTTACAAGATTTTGCCTCAATGGTATCTTCTTACTTTCCTCTTTTGCTTTAACTCATGGAAACTAAGGTATACTTATTATTTTTTCTAAAGAAACTAAAGCAGAAAAATATTATGGTTACAATTTACTACACAGCACAGAGGAGCACAAAGCAATGGCCTTAATGTGTTTTATATCCTGACCTTACCTCCATCCATGATAGCAATATTGTGACAGGAAACATCCCCTGCTGGAGAATAGATTGTCACACTTCCGTCTGTATGGGGTAATAGGTTTGAATACTTAGAAATGAAACAATTTCTAACATTCTTAGCTAATGTTAATAATGTATTCGCATCCTTGATTCATTTAACTTTCATATATTTATTTGATGCAAATTAAATCCACCTTCTATTTTGGCTGGTAGTCTAACAATATCCTTCCCTGAGATCCATTATAAGGGCTAACAATGTGGCCCACTGTTTCCATCACTGTGTTCTTGATATTTTCCATTTCAATACCCACAGGGGGAGGAATAATTAAAGAACATGCAATAACAATGCAGAACAAAGCCAACCTACTGTGAGAATACTAAATGAGATATTTCTAATGAGTGGATTTTAAAATACACAACTATATGCAGTATTACTCAGTGCCTTGACCTCTATTAATATATAGGGAAGCAAATTAAAGCTTTTATAAAAATGCAATTCTGTTAGGCTTGTTGCTGATTTAGATATTGCTATGTACAAAGTCTTTTAGCCTTAAGAAACCTAAAATCATCATACAAACTTTCAGTGGCAATATTGAAGAACATCTACTTTTTTCTAGTTAATAACTCTACCAATATTGTTTTAAGGTAACTTTACAGAAACATAGGTTTTTAATTATAAAATATATCCCTATGACCAGTATAAGAGGATGGTCACAGTTTTGACAATAATCTATCTGAGCAACGTTCTGCATTTGGTTTCTAGTATATTAAGGAAATCAGTAGATTTCTTATGTGTAGATCATAAAAATAAATATGCATTAAGAGACTCATTTATGTAATGTGAACAAGAGAGTGTCAGGCAGTTCAACTACAGAGAAAAATTGCATATTTCATTGACCCTTAATAGCACAAGGTCTTATTGAAGCTGTTATTTGATTCCAGTAGAAAGTTCAAATTATTGCCAAAGATTTTAGGAAAAAACATAGGCAGTTTAAAAATTTCTACAGTTGCTGTTGGCTCCAAAATACAGTGTAATTGAAAATTGTCAGGTTTGTAAAAAAATATTTAGAGCTAAATTTTTTCATTTACAAATTAAGTCTACTTAATGTGCATATACCAAAACTGTAAAGTTATCAGCAAAAAGGACAGAAATACTGGTCAGGAACTTTCTAGTACTTTATATAGATGTCCTAGTTAAAGTATACATGAATTATGGAATTTTTAATATAATGAAATTATTGAAAATATATTTCAATTATTCAAATATTTACACTATTGAAAATATGTTTGGTGACACTACAGTACTCACAGGCTGAAATGTAAGAATAAAAGACAAAATATAAGCAAAACCTTGAAGTATAAGTTAAAAGGAAAGGTATTACACAGAATATTCTTTTTTTCTCAGTAATGAATAAACATACAGAAAAATCTGTAAAGATATAAAAGCTGAAAAACAGTATCAAACCAAGTTAGTCCAGAAATACAGCATGTTTTATTACTATCACAGAAGTAGAAATTGATAACAAAAAGCTATCTATAAAATCCCCAGTATTGGGGAACTAAATTCCAGATATCTTACAAATGTTGTTTCTTGGAGATTTAAAAAGATGTTTCATCTGAAAGTGAAAATAAAAAATATCAAAATCTTTTGGATGCATTTTAAACAGTACCTACAGGAAAATTTGAAACATAGTTATTATATTAAAAAAGAAACATATGACATGTGTCATAAAGGATCCTCCTTCAGGACCATTAGAAAAAAGAAAAAATTGCACACAAATCAAACAAAAGAAAGGGTGGTGAAAAACAGACCAATGAAATTACATAGAACCCACAAAATGAGACCCACACAAACAAAAATGATTTTTAACAAAGGGTAAAGACACTTCAGAGAACAAATTTTTATTTTATTTGTGGTATTGAAACAACTTACCATTTACAAGCGAATTAACTCCAAATGTACCGCATACTTATGTATAAACAATATACCTACAAAATTCTTAGAAAATAACCTAGGAGAAAAAAATCTTAAGTTTACCAATGACCTGGAGATGCAACATTAAAACACAATCTGTAAAAAAAAAAAAAAGTCATTTGGGCTTTTATTAAAATTAAAAACCTCTCTGTTTAAGATATTACAAAGAAAATTAAAAAGACAAATCACAGATAAGGAAGAAACACTTGCAAAGTATATTGTGATACAGCACTGTTTTCCAATATATACAAAATACTTTTAGATTCAATAATAAGAAAATAAACAACCTAATTTAAGGGTGAACAAAAGCCTTTACCAGTGTCTCACCAAAGAAAATATACAGTTGGCAAATGAATATATTAATTTTCAACATCGTTTATCACTGGGGAATTATGCATCAAAATAAAAATAATATCATACTTATTAGACAGCTAAATTACAATAAATTCATATTAGTGAATGCCAGTAACAATACATATGTAATCAATAAAAATTAGTATCGATTGTTGGTAGGAATTCAAAATGGTAATGGCACATAGGATGACAGGTGAAATTTTCTTCCCAAACTAAAATGGTCCTACTAAGCAGTCTGTCCCTTGTGCTCCTAAGTACTTACATAGTTAACTTGAAAACAAGTCCACACAAAGATCTACACATGAATGTTTGTAACAACTCCATTAATAATTGTGCAAAATTGAAAGCAACAAAAATGCATTTCAAATGGCAAAGAGATTAGTACACTAATACATTCATGAACCAAGATAACAGAGCAATTAAAAAGAAATGAGCTCTCAAGCCATGCAAAAGGATGGGGAAACATAAATGGCTGTTACAAGTGAAATCAGAGAGTCTGAGAAGGATGCATGCTATATAACTTCAACTATGTAGCATTTTAAAAGAGGCAAAGATTATACAAATGGTAAAAAGATCAGTGGCTACGGGTATTGAAAAATGTATAAATAGCTGAGGTATAAGAGATTTTTAAGTTGGGAATATAACTGCATATGATATTACTGTGGTAAATATGTGACACTATGCATTTTTCCAATATCCATGAAAGTATATAACATAAGGATTGAAACATAATATAAAATATATATTTTAATTAGAAATAATGTATTTGTATTTGGTCAATTGTAGAAAATTTATCATTTGTAACATAATATTTGTAGAAATACAGAACATATGCCAGGTGTATGCTGTAGTCACGGGATGGAAGGAGAATAATTACACACAGGGCATATAATTTATAGCATTATTTATTACGGTCACCCCAGGAGTCAATACCAAGAAAGTGCAGGAAATCTGTCCACATCACTAAAGGCCTAGAAAATCTAGCAAAGGACCTGGATCCCATGGCAATAACCAGCATGAATTCAGCTGGAAACCAAGAGCTCATGACAGTGATTCATGCAAGTGTTTCATGGATCTGTGCTTGCAAGGTATAAAAGTCAGCAATGGAAGCTAGAAAGTGTGTGCCAGCAAGGTGAAGGGTCTGTGCTAATAGGTCAAAAGTTCTGTTCTGGAGCCAAGAAGCAGTGCTCAAAATAAGCACCAATCCCCTGAAAAATACCACAGTCATCCTTAGCAACAGTGAGGTTCCGAGCTCCTCTGATGATGAGAGTAGCCCAGTTCATATTAGTGTGATTTTTCCTGGAAATTAAACAGCACAGGCTCTTCCACTCCAGAGCCAAGAAGGAATGCTTAAAATAGGGACCAGAGCTCCCTCAAAGTGAGTAATAGCCATTTTCAGCAACAAGATCCTGAGCTCCTCTGATGATAACAGTCAAGTTCATATCAGGGAAGCCAGCATGACAAGTTCCTCAAAGAGAATCAACAGCTATAGAAGAACCAATAGCTCCAAACAACAATACTTAATAAAGCCCACAGTGCTAGCCTTTCTCACCTCTTCTTTTTATGCTGGCAACAGTCCGCAGGTGGGCCATCTACACTCAGCACCATACTAATTCAGTCCAGCTGGTGTTTAAATTGACCATCAGTTTTAATTCAGCACAGTATATGATATTATCTATTAATTTCACTAAACTCCTATAAACATACACTGTTCTATAAAGTCTATTAATTAGACAATTATAACTCAGGTAAAAAGCTAGAGGATGGAAATAAAATCAAATTAGTGCCTTGAAAACAGTCATAGTGATATCTGTCAACAAGTCTGACCAATGCAAAAATAAAAGCATGTAAAAGAGGCAAGTTACCTCAAATAATGATGAAAGGGGAGGCTTACTCACAGTCACTATAGATACTGATAGTATAGTAAAAGAATGTATCTCATCACTAAATGCTTGTGCTTCACTAATTTAAGTAAAACACACTAATTCCTTGAAACAAACAAATTTCCAAAGTCATGCAGTTCAAAATGCATAATCTAAAATTTCATCTTTTAAATAAATTGCAAAAAGAAAACTCGAAGTGAAATATCTATGGTTAGATGTCTAGAAACTTTCATTGCAGACTGTGCTCCTGTAAACATGGTGAACATTCCTGAAACCCTAAAAACTTTCTGTAAATAGTGTGGCAAGCTCTAACCCCTAAAGTGACATAATACAAGAGGGGCGTGGATTTTCTGTATGCCCAGGGAAAGCAGTGCTGTGATAGGAAATACAGTGGCTGTGGTAAACAGACTAAGCCAGTTTCCCTGAAAAAGACAAAGCTACAGAGAATATTTTGTGGAGGCTTGAGTATACTGAGTCCATAGGTTGCTGGCTCTTAAGCTATGCAAGTATTGTGAACTGGGCAGAGATAAGATGCAGTTCTAAGCTTTGTCTTTGTTTTATTATGAAGATAAAAAAAATCTTGAGGTTACTTTTTGAAAAAGTCTACAAAACACTTAAGAGTAAAATAATCTTAATTCTATATCTTTTCCAGAAATAGAACATGAGCACCCTTTCTGCCTTATTTTAAAAAACTAGAATTATCTTGATACTAAATAAAATTTTAAAAATTACTAAAAGCTTTCACTAATGTCTCTTATGCATATTGACAAAAAATCTTTAAAAATAACAGTAATTTGTAATTTGAAGCTGTTTTTGCACATATTACTTCCAAGATCTAAAATTTGTCAATGTGTTTCATCAAAACGGTAAATTAAACAAGACAGACATTATAAACATCTCAATATACACAAAAAAGTGATTGCAAGGTTTCCATGTACATCCAAATTTTTTTAAAATTAAAAAACTTACACTTCAGCAAGTTGTAAATAGGATGGAACATCTTTACTTAATGAAATAAATAAAAAATGTTAAAGCTAAACACTCAATGAACTGTGATATAATTGTGTTTTCTCCTAAATATAGAAAAGGGAAAAAGTGACTTCTCTGATTCTGCTATTCAGAATTGTTGTACAAGTCCTAATATGGAAACTTCATTAATAACTGCATTGCCTGAGTATAGAATTACCAGTTACCTAACAAGAAGCTCCCAAATCACTGAGAGAGTTTTGCAAGATTTTAGAGTACAAGCACAAAATACAGACGTCAGTAGGGGTTAATGATGTAAAATTTGAAATAAATAATTACTATTCATATTATACATAACACCTAAAAAGTTAAGTAAAAGATTAGGAAACTAAGTATTGTAATTGTCATCTGGACAAGATGGTATAGAGTGATTTTTTTCTTGTGCTTTTTGCTACAGACAAAATCTGTCAATGCAAGGAAATAACAAATAAACAAAGTAGAACTCTAAATGGCAGCCAACGGAAAGTGATCTTATTTGGAAGCCTAGGTCAAAAGGAAAACAAAAATAAAAACACCACAGAGGCAGGACAACTTTTGTCTTGTGCCCAGTAGAAGATGCCAAAAGGCAAAATTGTGTACAACAGAAGATAAACACAAAGAAATCTGTATAAGTACACATAGACATCAAATTTTTATATACAGAGTACAGTTCTTCAAAGAATCAGAGAGACACAAGTAATACCTTACCTGAAGAAGATTCCCTAAAGAATGAGGGTTTGCTCTTCTATAATCATAGGGTGTAGGGAAGTGGCATAACAATTTCAAAAAATGAAAAGAAAAGAAAGGCCAGTTGTTTATTCTATATGTGACAAAACACTCCTTGGAGTCTAAAAGACATTCACATACAAAGAAAAATTGTGGTTAACAAAGCTGCTTCTGAAAATCAGCTGAAGTTTATTCTTTAAAAAGAAAGCAAATAGTAAGAGAAAAACTTTTATGCATCAGAAAAAAACTAGAAGAAATATGGATATATAAAATCAATAAGCCTTTCCCTTAGTATTTCAAATCACATTTGATTACTGAAACAAAATATGCTACATTTGATACTCAAAACATCTGCAGTAAGTGTGACCTAAATGGAATTAGGGACCTACATCAGACATGAAAACACCTATGTGGAAGTGAGGTTTCCATAATTCATTTGAAGTTCACATCAGTGGTTTATCCTAGGTCACCTGTTTGTTAAAATATTCAGGACATCACTGCAAAATTTATGAAAAGATATAAACTCAAAGATGCTATTAATACATAAAGAGAAACAATTCAAAACCAGGACTCTAAGAGCAAATACAGTAATTGCAAACTTATGTGCAAATTATGTAATAATCATCTAACATGATCTAAGTATACCAACTCAAAGAGAGAAATTCAAATAAAACACACATAAACATACCCAAAACATAATTGTTTAAACATATTTCCCAACAAATAAGATAAATTTGATGTTGAAAGGAAAAGTGGAAAAGACAGATATTGAAAATTTTAAACCAGAAGAAATTATTAAGGCAATTATAATCACAATGCAATAAAGTAAATTTTAGAGCACAGAAAAGTACTAAAGATGAGAAAGGCTTTACATCACTTTAAATGGATAAATTTACTAGCAAGACAGAACTATTCTAAACATATAGGTATCAAATAACACATTCAAAATATATGGAGCAAAATTGATAGAGCTGAGTAGTGTAAGTAACCTAGAGTTACAGTCGTATATTTCAACATTTCTCAGAAAAATATAGACTATCTAAAGAAAAAATAAACATATATATATATATATGTTTATTTATATATGATATATATATCAAAACACTACAATGAATCAACAGGATCTAATTACCATTTTATGACATTTTATTTAAAAACAGCAAAATCTCAATGCTTTTAAAAAGTTTATGAACTTTCATCAAGATATGGCGCATCTTGCACTATAAAATGAACTTCAACAAAAGAAACATAATTGAAATTATATCAAGTGGAATCCCATAGTATGATGAAAAATATGAGCTGAAGTTATAGATTAAAGTAAAAATCTATGATAGGACGACAATAGGAAAATCTCTAAAGTTTTGGAAATTAAGTAGCGGATTTTACATAATCTATAAGTACATAGGAAGTCTCTAGGAAACTATATAGAAGAAAGTTACACTAAAATGTATTATATTACGTTAAACATTGCATTAAAAATATGAGATGTGGCTATCAGAATGTAGCAAGGAGAATTTATATTTAAAGTGCTTCAAGTAAAAGTGAAGAATGATTTTAAATGAATAATCTGCATTTCTCTTCAAGAATCTAGAAGAGTATAATAAAACAAAAAGAAAGAAAGAATTAAGATAGAAACCTGTGAAGTTGAAATCAGAAAAAAAATAGGAAAAAAGTTGGGTCTTCCAAAATAACTTATTAAACAGATAAACCTGGCAAAATATTCATAAAGCAGGACACAGGTGGATGTGGTTATTAACACAAAATAGAAAAGATATTGGTGATGATGGAATTGTTCAGAATCTTGATTAAAATAGAAATTATAGAGCCCAACACCTGTGATTAAAGAATTAAATATACAAACACACAAATGACGTAAATAAAACTGCGAAAATCTGAATAAGTTCCATGTATTTTATCAGTCAAGATATTATTCATGACTGTTCTGTAGTTTTATACAATATCACCAACTGGAGAAAATACATGTATGGAACTTCTGTATTTCTTCCTAAAATTACATGTGAATTTATACGTATATTAATAAATATTAATCCCAATTGGTTGTAGAACTATCCTTAAAATTTTAAAAATCCAGATGAGTGAAATCAAAGAAGTAATAAATGTGTGAAGAGATAGTCCTCCTAAAAAGAGTACTGAAAGAAATATAAGATAGAGACAAAAATGACCATAACCTCCAGAACAGAAAGTAACCACCAGGCAAAGTAAACAGTTAAGGGGGAAAAGCAGAAAATCAAGAACAGGAACATAATACGACAAAGTTGAGCCGCTACATATCAATGTAAATGGCCTCAATTTACCAATTAAAAGAAACGGATTGACAGAACGGATCAAGAAACAGGATTCCACAATATGCAGTATACAAGAAACACATCTGACTCAAAAGGAAACTCATAGATTAAAAGTCAAAGGATGGAAAACAGTATTCCATGAAACTTTTTCTGGAAACAGTATTCTAGAAAAAGCAGAGGTAGCTATTCTGCTTGCAGACAATGTGAACTTTAAACCTAAAATGATTAAAAGACATAAAGAAGGTGACTATGTACTTGTTATTGGAGAAATTCAAGAGAAAAAACTAAAGATTGTAAATATATAGGCACCAAATACAGAAGCACCCAACTATATAAGACAAATACTAATGTGCATGAAAAACCAAATACACAGGAACACAGTTGTAATAGCAGACCTTAATACCCCATTGTGACAGAGATAGATTAATTAGACAAAAAAAGCCATGAAAGAAATAACAGAACTGAATCAAAACTCTGAGCAAATGGATTAGGTAGATGTTTACAGAGTGTTTCACCAAACCACATCAGAATATATATTCTTCTTAGCTGCACATGGGACATTCTCTAAAATAGACCATACACTAATCCATAAAACATTCTTAAGTAAATGCAAAAGGATTTAAATTGTTCCTTTCGTAATATCTGGACCTAGCACAATGAAATTGGAGATCAATGGCAAAATAAATTTCAAAACCTGGATAAAGACTTGGAAATTAAATAACAACCTTCTAAACAACCAGTGTGTTACAGGTGACAAGAAGAAATAAAATAATACATACAATTCAATGAAAATGCAGATGCAACATACCGTAACCTGTGGGATGCAATGAAAGTGGTCCTAAGAGGGAACTACATAGCAATAAATTGTCACAACAACGACAAAAAAATGGAATGAGCACAAATAAACGTCCTAAAGCTACTCTCAAGCTTTTAGAAAAGGAAGAGCAAGGGAAACCCAAAGCTCATAAAAGAGAGGAAATTGTAAAGATCAGAGCAGAAACTAATACAATTGAAACTAAAAACATATAAATAACAAATCAAAGAGCTTGTTTTTTTGAGAGAATAAACAAAATTAGTAAACCTATAGCAACCTTATCAAGAAAAAGAAAGAAAAACTCAAATTCATGCAATAAGGACTGAAAAGAGGGAAATTACTACAGATCCCATGGAAATTCAAAAGATCATGAACACCTGCTTTGAAAATCTCTACTCACATAAAGTGGAAAACACAGAGGAAATGGACAGATTTCTAAGAACATATGAACTACCAAAGCTCAATCAAGAGCAATTTTGAATAACCAATATAAGCTACTGAATTTGAAAACATAATTTAACACCTACTAACAAAGAAAAGCCCAGGTTCTGACAGATTCATTGCTGAATTCTATAAGAAATTCAGAGAAGATTTGATGTCAATACCCTTAAACTCTCCAATGAAATTGATAGGAAAGCAATCCTCCCTAAATCATTACTGGAAGCAAGTATCACTCTGATACCAAAACCAGAGCAAGACCCAACCAAAAGGAGAACTATAGGCCAGTCTCTCTAAGGAACATTGATGCAAAGATTCTCAATAAAATACTGGCAAATAGAATGCAGAAAATCATCAAGAAGATTATATATCATGATCAAGTGGGATTTATTCCAGGAATGTAGGGATGGTTTGTCATATGCAAATCAATAAATGTAGTATACTACATCAACAGAGCCCAAAACAAAGAAGACATGATCATCTCAATGTTAGATGCAGAAGAAGCTTTTGATGAAATCCACCAGCTGTTCATGATAAAAACCCTACAGAAACACGGAAGAGACGGTAACTACTTCAATCTGCTAAAAGCTATTTATGACAAACCAAGCCAACATTATACAAAATGGACAAAAACTGTATGCTTTCCCTCTAAATCAGGAACAAGACAAGGATGTGCACTTTCACCATTCCTATTCAATCTATTTCTGGAAATATCAGCCAAAGCAATCAGACAAGAGAGAGAAATAACAAGAATAAAAATAGGAAAGTTAAATTATCACTATTTGCAGAAATGTTACTCTATTAGTAAGAGCCCAAAAATTCCATTAAAAGACTACTAAAGGTAATAAACAAATTCAGCAGTAGCTGACTACAAAGTAAACACTCAAAAATCAGTAGTATTCCTGTACACAAACAAAAACCTCCCTGAGAGAGAAATTATAGAAATATCACCTTTCACAGTAGCATCTAAAAAAATGAAATTTTTAGGAATCAACAAAGAATGTAAAAGAACCATATCCTGAAAATCTCACTGCTCTGCAAAAGAAGATTGAAGAGGATACTAGAAAATGAAAAGATATTCTTTGCTTTTGATTAGAAAGAGCAAACATTGTGAAAATGGCATACTCTCAAAACTGTGATACAGATTTAATGCAATCCCAATGCCATTAACATACCTTAGAGATCTAGAGAAAATAGTCCTAAAATTCATTTGGAAACAGAAGAGACCTAGAATACCAAAGGCAATTCTGGGCAACAAAGGCAAATTAAGAGGCATCTCAATTCCTGACTTGAAATTATACTACAAAGCCACAGTGATAAAATCAGTATGGTACTGGCAAAGAACTAGACCTGAGGATCAGATTAGAAGATGTAAACACAACTACAAAGACAATCAGCCACCTTATTTTTGTCAAAGGGGCTAAAAACATTCACTGGACGGTAGTGTCTTTAATAAATTATGTTGAAAAAAACTGGCACTCCACATACCAAAGACTGAAACTAGACTCATGTCTATCATCATGCACTGAATTAAAATCAAAGTCGATCAAAGATCTGAATATTAAAAAAGAAACACTAAATCTACAGGAAGACAAGATAGGTAGAAATCTCGGAGACATAGAGGTAGACAGAGAATTTGTGAACAAAACACAAACCACATGGAAAATACTTCAAAGAAAACCACAACCGGGATCTCATATTATTAAAAAGTTTTTGCACTTCAAAAGAAATCACCAACAGAGTGAAAAAAAACCCCACAGAATGTGAAAGAATGTTAGCTAGCGACCCCTCAAAAAAACAAAAAAAAGACTTATATCCAGAACATATAAAGAATTGAAAAACATCAAGCCCCAAAAATTCACAACCCTCTCCAAAAATGGGCATCTGACACAGTTTTCAGATGAAGACGTACAAGTGGCAAATACACATATAAAGAAATGTCCACCATCACTGGTCATTCGAGAAATGCAAATTAAAACAGCATTGAGCTTTCATCTCTCTCCAGAAAAAATAGCTGCCATCAAGAAATCAACTGATAACAAATGTTGGTGAGGTTGCAGGGAAAAAACAACACTGCTCCACTGTTGGTGGGAGTGCAGACTGGTGCAGCCACTATGGAAGTCACTATGGAGATTCCTCCACAAACTAGGATTGCAAGTTCCATTGCATCCAGCTATTCCCCTCTTGGGTATTTTCCCAGAAAAATTGAAAAGGTCATGCCACAGAAATATATGTGCACCCATGTTTATAGCATCACAATTTGTAATAGCTAAATCTGGGACACAACCAAAATGCCCATCAATCTCAAAGTGGATAAAAAATATATGGTATGTTTATACAGTGGAACATTACTCAGCTACGAAGGGGGATGATCTTGAGGCCTTTATAGGTCAATGGAGGCAACTTGAAACTGTCCTCAATAGTGAAATACATTAGACTTATATTTATAAATATCACATTGTCTCTGTAGTATAAAAAATAATAAACACTGAAGGGGCAATAAGATCCAAAATGTATACTAGATATCATAATAATGAAAGGGAAGGAAAGTGCCCTAAAGAATATAATTGTGTGTATGCATAAGTAAGGCAGATAACCATACCACAAAGTTTTTGTTGGTTTATTGAAAAAAAAAATAGTTTGTGCTGTCATTGTTTGATTGTCCACTCTTTATATTTTGATTTTGTAACTTGAACAACCATTTCTAAGATGACAGTATGTAATTCATCAACTAGTGATTTCTTAGTGTTATTTTTCTTTTTTTTTTTGAAATTCTGTAATATTTCTACCTTAATTTTGGTTTTTATTTTCTAAATAAAAGAGTCCAAATATTTTTTTGAAATAATAATGAGTATTATTAAAATGTCAATCTTTTCAGAGTTTAGTCTATGTTAATTTGTGGCCAAAATTCCAGAAAAGATTCTTTCACATTTAAATAAGCAGAATTTAATGGGCTAAAAAGATGTAGGAAGAACTGACACCATTTTTTAAAAACTTGCTACAATCCAGGCAGTGTACTACATTGCTCAAAAATTAGACATACAGAACATTACAACAGATTAAGATTCCAGAAATAGATCCACAGAAATATAGCTACACACTGACTTTTGGCAAAGTTACAAAAACAGTGCAACAGAGAATGAATAGTCTTCAAGAAATCGCACTGAAATACATGGAGTCCATCTGTAAAACTCCATGAACCTCAACACATAACTCACAACTTCATAAAGGAACCTAAAAAAAAAAAAAAGATATGTGAAGTGCAAAAATACAGGCAGAAAAGCAGGCAATACTCTACGAGCCCTTGAGTTAGTCAAGAGCTTTTTAAGTGCAACACCAAAAACACGAACTCTAAAAGAAAAATGATGCATTCAATTTTAGAAAAATCAAAAAAATATGATTTGCCAATGACACTCTTAATAAAATGAAGGGATGAACTGCGGAAGATCTGTATGAAAATCACAAAGTTGATAAAAGATCTATACTAAGAGAATGTAAAATTTTGAAATTCATCAGGAAAAAATGGCTATGTAAGTTGGCTGAACAGACCCTTCATGAAAGATGACATATAGAACATAAGTAAAGGTATGAAAAACTCCAATATCATCACTTATTAGAGACATCAAATGAAACCTCCAGAAACGTCTGAATCACCTACGGGTCTTTTTTATTCTACACTTCTCCTTTTTTCCTTTCTTTTCTTTTTTTAGTATTATGGAGACATACAATTTAATTTTAAACAGAGTATTAAAAATCTTTAACAAAATACAACTAACATAGTGTTCTTCACTTAACAGATAGTTTTATGGTTTACTTTGGTTTAAGTCCTTGGAAAATCTCTGTCAGAAAACATTCAGTGTGCATACATTGATTTACCTTTTAGTTTGCATTAGTTTTGAAAATTTTCTGGTCAAAACAAACAAATAGAAATCATTGTATAGTTCATATAAATTTTACTAATCTGTGATATTAAAGACAGTATTTTTGTACTAGGCAAAATCTAGAATAGTAAATGAAACAAAAATAACTAAATAATAGCTAGCATTTCAAAGTGTAATGACTTACCAGGCTCATTAAGCTGATTCATGCATGTGTATGAATAGTGCTTCAGCTAGGCATGGTGGTGCATCTGTGAA
The DNA here is from genome assembly GCF_034190915.1 of Cavia porcellus. Classification (NCBI taxonomy): domain Eukaryota; kingdom Metazoa; phylum Chordata; class Mammalia; order Rodentia; family Caviidae; genus Cavia; species Cavia porcellus. The sequence continues at coordinate 51,384,855 of NW_026947503.1, read as the reverse complement.
ATCCTAGCACTTAAGTAAGCTGATTGAGGTGGGTAGGGAGTTGAAGCTCAGAGTGAGCAACTTGATTAGCAAGATCCTTTCTCAAAATACAGAAAATGTGCTGGGAATGCATTTCAGCATAAAATGACCTGAGTTCAATTCCCAAAACTGTATAAAGTGGGCTTAGTAATAAATATATGCATACATGTCAGTAAACATAGATAAACGTACGTTTGTAAATTTGTATGTGATGGCATACTCTAACAACTTGCCTTAGTGACTCATGATACAAATTTATACTTGAGTTTATCACTTACATTGCAGAATTCTTAATTCTAAAGAATGTTTACAGTTGGCTATATATACATTTTTACATAATACAAAATGTATCTTTTGTGTAAAGAACTTCTAAACAAATGATTGTGCACTTCAATTGAATTTTTATTGTGTATTTCATTCCCTTGTTTATTAAGTGAATACCTATTAAATTTATATTTGTAGTTCATTTCACACATATGATTTATTTTAATGATTTTTGACATCCAAATTAATTTCAAGTTTTCAACTTTCATTAAAGTGTAATATCAACTGTGAGATAAAATGACTCTCTGATTGCCCGTGGCACCCAGTCTCACGAATAATGCGAATGTTTCTGTTGTTATTACATCAGCTGTCAACTGGAAGAGCATGTGAGCCACAGGGTTCTCAGTCTTTTAAGCACTATTTAATTATTGTTACCACAGAAAAATAGTAGTGGAGGAGTAGAAACCCTGACTCATTAGAGCACACAGCCACTCCCAGCTCTAAGCACTTTGCACAGTACCCACAGCCCTGCCTGCTCTTCCTCACTCAAGGTGTTTTTGCTGTCCTGCAGGATGCCACTATTCTGTTTTCACCATAGTTATTTTCTTTCACATAAAAACGTTCAGTTGAGAAAAGTGATACAGGAAATTTTAAGAGTCATCTATAAATTTCAATTTTGCCCTTTTTTCTTATGATTTATGTAAGAAAATTTCTTAACCTACTGGTTCTATGTTTACTACACTTTCAGTTCTGAGGAGCCCGTCAGATAAAGGGTGGGCAGGCTTAACATTGCCTAGCATAAAGATTAAATAGCATAATAATAAATATTTTCATCAATAATATCATAATATAATAATTATGTACAGCTCTAACATGATTTTTTCAATTAATTATTTCCATTGATTTGTGTACCAAATAATAATTATACATATATTATTTCAACTATACATTATTTATTGTTTAGTAAATATTATCATTATTCTTCGGGATAGTCTGCTTTTTTGTGTATTGATTCATGGTTTTGGTACATAGAAATGATGATCATCTTGTGGAATTGGTGCATATACACCTTGTATTAATCATTTTTACTTACATTTGCCCTCTTTTCCCTGCTCTTTCTTGTTTTAATATATTTATTTTATCAATACATTCTAAATTAGCTGTGTGTTAATAATGTATTAGTTAATAAGAAAAAAAGACATAAATTGTTAAATAGTCCTGAATTTCTAAAGTGAGAGCTCTTGTCTATCATTTATAACATTGCTTGAAGGAAGAGAATGTAAAAGTAATTTACACAACATACATATGTCATACATTTTTAATAGTTTTATTGCTGTCTGTTATGACAGTGTTTTTCAAATAAACATTATGCCAAACCCACAATCTTCTGTTCTACATGTACTGATACAGTGAAATGGAGAAACTTTGCCAGAACAAACAACAAATAATTAACCTAGTTTTTCATCTTTACTAAGATAACCAATGAGTATTTTTTTAATTTTTTTTAAATTCTGAAATTACCTTTCAGAGAGAAAAGGACAGTTAGTAAGCATATTCTTTGCAAAGAGCTATCCAATCCTCTGTTAAAAAGAAAGAAAGGAAGAATGTAATATATCTCTCACATCCTAACTTGTGGGCTTCTAACAGTATCTTTAAATATGTTTAAAGCAATTGAAAAGAGCAGGTAACAAGATTCAAAAGAGTAATAAATAATTTGGGGAATTTGCATTTCATGCAGTAAGGATCTGATGCTTGTGGGCCACTCATTCCAGGAAAGACAAATGGAGCAGTTTATTTGAATCTATTAAACACTTTCTTAAAGGCTTCAGAATATTATCAAGTAAATTGCTAATTCCAAAGAAAATAGATCTTAGAACTGTAATCAAAGATCATCAGAAATTTTAGGGAGATAAAAATATCTGGCATCGCATTTAATTAAGAAATATTTATCTAGTCTAAAACTGTGAGACAGAAAGACGAACATGGGTCAGGTAATGAAAACAAAAGGAAAACCCATGTCCTATAACTAAAAAGCTTTGTTAAAATCTTCAGGTTTTCATATGAGAGTTGAAATAAAAATGAACATGACATAGACCAATTTTTATAAGACCTAAGCCAACTTCAAATAACTTTAGCAATTGAGTGAAAAAAATGTAATCTGGAATTACCTGTGTTTTTTCTCAAAATCAAGACTAAATCTTCTCCAAGAAAATATAACACAGAAAGGCTCAAATTGTTACTACAATTTTTGGACTATTTCTTTATCAAAAAGAAATACTGAAAATAGGAATAGAAACACAGAAACAGAAGCACCAGATATTCAGAAAATAGATCTATCAGATAGTAGATTCCAACAATGTTTGATATGTTAAATGAAAATTAAAGAGAAAGTAGAGAGTTTAGTAGAGTAAGTAAAATTCTTTAAAAACTGAATTTAAAAACCTAGATTTACAAAGATCCTTACGCATGGTTTTAATGGCAGGATGGAATAAGAGTCAACAGTCAATGATTCACAAGGTTATTCAGAATAAAATCCATTAATTTACATGGATATATGTTATGGTAAAACATTCAAACCCAGAAAGACAAGACAGAACAGTTGGAACTTGCTTTGAGGAGAAAATGTCTTATGGTTTTTAAAAATTAAAAATTAAGCAAAGTTGAAAGAAGCACTCTCCACTTTAATATAGGAAAATGAGAAATTTTTAAAAACAAAACAAAGCAAAAAAAATCTTCAGGTCATAATAAAATTTTGACTTTCAAAGAGTTTAATAAAATCTTATTAACTGGAGGAGAATAGGAAATGTCAACTTTGAGACACAACAAAAATGTAAAAGCTTTCTTTTTACCATAAAGAGTGAAATTTGGAAGGGCAGGTAATGATATTTTTACTTCATTAAAAATAACTGTTATTTGAAAATAATGAAAAAGCAAAGAAATAATATATAACTTTCTTATCCACTCAGGATAATAATACCACAGAAAATGGTGCCAAAGAAGATGAATGTGTAGGTAATCAACAATTCCTTCTCTGCCTGCTCCTCCATCCCTACGTAAAGTCTATTTCCATTGCCCAAAAAATGAGGCTATGTCTGTAATTGCTTTGTCCAATATAACACAGTGGGGTGGTAACCTGGACATTCTCTGTCCAGACTTTCCAGGGATTCCCATCTTGGAGTCATTCTGTTTGCAACAGTCATAGGCTATCTATCATGGTTTATGTCGGTGGCCCCCAGGCCTCATGCATGAGCATTAAGTATTTGTGATTGGTTCATTGTCTAGGGCTTGGATGGATGGTGTCAGTGCTACACTGGCCAGGAGTGGAGCCAGTATACAATGTAATGGCAAGAAGAAGGTGTGTCTTGCTCTTTTGCCGGTTTCTGCCTTGCAGTTGGCATCAGCCATGAACTGCAGCCCCACCACGCCACCCTCCCTTGGAGCCAACTGAGTATGGACTGAAACCTCCAAAAACTGTAAGAAATAAATCTTTCCTTTCCCAACTTTTGTCATCAGGTATTTTGTCTCAGCGATGAATAAAAAGTAACTAAGACACTATCCTTGGCCAAGTCGCCATACTGCACTAAGCACATGGAGAGGTTATGTAAATTCTGTGGTGCTTTAGTTAACAGTCCAAGCCAAGCTCCGAAATGACATTAAATGCCAACTCCTAGTTCTAGAAGTGACCTATGTTGTATGTGGCAGTTCAGGTAGGCTTTCATGATGATCACAGCCGCACCAAAGTTCCAGTTGCAGTTGACAATGCAAAGATCAAAAACCTACCATATTTTGTAGAGACTGCTATTGCTTGGTTCTTGTGTCTTAAAGTGATAGCAACTTGGTTCAGAATAATAATGCTACTGATGGGTGGTAGATATTTTGAGTTCTGGACTAATGGGAAGAAGGTAGTTCCCTGTGGGTAATCCCTTGAGTTCTGGCCTAATGGGAAGAAGGTAAGTCACTATGGTCAATCCCTCCGTGTGTATTGTAGTCAGGAGTTGTGCAGAGGACAATTAGAATCAGGACATGAAGTTTATAATATTTTTTATGATGATCACCCAAAGTTAACAGAAGAAAATGCAGGAAATCTATCCACAAAACTATGACATAGAATATTTATCCTGGGGCCTGAATCCCAAAGCAATGTTCCACATGAGTGCAGATGAAGACCCAGAGTTCATGACAGTGCCTCCCACAAGTCAAACTGGAGGTCTAGAGCCCACAAGAAGGACTCAAGCCAGTCTTTTTTACAGATCCATGCTGGGAAGTTCCAAAGGTCCATGGTGGAAGCTAGGAAGTCTATGCCAGCAGGATGAAGGAGCTGTGCTGGTAGATTGAGGGTTCTACGCTGGAGCTGAGAAGTCACACTCACAACAAAGACCAGGGCTGTCATGAAAAGCACCACAGCCATCCTCGGTGACATAGAGATCCTGAGCTCCTCCAGCAAGCACAGTTGAGTATATACCAGGAAACCACATGACAAGTTCATCCTGGAGACCAAACAGCACAAGTCTTCCCCTCAGGAGCCAGGAAAAAATGCTCAATGTGAGGACCAGAGATTCTCCAGGAGAACCAACATCTCAAACAGCAGTGAGTAGGAGAACCCACAATGCCTCAATGTCTCAAGGCATTAATGCTTCAATGCCTCAATGCATTCACTTCTCCTTCTCCACATCTCTATGCTGGAAATTTTCCTCAGGTAGAACATCTACACTCAGCACCATGCTGATGTAATCCAGCTGGCATTAAGTTGACCACCAGTTCTTAATCCATAACAGGGTGGATACTGAGACCATGACTCTTTCCTCTTTGTCTCTTTGCTTGTCAGTCACGCTGAGGTGAGCAGTTTCCTCTGCCATCATGCACCTGCTCTGATAGTCCACCTTGCCACCAGCTACCATGGACTGAAACTTCTGAAGCCATGAGCCAGAGTCAAGCTTTTCTTCTTACAAGTTGATTATCTCAGATACTTTTTCACAGTCACAAAAATCTGGCTAACATGGAGGTCAAAATTTTGTTTCAAAGTGTGTACTCAGTGGTCCTAGTCACTCTGAGTACAAGACAGGTGTGTGTATGTGTGTGTGTACATGTATTTTTGTATTTTCACCTTTTTTTAAATCTTTCTGTGTGTCAGTCTATCTATTATAAATGACTACCCTATTGGTGCCACCATTGCAACCTTATACTACAGGATATAGGCCAACTGTTTCCTCTTCTTTAATATATATTTATTTCCATTTCCCAACAGAAATAAATCTGCCATTATTTCTTAAACATTTAAGTAGTTACTGCTGACTAAAACACAAAGAGTTTTGGAATTATGAATTCAGACCACCCAGAAAAGCAGAGTAGTATATTTTTATGCTTAAGTATGGTGCTTATTTTTGAAATACATTTTATGCTGTGTGAAGCATACATGTTTTATATGCAAATGACAATGATGGGCCTTGATGATATGATTACACAAGCATATTGTCTATAAAATCTGGAACTTTGCTGCTTAAATGTCTTTTTCAAAAACATTTCATTGATTTGTATTCATGTAACATGAATTTTACCCATTTATGGTGGTGTTTAGTCTCAGTTTGGAATCTAATTCAAGAATAGAGCACTTGTTTGGCATGCATAAACCCACTCTACAAGAAAAAGGTACACTTCTAAATGTTTATTTTTTTAAAAATTAATCTCTGGAATATCTTCGCATTCTAAAATGTTTTATATGTCAACTCTTCTAAAAATATCATTTACTGTCATGGAGTCTGGTTATATTAAAAGTAGATTTCCACTAGACTTTATAACTATTAGTTCCACATTGTTGCCTAAGGTACTCTAATTAGATTTCTGGCCAAATTGAAAGCATTGCTTTATCTAATTCTAAATTCTCGTATTGTTACCTTACTCCCTGTATTGTAACAAAAAAATTTAAAGTATGTTTTCATATTTCCCAAATCTTTTAACTTGATAAACATATGGAACTTTTATTAAAATACAGATGCAATATAGAATATATATGTTTAATACATATGGTTACTATGATGCATGTGAATATTATATTTAGTATTTACTTCCAAATTTTGTATTTATTTTCTAATAAATAGAAATATGATTCAACACAAATTTTGAAAATTATGACATGTTAGCTTTTCCTGAGTGGCCCATGAAATTACAATTCTAATTCCAGAAAATAACAGCTATTGTCAGGCATGGTGGTGCATGTCTGTAATTCAAGCACTCAGGAGGCTCAGGCAGGAGGATGACCATAAATTTAGAGCCAGTCTGGGGTACATGGTGAGTTTAGAGCCACCCTGAACTACAAAGTGAGACAAAAAACTTAGATATAATTTGTTCAGAATATTTATTTCACAAAAATTTTTCTAAGGTTTAATGCAATTCAACATGAATTTCCTTCCTTTATATCTATAATTTTCATATCTGATATGTAACTCAAGTTCCCAGGTTTCTTGTTTAACTAATTAGGGTTTGCCTTGATATTAAAATTATTTTCCTTGTCTTTATAACCAGAAAAAAGTAAAAAGCTATATGAAAACAAACTATACGAAAAATTCAAACAAAATATGTACACATTAACAACAATTCTGGTATTGTGAAATCATATCTTAAAGAACAGCCTGATTCAGTAAAGGGCAAATGAATTCTTCAGTTTAATTTTGGTGCTGTCTACTTGGGACCAGAGCTCAATTACTTCTTTATGAAAACTTTGAGAGTTGTATCTAATTACTATAGGTGATAACCATCTCTGGAATTTTTAAAGTGTTTATTGAAAGTCATCAAGTTAGAAGAGGATTTTGTTTTCAATGAAAGACTCATACAACCTAGATTCTTATTAGGCTTCTTGATTCATTTGCCTTTTGCCTCCTATTTTAGCTATAGTAATGATCATCAAGAGATTCCCCCATTTCCTCGTGTCTAGGAGTATCTATAGTCTCCAGCAATATGCATGCTTTAAATATATTTAATAGTATTTTGTTTTCTGATCAGTATAGATAATTTTTATATAAAAACTAAAAATGCAAGCTTATTATACTTTTCTTTGCTGCATAATTACAGTACAGTGATTCTAATTTAGAATTAAGAGGCCAGAGTGGCATACTATCGATATTGAATATATTTCAAATGTAAAATTCAGTTCCAATTTTTCCTTAATTTTTGAATCAAATAAAAGGCCTTTAATGCTGCCTTTGACTCTTATATATTCATGTCTTTGACACTTTTCTCTGCACTATGATTGTCCAAAATTTATTATTGAGACTAGTTATTTTTCTGTCATCACCACAAGCTTCAATTAAGTGAGGTGCTTAGGAACACACAAATTTAATGTGTTATTTCAGAGAATGCAACACCAGACTGTAAAGATGATAAAGAACTCCTGAGCCCAAATTACCCAAGCTTTAGGTAATGTGTTTTGTATTAATAAAGCAGTATTCAAAACCAGTATTTTATTCTGAATAGTGTAATAAAAGGTAGGTGGCATTATCAACTAGTGAGTTATTATGAATTTGAAGAGAATTTTGAAACCTTAAGCTATTGAGTAACTGAAATTCCATTCAATAAGAAATCAAATAAAATGCTTCTGTCAGTATTACACTGGTACAATATAATGAAGAAGACATGATGCTACATCTTCCTATTAATTCTATGATGAGTAGCAAGTAAACAAATCTCTAGAAATTAAAAACATATTCATCACATGTGATTTAGCCATATAGCTGTGTATAGTTAGATCATATTCTAAAAACATAAAATGAAGAAATATATTATATATCATATATATGTACATAATGTAGTGTGCCATGTTAACATTCACGCACAGAAATAGAATTAGTAAATTCTGATCTAAATACATTTTAAAGTCTATTGCTTAGTGTTTAGTAGAAATGTTCTAAATCCTTTAAGGTAATTCAGAACTTTGTGCTGAAAATAAGAGATGTAAATTAATGGTTAAATATAATCATCAACTTGTTTGGTGGGGATCAATTTAGGACATCAGGATCAATGTTAGGCATGTTTATGAGTGTATTAGGGAGTTGTGACCTTGAGGGTCCACATCTGGTCCTTTCCCTTCTCTCTCTCTTGCACTGTCACTCTCCTGTTTCCTCCCTGCTTTGAAATGATGAACTTTTCTCCACTACACCCTTCTCCCTGCCTTCAGATTATCCATTCACAGAATGAACTCTTTGAAACGATGAACCAAGTTAAATTTCCCTTTTAAATCCTTTAAGTTGTGGCTGTCAGCAATTTGGTTCCAAAAAGGAAATGCTGAATAATACAAAAATGTATGATTAACAGTAAACAAAACACAGGAATACGTTCTCATTCCCTAAAATCCAAAGGAAACTATATCAATTACAATAGAAAGGTAATAACCTTCAATGACAAAGAATGGAGAAAGAGATAGCATCAATAACACATGAAACAGAAGATAGGAAACTATTTATTGAAGTAATAGGTCTGAAAAGTATAAAGTCTAAGACACCAAAATGCTAGAAACAACTTGCTTTCACAGTGAATTTGTCAAAGGAACTATTTATCATAAATTTTTCTTAATGGGGAAATGGTTACTCAGACAGATTCATATTTCTTTATTCAATCATCAGGTAGATGTGCATGCTTACTTCTGAAAGGAAAGTAAGTGCTAATTTTGGATGAAGTTGATTAGAGTGCATTGTCAGAGACTGCAAGGAACACAATTATATGCAGGATGCATAATTTATACCATTATTTTATAATGCTCACACAAAAGAATTAAATAAAAAGAGTATAGGAAATCTGTCCACATACAACGATCCAAATAATCCACCCAAGGACCTAGATCCCATGGCAACTTCCTATATGAGTGCAGTTGAAGGTTAGAGCCCATGACAATGCCACACAAGTCCACCTGGAGGCCTAGAGCCCATGACAACATCTCATGCACATCTCTTTCAGGGATCTGCACTGGGAAGGCCCAAAGGTCAAATATGGAAGCTAGAAAGTCGGTGCCAATTGGATGAAAGATCTGTTTCAGCAGGCTTAGGAATCTGTACTAGAAGCAAAAAGTGACATTCAAAATAAGGACCAGCATTAACTCCAAAAGGACCACTGCCATCCTCAGTGACAAGGTCCTAAACTCCTCCTGTGATGAGAACAGCAGAAATCATATCAGGAATCCAGCGTGACAAGTTTCTCTTGGAGGATGACCGTCAAGTGGTAAAGACCAGAGCTTCCCCCAAAGTGAAGCACATTCTCAGCAACAAGATCCCAAGCTCCTCTGATGAAGAGAACAGCCAAGTTCATATTAGGAAAGAAGCTTGACAAGCTCCTCCAGGAGAACCAATGGCAACAGGAGAACCAACACCACAGATAATCAACATTAAACTCTTCCTTTCCAGTGCTTGCTTTTATCAATCAGTAATTCATCCACCACAGAGTGATTCTGACTTGATATCTTCTGAAACATTTAAATGTTTGGGAACTTTGCTAAAAACATCTCTCCCTTATATGCTTCCTTTGGAGACTACTGATGAATATCTTTCACCAAAATTAGAAAACAATCACTCTGGAGATATAGCACAGTAGCACAGCACCCACCTGACAAGTATGAAGTTCTGAGTTTGATTGCCCATAAACAAACAAACAGCATCCCCAAGGTATATGTTGTAGTCAGGGGCTGTGAGGAGAACAATTACAATCAGGAAACATAATTTATAATATTATTTTATGATGGCCACCCAGAGTTAAACATAAGAAAGTGCCGGAAATCTGTCCATGACACTAAAAACAGAATCCCACAAGGGCCTGGATCCCACAGTAGTGTCCTGCATGAATGTGGATGAAGACCTAGAGGCCATGACAATGCCTCCCACAAGTCCAACTGCAAGTCTAGACCCCACAACAAGGACTCAGTAGTGCAAGCTAGGAAGTCTATGCCAGCCAGCGGGGTGAAGGAGCTGTGCTGGTAGGTTGAGGGTTTTACATTGGTAGCCAAGAAGTCACTCTCAAAATAAAAACCAGGGCTGCCCTGAAAAGCACCACAGCCATCCTCAGCAACACAGAGGTCCTGAGCTCCTCCAACGATAAGAACAATGGAGTATCTGCCAGAAAGCTAGCATGATGAGTTTCTCCTGGAGATTAAACAACACACATCTTCCCTTCTGCAACCAAGAAGCAATGCTTGATGTAAGGATCAGAGCTCCCCAAAGTGAAGCACAGCCACTCTCACCAACAAGGCTCCAAACTCCTCCTGTGATAATGGTTGAACTCATACTGGGGAAGCTAGTCATGACAAGCTCCTTTAGGACAACCAATGGCTTGAAACAGCAGTACTTAGAGAAGCCCACAATACCTAGCTCTTCTTCACCTCTCTATTTATGCTGGCAATTTTCTTCAGATGAAACATCTATGCTCAGCATCATGCTAATTTAATGCAGCTGGTGTTAAGTTGACCAGCAGGTTTTAATCCATAACAGTATACATGTTTATATATCCTGAGAGACGAATATGTATCTAGCAAATAATTTTGTGATATTTAATCATAGGAGCATATATAAGTATCACAGGAGAGTATATTAATAATTTTAAAAAACGTGCATGAAAGGAAATGTATATTTAGTAAAATGCATAGTTTAGTCATGGCATTTTTTTTCAGTCATAATAGTACAAATAATTGCAGTAGTCTTATTTTATGTAATAAAAATTAATATTAAATTGATTATGTTGAAAACATACATTATTTTATTGTCTAGTCATTTAATAGATCCCAGGCAAGATACACCCAAGTTCCTTTAATCAGGGATTCACAGGGCCACAAGCAATGCATGGGTTGGGCTGTTGCTGTCTAAAAATGAGGTTTCTTTTTTGAATATCCCATTTCATTTCTGTAGTTGTCATTAGAGAAGACACAGTTCCTTGAGGTTGTGTGACTGGCTCTGAGTCCTGGCCTTCCAATGGCCATTGTCACTTTCTAGAGGCCATCTACAGTTCCCTGTAATGCAGTCCTTTCTATACATAACTTGCCAATATGATTGCTTCCCCAAGCTTAAAAGAAAAGTTTCTATTGTCACTCAGCTAATACAAAATCTTTTAATTTTAAAATATAAAAAAAGAATAAAATAATGGTATAGAAATTCAAAAGAAAATAATAGGACACTAACACTGGTTAATATATTGCACATTGTTATTTTCAAAATAGTTATTAGGTTACAAGCTATAAGCCTAAAAACAATCAAACAATCATATATATATATATATATATATATATATATATATATATGTGTGTGTGTGTGTGTGTGTGTGTGTGTGTGTGTGTATGTATATGTGTGTGTATGCACACATACATATATATTTTTTCATATATATGACATATGATTTTTTCTTTCTTTATTTTCTCCTTTTCCCTATCCCAATTGTTCTTTCCTTTTGAGTACTTTCTTTCCCTCTCACTTTCACAATATATATTGTACATTTTGAATCTTATTTACTCTTTCATTGGTTTCACTAGGGAGAAAAATATGATATTTTCACATGCCAGTCTGATTTATTTCACTTATGAATATGATCTCAAGTTGCATCCATTTACTTATAAAAGCTTCAAGTTTATTCTTCTTTATAGCTGAGTAATACTCCATTGTGTAAAAATAACACATCTTTGTATTCATTTCATGGTTGATGTGCATTTGGGTTATTTTCAAGATTTATCTTACAAATTTTGCTGCTATAAACATGGGTACACATATATTAATGTGGCATGACATTTTCAACTTTTCTGGGAAAATATTAAGAAGGGGAATAGCTGGATTGAATGAGACCTCCAATCCCAGTTTTCTGAGTAACCTCCACACTGATTTCCACAATGATTGTATCAGTCTACAAGAGTGTCTTCGTCCCCACAGTCCTGCCAGCATTTGTTGTTGATTTCTTGGCAACAGCCATTCTTTCTGGATAGAATCTCAGTGTTGTTTTAATTTTCATGTCTCAACTGACCATTGATGTTCAACATCTTTCCATGCATTTATTTGGCATCTCTTCTTCATCTGAAAAGGACATGTTCATCTCAGATACCCATTTTCAAATTGGATCTTTCAATTTGGGGGCCTCATTCTTTTCAATTCCTCATATGTTTTGGATATAAGTTCCTTGTGTGAGAGACAGTTGGATAATTTTTCCCTTTTCTTTTCAATATGTTGGTGATTTCTTTTGACATGCAAAAGATTTTCAATAAGACAAGATCCCAGTTGTTGATTTTTTGATGTTTTCTCACACAGTTTGAATTTTGTTCATGAAGACATTGCCTACTCCAATAACTTCAAGATTTCTACCTAACACTTCTTCTGGTAGATTTAGGGTGTTTGTTTTAGTATTTAGAACTTTGATCTATTTTGACTTTAGTTTAGTGCATGGTGATAGACACTGGTCTATTTTCATTCTTCAATATGTGGAAAACCAGTTTTTCCTGCACCATATATTAAAGAAGCTGTCTTTCTTTTAATGAAAATGTTCGACCTCTTTGTCAAATATAAGGTGGCTGAATGTCTTTGTAGCTGTGTCTGCATCTTCTGATCTGTTCCACTGATCCTCAGGTCTGTTTTTTATGAGTACCAAGTTGATTTAATCACAATAGCTTTGTAGTATAATTTCAAGTATAGGTAAACGATACTTTCTGCCTTGCCTTTATTGTCCAGGATTGCCTTTGCTACTCTAGGCCTCTTCTTGTTCCAGTTGAATTTTAGGAATGTTTTCACTAGATATATGATATATAATAATGGTATTTTGATTAGGATTGCATTAAGTCTGTATAACAGATTTGTAAGTATGGCTATTTTCACAATGTCCGTTCTTCCTATCCTAGAACAATGGATACCGTTCCATTTTCTGATATCCTTTTCAATTTCCTCTTTCAGAGTACTGAGTTTTCACTATATAGACATTTACAACCTTTCTTCAATTGATTCCTAAGTATTTAATTTCTTGATGCCATTTTAAAGCTGTCATTTCCATCATTTCCCTTTCTGTGATTTTGTTTGTGTGTGGAATGCCATTGATTTTTGAGTGTTGACATATTCAGCTATGCTTCTGAATTTGCTTGTTATATCAAGTAGACTTTTAGTGGAGTTTTTTGGGGGAGGATTTTCTATGTTTATGTCATCTGCAAATAATCATAGTTTAACATCTTCCTTTCCTATCCTTATCCCTTTTATGTCTCTTTTCTAATAAATCTGGTTAATGTTTGCACAATTTTATTGAATAGGAGTGGTAAGAGTAAACATCTTTGTCTTGTTCCTGATTTTAGATTTTAGAGATTTTACAGTAAAAAGCTTTCAGTTTTTGTGCATTTAGTATGATGCTGACTGTTGGTTTCTTGTAGAATGACTTGTATCAGATTGAAGTAGAGACCATTTATTCTGATTTTCTATAGAGTTTTTATCATGAATGAGTGCCGGGGGCTTTATCAAAAGCTTTTTCTGCATCTATGGAGATGGTAATGTGATTTTTGTATTTGGCTCTGTTGACCTGATGTATTATAGTTATAGTTTTTGATTTATGTATGTTGAACCATGCCTGTATTGTTGGGATGAATGCCATTCGGTCTTGATATATAATCCTCTTTTCTTTGGACATATAATCTCTGTTTCCCAGTATGTGATTGATAAATTTTGCATCTATGTTCATTAGGAAAATTTACCTGTAGTTATCCTTTTGGGTTGGGTCTTTCTCTGGTTTTGGTATCAGAATAATTGTTACATCCAGGAATGAGTTAGGGAAATTGCTCCTTTTTTGATTTCATTAAAGATTTTGAGAAGTATTGGTATTATGTCTTCTATAAATTTGTAGAATTCAGTTGTGTATCCATAGAACCTGGGCATTTCTTCGTTATTGAGTTTTTAATTGCATTTTTTAATTTCAGTAATTGATACTGTATTATTCAAAAATTTTATATCTTCTTAATTCTGTTTTGGTAATTCATACATTTCTAGGAATCTGTCTTTCTCATCTGCATTTTCCAGCCTATGTAAGTAAATATTTTCAAAGTAGATGTTGTTTTTTGAGTTTCCAAAGGATCTAGGGTAATTTCATCCTTTTCATGCTTAATAAATAAATTTGAGTTTTTCTTCCCTTTTCTTGATAAGGTTAGGTAGGAATTTGTCAACTTTGTTCATTCTTTCAATGAACAGACTTTTTAATCCATTAATTTTTGTATTGTTTTCTTAGTCTCAATTGCATTAGTTTCTGCTCTGATCTTAATATTTTCCTCCCTTCTATAAGTTTGAGTCTTTACTTTCTCTTCTTTTTTGAGAAGCTTGAAGTGAAATTAAGTTTTTATTTGTGCTCATTCTGATTTTCTGATGTGAAGATTCAATGTTATGTATTTGCCTCAATTCAGTGCTTTCACTGAATCCTACAAGTTCTGATATGTTGTATCTGCATTGTCATTTAACTGTAGATATTCTTTAATCTCTTTTATCTCTTAATTTCATCTATAATGTTCAGGAGGATCTTATTCATATGTTTTTAATTTTCAGGTGTTTCTGTAGTTTTTGCAGTTTCTTTTGCCATTAATTTCTAGTTTCAGTGCACTATGATCAGATCATATGCATGAAATAGTTTCAGTTTCTTTGCATTTACTTAAGTATGTTTTATGGAATAGTATATGGTCTGTCTTAGAGAATGTCTCATGTGTGGCTGAGAAGAATATGTATTCTGATGTTGTTGGTGGAACTCTCTGTAAAACTATTTAATTCATTTGTTTACAGGTTTGTTTCACTTCTGTTATTTGCTGACTTTTTATCTAGTTGATCTATATCCTTGTGACAATGGGTATAAAATTCTTCTATTACAATTGTTATTGCATATTGGATTCTTCATGTCTATTAGTATTTATCTTATATAGTTGGGTGCTCCTGTATTTGGTGCATGTTTATGATAATCTTTTTCTATTGATTTTTCCCCTACTAAAGTGTATAATGACCTTTATCACTTCAGGTCATTTTTGGTTTGAAGTTCACATTGTTTGCAAACAGAATAGCTACCCTTTCTTTTTTCTGGGTTCCTGTTGTATAGAATAACGTTTTCCACCTTCAACTTTTAGTCTATAAGTTTCTTTTTGAGTTAAATGCATCTTTGTATACAGAATATTGTTAGATTTTGTTTTTAATCTATTTTGCTAATCTATTCTTTTTAATTCATTAATTGAGGCCATATACATTGATGGTTATAAATCATAAGTACTGGCTTATCTTTATCATGTTATTTTCTTGTTTTTAGTTCCCTGTTTTTTCCCTTTGTTTAATTGTTTGTCATGCCTGGTGGTTTCTTTCTGTTGTTTTTCTGAAAAATGTGACCATTTGTTATCTCTATTTAGAATATCTTTCTACTGTTTCTAGGGTTGCTTCAGTGGACATCAATTCCTTCAGCTGTTCCTTGCTATGGAAGTATCTCACTTCTCCATTAATTTTATAATATAATTTTACAGTGTATATCAATTTCAGTTGGAAGTTGTTTTCTTTCAGGGCTTGAAGTATTTCACTTCAAGGTATCCTTAACTTGAGCGCTACACTGAGAATTTGACAATGATTCTAATGGGCTTTCTTTGATAGGTGATGTTTCTTTTCTCTAATAGTGTTTAATATTGTGTTTCAGTGTTGAATCTTTGGTATCTTGATTATTATATATCTGGTGTAGATTTATTATGGTTTTGGCTGTTTGGAGTTCTAAATTCCTCACTTATCTCCATATCATATTCTTTTTCCATCCTTGGAAATTTTCCGCTATTACTTCAGAAAATAGTTTTTTTTTTTTTTTTTTTTTTTTATGTGATTTGCATTGTCTCCTGTATTTTCACTGGCACTTATCATTGTTATATTGATTTTCTTTGCATCATCTTGGGGCTGTTGAATTGTTATTTCTTGTTATTTTTAAGATTTTTTTTTTCTTTTGTGATCACTACCGTCATCTTGCTTTCAAAGCTGACAGTCGCTCTTCAGTTTCATTCAAGCAGTTTTTCTAGATTTCAATGGAATTTTTTTCTTGGATATCTCTTTGAATCTGTTGCATGCATTGAATTTCTTTCTTATATTGCTTATTCAAAGTTTCCTTCATTTCCTTATTCTCCTTTACTTTTTATCTATGTTGTCTCTAGTTTTGCAGAGCAATTCCTTCATTAAGTTTGTCATTTCCAGCAGAGGAGGGGCTGGGCGGATCTGGGGCGACTGCATCAGCCTCTCCGTGTGTCTGGAGGACTGTGGATATCTCAGCAAGTAGGGAGGGATCGCAGGTTCCTGAGGCACAACGGCCTGTGGTGAGTGCTCAGCACACTCTGCCCAAATCTCAGACTGTTCCAGACCCTCCAGGCTTCCGGGTGCAGTGAAGTGGAGAAGTGGGTTTGAGGCCTCTACATCTGCCTCCCCATCCGGGTTTCACTTGGAGAACTGCTGAGCTTCCGATGGGTGGGCAGGCCCACACTATCCCCGGAGGGCAGCCTGTTTCAGACTGCTGCGCCTAGCCATCGGTGTGCAGAGGAGGGGCTGGGCAGATCTGGGGCGCCTGCATCGCCCCCCCCCATGTGTCTGGAGGACTGTGGATGTCTCGCCCCAGACTGTTTGGGTCCCTCCAGGCTTCCAGGTGCAGCAAAGTGGAGAGGTGGGTTTGAGGCGTCTACATCTGCCTCCACATCCCGGCTGCAATTGGAGAGCTGTGGAGCTTCAAAGGGGCAGGTGGGTGCACAGTATCCCTGAGGCCCAGCTTGTCTGGAACTGTGGAGTTCTGAGCAGGCAGAGGAGGGCCATTAGTTCTGCAGGCCCAGTGGCTTGGGGTAGTGTGGTGCCAGAGTCTCAGTAGCTGCAAATATAGAAGGGGATTTTCAACAGATCCTGAGGAAGCTTTCAAATAACACTAGACACACAGAAATATAGGAAAATGACAAAATGAAAGACCAAATTACAACCTCAAACCTCCAGCCCATCTCAAGAAACCCTAGGAGCAATGTATATAGAAGAAAATATATGCCATTCACCTCAAATATCAGACACAATAGCTACTGAAATTGACAAGCAACTCCAGGAAGCCTTAAAGAAATTCAAACTCGAAATAATCTCCCAGATAAAAGAAAAAATGATAAAAGAAATGAAAGAGATTCTGAATATATCTAAAGAAAACACAAACAAAAAATTGGAGGAACTAAACAAAAAGATAGAATCCCTAGACGAGCAATAAAAGAAACAAACAAAATACATAATGCAGATGCACAGAGATATACAGGAAATAAAAAACTCCACTGAAAGTTGTAAAAACCGCCTTAATGAAAGTGAAGATAGAATTTCAGACCTTGAAGATAGGATTGCAGCTAGTGAACAGGAAAGGAAAGATCTTTTAAAAATAACAAGGAATCAGGAAACAACAATTCAACAACTGCAAGACGATGCAAAGAAGAATAACATAAGAATGATAGGGATTAATGAAAAAGAAGGAGACAATATAAAGGATGTCAAGAGGATATGTAGAGAAGTAATAGCTGAAAAATTCCCAAGCATGAGATCAGAAACCGACATCAGGATCAGTGAAGCATATAGAACTCCAAATAGTCATAACCAAAATAAAACTACACCCAGACATATAATAATCACCATCCCAGAAATCCAACACAAGAATAGATTATTAAAAGCTATCAGAGAGAAAAGACAGATCACTTATGAAGGAAAACCTATCAGAATCACAGCAGGCTTCTCAGCACAAACAATAAAGTCAAGAAGAGCATGGAGTGAAGTATTCCAGATCCTAAAGCAAAATGATTTCCAACCTAGACTGATGTATCCTGCAAAACTATCATTCAAAATAGATGGAGAAATACGATACTTCCATGACAAAGAACAGCTGAAGAACTTCATGAACACCAAACCAACCCTGCAAAAAATATTGAAAGACAGTTTAGATACACAAAGGAAAAAACCACTAAGCAAAGCAAATAATTAAACAGAACAGAAAGATAAAGATGCAACAGCAGAGAGATAACATTCCAACAATAAACCAGCATTTAACAGTAATAACCATTAATGTAAATGGTCTCAATGCACCAATCAAAAGAAACAGACTAGCAGAATGGATCAAGAAACAAAATCCAACAATATGCTGTTTACAGGAAACCCATCTAACCCAGAAGGATACTCACAGACTGAAAGTCAAAGGATGGAAAACAATACTTCATGCAGCAGGAATCCAAAAAAAGGCAGGAGTAGCCATTCTGTTTGCAGACAAAGTGAACTATGAACCAACAAAGACCATAAAGGACAAAGAAGGTCACTACATACTTGTAAGGGGAAAACTCCAAGAGGAAGAGATAACTATCTTAAATATATACACACCAAACTCCAGAGCACCCAGTTATATAAAACAACTATTAACAGAAATGAAAAGTCAAATTATCAGTAACACAATTGTAACAGGAGACCTTAATACGCCATTGACACCAAGGGACAGATCAACCAGACAGAAAATGAGCAAAGAAATAACAGAACTGAATCACACCTGTGAACAAATGGGTTTGATAGACATATACAGAATGTTCCACCCAACAACATCAGAATACACATTCTTCTCAGCAGTACATGGATCATTCTCTAAAACAGACCATATATTAGCTCACAGAACATATTTAAACAAATGCAAAAGAGGTGAAATCATCCCTTGCATGTTATCGGATCATAGCGCTCTGAAATTAGAAATCAATGATAAAAGATACTGTAAAAATCCCGCAAACACATGGAAACTGAATAACACACTCTTGAGTAATCAGTGGGTCACAGAAGAAATTAAACAATACCTAAAAGAAAATGAAAATGCAGATACAACTTACCAGAATCTGTGGGATGCAATGAAAGCCATCCTGAGAGGAAAATTTATTGCACTGAGTTCCCACATCAGGAAAACAGAACGAATACAAATAAATAACTTGATGCTACACCTCAAACAGCTAGAAAAAGAAGAGCAAGTCAAGCCCAAAGCCAAAAGAAGAGAGGAAATTATAAAAATCAGAGCAGAAATCAATGCAATAGAGACTAAGAAAACCATCCAAAGGATCAACGAATCAAAGAGTTGGTTCTTTGAAAGAATAAATAAAATTGATAAGCCCCTAGCCAATCTTATTTTATAAAGGGAAGAAAAAGCTCAAATTCATGCAATAAGAAATGAAAAAGGTGAAATCACTACAGACCGAATAGAAATAGAGAAGATCATCAACACCTATTTCGAAAACCTCTACTCTCAAAAGTTTGATAACACAGAAGAAATAGACAAATTCTTAGAAACATATGAAGCCCAAAGCTAGATCAAGAGGATGTAAAACTGTTGAATAACCCAATCTCTGTTAATGAAATTGAAAATGTAATTAAGTCCTTACCCACCAAGAAGAGCCCAGGCCCAGATGGATTCACTGCAGAATTCTACACGAAATACAAAGAAGACCTAATGCTGACACTCCTCAAACTATTCAATGAAATTGAAAGGGAAGCAATCCTTCCTAAGTCATTCCTGGAAGCAAATATTACTCTAGTACCAAAACCTGAGAAAGACCCAACTAAAAAAGAGAACTATAGACCGATCTCCCTAATGAACACAGATGCAAAAATCCTCAATAAAATATTTGCAAATAGGATGCAGCAAATCATCAAGAAGATTATACACCATGACCAAGTGGGATTCATCCCAGGAATGCAAGGATGGTTCAACATATGCAAATCAATAAATGTAAACCACCATATCAATAAAGCCAAAAATAAGAATCACATGATTATTTCTATAGATGCAGAAAAAGCCTTCGATAAGGTCCAACATTTAATCATGATAAGAACTTTACATAAAATTGGAATAGATGGTCTTTACCTCAATATAATAAAGGCCATTTAAGACAAACCAACAGCCAGCATCATATTAACTGGCCAAAAATTGAAAGCCTTTACTTTAAAATCAGGCACAAGACAAGGATGTCCTTTATCACCACTCCTATTTAATATAGTACTGGAAGTACTAGCCAGAGCAATAAGGCAAGAAAGAGAAATAAAAGGGTTAAAGATAGGAAAAGAAGAAGTTAAATTATCATTGTTTGCAGATGACATGATACTGTACATAGAAGACCCCCTCAACTCCATTGAAAGACTCTTAGATACAATAAATAAATTCAGTAATGTGGCTGGATACAAAATCAATACTCAGAAATCAATAGCATTCCTATACATGAACAACAAAATCACAGAGAGGGAAATAAGAGAAACTGCACTCTTCACATTAGCAAGCAAAAAAAATGAAATATTTAGGAATTACTCTTATGAAAGAAGTGAAAGACTTATACAGTGAAAATTATAATACACTGAAAAAGGAAATTGAGGATGATCTCAGAAAATGGAAAGACATCCCTTGCTCATGGATAGGAAGAACAAACATTGTGAAGATGGCCATTCTCCCAAAACTGTTGTACAGATTCAATGCAATCCCAATAGAAATACCGTCAACATACCTTATAGATCTAGAGAAATCACTCCTACATTTCATCTGGAACCAGAAGAGACCTAGAATAGCAAAGGCAATTCTAAGCAGCAAAGACAAAGCAGGAGGCATCACAATACCTGACTTGAAGTTATACTACAAAGCAACAGTAGTAAAATCAACATGGTATTGGAATCAAAACAGAGCCGAAGATCAATGGAATAGATTAGAAGATACAACCACAACTACAAACACACTCAACCACCTTATCTTTGATAAAGGAGCCAAGCAGGTTCACTGGAAGAATGACAGTCTCTTTAATAACTGGTGCTGGAAAAACTGGCTCTCCATTTGCTGAAAACTAAAGCTAGACCCATGTCTATCACCATGTACTAAATTAAAATCTAAATGGGTCAAAGATCTGAATATTAAAACAGAAACACTAAATCTATTGGAAGACAAATTGGGTAGAAACCTTGAAGACATAGGAGTAGGTAGAGAATTCATGAACAGGACTGAAACCATACAGGACATACTTCCCAGAATCAATAACTGGGACCACTTCTTATTAAAAAGTTTCTGCATGTCAAAAGAAATCTCCAGCATAGTGAAAAGAAAACCCACAAATTGGGAAAAGATTTTAGTGAACTCTATCTCAGACAAGGGACTCTTGTCTAAAACATATAAAGAATTTTAAAAACTCAGACCCCCAAAATTCAAAGATCCTATCCAAAAATGGGCATCTGAGATGAATACACACTTCTCAGATGAAGAAATTCAAATGGAAAATAAATACATGAAAAAATGTTCATCATCATTAGTCATTAGAGAAATGCAAATTAAAACCACACTGAGATACCGTCTCACTCCTGAAAGAATGGCCAGGATCAAGAAAAGCAACAACAACAAATGCTGGAGAGGCTGTGGGGTAAAAGGAACTCTCCTGCACTGTTGGTGGGAGTGTAGACTGGTACAGCCTTTGTGGAGGTCTGTCTGGAGATTACTCAAAAAGTTAGGATTGGAAATCCCATTTATTCCAGCTATTCCACTTCTAGGCATATTCCCAGAAGAACTGAAAGCATCATACAACAGTGATATATGTGCACCTATGTTTATAGCAGCACAATCTGTAATCGCCAGATCTTGGAAACAACCCAAGTGTCCATCAACTGAGGAATGGATAAAAAAGTTGTGGTATTTCTATACAATGGAGTATTATTCAGCTATAAAGAAGGATCACATTGAGATATTTATCAATAAATGGGCGCAGCTTGAGACCATACTCATAAGTGAAATAAATCAATCTCGCATGTGTGAATACCGAATAGCTTCCCTAATGTAAGTAATGATTCAAATATATAAAAATATGTGGTAATCATGATTCCCCATTATGTGGCCTTGAAACCTTATAAAGTTTTCACTTAATAATTGGAAAGGCTTTATTCTGGGCTTCTTGATATGGAAATATTTGAAGCTATAGTATATGAAGTTTTATTCAAATATTTCAAGGAAAAAGACAGACACTATGGTAACTACTATTAAGTCAGGTTATTTGGTGGTGAAGCACTAGGTTGCTGAAACAGTCATGCTTTGACCTGTATTGTTATATTGTTATGTCCTGTTTTATTTCAATCTCTCCCTTATTCTTTAAAAAAAAATTTAGTTATTTCTTATGTTTGTTTTAATTAAGGGGAAAAATTAAAAAAAAAAATAGCAGGAGGTATAATAGTAACTTTTTTTGATTTCCTATTAACTTGTTTTGAAGTCCTGTAATACTCCCATGATCTTGTTTTGACTGATTAAACTCTGTTTCATTATGTATGATAGTATCAAGTTTGAGGGTATAGGCAACTATTTTGAAGGCAATAAGATTCACTAAGATGCCCATGCTGGTTTGACTATTGTCTCCTTTGGAAGTCCTGTAATGTTTACAATGCCTAAATTTTATTGGTCTTGTTCTCTACTGTTTTGTTCAACTTTATAATATCTAATGAGATAGACAATTCTTTTTAAGGAAACAAGAGACATCATTGATAACCATTGTTGATAACCTTGTACTCTGTTGTACATCATGTGCTATGTCTATCCTTGGTTTTGACTGACAGCTTTGTTTTGCCATATTTGACTTTGTTCTGTCCCCCCCAAAAAAGTAATAAGAACTAAGGAGTAATAAAACCCAAAATGTGTAAATTTTGTTGTAAAAAAGAGAGGGAAAAAAAGACCTCTAAAGGATACAACAGCAAGTGTGTTTAGGGGTGTTAAATAGCTGACCATATTAATGTTTTTGTTTGGATCATTGAACACAACTGTTTGCAGTCTCACTGTTTGAATGTCCACTTTTTATTCTTTGATACTGTGATTTGAGCAACTATTTCTAAGATGATAATATGTAATCTATTAACTGGTGATTTCTTACTGTCTTTTTTTTTTCTTTTTGTAGTTCTGTATTATGTGTACCCTTACACCGCTTTGTTTTGTTTTGTGTTTTTCTCTTTTTCCTTTTAAATAAAATTTTTAAAAAAAGTTTGTCATTTCCTTTTATTTTAACCTAGGACACTCTTTCTGACCTGATTTCCTTTATAGTCTAATGGATTTGTTTCCTTACTTCACTTGATACTTTTTCAGAAATTTCAGGTGTATGACTTCCAACATCTTCTTTGTCAACATCTCCTGTTCCAGATGGAGTCTGAGATTACATTTGGGCTTTTTGTTTTGACATTTTCATCTCTTCATTAGTAATATTTTAGTCTTTTCAATCCCACTCATCTTGACTGTCCTATGTGTATTACTTAGGGTTCTACTGTGTTGCTGATGTTCACCCAGTTGAATTCTTCCTGCATGGCCAGTTGAGTGAGTCCTCATTTCTTCCTGGGCTGACTAGCCTAGTAGTATTGATGTGAGCTTATATTATTAGTGTGGCTAACAATATTGATGTTAGCTCATATTGTTAGTGTGGCTTCAGATTGTTTCAGGCTGCCAGACATACCTGTCCAAGATGTGCCCCCTAGCCAGGTACCTACTGTGTCACTGGGGTTTTGCAGGCCCAGCCATGTTCCTCTGGATGAAGGGAGAGCTCACTCATGCCCTATCCTGACCACCAAAGTCCTCCACTTGGGACAAGGCTCTTGCCTACCTGCTGAAGTCCTCTTGGTGTGACAATGGACAGAAGCTCCTGCTGGCCCACCAAATTCCGCTTGTGGAGGGAAGAGTGTGTAATGCTCTCACAGGCTGTTGAGGTCTCCAGGCATGGAGGAGTACAGAATCTTATATGATGTAACCTAATCAATGGATAATCACCTTTCCAAATAACTTTGGTCAGAAATCAGTCACATATATCGCTTCACACTGAAAGAGAGGTGATTTTACTCAGGTCAAATCTCAAGGGGCAAATGTTTTCACAATATTGAATAGATTCAAATAAAGGATATAAAAAGAAAATATATAGATGATAAAAGCAGATATGGGGTACTTAAATAAGATTTCATGCATTCTTTGTGTTTCAACATTTGGCATTATCTAAAACAAAATCACAAATATTTGGCTGAGAAAATATCTTGGAAATATGAAAAAATCAGAATAAATTGGTTATTCTTTGTTTTATATCAATCTAAGAAACAAAGCTATGTCACATTTCAACAAAATATAAGATTCATTGAACTGACAAACAGTAAGGGATTTTAGAGAAGAAAACAGACAATAAAAATCCTGGAGAAATCCATAGGAGAAAGAAAGGTATTAACTCCAACTTGTATGTAGGGATTTTAAAAATAAAAATAACCAAGCTAGTTCACAGCAGTTCAAAAAATTGTGTGGCATCAACAGAAAATTTAATGTTTCTAATGCTTTGTCTCTGAGAGTATTCTCGCTACTATATGTAAAGCTTTCCAAAAATAAATATAGTATAATATAATTTGTCACAATATCAGCCACAGTATTTTAGTATTTCTTTACAAAAAATTTTGTTGACCTGATTATTCAATGTTGATTTAATTTATTCAGTATCTAATAAAGAACCATTTCAAGATTTTAATTTAACAAACAAATTATGTAAAAAGATTGTATGGTAAAAGGAAAAAATGTAGAGAAATAATATTTACAGAAATTTTGACCTTAGTTATGGATATATGCATTCAAACATTATAAATAGGGAGTCAAATTCAGCCATTTAATCTGTAAAAATGCAAAGAAATAAATTGTCATGAGTATTAATATCAGTGTGAATATGTGGGATTTTCGGAGAAATGACAAGCCACAATAAAAACTAAGACATTTCAATACAGAAATATTTTTGTAAAATCTCTGTATTAAAAAAAAATCTATGAGAACAAATACTGGAGAACATTTAGTGCCTGAAAACAAAACTGAGTAAAGTTTTCTTCTGAATACTCTTTTGTATTTAGGTTACAAATAAGGTAAGGGACCAGCTGGAATTCAAACACTGTGCAAATACAAGAGCATCTGAAAATAAAACAAAAGTTAAATTAAGCAAAAAGTATGTGCTAACCTTATATGGTAGCTGTAAAACTACCAGGGAAAAACTATTTATTAAATTGAGCCTGAGATATGAGAGTTTTATTGGAAGTGGCCTTAGATAACTTCAGATAATTGCAGGCACTTGAAAAATCCTGGCAAAAGTGAACAGTCCAGATGATATAATGAAATGATTTCAAAATACTAAAATTTTTTCCCTCACACGGAGAATTTCTGTTTCTCTTTTTAATTTCAAGCAGAATGACAATATTTTTCTAGATATTTCATCTTTAATTTTGTTTTGTATAACAAATTTCTTAGTCAATGGGTAAAGTCACAAGTTGCACCAAGAAAACAATATAAAATTATTATTTTGTATACATATATTTTATGCATATGAAAGGCCCTTTTAAATCTGCCTATTATGAAGGAAGAAGGAGCAGAAAAAGGAGAGGTAAACAAAAATATAGAAATATATATCAGAAGGGTATTTACTCAATCTGTAAGTATAATTAGGTTCAACTGCCGTAGAAGTAACTCATAAAAAATTTTTCACTCCAAAGTCTTTAATAAATCACAAAATAAAAATGATTGGTCAAAACATACTGCATAAAACAAACAAAACATTGATACAGTGAAGGAAAAACAACCCAGATGACTTTCAGAAAAACAAAACAATAGCAGTGACAGCATGGACTACTGTTCACATCTAAGCAATAGATGGAGGGACAGGGGCGGAGCCTTCCAGTACGACTGAGCAATGCATTCTGCTCACTTCCATGGGATTCCAGAGTGAGTGTTGGAGCACTACATGTTACAAATTGTTTGCTCTAATAATGTTAAATTTTATATATAACAAAAAACATTCCACATCAGCATTGTGCATAAGCATTCTAATTTTGAATAATGAGTAAGTAATGAAACTTGTTCCTATTTCAATGATATAATGATTTGAAAAACTTATTCAATTGCATTCATATGACTTTATATTGGCTATATTGATTCTGAATGTTATGCCTCACTTTTTTTTGTATCTCTTTTGAAATACTGTCCTCTCTTTTGATGTATTAGGTTTTAAAACTTAAAATAGTCTGAATTGTGCCTTTTAAACTAAAATTAAAAAACACTAACGTAAAAGGTGATTATACACATAATATTACTATGAATTCAAAGAGTATGTTAAAATACATTGGAAAAGGCTCAGCCAGCCAAAAAAGAAGAAAAAAAAAAACCTCAAAAGCTAGGTGCCATGAATAACTGAGTAGTATAACTTCAAAGGCCACTATCAGTCTTCAAAAAAAACCTAAAATAGGTCTGTCTAAATTGCAAATAAGAGTTTATAATATCTGAGGTTGTCAGGCTGAGTGGCAATTTTATCATTGGTTTTATTTGGCTATTTGTAAGAAATAGAATAACATCGCTATTACTTTCAAGCCAGATATATAATACAATATAAAGGAAAAGCTCAAGATATTTGAGGTAAAATGAAACTCAAGAACAGTGCCATTACAAAATAATGGTGTATAAAGTCTTCTGGACACCTGGGACTTTACATAATGTCACAGTTTTCATGGGGTACTTCAACTTTCTGAAACATAGTAATGTGAAGAAAGGGAAATGCTGTTCCCAGACCACTTATGAGGAACAGGGCTGCTTCGTAAGTGTTTATGTTGGGATGAAATGTCATTATGATGTACCTGAATATCACGAGCAAGTGAAATATGTGCACCATAGAAAGGCTTGAAAAAGGTATCTGTTCATTTTTTAATGTATTGGTGAATTTCTTATAGGATGCACGTATCACTATTTTACTATCTTGAATAAAGATGTGATTTTATTAATGAAGGAAGTACCCTTAACGGTCAGGTAAAGAAAAATACTTCTGTCTATCTATCTATCCAACTATCTATCTATCTATCCAGTTAAATCCAGTGTATTAACTCAGTATCACCTGCTCGGTAAGAGTGTCAGATGTAAAATGTTTTTAATATTTTTCCATCAAACTAAAATAAGTTTTCCATTGTGTAATAGTGAACTAAATTAAGTAATGTAAATGTCTAAGTATCAATACATCAATAGGAATAGGTGAAAAATATAAAAAAGAAAGAAAGAACTGACTAATTTTATCATGGTTTTAAAAAATTCTACTCAAAGAAACTACCAATTCTGCATCAGTAACATGGTACATAAATAAATGTAGTGTTATTAATATGTTCACAAGTTAGGAAATTATGGCATAAAAATAAATGCCCTCTTTGATCTTCATTCCTTAGATGTAACAACTTTGGATAGTCATCAATTTTGCTTGATTCTATGACACTTAAAATGAACAATATTTTACTAAAATTGAAATCACTTTAGGAACTTTCAACATTCGCTATTTTCACTTCATTACAAAATTTTTCATGTGAACACAAATACTTTTCAACTACACTAACACAAAAAATAGTAAAAATAATGTGTATAGACATTATGTTCATATATTATTCTCTAAAATTAATATCGAATTTTGTATGAGAAATTAGAATAAATGTTTTCAAAGGATTAGCATTGTGTTAAGGAAAACTGTACATACTTCACTATTGTAAACTTAGTTTACTCATGTTAATAATATTTGATCATTTGTAACTTTCAATGAATATCAATCAGTAAATTAAAAGCAGTCAAAATAAATAACTTCTGACAAATTGATTATTAGTAGCTAAATCCCGGAAGTATAAGCGCTCATTTCAACTAACAGACTATAATAAAAATATATGTCAAATATAAAAACTATTCACCTTGGATTTGAGCAAATGCATTTAAAATTATCAAAATGTTGGCTTTACAAACTTTAGGCTGAATGTACCATTTCCGGAGCTGTATGCAAGTGTGCAGCACTAGCTTACTAATCAATTTAAATTGACATTTCATTAGAACAGGAGTACTTGGGGAATAAAAGATGAACACCATTTCATCCTTACTCATAAATCAATTTTATTTTGTGCACAAAATGCAGAAAATCCTTTAGCTCAAGTTATTAAAATACAATCCTGACAGAATAGCGGTGTTTTTCTTCCCTTGCCCAACCTTAAGCACTCATAAAAAAGTGAGTGCACAGAACATAACAAGGATGACTGCCACCATACATATTGGAAATAGTGGTTGCCATAAAATACCCATTTCAGTACCAGAAAAACATAAAATGTTAAAGAACATATTTTGTTTTATAAACAGATCCATTTGACAACTAACAGAAACTCTACATTGGGTACGCATATAACAGAATTTAACATTAAGCTTGTTTTCATCTTAAGTGGGTCTAATCAGTCCTTGTATAAAAATTAAAAAAAAAAATCTCATACAGGGGATAGTTATCTTGATGGTGGCTGTATTCATTCAGCAGAAGGATAATGTATCCTAGCTCTTAAAAAACGTACTTTTTAACTTATTATTTTAATTTTGACCATCTGAGTAATTCATTTAGAACTTAACATGCCTTATGGGTAGACATTCTTGTGCTTAAAATACTTTAAGTCTCTATATAATCTCCTCAGTTGGATTTTCTTCTGGATGGTGTGGTGACTTTAAAGTGACTTTAAAGTATTTAAATTTTAACTTTCACCTTTTTTTTTTTCCCCAAAGATTGAGTTCAACCCACTCCCCTTAATTGAAGGTGGCACCACGGGACTCCATTTTGACCACTAAAAAGTACGAGTGACTACATGATGTCTGAGATGTATGTATAAAAGGCATCATTTCTTAATCATTATTATTTCCATTGAATTTGTTTCTCTGAGTACCGTTTATGTCTTGGAAACCCACAGCAGGGCTATGACATGTTTGAAGCCTGCATCCCCAGCCATATGCACCAGTGAGCCATCTTGGATAATTAAAGTACAGCCCCAGTTCCACTTACAGATGATGGAATCCGGTTACCACCTGGACACATCCAGAGAAAACAAGATGAACAATTACTGAGAGCCAGCTCTCAGAAATTGAGAAATAATAGGTACTGTTTTACATTTTGAGATCATTTATTGCACAAAATTCCATTGCATTATTCAGTCAACAATTAGCAATAAAAAATAAGAGACTTTCTTAACTCATTTAAATCAAATTTGAATAAGGTCTCTTTTTTTCTTCCTGGTAAAGTCATTTTACTTCTAGTTACTTCTTTCTTGTTTTATTTATTTTATTTGTTACTTTTCCCATGTATTTTGATTTTATATATTTCTTTTGTATTTTAAAAAAGCAAAACAAAAACAGAGTTTCAAAAGATTAACATTAAGTATCACTGGTTGATATATTACACATTACTATCTTAGAAGTAATTGTTCAAGTTACAAAATAATAGACTTCTGTAACTCCCTCTACATTACTAGCCCAGTATGACAGATTTCATATATTTCTAAACATTTAAGTTTTTATTGCTGTTATTATTAGATCATTGTTAATTTATGAAGTCAACATATATCAAGTCTATTTTTCTCCCTGAAAATGCTTTTATTTAACCTTTATAATGTTTGAAAGATATTTATGACAGCTACAAGTCATAATTAACAAATGTTTGATTTTAGTAACTGAAGAAGTTATTATTTTCTGAGCTTGTTTTTTGGGCAGGCTTATTTTCTTTTGCTGTTAAATCCATTATGGAATGTTCTTTTTTTTTTTTTTCTTGCAAGTAAAAACCTTCTTGGCTTTGACTTCAAGTAGTTTTACTACTGGATTTGTGTGCCTTTTGGCACTATAAAGAAATAGATAACACAATATTTATGATAAAAAGGAGATTTGTTCAAGTCACAGCACTGAAGACTGAAGTCATGGTGCTTTTCATTGGCTCTGTTCTGATCCCTGGAGAGATCGCCTGTCAGAAGACAATGAAGGCAGTGGGTTCCAGGGTTCACATATCACCCTAGACAGCAAAGAAGAGAGAAAAGACCAAGCTGGTTCACTCTGAAACTGCTTATTTCAGAGAACTCAAGTGCTAAGGGTCACAGGACAATGTCCTGTCCAGAGCAGAGTCCCTGATAACTTAAGGATTCACACTAGATGGTAATACTGAGGGTCTAATCCCTCTACATTACCAGCCCAGTAACCAAAACTTTCATCACAACTTTGTTGGGGAGGACACAACTAGACCACAGCCAAACCATAGAAATGATGGTCTAAGAATAGTTTTTATTTTCCACTTCTTCTCTTTTGAGTTTTTATGCTTCCTAAATTTTAGGAATTTTCTCTTCAATCATTACTTCTGCTTTACTCAGTTTTTTTTTCCCACACCATACTTAAAATCTGAATTTTCTTTTAGCTGATTGTCTTTTAAGTTGTTCATCTAGTAAGAATTTCAACCTGTAGGTTGAAAGACGTTACCTCTTTCAATCTATAACTTTAATGACTATATTTTTCATTTTACTTAAAGTATCATGGTTTTTGTCTAAGTAAGTTTATTAAGTTTAAGTGTCTTTGTTACTCAAAAATCTTATTCATATTTTCAGAAACATATTCATCAGTATTTTTATTTGAAGTTATAGTTTTAGTCTTTAATTCCTTAATCTGCCTGGAAAGTGCTAGTCTTTGTATATGATTTAAAATAAATATATTTTTATGGGTAACTATACTTTACTTTCACAAATAGTGAAAAACTTCCTTCTTTCTGATGTAGCTTGACATTTCCAAAAAGTGGGTCAGTCCCTATCCCATGTAGATATGTGTCTCTGGACTCAGTATACTATACTGGTGATTTAGCCCTCTAGATTTCGGAGAAATCCAGTACCAGTTACTTAGAACCCTGTAACTTTATATCTAATCCCCCCACTCATTTTTCTCTTTCAGGGGCTCTTTCTACTCTTGGCTCTTTATACACTCATATGCATTTTAAAGTTACTTTAAAACTACAGATAATTTTAGATATAATTTCAGTCTTTAACTCTAATCCTAAAATCAGATATATCTTCTTTATTAAGTTATGCCTTCTCCAATATCTTTAGTTATACCTACTCCAATACCTTATCCAAATTTTTCTTTTTGAATTTTGAAAATTAATGTGAAATAAAATTCATTTTTCTCAGGTTTAAATAAATGTAGGTATCACTATACCTGATACATAGAGAGGTATCATCATAAAATATTTTAAATTTTTTTCTGGGCAAACACAGGAGGTTTTTTTTTTTTTTACTCAACTAAGTAATTTCAGATCAGAAAGTCATTTGGCATGTAAAGGAAAGACAGTTTTGGCTGGATATTTCCCTTAAATTATAATTGATTGGTATGGGTTCAGAGACAAAGGGCTATATAAATGCTTTCTTAAGACAGGTAAACTTTCTGATCTGTTTGTTTCTCATGAATCTTCACAAATCATGTGTTGGTAATTGCATGCTTTTATTCCTATGTACAACTAAAGCAGGTCTTTGCACAAAATGTTCAGAGCAAAGAATAAGAATCAATGTCCAAGAACAATTAGTATGAATTACTATTTCATAATGAATGCAGATGACAACTCTTTTATGTGTACTGGCCATTGTTTTATGTTTTTTATTCCTGTATGTAAACAGCAGAGAACCACTTAGAATTTCCTCAATTTACTATAAGCTTACAATTTAGCATAGTTTTTTGTTTTTGTTTTGATGTTATTATAACATGTCTATTTTTCTACTTACAATTTACTGTTTATGTATATACAAATTTCATCTTTTTAATTCTTTTTCAAATTTGTATTACTACATATTTGCAGTGCCTAATTAATACATTCATCATAGGAAGTTGGTAAATGTGCATAATAAAGACAAGATCAGCTTTTGAGGCAAAAGTAATTCGAACTGTAAGATTTAAGTAACTTCATGTCCTGCAATTATTGTAATGATTGTCCCTGCATTTTGTCTTCCATCATTGTTTCTGGTAATTATATCTAATAAGAGAATAGATGTTCTAAATATACAATGAATGTTTAAGTAAACTCTATTGCAGTAGAAGACATCTCACCATTAATCCCCTTCAAAATATTGTACTTCTGCCAACATCACACATAATTATTCCATCATTTTTGCCACTTTATGAAATTCTGGAAGTCCTCTTCCCTGTCTCTGCAAAATATAACAAAAAATATGGTGAATGCTGCTGCAATTGAATGGAAAATGGCCTTATAAAAACATTTAACTGTGTCATCATCCATCTCATTCACTAGGGCTGACAACATGCATCTTCTGACTTTCCCCAAAGCCAAAAGGACCATGAAAGGTTAATATTTTAAATCTATTTAAGACATCAAAGCAGTCATTACAGCTCAACTAAAGACACACAGGAAGACTTTCCGAGCTGCTTCAGAAACTGTCAAGACTTGTAGGGTAAGTGTGCTCAAAGTGGAGTCTTTTGAGGGGGATTAATGGCAATGTGTCTTTTATCGCAATAAAATTTTGAAATTGATATATTCACTGCACTTTCTGACTAAGTATCATACTTGGGCTTTATCTTTCGACATTTTAAGTTTTCAATAAATTTAAACATCTCATGTGAACTAAGCGTTTTTTATGATGTTTATAACTGTTGCCTTTGTCAATGCTTTTTCATGTGTTTTTAACACATTTGAAGTTATTATCTACCAAATTATAGGGCAGCATTTGTTTGCACCTTATTCTTCTTCATGTACAAGTTCTTCACCATGTACAATAAATACAACATATATTGTGTATAACATAGTATATAACATACATGAATACTGACAATATTTGTTTCTCGACCTTGTAAGTTATATCTTACTTACTATAGTGTTTTTAGAATTATTTTTTCCAAATTCTCAGTGGAAATTCAGTTGATTTTGATTCTGTTGCTTGATTTTCCCCCTTGCTTTAACATTTTTCAAAATATTACACATAATGATATCTTACTTTTTAAATGAATTTTGAAAATCAATTGTTTTGTGAGTTTCTACTTATTTTACATTCTGTCTTATGGATGATATTTGTTTTTCATATCAAAAATGTTTTTATTTTGCTTTTTCACCTCATCAGATTTGAACTTTGTGTCTCTTTTTTTTAAACTGGGATATTGATCATTAAACAACATTGGTTAATTCCAGATGGACTGCTTTCTGTATGTTGTGTATCTATTTTTATCTGTTAAATATTCTGTATATTCTAGTAGTTTATATTTGATTTTAAAGTCATAGTTTTACATTAGTAATTCAGTTTCTCTCTACACACTAATAGTATATACACAAAGTGAGTATTTTATGGCCACAGCAATTTAGACCTTGTTACATTATTAATTTATCACCATTTTGGCCTTATTTTGGTAGTCTAATGTTGAACAAAGAGAATTGATTTCTTGAAGATTTTTAAAAATGGATATATCACCTTGTACAAGTTATCTATTTGTAAAACTATGACAGGAAACAGACTGAACACAGGAAGAAAGAGGAGGTTTAAGAGGCAGTTTATTACACTGGTGGGCCTGACTGGGATTTCTCCTAAAGAATAAGAGCCACATGCAGCAGGGTTTGGGGCTTTTATAGGGGGAGCAAGCAGAGGTACAAAAATATACTTAGCATATTATGATTGGAGGGTTGAATGACATCATGGGTTGTCCAGAGGGTTTATACATCTCAAGTTACAATGCGAGGTCATCAGTCAAACAAGCATGGGTGACACAAAGGAAGGAATGTTCTGTGATCAGGCTTGTCCAGACATGTCTGCTTGGTTTTGGTGGACACTATTGACTTTGACTTTCTTGGCAGGCTTTTCTTTAAAATTTTAATTTCCCCTTCAAAACAGTGTCACTAGTAAAATTATCTTAGTATTCAGTTGTGTTTCCTTAACAGTATGCTGATTAGTGCTTGCATGATTTTGTTACAGGCATCTGAGATAGTTAAAAACATTATAGGCAGTCAGACAGGTATAGTCCCTGGAGGGAGCCTGTGCAGAGGACAGAAGTCTTGTGACCTCAGAGGAGACAGACACCTCCCTCCTGTGGAATAGATCCCAAAACAAAAGACAAAACAAATGCAACAACACCCTAAGTGTAAACATCAGGGACTGATATTCTAAATAGGTATGGATCACCTTACGGAAGCCAGGAGTCACCATCCCAACCCCTTACAGGAAGAGTCCCTGCTCTGTAGGAATGCCTGCTTACTAAGTGACTCACTTTCCCATTTGTCCTTGATTTGGTCAATTTTACCAGAGTTATTAATCTTACTGGTCAACTATAGTTTTGTCCCACCACATACTCATCTGCTTTGTGAATTTCCCAGTTTTTCCCATCTTGGAGCCATCTCACCTTGTAGTTTAACTCTACAAAAATCCTTAGAAACCACAGCCTTTGGACCTTCACTTGGGACCCCTTATGTCTCTCTCTCAGACAGAAACTTTATTCCTCTCAATAAATATGTTCTGCTCTTAACCTCCATTGTTTCTAAAATTTATTCTTTGATTCTAGAGAACATAAATTTGTACTGGACATCTAGCAATAGGTTGGAAGTTTCATTCTTCTATATCAATTTTATAGTTTGGTATGAATCACAGGAATCTGATTTAAATTTAATTTTATCCTTACACATCAAGTAGTGAAATATCTGTCCATCTTTTTTAATCTCTTGTTTAATGGGAATCCCATTTATTACCAATCATCCCCAATAATTATCATTTTTTGAAATTCAAAGAATGATATGGAAAACAGTATAATCAAGCCCAGACTATTTCTGAAATCAGCATCCTTTAGTTCCCAACTCTAATAATACCTTAACTCTTATAATATTTTGCTTTATTCAAATTTGAAATGCTCCAAAATATTTATAATGTCTTTGTTGACAAGTTCTAACTAAAATTCCATAGACTTCAAAACCCAAGTATAGGTAAGCTTCTGAGATATTTTCTTAATTTTCTTTTGTGTGTTACTTTTTAATTGGTCTATGCCTCTCTATTTTATCTCCCTTATCTTTTGTTTTAAATCAAATTTATCTTGGTTGTTACTACATGTTTTCAAAACTGTTTAAGAGTAATAACATTATATTTGACAATAGGAAAAAGTTTATTCTTGTATTTAGAATTAAATAATTTAGTGTATAATAGGGGTGTAATTGCTTTATTTCCCTAAAATGATCTACTTTAATAAGCTAAACTAACCTTCTATGACTTGAGGGAATATAAATCTCTTCCTGCAAATACAAAGATATTATAGTACAATGAGCCTGTGTATCCATTTTTATAGCAACACAATTAATAAGAGCTAAATCTTGGAAGTAGCCATATGCCCATGAACAGACAAACAGATAAGGAAAATTTGTTATTTATACACTGTGAAGTACTAGTCTGCCTTAAAGAGCTAAATTTGAGTTGTTTGTGGATGTACCTTGAGATGACAATGTTAAGTGAAATAAGTCAGATCCACAAGTTTAAACCTCACATGGTTTATCTTGTATAAGAAACACAAATTATAAATGAAGAGCAAAAGAAAAGATAGATAATTGGAAGTAAACATATACTTGTTTCCCTAATGGGCAGGGGATCAAGAGATAGAGGGAGGGAAAGGGAGATGATGGAAAAGAATTGAAAGAAGAAATTAAGATATGTTATATGCATGTACCAACGTGATACAAGGAAGATAAATATTATATAATCCAACCACTAATACACAGTAGCACCTCAGTTCATGAACTCAATTCTTTTCGCAATGCTGATCAAAAACCAAGACAAGAACTGAATCAATTTCAATGGTTAAATTTGATGTTGACTTTATGGTGAAATTTGATTCCATATTTGTCAGGATGAATTTGGGACCAGGATTTTGGATAGAATAGAGTTCATGATTTAAGGTATCACACATTATGTTACTTCTATTGAACAAGCAAAAGCATAAAAAGTGAGTCTTTAAAGTTTATTTATTTCAAATTATCGATATAACTGTTTAATGATTTCACACTCTAAAGTATATGCATTAATAGGCAACTGATCTCTTATCTGTCTATTATTTTCAACTGAACTGGAGAAGAAAACAAATTTTAGTTGTATAAACTATGAAACCAGACATTCTATTTTGAAAAATTTCAAATTCATGCTATTATTTTTTTTTCCTTTTCTTGAACTTCAAATATTGCTTTTGGGATAGCGGTAAAATGTACTTTTAAAAACATTCAAAATGATAAACATAGGGATTACTATTAACTGGAATACTTTTAGGAGTTTATATTTGTTATTTATATTTGTTATCATAAATTGAGTATAATCATACCCTGTGCCATTTGTCATTCTTGTGCCATTTTGTCATTTGAAGCACATACAAAAATGGAAACACTGCTTCTTGTCCTGGGAAACTTGTGTAGAAATATTACTACTTTGACCTTTTTAGTATTCTCCATTTTGACTGGTTGTCTGTTCCAATCACAGATTCTGGGGTAGTAAACAGGAAAAGATGGCATGACAGTGAATCAAATTACAGAATGCTAAAAAAAGGTCACAGAGGGATAGTTTTAACTTCACAGAACATAAAAGACAAGGAAAAATCATAATGTTTGAACAATAAGCAAATATGATCTTCTGCGTGTTTTTAACAAGTTTCTACTAGTTAAAGCCAATTATTAGCTTATTTTGTTTATCATGGTTTTTACATATTTTGGGGATATATTTTAAAAAGTCAATATATATTTTTACTGCAAATTTAATAGAATTTTACTCAATTTCACTCACAATCAGTATTATATAAAATCATTTTGAACTTGTGGCCTTTAGTTATGTTAGTGCCAATAATATTTAACAAAATAATTCTAGCAGTATAAATTTCCTCCTGTCCTTTTCAGTCAGAAGATGGCTTAAAAATGTTAACTAATACACCCCGGTGGGAGATCAACTTTACTTGTTTTACCTGTCGTTGAGATTTCCCACAATTGGGTTTATTTCCTCACCCCTTGCAAAATCAAGCTCAGGACTGATCCTTTCACTGCACTGTTTTTTTCATAAAAGGACAGCTTTTTAAATGCTATGTGCGCTTAAACAAAAATTAGTTGTACAGGTTAATCATTTCAAAATACAAATACATATTTTGCTGAATGGTTCCTGAAAGGGATTTCAAAGTACTCCATAGGATTAAGTAGGGTGTGTGTGTGTGTGTGTGTGTGTGTGTGTGTGTGTGTGTGTGCGTGTGTGTGTTTGCAGGAGACTTCTGGAGATGAATATTTTGTTTTTCCAAACTAAGGAAAAATTTGGTAGAATTTGGTGATTTAGGAATTATTTAAAATTCTAAGCTTTCCTGGTTAAATGAAAGATTCAGTTATATAGTAGCAACCATTTAGTTCTCAGCTCAGCTCATCATCTTCTCTCAGGGATCCATATTGATGGAGTGATTGTCTTTGTTATTCCCCATAACAAAGTTAGAAGAATATTGGGCTAGAAGTATTCACATTGCTTTTATTAGCACCTTCTTAGTCCACAGGCTGTGAGATTTCTACCAGCATGAAAGCAGCCAACAAGTGAATTTCTGTCTTGTGCATACAGACAAGAAACTATAAATGTTTCCTCATCTATGTTAATAAGTACTCAAAGAAGAAAAATACTCTCCATATGAAAATTCAGGTGCACTTTTTATCCCAAATATCTGAGACAGTTTGAAATGCACTGTTTTTTTTTTGTTTTGTTTTGTTTTGTTTTGTTTTTTCCCAATTGGATGTCAGCAAAGTTACATGGAGTACGGTGCTAACTTGTGGTAGTTATCTTCCTGAAGATGGCCTTTCTGTCTCATTCATATCTGAAAAGTCTTAGGTTAGAGATGAATGACTAGGGAATGAATTACACCTGAGGATAAGACATAATAAATGTTCAGATCGTTTACTTCTTCATTACATGAAATTCCTACAGTGCATAACAAATACCAACTATACTGTTAATAAGTGCATGCAATCTGTATTATTTGACAAGAAATGGATCCTAAATTGCAGAAACAGAAGTTTAAGATTAAGTGAAAATTACATTGTATTAAAACATTAGTATGGATTGCAGATAACAAGAATGGTAATGAGTCCAACACTTACTCAAAATTATAGCCAAGAGAGAATATATTATCACTGCTATTCTTGTGTGTGGTTCTTCTTTATATATCTTTGTTTTATTCTTTTTCCTATAACTACATATAGGCTTCTTTTGTTCTACTGCTCAACATGATCAACAGTGTTTAAAAAAGAGAACAGTTTAAGCACAAATAGGCTCAGTTTCAAGTCCAATTTTCTCACAATGTTCTAAAGTAAATCTCTGTAGTCACTGCAGGCCATGCTCCCCAGAAATAGGAGAAGTTAACAGTTTTACCTAGATAGAGTATTAACCCAAGGTGCCAATGATGGCCAAGTAAAAGAGGGTCACAAAGTAACACATGTAGTGCATTCTGCATTGAGTTTACCAAAGAAGATTTGTGTCAGAAATAGGTGCAAAACCTTCTCGTTTACTCCACTCTGTTCCTTCTCTACCCTGTACTCACTAGGAATTTATCTTATTTATTTTTCTATTGATTGCTGAATGTCAAATATACATCAATGAGTAAAAATACATTTTCCATGTAAGTACCAAAGATTTAAACTATCCTGTCAATTTGAGATTACTATATAGTTTATAAATCTGTTTATTTTCGCATGAATGGTTGTACTCAGTGTTTAGTATGAAGAAATAAAACTCTCTTATAGTAGAATTGAGTTTTTGCTTACTTAGCCTCAAGTATTTTCTTTGGGAAAGAACCCCAATTTTATTCAATCAGACACTCTTCCATGACAGAGATCATGTGAGGTGACACATTGTCTTGTCCACAGGTGTGTGCTGCCCAGTCTAAACAGTTATACTTCTCTGGAATCGATGCAGAAATAGGTCAAGTGAATCAGAACTTATTAGATAGAATTCCCAAGGTAAATGCTAAAAGTTAGAGAAAGGCACTTATCCTTTATTGATCTGACTCAATGAAATAATTAACTTTCATCTCACAGGTGAAATACTTCCACGTATTCACACTATGTTATCCATTAAAAAAGCCAGTGACCCTGGGTTATCTTAATAACCATCTTGCAAACTTTAGAACAATAAGATGGAGGTAAAGCCAGCTTGATAAGCAAGATGAAACAGACTCTGAGAAACAAAGCAAGATCCAGATTGACCATATGTAATACTTCTCTCTCTCTCTCTCTCTCTCTCTCTCTCTCTCTCTCTCTCTCTCTCTGTCTCTCTCAATTTCTTTCTTTCATTCATTCATTCTTTTTTTTTTTTTTTTTTACTTTTTTTTCTTTTGAGGAACTGAAGGAGTCAAACCCAGGGACTTGACACTGAACTGCATTCCAAACCCCTCTTTAACATTTTTTTTTCTTTTTCACTTAGAGACAGAGGTTAACTAAGTTCTTTAGAGTGGCCTTAAACTTCCTGTCCCCCTGCCTCAGAATCACAGAATGCCGGTGTTACAGGGAGAGTCTTATTTTGAATGCCTTACTGTATATAATTAA
This sequence comes from Cavia porcellus, assembly GCF_034190915.1. Classification (NCBI taxonomy): domain Eukaryota; kingdom Metazoa; phylum Chordata; class Mammalia; order Rodentia; family Caviidae; genus Cavia; species Cavia porcellus. The sequence continues at coordinate 51,345,203 of NW_026947503.1, read as the reverse complement.
TGTTTCCACTTTTCTCCAAGCCTATTTGTAAAAGATTGTTGCTGTTCATTGTTTCAACAAACACATAAATGCACATACCAAAATATATCTTTGCTTCTAAATTTGATTTACTTAATAAAATAATTCTTTGAAGCCTTTATGTCTTAAAATACATATATTAGACTCCAGTGATTTTAGCCTGCTTAGCTTGGTTTGCAGATTCATTGTTATTTGCCTTACAGCTTTTAAAATGTGTTGTGCATCAATAGTGTAAAAACTAAAAGAAAAAGGAGAGAGAGAGAAATAGAGTATTTATCTATTATTTTCAACCTTGAAACTGACTATCAAAATTGTAAGTGATCCTTGTCTTTCAGTATAAACAATCTGGATTCTTTTAATTAGTCTTTGCTGTGATTACTACACATATTTCAAAGTAATTGAACAGGGTTTTACAGAGTATTATAATTCAGGTTTTTATTATATCAGACATCTGCTTTTCCAAATTATTTCACCTTAATCATTAAAAAGTGCACTTTTTCCTAAAAAGTATACATGTCTTAGGCATTTTTACTATTTCAGCATGACCATCAAATTTCACTTTATGACTTTTGCCTCTAAAAGTCTCTGCTGAAGAAAGGGCTTTTTAGAAACAATGTATTAATAAAGCATTAAATAGTTAAGAACACAAAAGGAGAAGTAAATGTTTAATATCACGTGAAACTGACTTGTGTAGTATTTAACTTCCACTAATACCAGGCCGGAGCTGTGGACTGAGTGTCTTTTAGCACAGGCTGTATTCCATTTCATCTTAAAATGAACAGCAAAAAGAAACTTTATCCTAAAATATAACCATTCACTCTAAAGTCTGAAGTAAAACTGATGAATATGTTAAACATTGAACGGAAGGAGAGTCTAGGGAAATTCTAAAGATTGTGGACCATTTGGTGTAGATGGGCAACTTTGAAGTGAATATTTATAGAGATGGTAGAGAGAAGTAAGGCACAAGGAAAGGAATTGCCTAGCATGGAAGTAAGTTAAAAGCCCCTGACTTATTTGTCCATGCGGCAAGACTATCTCAAGTGATTCAGGATTCCTTCCCTAATTGAGACTGAGAACCATATGATGAACCCCTGATTTAATTCAGATACGTCTTAGTTACTTTTTACTCATCACTGAGACAAAATATCTCACACACAAAAGTAGGGAAGGAAAGGTTTATTTCTTACAGTTCTTGAAGGATTCAGTCCACACTTGATTGGCTCCAAGGCAGTGTGACATGGCAGGGCAGCCATTCATGGTGGCTGCAAACAGCGAGTCACAAGCTGGCAAGAGACAGACAAACCTTCTTCCCACCATTACATCATATTCTATGCAAGTGTAGCACTCACCACCAATCAATCTAAGGGCTACACAATGAACCAATCACAAATGCATAATTGCATGAGGCTTGGGAGCCACTGACATAAACCATGACATTTCACCCCTGGCCCCCAAAAACTCATGCACATCCTTTATACAGAAGATATTTAGTCTATTTCCAAGAATTGCCAAAGTCTTAACAGTTTCAGCATGCTGAAAAGTCCAAGTCCTAAGTCTTCTTCAGATCTATGGCAAACTCTTATCTGTAACTACCTGTACCAATGAAACAAGGCTAATCATTTCCAAAATGCAAAGGCACAAGATAAGCATTACCATTCCAAAAGTTACAAACAGGAATACAAAGCATTGAAAACAAAGCAAGTCCAACATCCAGCAGGGCAAACATTAAGTCCTAGAGTTCCATGCCTAGCATTTGAAGCTTTCTGGTTGCAAGCTCCCAAAGGCTTGGGTGATTCCACCCCCACAGTACTTACAGGAATTTCAGCTCCTGCAGTGTCTCTCTCTTAATGCCCCTCTGCTTGGGTTTTGCAGCTTGCCTTGGATGATCCATGTTCCTGGCTTTTCCAAACTTCTGGCATCTCCACTGCACCATTGGCTTCACTCTTACATTTTTACATACTGCCTTCTCCGGGCACACTGCCTGGCCTCTCAGGCATTTTGCAATTGAGGTAGAAGTCATCTTACCCTCAGAATCTGTGCATTTTCCTTGCACCCAAAATCAGTGCCACGTGGATGCCACCAAGGTTTGCTGTCAGCTTGAGCAAGTTAGGCTTTTCTCTCTTTGGCTGTAGGGTCAAATGCTTGGATCCCTGGGCTCTGTGAACCTGATTGTTAAGAAAAGTTTCTCTATGTCGCCACCATTTTGGAACCTGGTGTGGTTGCCACCATTTTGGAACCTCATATGGCTGTCGCCAGTTTGGAATTTCATGTGGCCTCTTCACCATTCTGGATCATAGTGCTCTGCCGCTTTCTCTTCTGAGCAAAGTCTTTCACTTTTGCAGTTTTGAGGCTGCAAAGGATAGAAATTTGTGGCTTTATGAGATGTCCCTCAATCATCTTTTTTATTTTTTTCTTCCTTCTCAGCAATCAGACTCAGCTCTATCTTTACAATCCACAGCTTTGCTGGTGTTTTCCTTCTGGCCAAACTCATAGCATTTTTAAATAATCCTTCTAGGCTCTTTGCTCTTAATCTGCAACATAAATTCGTTAAAAGCCCCCAAGAATAGCCATGCCACAGCCTCAACATTCAGCTGCCTTGAAATTTCTTCTCCCAGATTAATCAGCCAAGAACCCTTAATCTTAGTCTAAGGTAAAGTCTCTGGTCATGAGCAAAATGCAGACAAACTTTCTGCCAAGCCATATGAGATTTCGTGTGGAGTCCAAAATCAAATGCAGTCCTTCTTCCCAGCAGAAACCTCCCAAACCTGATCTTTACCAGAAGGCTTTTTATTTACCTTCTGGTCTCCTGAGCTTTGACCAGAATGTCCTCTACAGAACAGCCTAAACTATTCTAGCACCACTTTTTCAGGCAACATCTTCAAACCTTTCCAAACTCTTCCTACAAGCTATTTCCAAAGGCTCTTGAACCAGGTATAATCATAGCAATGACCCCACTCCACTGGTATCAAATTCTGTCTTAGTTACTTTTTATTTGTTGCTGAGGCAAAATACCTGACACCCATAGATAGGGAAGGAAAGGCTTATTTCTTACAGTTCTTGGAGTTTTCAGTCCATACTCGGTTGGCTCCAAGGCAGTATGGCATGGTGGGCAGCCATTCATGGTGGCTGCAAACAGCAAGTGGTAAATCAGCAAGAGAGAGAGAGACAAACTTTATTCCCACCATTACATCAATATCCTGGCTCCACCCGTAGGAAGGTGTAGCACTCACACCACCAATCTGAGTGCTAGACAATGAACTGATCACAAATACATAATTACATGAGGCTTGGGGCTGGTGACATAAACCATGACAAGATATAAAGACTAGCTATAGTGTTTGTTTCAAAGAAAGGGATAAATAGCTCAAGTTTAATAAATAATAAAAGAATCCCCTTTAAACAATGGACTTAGGTATAAGCAACATTCATCAAATTTCGGTTATATCAAACAACTGAAGATATCAGATAGTCCAACACAAACTTTAATTTCTAGGTCTTAAACTGACCTAAATAAAATCATACCATTATGAATTGTGTTTTAAATTTTAGGCAACCATTTTAACTTGCTAGTGTTTTTTCATGTAAAAGAAGCCCTAAATGCTTACATCATCCCTATAGTAAGCTATCTAGAATTTGTTCCAACCAAATATAATATTCTTTCAAATATTATTGACTGAGTTATTTTACTTTTTTTCTTTTGCTACAGAAGACTACAAAAAATATTCACGTCTTCAGAGTAAATATGACTCAGCATGTTGTATTTGTTGGGACCTATATTATTCATACTGACAAGTGATTTTAAAAGATAAATTGAGGATAAATAAAGAGCCCAGATGTTAGCACTCCTTTGGGAAAGCAGGCTTTCAATCTCACCATTTATAGAAAATTGACCACAAGTGCTCCCAAGAAAGAATTTTACCTCCAAGTTATTTTGTGTCCTACTCAAACACCAGACAAAATTAATCTGTATTATATTTTCTGGAAAGTTATGCTGAGTTAGTCCATTGAAATAAAAGTTAAGAGTTCAAAAGAGAAAACAATATAATGGAGTATGTGTATGCCTGCCAAAAGCAGAAGAAGTCATAATATATAATGTAAAATCTGATACACTGTCAGATTTATCATATTTGGAATACTTGTAATTTCCTTACATAGTTTATTTTAACAAAATTTTGAGATTTTATCTCTTGGTTTCATATATTGAAGCAATCTGATTTTATGATCAGGGAGAAAATCTTATGAAAAATAAATTTAGGGTAAGCGTAGTTAATTTTATCATTGTAAGTCAAGATTTATTTTGATTTTGATTCAAATATCATTATCTACCTGTCAAATTTCTCACTTCTTGAAACTGTGGCTTATTCAAAATCAAAAGCTTTGAATTTTCCTAAGAATCTCTGATCTTTCTAAATTTCTAGTGCCTTGTATGCTTTTATTTACATTTCAGTTTTATATTTAACATCTTCGAATTTCTCTTATCTTCTTTAATGTTTTAGAGCTCAATTATTTTCATTTTAATTTTTTGTATATTTATCATTTTCCATTGTAATGTATTTTGCACTCTACTGTAAGAGAAATCTTCCTTATGAAAACCCTGTGGGTTATTCTTTACGTACTGTGGAAAATCTCTAATAATCTCCCCATTTCAGTGTAACAAAGCACATATTTTTAGTAATGGCTATGGTGTTCTACCATCACATTCCTCTCAGTTCAGCTTTATTTTGCACTTTATACAAATCTATGTTTTATAAAACATGAATCACATTCCTAAACATTTAGGTTAAATTCCTGCCAGCCTTCTCCTGTAGTAAGCTATCTAGAATTTCTTCCAACCAATGAAATTGTTCTCTTTTAAAAAGTTAATAAGACATACAAAGACTATCTTTCTAATTTCCTAATCTGACATGATGATGTTATCTTGTTCTCCAAAATATATTTATAATTTATACTTTCTTTATAATAAGTGTCATGGCCTATCATAAACAATGTAACTCGTAGAAGTGGAGAGTGAACTAGTGATAATCAGAAATTAGAAATGAAAAAAAAAGACTGGATAACAGATACCTCAAGAGACTTAGAAAAGAAAAATGCATTCTAATGTTTTGTAGCACAGTATGTCAAATATAGTTTACCAACATTTATTACACATTTAGGAACAGTTTAAGAGGATTTTTAGTATCCTGAAAACAAAGAACTGATAAATGTTAAAGGTTATGGAAATGCCAGTTGTCTGGTTTTGATCATTGCATCGTTTAGGCATGTATAAAATTATTATGCTATACTTCACAAATATGTACAACATATTGATGTTAATCAAAAATTTAAAAATAATATGTGAAATTATTTTATCTTCTTTATTAAAATGAGGCTCTTTGGGGGGCACAAACAAACACTGCTTTGTCATCTTGGTAGCTGCTTAATAATAGTATTAACATAACACATTAATATTATACAATTAATATTACCGTATTTTAATAATCCTTAGCATGACTTAAAGAGTAGTAAAAGTTTTGATAGTAACAACAAAGTGATTCAAGGAAAAACATCTCACTTTAAATACTGAGTGATACTTTTCAGAATGCATGAAATAAAAATGCTAATTAATATAACTTCACATTATAAATCCTCATTCCTTAGGGTCTTTCATTCAACATATTTTCCCTAGATCTAAAAAGAAATGCTATTTTTAAAATATTTATAATGAATTATTTGTGCATTTATAACTTCCTTGTTTTAATTCAGGGGTACCCTTTGTCTGAAGTGTTAGTTGTGTTTCTTTCTGATTTGCTTGGCTTTCTATTTTGCTCCCCTTGACCTGAATTTCTGAGGATTAAGTGACTGGAACATATATAAGCAATCAATGGGATGCTGAAGTTTATGGTAAACTGAAAGTTTGATAACAGTTTTTCAGAGGAGACACTGTTGGATGTCTGTACTGTTTACTGGTGGCTTTCAAATACTGTCAGCCTAGTTTTTCTGTTGTTGTTGTTGCATAAAACGCTCCATAAGTACTCACTGATCAAATGGAGAAGTGAATGAGTGGCTGAATGAATTAAAACCTAAAACTCATAAGTGTCTGAAAAATTTCAAACAATGATTGGTGATTCTACTCTTCCTAAAGGTTTATCTGTCACTGTCTATTTAGGTAATTTTAGTGTATCATAAGAGTTTTCACTTGGAATAAAGGTCCAGTTGGACCTATTCCCAAGATGACATTTTACCTCATGAACATAAAAAGAAAAATGATTTTATTATGACTACAATCTCCTCAGATTAAAATTAATTTTGTGTCTCTTAAATAATATCAAAATGTCATGTAGCATATATAGTTAGAATTATAAAGGGATTTATTTTGTAAATTTAAGCATATTTTTATCTGTCTCTATAATCTGATATTTGAATTTTTTCTTTTTCAGAATCTATATTATTATTTCCAAAGTATGATATCTGTTCCTAGTTCTATTTTCAACATGCAAGTTGGTTTCCCATTTAAATACTGCATATCTTTTTTGAACAGTACATGTCTTACCTGTACTCCATTCTGAAATGTGCCCCAATTACCCTTATACTGCTACCTGAAATTTCTCTTCCTGTCATAGCTGACAAAATAGTTTTATCCATATTGTGAAGGGTAGCCAATCTATAGCTAAACATCATTGCAGAAATTGGCTTAGTCCAATAGATCAATTCAAGTAAATTCCTTATGTTAGTGACTAGACAAGGAATCTTGCCATCTCTTTAGAGTGATATTATTATTTGCTTGCCTGCTACAACTAACTTAGTCAGTGTAAAATCGCAAAGAATTTCTTTCTCATAGAATGTATCCATTCTGGTCAACTACAGCTATGTTCCCTATGCCTTGAGTTTAAGAGTTGACTTCAGAGAGTTCTGTCTTTGAACACTGCTAGTCTCTAGGAAGAAAATAAAATGATATATTGAACAAGATAACTTAAGCTCTCAGCTGTTTGAATGTCACAGAGCATTTCTGTTCACATTGCACTGGACAAGTCAGTGACACTACTTAGGTGCAAATGCAAGTGGATGTGAGCTTTTCTCCCACAGAGAGGCCTATGCAAGGGACATGGCTGGTGGTGACACTGAAGATTTAGGAAAATGTTCATTCAACTGAGATGTCTCCTGGGGAAACAGAGTTAAAATAAGTTGACAGCAGTGAAGGTTCACAAGTAGAATTAGGAAATAGAAGGGTAGAGTCACTTAAGGAGAATGAAGGGCATGCCCAGGGCACTGAGGTAGACATACTTAGAGTTAAACTGTTTTTGTTTTGATTTGGTTTTCTTTTTGTTTGTTTTGATTGAGAAGTGCTGGGGATCAGAAATTAATGAGTTTAACAACAACAACAAAAAAAAAAAAGAAAGAAAAAATAACTACTGAAGTCTTAAATTATGCCAAAGTAAATCAAAAGAACTTTGAACAAGAAACCAGGTGATCCACAAATTTGCAAATGTGTTATAGGGATAATTTTAATATAAGCTAAAAATAAAAGATTTTTATGTGGAGGTTGCAGATGAATTTTTAAATTACAAGTATATTTTATTTAGATTAAAATAATACTAGCCCAGGCCCCTCTCCTCTCCTTACAGACTTAGGAGCTAATAGGATCATCAGCCATGTACCCCTTCCCCTTCTCACCTCACAGTCCTTTGGGGCCAGCAGGATCATTGGCTGTACTACCTCCTTACCCCACAGACCTAAGGGCCAATGGAATCATCAATCACACTTCCTCCTCACCCCACTAACATAGGGCCTGTGAGATCACTGGTTTCCCTTCCTAATTACCCTACAACCTTGGAGACTGGTGGAATTTTCGATCAACCTTCCCTCTGACCTTAAAGACTGCAGCAGCCTACAGACAATTAACAACCCCTTCCATCTCCTGCAGAACCTTGGTCAACTGATGGGAGCCTCAACAAACTGTCACCCAGAGGATCTCAGCAGGCTTGTGACAGTGTGATGAGTTTCCCCCTAAAATAGAGGAATTCAGTGAGTAAACAGGGGCAGCAGTGAACCCCCAGAGCTGTAGAACCTTGGAGAATCTGGCAATAGTGTGGGTGAGTCCTTCTTCAATACAGAGAACACTAGGTGGGTTGCGAAGAGCTGACAAGGCCTCCCCCAACCTGGAGGAAATCAAAAGGGCCTGTGAGACACCCCAGTGTCACAATAGAGTCCCCGATGAGGTACACACTACAGCCAGGTAGATCTGGCAGCCTGGAGCAGTCTGAAGCCACAGTAACAATAGGAGCTATGGGGTGGCTTACATCAATACTCCTAGGCTAATCAGCCTAAGAAGAATATAGGAATCACCCAACAGGTTCTGCAGGAGGGATTCAGGTGACTGGACTGGCCCTACTCCGTTGTGGAATCCAGCAATTGGACAAACATCAACCACACAGTAGGAGCCTAAGACACACATGAGAGACAGTTGAGACTAGTGAATTGAAAAGGCCAATATGTAACCCAAGAGGTAAAAATGACAAAATGAAAAAGCAAAATGCAACCTCAAACATCTAGTCTATCAGGAACAAGTACAGGAGACATCAAAAATAGAGGACATTAGAAGTCATACACCTGAAATTTCTGAAAAGATGTCAAGTGAAATGAAGAACATAATCTTTGAGGGTATGTATATATATATGTATAACAGGGGCTTGGGAAAATGATGGAAACCTTGAATGAACAATACAGAAAAGAAGTAGAATGCATGAAGCAAATTCAAAGAGATATCCAGTACACAAAAATTTTTATTGAAAGCTGGGGGTATCATTAAAATGAAGCTGAGGACGAAATTTCGATGTTGAGGACAAGATCACAGATAGAGATCATGAAAGGACAGAACTTTTAAAACAACAAGACAGCATGAGAAGACAATTCAACAGTCTCAGTGATGCCAAGAGAAACAATATAAAACTAATAGGCATAAATGAAGATGCAGGAGTCAAATTAAATAACATCAGTAAACTATTCACAGAAAATTTCCCGAACATGGGAAAAGAATTAGATATACAAATGAGTTAGGCATATAGAATGCCAAAAAGTCATAACCAAAATAAATCTACATCCAGACATGATAATTAAGATCCCAGAAATCCAGTACAAAAATAGAATCCTAAAAGCTGTTAGAGAAAAGACATAACTAACATATCATGGAAAGCCTATAAGAATCATGGTAGACTTCTCAGAACACACCCCAAGTCAAAAAGTAAAATGTAAAGTGAATTAAAGTATTTCAAGCCTAAAAGAAAAAAACTTTCAACCCACATTGTTGTTCCCTGCAAAACTTTCTTTTAAAATTAATGGAGAAATAAGATACGGCCATGACAAAGAACAGCTGAAGAAATTGATGTTCACCAAACCAACTTTAGAAAGAGAACCAAAAGACATACTAGATAGAGAAGAGTGACTACAATTTCCAGAACAACAACATAAAGAAACCACCAGACAGGACAAGCAATTCAACAGGGGGAAAAGCAAAAAACCAACAATAGGAAATGACATGACAAAGTCAAACCAATACATATCAGTTATATCCATCAATGTAAATGGCCTCAATCCACCAACTAAAAATAAATAGGTTGACAGAATGGATAAAGAAACAGGATACAGTAAAATATACAGGAAACACCTCTGACTCAAACGGAAACTCATACACTGAAAGTCAAAGGATGGAGAACAATATTCCATGCAACAGAAGCTCAGAAGAAAGCAAGATTAGCTATTTTGTTTACACAATGTAAATTATAAACCAGAAATGATCAAAAGATATACAGAAAGTCACTACATATTTGTTAGGGAAATAATTCAAAAGGAAAAGCTACCAATAATAAATACATATGCACCAAATACAGGAGCACCCAATTATATAAAACAAATACTAATAGACGTGAGAAATCAAATACACAATAACACAGTTATATAATAGGAGATCGTGATACCTCATTGTTGGAAAGTGATAGATCAATTAGATAACAAGTCAGCAAAGAAATGACAAAACTGAATCAAATTTGTGAACAATTGGATTTAGTAGATTTTATAGAGTGTTCTACCCAACAACATCAGACTACACATTTTTCTCAGCTGCTCATGGGACATTCTCTAAAATAGACCATATACGAGCCTACAGAAAATTCGTAAGTAAATATAAAGGGTTGAAATTATCCCATGCATATTATGGGCTTACAGTGCATTGGAATTGGAAATTAATGGTAAAAAACTTCATAAAAACATGGAAATTAACAACCTCTTGAATAATCAATGGATTACAGATACAATTTAAAAAGAAATTAAACAACACATAAAATTCAATGAAAATGTAAATACAACATACCAAAACCTGTGAGGTTCGATGAAAGTAATCCTAGGAGGGAAATATATAGCAATGAATTGTCATGTCAGGAAAACAGAACAAGCATGTATAAGCAACCTGATGGTATACCTCAAGCTTCTAGAAAAAGAAGAGCAAGTCAAGCCCAAAGGTCATAGAAGAGAGGAAACTATAAAAAATCAGAGCAGAAGTTCAGCAAGTGAAACTAAAAAAACAATTAAAAAATTATTGAATCAAAGAGCTGGTTCTTTGACAGCATAAACAAAATTGATAAACCTCTAGCCAACCTTATCAAGAAAAAGAAAGAGAAAACTCAAATTCATGTAATAAGGAATGAAAAAGATGAAATTACTACAGATCCCATGGAAATTCAGATCATGAACACCTACTTTGAAAATCTTTACTCACATAAGGTGGAAAACACAAAGCAATTGGACAAATTTCTAGAAACATATCAGTTACCAAAACTGAATCAAGAAGATATAACAATTTTGAATAACCCAATACCAGCTACTGAAATTGAGAATGTGACTAAAAACTTACCAACAAAGAAAAGCCCTGGTCCTGATAGATTCCTGACTGAGTTCTATAAGAAATTCAGAAAAGACTTAACACCAATAGTCCCTAAAATTTTCAAAGACATAGAAAAGGAAGCAGTTTTTCCTAACTCATTCCTGGAGGCAGGTATTACTCTGATTTGAATTACGTTTCTTTTGTTGAAGTTTGTTTCATAGTGCAAAATGTTCCATATCTTGATGAAAGTTCATAAACTTTTTTAAAAACATTGAGATTTTCCTGTTTTTAGATAAAGTATCATAAAAATGTTAATTAGATCCTGTTGATTGTAGTGTTCTGACATATAATTTGTTGATTTCCTCTTTACTTAGTATATATTTTTCTGAGAATTGTTGAAGTATTCAGTTGTAACTATAAGTTCCCTCTCATTGCTCAGCTCTATCAATTCTTGCTTCATACATTTGGAATCTGTTACTTGCTGTCTATATATTTAGTATGGTTCTGTCTTGCTGGTAAATTTATCCAACAGACTGAAGAAAAAAAACCACAGATTTGAGTGAATTATCTAGCTGTGAAACAACACTATTGCAGAGACTGGGAATAAAAACATTTTTCTTTAAGACTGATACCTACTTTGTCAACTGTTTTACAGACTAATAAGAAAGCAGTTATGTGGAGGCATTTGGTAAACTTAAATGAAAAGTTAACTATAAACATAAGCAAGGATCATAGTGGCTCAAATGAGGACAAATGAGTACTTTGGAAAGATGAAAATTACTGTATTATACAAACATAATATTAAAAAAACCAAAATAAGGAGCTAGAGATAGAGTTAGAGAAACAATCTTAGGAAAGACACTTACAAGTTAGAAACTCCACCATTCCCCATCCTACATGTTAGTGAGAATACTTCCTCCTTGATAAACATTTCCACATTTTAAATTTTTTAATGAGGAGCATAATATCACTTTAACATGTAAGTCAAAATGTATGAAGAGACCATAGAGCAGTAATTCTTGCTAAATTTACTCTCCATTGGAGCTAGATGTTAAATACATCACAGGTAGGTTACATGTACACATTTGAACATGATGAACTAACATAGAACTCTGAACAGGCATGATAATTAGAGTGAAAGGAGAGAAAAATTGAGCAACATAATTTAAAATAAAACTACTTAAGTCCTGAAGTCTAAAAGAGTTGTGAAATAAAGCTTTATGTTAGAAATTAAGAGAAGGGAAAAAGTATGAATAAAGCAACCAATAATTGTTATAAATATAAAATAACAGGGAAGAGGGCCAATTACAAAATATATTATGTTTTAAAACATAAAAAATGTATGCTTCTATAAATTTGAGATTTATGTTGGGAAACTGATGCTTATTTTTAATTACAATATATGCATGACTGTTTCAAATATATATTAAATGATGCTGCAATATATAGAATGAGATGTAAGAAAACAAGACGCTTCTCAAAAATCAAAAATGACTGCTGAGCGTTTTCCTTATACGTAATGCTAAGTGATTTAAGAATAGAAATTGAAACCAGTGACAGAAGAAGTGATTGATGCCGATTTTCCATCCTGCATTCAGTAACAGATTTGCTTGGGCACTCTCACCTGCTTTCTCGCCGTTTTCTGTACTCTGTCATGGCATCCTTTCTAAGTGTCAATGACTCATCACATTTTAATCTCCACTTCAGTGACAACTGTCTGAAACCAACAAAAACTTTACACGTCTAGTGTGTTGCAAAACTGCGTAGATGCTAAGATGCATTTATCTAACTTACTCAAGAAAGGCACAAACATTGTTTTGAGAACCTCCCAGATCTTTGTTCACAATTGTTTTCCACAAGGGCTGTACTAATTCATATTCCCATCAACTGTAACCAAGAGTTATCTCTCTTCTTCACCTTCAGCAATGCTTAGCTTTATTATTTTGGCAGTAGCCGTTTTGAAAAGTGTGAAACGAGATTCCATTGTGCTTTTAATTTGCATTTTTTGGACATTTAGTGGTGGTATGCATTTTTTTTCATAAACTTGATGGATCTTTTTATTTTGGTTCTTTGTCTTTTTAATTTTTTTTTTTCTTGAAACAGGATTTCACTATGTAGTTCAGATTGGCCTTGAACTCCCTTTTAGCACAGGATAGCCTCTGACTCACAGCAATCACCCTGTCTCCCAAGTGCCTCCACACCAGTCTCCCATATGACTTTTTTTTTTTTTTTTTTTTTTTTTTTTTTTTATTGGTACCGGGGATCGAACTCATGCACTTGCAAAGCAGGCACTTATGCCGCTGAGCTAAATCCCCAGCCTCCTCTTATATGACTTTTTAAAAGAAATGTATATTCACATTCTTTGTCAATTTTAAAATAGAATTATTTATTTTTTCTTTCCAGTTTGAATCATTTGAGTTCCTGGTATTCTAATTAGTAGTCCTTTATCTGAGATTTAGCTTTTAAATACCTACTCCCAAATCATAGCTGCTCTTCATTATGTTGATTCTCTCTTTGTATGCAGAAGCTCTTTGGGTTTGATGCAATCCTATTTATCAGCTTTTTCTTTTGTTCCCTGTACATTGGAGGTAATATTCAAAAAACTTTGCCCAGACCAGTCTCATGGCAGCTTTTCACCTGGTTTACTCTAGAAGTTTTATTGTTCTATATTCTTTGCTTAAGGTTTTATCTTACATTCTTTTTATTCTTTCATCTGTCAAAGGATATTTAAATATAGTCCATATTGTGGTTAGGAACTTTCCTGAAGTTATTTTTGTCTGATATTTGTTTAGAGTGAAGATAATTTGATAATCTGAGTCACCCAGAAATTAAAATATATAAATTAATACAAATTCTATTTATTTCATGAAAGTAGTACATGCTTTTAAAACTTTTTCCCATTTCCCCCTATTTTTCTGCTTGGTACTATATTGTTACCTTTGAGCTAATCTTGTTGAAAAGAATTCTTGCTTCTTATTTTCCCCTTACCTTTCAGTTCCCAGCCATTTGTTCCTCCAATCATTCCAAAAAATTATTTATTTTATAGATATGAAAGAAATACTAATGTCCATCCACTAGAAAATGTCCTTGCAAATATGAATACACTTTGGCATTTACTGTCTTCTTAATATAATTGATTCCATTGCTTTTTGATGATATTCACTTTTATCTTTTGCTCAAGTATTAGGTTACTGTTCAAGGTTAGATAAGTTAGTTTTGAACTACTAATAGGGGACAAAGCACTGTGAATGTTAGACAGAAAGAAAAAAAAGTAAGCTATCAAGAGACTGAGGTAGTTGAGATAGAAAGTGCTCTAATTTGAATTAGTTTTTCTATTGTATCCCAGTTCTCAGAAAAAAGGAAATCATTCCATCAAAGAAAGCCACTGGTCTAAGATAATTTATTCTTATAACATCAATTTTTAAGCACAAGTCTTCCAATAATAATTTTATACATGCCAGCTTAACTAATCTACCATACACTTGACTTAGGCCCTTGTGATACTCGACCAAACTTAAAGCTCTTCTGATTATATTTATTTAGAGAGAAACAGAGGCACAGAGGCAGAGAGACAGACAAGAGAGAGTGGAGGAGAAAGAAGAGAGGAAAGGAAGGTGGAAGAAGGATTGATTCTGTTAAGCAATTTTTAGTTGATGTTTATATCAATTTGTTATTTCTTGTATATGGTATTTCAATTGAATCAGTTGTTCCTCTAGAGATTAAGAATAATTTATTTGTTTTATTATGTTTGGCTGTGTAAGTCAGATAGGAATTCTGGGAATTCTGGAGCCCATAGATGACTGCATAGTAAGGAATAAAATGATGGAGATGGAATCTTTCAAAAAATATTCATTAAAGGGAATAGCCAATGCATATATAGTCAAAAGCTGGGAATGTTTTCTACATGGGAATTCATACTTATGTATTGTTTCTTAGTGCAACAAACAAATTTACAATAAGAGCTTTCATGACAGGCCAGAATATTGGAGTTTAAAACCAAATCTTACTTCACTGTATGTTGATTTAATTCCTCAGAGCTTGGAATGTGGAATTCAATTTTTATTTAAATTCAAGTGAGTGCTCTTTCACAACAACAACAGAAGCAGTAGTTTAACTACTGGACTCCGAAGACAGTGAAACTGTTTCCACTGGAACATAAAACCTTCATCCAGGTAACTCCTTGTAAAAACCACCTCTAATTTGTATTTGCCATATTTCTCTATTGCAAAACATGCCCCACATTTCCTGTTGCCTAACAAAAGGTCCCCATTTGTTTCTACAAAACAAATTCCAAAAGTTAGGAGTCAATGTATGGAGATATTTCCAAATGAGTGATTACCAGTTTCACACTAGAAATTTTGTCTGTGGTGTTAGCAAAACTATCTTGGAGTAAAGCAAGTCATTGCAATATTATTCAGCAATCTGTCCAAACAGAATGCTCAGTTGATTTTGGGGCTGTGTACTCCAAGTTATTTGTGAAAACCTGTACATGTGTATTTATCTGCTTTCTCTGGTGAAGACTGCTGGTGGTAACAGATATTTATAAGCCCAAGCAGAGAACTGAAACCAAATGATTCTACATAACTCCAGATTGCCTCCTGCGCATTTACATTGACGTTTCTTATAACCTACAATTTTTGGCATTTTAAAGGTGGTTTATTTGACTACTTCTTAGAAGAGAAACAATTGGATAGTGGATCATAAAGTATCCATTGCCCTTCCTACCTCTAGGAATGGAATGCAGTTGATTAGAAGGCGAAGATTACGTGATACCATATCCACCAGAATGTGTACAGACGTGGGCATGAGAGAGAGAGGGTCCCTCTGGCTCCTTCCGATTTGCATGAAATTGTTTTTGGTTCCTGGCTTTAGTTATCCTACAGGACAATTCAAGTCACAAACTATTTTTATTTCAGTTGGTAAAATGGCTTCTAGAAATATGCCTAATCCTCAGAGTATGCTTTGATGCTTCGCTTCCACACAGCAACATAAATACAAGTTTAAAAGACAATGACACAAAGTGACAAATATTAGCTGTGTTGTCACATATAATCATCTAGTTTCTCATGCTGATTTTTACTTTCCTCAGGACTGTGCCAACAGATGTTAATGCGGTATAAATGAACATGTCAGTTTTTTCGTAACTCAGTTGACAAGTGTTAAAGAATTCAGCTTAAGTGGGACATGCTATCTGACCATTACCTGTCTTCTCCTTTTATATCAAATTACTGTTTTTGGCCGTCCTGAGTTTAGTGTCTCATCTCAGGGAAGCATATGGCACATCGTAAGTCTACAAACATTATTTTATTCACCCTCAATCTGCAATGGTGTGTTGTGCTTTCTTTGGGTACAGAGTAGCAGACCAATGAACCCTTTCTTCTCCATGGCCCAGGCCTCCATATGCCACCTCCATAGGAAGGTAGCAGGAGGATCTGTTCAGGGTGCCTGATTCTTCTGTGTTTGGATTTATCAAAAAATTATTTCTATGCTGCTTTAATGTTTCATTATTACTTGACAGGGCTGTAGCATAAGTAAAGCCATTAAAAATCCCTCATATATGTCTTAATTTACAGCATGGATTTATATTGATTTTAGCAAATTATTTGCATAGTATATATCTATGTGAACATTGGTAGGTACCATGAGGAGGTCACTGTTCCACAAGTGTGTGTGTGTGTGTGTGTGTGTGTGTGTGTGTATGTGTGTGTGTGCACGTGCTTGTGTGTTTTATCTAGTATAGGGACTGAATTGCATTTCCAGTACTAATTTTAAGAAAATAAAATTATCTGTGTTCAAATTTCAGTATCACAGTACTATTAAGCCACCTGATTATGAGATGACATACACAGAATTCTAAGTTGGTATGCCTCACACTATGTGGTAAAATAAATATAGATAAATTGGTATTTTTCTTTAATATTTTCCCAATTTAATTTTTTTGTGGAATTTAGTATTTTGTGGATATTGTCTTGAATTACAGGTTGTATATGTGTGTCTACTATTGTTTTGATTTTAGGATATTATAAACAAATATTTTTGGATGTATTTTAATAAAATCCTTGTGAAGTTACTTAACATGCATAGTGTAACATGTACCTGAGAAAGTAAAATGATTTCAGTTGCTTACATGATATTTCACTATTCTGCAAGAACAGTAAATCAATGAGTGTCATGAGTAGATCTTGTCTAGAGTGGATTTTTATCATTTATCTATTTTAACTAATTTAGTATAATCATAAATACTGTCAGGTAATTTTTTACTTGTATTTCTATAAATCTTCGTAAGTCTACAAATGTACTTGAAAATCTATAGTTTCTGAAGTCATATCTAGCTTTGATTTATTGTTTCTCTCCATAAAATATATGCACATAATTGTGCATTTGCTTAATTTAAGAAAAGTTGCAAAAGAGACTATGGTTTACTTTTGTTAGTCTGTGGGTCTAAGCAGGAACAAATGAAATCAGTTAATTGCACACATTTTACTGTTTTCTTTCATATAAATTAATAAAATTGGACAGCTTTATCTGTTGTCTTCAAATTCCTGCCTCAAAAGTGCTCAGGAGTCACCAGAAATTTTTACAAAGGCTTCCTAAAATATTCTACAGTTTCTGGGGTGCCGTGGTTTGCACTCCTTTTGTATCACTGACTGCTGAGTGCAGAGTATCAAAGGTGCATTATGGTTTTCTGTGTCTTGTTACTGTAAAGATAACTTTAGTAAGACAAAGTTAGTAAGGCAAATTTTACTCCTATCTCAGTTATATTTTTCCTTTGCAGATCTTTCTTCTAGAGAAGAACCTTGGACAATTTTTAAACTTTATTTCTGTTAAATTTATATTCACTGTGTTACTAAATAAAAGTTCCAAAAAGGGCTGAAAGATACACTGTCTTTCCCACGAAAATATGAACTTACTGGATCAGAGCCACCATGCTTACATCTATCTCCTAGGAATGGAATAGATCATTAGTTATCCTACAGGACAATTCAAGTCACAAACTATTTTTATTTCAGTTGGTAACATGGCTTCTAGAAATATGCCTAATCCTCAGAGTATGCTTTGATGCTTCGCTTCCACACAGCAACATAAATACAAGTTTAAAAGACAATGACACAAAGTGACAAATATTAGCTGTTCTAAATACTTACAATTATTATACCTGATATTTGAGATTGAGCACATGGAAAGGAATAAGATTTATTCCTTTATACAGTGGCCTAATTTTTCAACAACATTTAATAAACAATGATTTTTAAGCTGGCAAATTTGTTTGGACATTCTTACTTCTTCCAGCACTTGGCAATATTTAATGATATTTTCATTTTCATTTATTAATAACTGCTTCTTTCATATTATACTTATTATTTGCTTTTTTAGAACTGTGAGAAGATATTTCCATTTAATCAGCAAAACAATTCTGTGAGGCACTAATTAAACTAGCACATTAAAAGGTAGCATTACAAATAAATGAAGTCAAATTTTTATTCTTTGTCCTCTATTATTTACCAATATTTTATACTATCTCCTTTTGTGAAGTCTTTATTCATTTTGTTCTACATGCCATAAATTTTTCTCTGTGTGTTTTGTATTGTGATACAATGTTTAAGAAGAAAACCGGAAGCGTCTGCTCCTATCACTATCTCACACACAAAAGACAGGGGTATTCCTATGACAAGCTAAATCAGTTCATTCCTTCAGGTATACCTAATCATGAGCCTATCAAATTATATTAAATGTTCTAAGATGTACTAAATGCAATATAGATCAGCCTGTACATTTACTTTTAGGTTTATAATCTTCATTTTTGATACTGTTTTGAAAAGAGAAACTTAGAGTGGAATTGTGACCTCCAGGAGTTAAAGAGTGGTTAAGAGAGAATGAGATGTGGATGTAAGGATAGAGAGTTTCAATTATATAGAAGCAACAAATGCTGCATAGCTAATGTGTGCAATGTCTGTAATTAAAAAGAATAACAGAAGCTAGGTGATGTATTGCACACACTTGTAATCCCAGCTCCTCAGAAGTCATAGTAGGATCACAAGTTCAAAGCCACCATGAGCAATTTAGCAAGAACTTGTATCAAAAGAAATAAGGTAATATAACATAACACAATATCAGCACTGATGATTTAGGTTAGTGGTACAGTACCCTTGGGATCAATTACCCACTATGGAAACGTACACACACGTGCATGTGCACATACACACACATGCATACTTACATAGATATACATATGAAAAGTAAGATAGCAAATTAATGCTTATAGAACCACTTTTAATAGTGAAATATGAACAACTCAAAAGTTTGACAACAGATGAAAAGATAAACAATGAGTGGTATATTAAAATGAGTATTATTCTGTCATAAAAACACGAAAGTTGACACCATGTTAATGAACCTTTAAAACACTGTAAATGAAGGAAACCACATAGAAAGAGTCATATACCAATGATATCATTTGTGATTTTCAAGAATAAGTAACTTCATTGGAACAGAAAGTAAGTTACTGATTTCTAGGAACTGGGTGTTGAGAGAAATGGGGATGGTACTGATCCTAGGTTTGTGCTTTTTTTGGGAGAATGATGAAATATTCTACAATGACCAGTAGGTTATGGAGATGACAATACAACTCTAGGAATGTACTGAAATCCATTACCTTTTGCACTTTGAAAGACTGAATTTTAAAGTATGTGAATGTCCTCCATGTAAAGTTATGATTAACAAAGACGCGTGTTAAGAATAGCATTGTATTTTTATATTTGTTGACAAATGAAAACCTTGTACTACATTGTGAGCATTTTAGCATAGGATATCCTTTGATTCAGGGATAGTATCCTCAAGCCTGGGTGTATACCCAGAATACACTCAACATAAATGCCTGTAAAGACACACAGGATGCAGCAGTGGGAAGATGCTGGGGTTCACAAGAAAAGTCCCCTGATAATTCCCAGGCTGCATAGTTAGAGTTCTACTAGAAGGGAAAGAACTTGTCAGGCTGATTTTGTGACTGGGTGACTGCATCCGAGGTGCCATCTCCGCTGGAGTCATGGATCTTTGGTAACAAAGCAACTACCATTAATAGTTGTGAAAGAAGAATCACTGCTATTGAGAGTTTGTGAAACTAAGCCGCTGTGATCCACCTTCTAGCAATACTGTCACGGAGCACATTTTCTTATAAAATGTGCCTTATATATTCAGGGTTAAATTATAGCTACATTAAATTTAGTACCGTATTAGTAGGAAAACATGAGAAATTTTAGTGATTATTAAATTGGTACCCTATAGATTAACTGGAGAGAAAACAGAAACAAACCTCTGACCTGATTTGTTCTCCATTCAGTACTCAGGAACAGAGACCATGGGGGATAGTCTAGGATTTCTAATTTTTTCTCCATCTCATATTACACCCAAGCAGTGTTTTTTCCCAATTTTACTCCCTCTGATTCATCTTAACCCATTAGTATTTGATACAAATTATTATTTGTTATTGAAAAAAAAACATTTACAATCCATCTGGATTCTGTTTATTTGGTATATATTACTAATTTGCTTTTACTTTTGCTATCCAGGCCACCCTTGAACTCACTGTGTAGCCCGGGCTGGCCTGGAACTTTCAAAGATCTTCCTGCTTCAGCTTCTGCATCAGGGATCACAGGTCTATGCTGCCACACTCAGCATACAATACTACTTTTATTTCTGCAAGGAAAACAAAAGATTCTTTACAAGTGAGAAAAAGGATACTCAAAGCAACTAGGGATAGCATAATAAAAAATTTGATCCCTAGAGATGTGAAATTAATGTTCCTAAAGTCATACAGAGTCATACAGAGGAAGAAAGCGAACCTCATGGTTCAGACTGCATAGTTAGAGTTCAACTTAGCATACTCTACTAGCTCCTGTAGCTTAGGATATTCCATGTGTGTAGTAACTGACTGCCAATATGAAAAGACATTGTGTGCATTTGAAGATTTTAGTTTCAATTAAAAATAAGCTCTGAGGCATAAGCAGTTCCCACATGACTACTGTAGAGTCAGGTTGGTACAATTATGAAAAATGAAGTCATGCAAAACTTAACCTTACAAAATTGACTGTTATAGGTTGATTGACTCTGAAACATCAAAAATAATAATAGACAAATTTTGTCACAGTAGGCACTTGTTTATGAAAATGTCACTGTATGTACTATATTGCTTTAGCATAATTGTTGCATTTTAGATTTGTTCACTGAATAAGCTAATTCAACAGACAAGTTGTCATTAAATTTCACTGGTGGGAGGCAGATAAGATTTGCAGGCTTTTAATGGTTCAAACATTTCATCAACCACTATTTGAAAAACTTTACTGCATGTACAAGTCATTTATAATACAAAAGTAATAGCAGTACAATTATTTTGAAATCTGCTCCTTAACCCTTGATTCCACAAGTAAAAATCTAAAGAAAGATTGTGAGATTGTTTCCACTGTGTTTTATCTTATTGTAACATTTTCTCTATAGTGTACTTAGTTCTAGTATGCCTTTAATAAATACTGACCCAATATAATTCTATTACTCTATGCTTTTAAGAACTTTGACTAAAACATAATAAAAATATTATGCTGAAGCATTAATTTTATTCTATATTCTAATTCCTCAAAACTCATAACTGATAAGCCATTCCGGTCTCATATCAGCAATCTGAGCACCATGGTGGTCTAGTTAAAGACTCCAACATGAACAATAACTTAGGCATGAGGGGAGAATGTAAGAAGGATATAGACACTATTAGATATTTTTCAAAAATGTCTATTTTCATCTTTAACCTCTAATTTCCTTTATCATGTCCATCATTAGAGAGAATGTTCAATATTGTATAAAACTCTCACTAGGTAAGTAGCAAGCATATGACATTGTATTTATAATGAATTAATAAATTCTATGTATATATATGGCGTAAACCTAAGGGCTCTTTAATTTTTCATGTGTTAGTTTTTTAAATACCTGACCAGAAAAATAATTATCAGGCACTGCTCTTGGAATATGACATGCTTAATATTGTTCATTGCCCCTCCCCTTTAAATCTCAATTGCTTCTCAGCCAAACTATCTTGGGCAGCATAAGCCGACTAAGAAAGAGCTAGGCCACAGGTGATTTGGGTCCTACAAAGAGGTCTGGGTTATGGGTCCTCTTTTCTGGGTTGAAAGTCTCTAAGAGTGCTGCAGTGGTGCCCAGGGAAAGGAGACACTGTTACCGTTGTGAGCTTAACATCTATCTCTGGATGGATTTGCAAAAGCGATGGAGATTGATCTAGTCATGTTGTAGGCAGCTGAGTTAGTTAGAAATGTTATAGGCGCTCAGACAAGGCTGAGCTCTTCAAGGAGCCAGTGTAGAAGACCACATACCTTGCAACCTTGGAGGAGACTGACCTTGGAGGAGACTGCTGCAGGCCAGATCTCAAGACAAAAGGCAAAACAAATGCAACCACGCATTAAGTATAAACATCAGAGACTGACATTCTAAATAGCTATGGACACCTAGAGGAAGCCAGAAGTCACTATCTAAACACCCTAAAGGAAGGAAGAGTCACTGCTCTTCAAGCATGCCCACTTTCTACCTGACTTGCTTCCCTATTTGTCCCTGGTTTGGTCAATTTTACCTGAAAAATTAATCGTATTGGCTGGACATAGTTCCGTCCCACCTCATGCCTACCTGCCTTGCCAGGTCCCATGATTTCCCCATCTTGGACTCATCTAACCTAATGCTTTTGCTCTATGAAAATCCCCAGAAAAGGCAGGATCCTCAGTTACCCACTCAGGACCGCTTCTGTCTCTCTTTCAGACAGAAGCTTTCTTTCTCTCAATAAATATATTCTTCTCTTAATCTCCATTGTTTCTAAAATTCATTTTTCAATTTTAGAGACCATGAACTTGTAGTGAATATCTAGTAGGCTGGGAGTTTCATTCCCCTAAATCAGTCACTGAAGAAAAGAAACATAAAATGGTTGCTACTCCAGAAGCCAGGTGAATGCAAGAATCCATGGGGAGGGGGTGTTAATCCTTTATATATAACTAATTCACCTTCTACATGACTCTCAATGTCTGGGGTTCTCTTTATTATTCTTCTATGGCATATTCATATCATTAAGCTTATAACAGATAACAGATTCATATATATATATATATATATATCAGTGTGCTGAATTGTTTCTCCTTGACTTTTATTACCAGCACTCCTCCTAAATCTCATCTGCACTTTACAGAGGAAGCGTAAGGCTGTTTTTGTTTTGTTTTCAGAATCCTCTATTCTTCCTGTTCAGTTGTGAGACCTTTCTGCATGGATCGGGCTTGAGGGAGAACATGAAGGTGGAATGGAAGGAGGGTTCATTTGAAGCTATGACATTAACTAGAACATCTGAGAGGCACTTTCCTGTCACTGGCGCCCAGAACATTATGGAAAACATACCAAGCATGGGAAGAAACAGCACCACAGAGGGTTAGGATGTAGTTTATTATTCTGGTGGTCTTACTGGAATCTTTCCTAAAGAGTCAGTAGGAGCTTCTAGGGTTTTATGAGGTGAGTAAGGAGTAGGTACAAAAGCAGACTTAGCACGTTATGATCTGAGAATTGGGTTGCAGAGGGAGTTTAAACACCCCAAGTTACACTGCAAGGCCTTCAGTTAAACAAACATGGATTACACAAAGGAAGGAATGTTTTGTTATCAGGCTTGTCCAGACATGTCTGCTTGGTTTTGGCAGGTGTGCGTGGTGGGCTCTTTTAAAACTTTTAATATCCTTTCAAGAAATCTTGGGAAATGTCAGCACTCGAGAATGATTTTATTTTTGTGTCACATGTTTGAAAATCAGCTGCTTATATACTTTAGCCCAAATTCTTCAAAATTTGCTTCCCTAACATTCTATGGATACATTCTCTGATCTTCCTTTGTATCTGTTTTGTCATGTACTCCTCCAGCATTTCCACTGTCCAAGTCAAGCTTCATTCCTCTATTCCACTTCTTCCCCAAAAATGCATATACAAGACCTGCTTTCCTGACACAATCCAAACTGTTCTACCCAGAGAAATAAACCTGTCGGTAGAGAGTAAAACAAAACATCTGAGAAAAATACATAATAATAAAAGATCCAAGCATAATATGTGCATATATCCTTACATTTATATTTTCATTTATATTTATATATTCATATAAATATACATTTATATTTTCATTAAAAACTTTGAAAAATTCAATGAATGAATTAAGGAAGAAGACAATTTTTTTAAAAAAAACTCTCAATAATGACATGAAAATAAATTGAAGAAGCTATTATAAATGAAATCATAAAATATTTTTTTTAATTTTAAAATGAAAAAAGAAACTAAACAATGATACAGAATTTTAAAACCATATAATGGGACATTAACAATGGTTACTATGTTGGGTATTATTATCTTCAAAGTAGCTGTTCAGATTACAAACTGTAGGCATGAAAAAGTGATCAAATAATGAAAGCAAAATCCCTTCTTCTTGATGAACTAACAACAATTTGTAGTATAATTATCCATCTTACGTGTACAGATAGCCTTTTCCCTACCTTTTCTCCCTGCCCTCATCCCAGCTGTTCTTTCCTTTTCAGCAGCTTCTCATCCTTTCACTTTCACAATATTAAAACCAAACATTATTAAAATAAAGAGATTTTGATGGCATGTACATGTAGACTTAATAGCCCAAACAGCGACTTGGTTTGATAAATGACAGAAAAGATAATTTATCCTTGAAGAGAACTACAGATAAACAAGGACTAAAATACTGTCACATTGGAAAAAGGGTCATCTTTGGATATAATAAAATTACTGAACTCTAAGGATAAACAAAAACTAAAGTTTTGATATCTTCCTTTGATAAAAAAAAAAACAGAGAAATGTTCAGGTATGCACTGTAGATCTCTGTTCTGCTGCTGTCTCCTAGTGTAACAATCCTTCGTGTGATTTCTTCAAAAAATTTGATTCCAGAGATTCTTCTACCTGGCCAGGAGGTCATTGGACTCTTCGACAAGCAAACCTTTTACCCTTCAATATTTATCATCCAAAACTAGACTGAAGAAGAAAACTGTGATAATCTTAAAATTTGAGATTTTCTAGATATCCTAATGCTAGAATCAAGAATAACTCTTCCCTGTAGATTGTCTTATTATTTGAATCCTTTAAAACTACATAAAAGAGAAAATTTAGAATATTAGACTTCTAGAAACCAACGATTCTTTTCTGGTCACATTTTTTCAACAACAACTATTTTTAAAAAATGTATGTTTTACTTATGGCATTAAATGTTGCTATTTTATTTTTATCTCTCTGCTTGTAAGATTTCATAGACTAGATTTCATAGACTAGATGTGAAACATCTGTATGGGACATAAAGTAGTGTTTTTACCAGGAAGTTAGTTCCTTAGAGACAGAAAAGGGAAGGTAATGCTCACAAACTCATTAGCTTGGGAATAAAGAAAGGCAAGAAATGTGTCCAATCACAATTCTGTTACTTCATGTGAAGTGTATCTATACAGAGAATTTCTCTGGTTTTTGGCACAGTAAATATTTTTCCTAAAATATTGTTTCAATAGGACTAAATGACAGGAAACTTGCAAGTATGACATTTTACATTTCTGAGAAAAGTGTGGCCATGCTGAATTTTACAAAGAGACACAGAAAAAGTCTTAAAAATTAGGAATCATCCTCACTCATTTATCAGTCTTTACCTGTCATAGAAATTGCTTTTTTGGGTGAAATATGTGTGAATATGATTTTACTCCTTTAGAGTAGCACCCTTAAGGTCTGAGATTTGTATTATCACTTGTTTTCTTTTCTTTACTGCCCCCAAATTATTCTGTACTTTATATGCTATACAGTCAGCCTAGTTCCTCAGGTAACCAATGTAGAAGAGGTGTATCCAGTTTGCAATGAACATACACATGAGTGAGAAATTATCTGTGTGTGACAACCATTAAATTCTGATGAAGGAGGCTGGAGAAGACCTGAATGTAAATGGAAAGATACTGTGTGTTTATGGATTAGGGGAAAAAATACTGTTACAAGGTCTGTATCACTCAAGTAATTCACAGGTTCAATACAATCTCCCAAACAAAATTCCAATCGCATTTTCCACAGAAATATTTATAAATCCTAAGTTTCACATAGAACAACAAGAGACTCTGGCTAATAAAAGCAGTTCTGAGAAAAATGAAAAAATCTAGATACATCACACAATCTGATTTCAAAATAATCTACAAAATACTGGCGTGGTAGAGCATATCTATAATTCTGATATATGGGAGGCTGAAGCAGGAATATTGCATCATGTTTGAGGCTGCTTAACCTGTAGAGTAAATTCAAGGTCAATCTGAACTACATAGTGAGACTCTGTCTCAAAGCAAACAAAAGAAAGTTGTGAAAAGTTGTATTACTCAAAATAACATGGTATTAGCAGAAAAAAAAAAAGTAGGCACGCCAACCAATAAGAATGGATGGAGAGGTCCTGAAACGAGCTAACACATATATGGTCAGTTATCGTTATCTTAAAAAAGGATACCAAGGATACAAAATGGCGAGAAGTGTAATACCCTCAAAAAGGGTGAATGGATAACCTGACATATATCTGAGAATTAAATTAGACACTCATTTCACATCATATACCAAAACTAACTCAAAATGAAGTAGAGTCTTCAATACAAGACCAGAAACCGCAAAAATTCTACAAAAATAGAAAAAATTCTCCGTGACATTGACTTGCTTTTAAACCAAAATTTGCCAAATGAGATTGCATCAGAGTCAAGTTTTCTGCACAAAAAGGAAATAGCACAGTAAAGAAATAATATAAGGTGTAGAAGACATTTATAGACAATAAATGTTTATTTTTCCAAATGTATAATTACTATAACTGGACAGCAAAAAAGCCCTCAAAAAATAAAAATAACCCAATTTAAAAATTGGTACAGATACTAAATAACACTTTTTATAAAGCAGATTTTCAATTGGCTAACAAATATTTGTGTTTGGTCTTATTAATTATCAAGAAAATGCAAATTAAAACTAGAAATGTATCTTACTCTGTCAGGACAGATAATGTTTAAAAACTTTGAAAATGATACAAAGAAAAAAGTGTGCTGGTACATTGTTAGTGGGAGTGAAAATTTTTACACTTATGAAAAGATTTTCATAGCTATTCTGAGACACAGAGCTTCCTGAAAATATTCAGTAAGAGAATGATCATACGAGCCAGCAACTCCCCTTGTGAATATGTTCTCGAAATAATTGAAATCAGGATTGCAAACAGGTTCTCACACCCCTAAATACCTTGCAGGATCATTCAAAGTAACTAGGGTATGAAATCAATCTAAATGTCCATTGAAGGATGGATGAATGAGAAATATTATATATATATATATATATATATATATATATATATATAATATCTCATAAGGATAAACAATATGTGTTATTCTTTAACAAGTGGGGAAAGCCTACTTTAGGAAAGTATTGTTGGACTTGAAATATATTATGCTAAATAAAATGATTCAGACATAATGATAAATGATGTATTTGGAATCCAAACTCATAAAAGTAACTAAGAGTAAAATGCTGGGGTCTGGGAGCCTCAAGAAGGGAGAGAGGTGAGTGAGGAGGTGATGGTTAGATCTTTTTTACAATGTTGTCACTTACACAATGTAAGTAAGACTGGAGATCTAATATCCAGTGTAGGACTACAGCTAACAGTTCTATGACGTAGTTTAAAAAATTGCTAGAAAGACAGATCATAGGTTGAGTGTTCTCATCACAGACACACACAGAAATAATAATGAGAAAGGAGGTGGGAAGAAACTTTGGGAGGTGATGGTATATTTGTCAGGGCTTCCTGATAGCAATGTTTGCACAAGTTACTCTTACCCTAAAACTCATTGATTTACAAACATTAAATATATACACATTTTTGTAAAACAATCAAACTCCAAATATCTCTTAAACATTCAAGTAATTTACTTGAACATAGTTTAAAAATAACTGACTTTTATTTGCTCTAAACTTATCCTATTTTGTGCTGTATGCTACTCGATAGGTCTCACAATGCTTTCTCTTAGATAAATGTGTGGTAATCCATGCTCTAGTAGCATAGCCTTCAGTTTAGGAATGCATTTGGATCAAATTATTCAGTGTCAGAAATCCGACTTCCACACAATCCGTGAAATTTGCCTCACACTCTGTACACGACTACGCTGCATGACACTGGTGCGTACACCGTGGATGGGAGCTCAAACTCCTGCAGGCTTTTCAGCCACAGTCATCCAAAATATCCCAAGCTTGACTCAGAATATCTCTACCACTTACTTGGGAGACGTTGAAGGAATCTTCTCAATGTATACATGCTGTGGGGGATTTCAAATTATGTATTTAAATAAGAAATTTTTATTTCACTTATTTTTTCATCAATCCATCATTGCCACTGATAGTTATCAAAGGATTTTGCAGATGGATCAATGTATAGTATATTGCTTTATTTCTGAGATGTATTTCAAACCTGAAAATATTATTAAAATGCTGTAAGTTATGATTCATTTTCCAGCGTGTGTATATATATATATGCAATCTTATGAAACAAATATTATCTTGATTTGTAAGAGGCACTTCCTTCCCAGTGCCTGTGCAAATTCAACAAAAGGAGTGAATACAATGCTGTCATCTTGATTCAATATCAAATTACTTCCATACCATTTGTTTCTTTCTCTTCTTTTTATAAGGAAAATAAATGCCTTCCTTGCTTCTTCTGTATGCATTATTTTTAGTGTACCAACTCATAAAAAGCAGCCCTAGGGGTTCAAACTGCAGACATGATTATTTCTTCCTTGTGATGGTTTGTGTGATAGAATGTGTCAATCTAAACAGCACATACTTTTCGGCTTTCAAGGCTGGTTTTTCATGGAGGCATAGGTCACAAGGTTTAAAGGCAAGACAGTTTTAGAATAGGGCAGTGGTAGGCATTTTCATTTTAGTCATAATTTTTATTTTGTTTCCTTTGTTTTGAAAAATAAAATTTAGCCACATAAGCACAAAGATACTATATAGTACTAGTGGATTCAACCTCATTAGTGTAGCCTGAGGATTAATATTATAACCATCATGTTTGTTGAGAAATTATTGGAAGCAAGGCTTCCTCCTAAATCTTTTGTGTTGAGAATGGCATTGCCAGAATTGAGGTACAGTAGCAGTTCCCATTTGTCTGAAAATATGTCCACAAAAGGAGAAAAAAAAATGAGTGAACAGCAAAAGCAGATCTCTCACTAAGATACACTAGCCTGGTAAATATTTCTTATTTATTTTTAAAAATTACCATCTGATTCTTATGACACATATTTAATGTACTACTTAATTCTAAATTTCAATGCAAAAATATTTAAGTATACATACTAATAATTACAGCAAAGTTGAAACTGAGTACTATATGGAGGTTATACATATAAATTTAAAACAGATAGATTCTTGGATTAATATATTATTTTGAGTATATAGTTATTTATAGATTGTTTTATGCTCTATTAGATATTCAGTTTGATCACTGAATTCAGATAGCTGTATGATAGCGTGAAACAGACAGTAAATGTTGACTATGTTCAAGTCATCTTAATTTTTTTGTTTTTGTTTTTGGTGCCAAGGATTGAACTCACCAAGTCATCTTTCTATGCGAAGAAATATTTGTCATTCCTCTTTGGCGCCTTCCCTTGCATCTCAGTAGATTTTGTGACACTGATACTCATTGTGGTATAACTGAAACTACATGATTTCTGAGATTTGGGTGTAAAAGTGGATGCTCGCTCTAATCATCATTCTGGAAGTCTCCAGCCAGATAAGCATCCTCTGTTTTGCCCTGATTCTTCCTTGTTGTGAAGAAATCTAAAATAGTTCATTAGG
The DNA here is from genome assembly GCF_034190915.1 of Cavia porcellus. Classification (NCBI taxonomy): domain Eukaryota; kingdom Metazoa; phylum Chordata; class Mammalia; order Rodentia; family Caviidae; genus Cavia; species Cavia porcellus. The sequence continues at coordinate 51,315,412 of NW_026947503.1, read as the reverse complement.
GAGGCTACAGTTCCCAGTACTGAAAGAGAGAGAGAGAGAGAGAGAGAGAGAGAGGAAAAGGGAAAGATGAGAGAGGAGAGGGGAGAGGCAAGGTTGCAACTGCCTCAGTTTCCCTCAGCTCCAGACCTGTTGTAGTTTATATCTAAATGTCCGCACAAAGCCTTCAGCCCCTATAGATGACTGAACCATGGTCCACAGATTAGTACAGTGATGAGTTTATAGGTAATTGTGATGCTGAGAGGGGAGCTGGTGCAAAGAGGAAGGCCACTGGGGCCAGAGCCTGGATGGGCTTATTCCTCTCCCTGGATCCTCCCTTCCCACTCTTCTTCCCTGCAGCCATGCTCTGAGCAGCGCTCCTCAGCTCTGCTCCTCCACACCTCTCTTCTGCCTTGAAGCTGGGTGATGATGGGTGAAAACTTGAGCCACATAAATCTCTCCTTCCTTAAATAGTGAGTTCTGGGGACGGTGTTGTTTCAGTGATGGGAGTGTGACTAATGTGAGATCCATTTGCCATCTTATTTATTTATTGAGAATTCAATGGCACTTTATTGTCTATGATATACCAACTGACAGAAGAGGGACAGTCTCCATTTTAAATTGTACATGGAATAAGAATTTCTCCTTTCCCCCAACAATATTAGTTCCTTTTCCCATCACCAAAACAATCCATTTCCTGAAAAAGCAGGTCATTTATTTTTATTATAAGAAAAAATGAAAATAACAGTAGAAGTTTCAAAACAAGTTAATAGGAGCATTACAATAACTAACACATTGCACATTGTTGTCATCATATAGTTCTTAAGAGTATAAGATATAGGCATGATATTTAGAGAGACTTAGAGCCATATTATCAGGAATACTCTAAGTCCAGACCCACAAAATCTGTAATAGATACAAAATCATTTCAAGTTTTTAGTTTTGGACTGACTTTCTTTTCAGTTTGGAAATCAAATCCTTCCAAAATATTTGTGAAGAAAGCATTGGTATATGATAAAACTTGCTAAAATAGGTTAATTTGATGTAATAACTGTCCGATGAATCTGTCAGCTGAGTGAGTATTAAGCATTTACAGTATGCCAGCCATCATGCATAGTTGGGAACAGAGCAGTAAGTGAAGTGGGACATTTTTCCTATCATGAAATGTACCATGTAGAAGACAGTCATTTTTTCAAAGCTACATAGAAAATAAGTAAGAGAAAAGTAATTTTGGGTAAAATTGGCTGTTGATAGCAGCACATCTCAAGGTAATGTTAGTCAAACTTGACTTTAAAAGTATTGAGCATATTATAAATAATATTCAAATTTATATAATGAGCCTAGAATTGAGGTCCATACACTCTACCTCCCGTAACCACACTGTGTTCTCCAGGAGTTAAATTTTCTTTATCACACATATTTTAAAATTTTACTATAAAGAGATATAGTTTAAATAACATCAATTGCAATTGTATGTTTACCTGAAGAGCAGATACTGTCTATTTTACCTTATTAAGTGTTATTTCAGACATGGAAGTATAATACACTTTTCATACGCTGGTTAGTCATGAATAGAAAATAAAGTCATCCATGCATCACATGCCATTGTTCAGGCCCTGGCAAATCAAGGGATAGTAATTAAGTGCAAAGGAGATGGCAAGAGGTTGCATCAAAGACTGACAATTCTCAGTGTGTCTTCTGCCGGCTGCCACTAATCTACAAAGCCTGTGTACTTGCCTTGCACTCGAATCACAAAGAGCACAAACAATTCTGAAGATACAAATTACATGGGCAACACTTGATTTGCAGAACTTTCTTTTCTCATTCAGAAAATTGTTACTAACTGCCACTTTTGCTTTTACGTCTCTCCAACCCATTACACCCTGTGAAGCTGCAACTGACAGTTAAAACAGTTTAGAAGAGCATTAGCCCCAAGTTCAGTAGATTAAGTGCTGGAGATTACAGCGTGGAATATTCTGATAAGTATATTTACCTGACTCTTTTTAGTTGATGAATTGTGGGAACCAAAAAGAAGAGACTAAAATATGTTTACTTTTATATCTTATAGTGTCAAATAATGAATCATGACTGTCAAGTTAAATTGCTTATGATGTTGCCCAAACTAAAGATTTCTTGATGATTTCTGCTTTCAAAAATTACTTGAGTAATTAAATGACATGTACAGAATGAATTAGATTGGACTTTGTGTTTCAAGTTACAGTCTCATGCAAGATACACATAGATTTAGAAATCTTTGCAATGGAAGGGCTCCAATAGCTAGATAACATTGGACAAGTAGCAATGCCCTGTCTTATAAGAGAGAGCACACATATGTCCAACCCAGCGTGAGCTGCTCCATAGTCTATAGAGTTGGTCTGAGATTAACTCTCATGGAGTATGAAGTTAGAAAAGTATATAATATAGAACAGTTGTAAAGCTAATTCACTTGTAGAAGCTATTTTATCTCTGGGGACTGGGTATCTGTCTTTCTTGGCCAAGCTAAGGGCAGTGAGCACTTTGTGGTGGTCTGAATATAGTTGCAAACTCCTGTGGAGCCCTAAGTTCTGTTTCCTTAGTGAGAAACATCAAGCCCCACATGTTTTTGGTGGCTATGGAAACGTGCCATCTTTTGGAAGGAGAAGCTGCGGAGAAAATAGAGAAACAATGTTCCCCAGCCACACCACCTTTTGGATGCACTGCAGAGTTCACGCTGCTCCCAAATGCATGACAGGCTGCTCCCCATCAGTGGCTAAAGAACAAGGGTTTTCTCACAAACATGTCTCTGACCTCTTCCCAAAGTTCCCCTTGGCCTGCGGGAGATTTTTCTGAGAGTGTGCTTTAGGCAAAGACTCCATACAGCACTCATTTCTTCCCTATCTGCTTCTAACGGGGTTGGTCTTGCACTGCTGGGGTTTGGAATGGAAATGTCCACTGAAGTGCATGTGTTTTCATACTTATTTGCCTGCTGAAATGGGCATGTCATAAGGTAACTGAGCCACGTAGACTCCTCATCCGTTGAGAAATCCATTTATTGGTTCATTATTTGATAGCATTATTGGAAGGTGATGGACAATTTGGAAGTGGGACCTAAAGGAGGGAAATGGGCCAGGGGGCAAGATTTGGGGTACTATATTTTGTCCTAGTCTCTCTTCCTCAGGTTTTTTACCCTCTCTCTCTCTCCTTCTGGCCTGCCATGAGGTGAGCAGCAGTATGATAGGCCAGCTGGCCATGGACTGAAACCTCTAAAATCGTAAACCAAAATAAATTTTCCCCCTTTAAATTGCTGTTTTTGCTGGGGATTTAGCTCAGTGGGGTAAGCACCTGCCTGGCAAGTGCAAGGTTGTGAGTTCGATCCTTGGTACAAAAAAGGAAAAAAAAAATATGTGCTATTTTTTGGGGTTTTTATGTTTTGTTTTTACTTTGTTTTGTTTTTGCACAGTAACAGAAAGCTCACTAACACACAAATGATGCTCTGTAGGAGCAGCCCATTTAACTTTGTTCCCTGTCCTTTTTCCTATATGATCATTTCCTCCAATAACCACTTTGTTTGTTCTATTCCTTCATAATATTTATTTCTTGAAAGACTTATATTTGCTTTTATCAATACCAGCATAATTTTTAAGAACATAACAGAAAAAAATCTTTCAGAGAATTTTTATACGTTAAAGCAATTTGATATATTTCTAGTAGGTTTTTGCAATGTATAGGAGAGGTAAATTTCACTGTAAATCTGGTCAAATGTTTACCAGCTCTGAAATAGGGACATACATATTTGTTCATCAGTGTATATTGGATATTAAATCAGGCTTTAGAGATATGACATTAAATAAGATTAAAATGGTCAAAACTTACTCAAATAACATGATGTACCAAAATACACAAATGTCAATTTAAATAACGTTGAAATATCTAAAATAAAAAGGGACTTAAATACAAGGAGAAATTGATAAATTCATCAGTATGATGAAAAATGTATCATTCCTATTGAATTAAATAAAACTTTTAACATAATTAACTAATGTGAAGCAATAATAAACTCATGTAAATATGTGAAAGATTGGATCCAAAGCTGACAGCCATGTTCCTTTAAATTTCAAAGGCAACATAAATAATTTGACAATGCACCAAGTTCCAAATAAATGTCAAAAAATTTCAACATCTGAATGATACAGACCCTGTTATCTGATCTCAAAGCAATGTAGATTCAAATAATCAAAATATTAATTTAAAAGATGAATATAGATTAGAAAATATAAATATTTCAAATATTAAAATGATAAATATATACAAGTGAATAAAACTGAAAGTAGTGCTACATATCAGAAATATTATCTATCTTAGATGCTTACAGGAAAATAAATTAAATATTCATTTTTATAAGAAAATGAAAAACCAGTATTTGAGGGGTGAAATTTTGTTTGTAAGAACCTAGAAAAAAACCAATAAAACAAAAAATGAAGATGCACAAATAATTGAATTGCAAGTATCATGTCAAACATAAAATCTCACAGAATTTAGCACAAAGGAATAACAAAAGCACAAATTCACTCTCTAAAAAATACATACATTGGGCAAGATATATATATATATATATTTTTAATTTTGTTTAAGGAGAAAAAGAAAAAAAACAGTAAAAGGTTACAAATTATACAGAATTTCAAAAAAATAAACAGTAGGAAATCGCTATTTAATATTACATATTGTCATCTTAGAAATAGTTGTTCAAGTTACAAAATTAAAGCATACAAAGTGAACATTCAAATAGTGAGACTGCAAACAGTTCTGTTCAATGATCCAAAAAAACTCAGTAATAAGGTTATCTATATTATACACGTAAATATACATGCAGTTATATCCTTTAGAGCACTTTCTTTTCCTCTCTTTTTTCAATGACAATTACACATTTTGGGTTTTATTGCTCCCACAGTTCTTATTACTTTTTTTTTGAAGAGAATAAAACCAAATGTGACATAACAAAACAGAGTCAATCAAATCAAAAGGATGGACATACTACATAATGTAAAAACAGAATACAAGGTGATCAACAATGGTTACCATATGCCTCTTGCTATTTTAAAAAGAATTGCCTATATCATCAGTTATAATAAAATTGAACAAAACAGTAAAGAATAAAACCAATAAAACCAAAACATTGGAGACATTACAGGACTTCAAAAGAAGATAATAATCCAACCAGAATGGGCATCATAGTGAATCTTATTGTCTTCACAGTTGTTACCTATACTCTCAAACTTGTTACTCTCAAGCAAAACAGAATAGAGTAAAATCAGTCAAAACAAGATGGTGAGAGCAATACAGGGTTTCAAATCAAGTTAATAGGAAATCAAAGTGGATTACTATAATATATCCTGCTATTTTTATTTATTTTTCCTTTAATTAAAAAGATAAATAAATAATAAAAAGGAGATTGAAATAAAAGAGAACATATCAACAAAACAGCACAGGTCAAAACATAACAATTTAAGCAAAATAGTGTTTCACCACAGGATATCCCGACATAAAAGTAGTTACCATAGTGTCTCTTTACTTGAAATCTTTGAGTATAACTTCAATATACTGTAGCATCAAACATATCAAGACAATGTAAAACCATTCAAGGGAATGACAGTATTACGGGGTATTTAGAACCAACTAGCAGAAAATGAACAATGGTTTCTGTATTATCTCCTTATCTATAAAAGTTTTTGTTTATATTATCTCATGTAATAAAATCTAGTAAGATACAACATGTTAAGATGGATGGAGACAGAAGAACAAAAGCTTGATGGGACTTCAAAACAAGATGATATTAAATCAGCACTAGCTATTATGATGTCTTGTTTTCTCCAAAATGGCTGTTCCTACCATCCAACCTTCTCTGCCTCATTTCTGTTGAGCTCTTTTTCTGTCGTTAGTTGTCAGTTTGTCCTCTTCATTTCTCTTTCTTCTTCATTCATTGCGGCCTCCCTGCCACTGTTTCTGGAATCTCCGTATTTTTCTCTTTTAGAATGTCCTGCAGTATTCTCTGTAGAGTTGAATTGGTGGTTGCAAATTCCCCTAGTTCCTCTTTATTCTGAAAGCACCTGGTTTCTCCATTAATTTCTGGGACAGTTATGGAGGATATATCAATATTGGCTGGAGGTTATTGTTTTTCAAAGCTTCAATTATTTCACCCCACGCTCTTCGTGATTTGATGGTTTTGCCAAGAAGTCTGCTGTAATTCTGATGGGTGTTCCCTTGTAAGTGATCTGTTTCTTGTCTCTGACAGCTTTTAATATTCTATTCTTATATTGGATTTCTGGCATTTTGATTATTATATGCCTGGGTGTAGCTCTGTTTGGGTTGTAGGTGTCTGGGGTCTTCTATGCCTCATAGATCTTAGTATCTTTATCTTTTCCCATATTAGGGAAGTTCTCCTTGATTATTTCTTTGAGTAGCCATTGCAGTTCATTTGTTTATGTCCCTGCGTCTTCCTTTACATTCTTAATTCTTAAAGATCCTCTTATCATCTTCTAGCCTTTGTATTGTTACTGCTTGTTTCCTTGTTATATTTAAGAAGTTTTTCCTTTCATGCTCCATTACAAATCTGTCCTCCAGTTCAGATAATCTATCCTTAGTTTTTTTTCAAGCTGTTATGCCAGTTTCAATAGAATTTTTAGTTTCCTGGTAATCTCTTTGAACCTGCTTCACGTATTCTATGTTTTCTCTATTTTCTCCATCAAACAATTCTCCCCTTTTTTTCTGTTCTTCCATTTCACCATCTGTTTTTTTCTTGTGAGGTGCCTAGCATTTCTTTAACTATTCTTGCTTTGCTTGGTTAAATACTTCACTTTTTAACTTGTCTTTGAGGTCCTGGAGATATCGCTTTATGTCTATTGGTGCTGTGCCTGATGTTGCATGTTTTCTGTCCTCATTCTCCTTTGCATTTACCGTTCCTGGATCAGCACTCTCAGGATTGGGGACTGAGGACACTTTCCTGTTCCTCCCTCTTCCCATAATTTTTGTTCCTTCCATACAAGCATATGTAGGAGGCCCAGTTTCTTTCTTTGTTGGTTTGTTTGAATCATGCCAGCTAGGTGTTCCCACCCACTGCAGTGTACTAGGAAGACACAGACCTGGGCAGCCTATGTTGGGCCCGCCCCTCCAGGTCAGTCAACCTGCTGAAATACTTCACTGTATTAGGGTGCACTGCCAGGCCCAGGGACCTGGTTTGGGTTAGCCTACTCGGTCTTAGTCCGTAGCATCACCCAGGTCAAGTGCTCCCCACCAATCCTGCTTGATAGGGGAATATATGACTGAAGTTACTGCAGTGTTCTGTACTGGCTAGTCTGCCCAGTCCCAGAATGTCCTCTGTTAAAGCCTCCTAGTCTGTGGAAGGGTCCCCATTCCTCTCACTCACCGCAGATTGATGCAGGGCTCCCTGCCAGGTCTGTTCTCAATTGAGTTCACTGATTCCCACTCTCAGAGCTTTTGCGACTCTATCCCTGCTGTGCCAATTCAGATGCAACAGCGGTGGCAGGAAATTCAAGCCACGGTTTCCAGAGGTACGGGTTCTAGCTTTGGGACTGAGACTTTAGCTGCTCCAGTCATAGCACTGGGATTGCATTTCCAGTTGGTTTCTCTCAGCTTAGTTTTTTCCTGGGTTGGCAGGCTATATCTCCCCCTGCTTAGGACTTCCCACACTGCTCCATTCCTGGAATCTAAGCTGACTATATCAGAAAGCCTCCATAGCTGCCATTATCTATCTGCCATGTTCTCCCAGAAATCCTCACAAGTACTTCTTTTTACAGGGAACTATATTTGAGGATTACTCAAACTCTTACACTTTTGGGATCCCTCTTGACTCAGTGCCCGAGCGGGTTCTGCCACATTACCGGCTTCTCGGGAAGCAGGCAGCAGGGCAAGATATATTGAGAGAAAAATAGAAATAGGCAAAAAAAGAGACATCATCTAGGTAAAACAGAAATTAAAACTAATGAGAACTATCAAAATTTGAAATTTTGTATAAAACACTTACTTTCTAGAAGCAATGTTACCTAAACTGTTTGCAAAAAGTTAGAAATGTTCAATTGCTATTTAGAAACGTATTTACTTGTTGCAAAGTTTTCTACAAGAAGACCATGGGTTTTATAATTTGAGCTACCAAATACTGTTAACTATAGATAAATCTAATTTTATATAAATTGAAATATTTTCAAGTTATAAATATACATACCACATAAACTCTTAGGAATTTATACAAGAGAAAATAAAATATAGTTATATAAAATATTTTACAGCATTCTTTTTATCTGCTTTATTATAAAAACACAAATGTGCTCACAGTACAAATGCAATGACATACTTCTTAACAATAAAAAGATTACTGATATATTCTACAGCATAGCTATGCTTCAAAAAATTCTGTGAAATAAAAGGCCAGAAACAAAAGTATATGTACTATATGATATCATTTGTACAAAACTTTCGGGGAGACAAACTATTATGACAGAGACAAATTAGGTAAATATCAAGGGCTAAATATTGTTGGAGGAATTGACAAATTAAGAAAATGGAAAGTATTTGTCATTGATTGAAGCTTTCTAGCTAAAGAACAATATGACCATTAGAGTCTGTGTCTACTATTGCCTAAAAATTTCAAATCATCAAATTTGAGGGCAAGTCATCAATATTTAAAATAATTGACACACTATATAATGATGTACAAAACTCCAGCAGCAAGTAATGAACACAAGATTTAGTGAACTAAGTGAGTTTGGAAGCAGGGGGAACATATGAAGAACAATAAAATGACAGTTCAATACATTTCAAAGTACAAAGTGTTTTAATGAAGAAAACAAATAAAAATAGGAAGCATGCAGCCATTTTTCATCCATCTACATTAAAGAAGAAAAGCTTCAATTCATTAAATAATAACATTACATATAAATAACTTAAATCGCAAATATGTTTTATAAAGCATTCTTTGGAAATCAATGACATAATACTGCTCTATGGGCAAAATCAACCATCAATTTTATTCCAAAGCTATAAACCTAAGTTTAATTTAAAGTACAAATAGGCCTCTTTAACCAATAACATTAAAATATAAATATCAACATCCAATAAATTTAGATACCTTTTTATGGTAATCACTAAACATTTCTGATTTATTATAATGAATCTATTTTCATTGCTATTTTAGCAACTAAAGAATTATCTAGAGAACACTAAAAAACTTTATTATTCATGTGACTTACTCTAATATTTTCTACCTGAATAATTTCATTTGAAAAAAATATTTATAGCTATAAATGACCTCATCTTGCTTCACACTGGTATTCTGCACTTCAGTGAACTTATCCTAGGTGTCGGGATAGTTATAAGAACCTGTCCAAGTTCCATGGTGTCAAAGAGTTGCAATTCTAAGTAGAATAAAAGTAGATGTTGGCAAGGTCTTGGAAAAACACAAAGAAAAAACACTATTACTCTCAAATTGAAAGCTTAATATTTTCTCCGATACACTGCAGACCAGTATTTTTATGTGATAGGAATCTGTTTCTTTTTTCTGAAGCAGATTCCACTCATCCTGATTTTCAGTTGAAAAAACAGAAACTCACAACTGTCCTTGATTCTGGTTTTCTGATTTCATAACTCTTACTCTTCATTAAGATGGTCTTCTTCAATAGTTTGTACTATGTATTGATTCATTTCTTTAATTTTTTATTTTTTTTTTGTTCACTTAATTTTGAACTCTATGCTTTCTAAAAAGGAACATAGACTGAAATGAATTTGACCTTTCATTTGATGTATTTTTACATAAAGATTCTCTGGAACTTGTGTAGATGCATAATTATCTAAATCAAAGTTAGTGATGTCTCCACATAGAAAAATTTCAACTTGGATTTTATATCAGTCATCAAACTGGGTAGCTCACTTTCTTAGAAATGGTTAGTACACATTCAGGGAATTGTGTTAGGAAGTATAGCTGATTGTGTGAGAACTTATCTGTCAGAATTCTTATATGAAAATGTATTCAGTGGTCATTGTGATATCATGGTTCAGATATAATCAAGGCACATTTGTTTAGGTCTGGGAGTGTAGCTCAATGGTACAGTGATTGCCCCATGTGTACCAGGTCCCAGGTTTGATCACTAATAATTCAACAAATACATGACAAATATTAACTTCTCTTGAGATGACACAGAAGAAAAAAATGAAAGTATTTTATAAGGTCATATATAATTAGATGTTGAATTTATCATGTAAAAGTCAAAGTTTTTGGTTCAAAGAGTGTAATCTCTTTAAATTGAGGTATTCCAGCCATTTTTATAAAAGACAGGCAACTCTGTATTCCTTTTGAAAATTGTGTATCATTTCTATATCAATCAGTTTCTATAATAGCAAGAGTCAAAAGGTACATTGCATTGCTCTTAACAGAATCCAACCATGGTAGAAATTTTAGTGCCATGGACAGAATTAGGAGAACCTACAATCAGTGGTGAAGGAGTGGTTCTGTAGTCTTGAGAGCAGTGAGGAGCTATTATCACTGCGGTGCCTGAAATGGCAAAAAAGGGAACTTTTACTGGGTCTCAGGTAAAGCGATGGCCATGGATCAGTTCGTCTAACTGCAGCTGTGCTGTAAGTACAAGAGAAAAACTGTCAAACCACAACACCACAGGAAAGGAGCGGCAGGGAGCAATAGCTCATTTCTTTACCCTGTCTACCCATTGCCTCTCAGTGACTAAACACCCAAAAGTGACAGGGAAGAAAAGGAGTGCTATACTTCTTAAATCTGCTGCTCAAGGTTCTGGGTCAGGAAAGGAAAAAAACCGATAGCTTGGGAGCAAAACACCCAGTCTGTGATTCCTGGTCAGTCATCATCAAACAGTTATTCCAAGCCTAGGAGATTGAGAGAATGGGCAGAAGGATGGGCATGAAAAATTGGTATGTCCATGCAGGAAGTGGGAATAGCTGAGCTAGATAATAGAGAGTATAGAAACAGAACGCAGAAGTGGAATGGGACTGCACAGAAGACCTGTACTGTCATCTGAACTCAGCACATAAACTTGCTTTGACACACCAAACGTTAATACAGCTGAGTGTTGACTGACTTGCTTCCCTAGTCACACTGTGTTTGTGTTAGCTTTTATATTCTGTTCTAGTCCTCTTTTTCCTGTTCTAGATATTTTTACTCTTTACCTTCTATTGTATCAGTCTTTGCAACAATTTTCCAGCTTTTCAAGTTTTCTTTTTCCATTTCCAAAACGACTTTAAGTATTGCTTTCAGGTAAATCATTTTCTAACAGTTTTATTTGGGCCCTTAGCTTACAATGAGTTTCTAAGTTTCAATTGCACTTCTAGTAATAACCACACAATTTAGTACTGATTGATTTCTAAAGGTTCTAAAGTGTTCATCTTAGTTCATTTCTGGATTTAAAAAAAGACACAATTTTCCTCTTATATTTTTCTCACCCTTTATTCCATGGCATAAAGTAGAATTCAAGCAGCATGACATAGTTAAATATATATGCTTACAAAATTATATACATTAAAATTAATTTTGTTCTTAATGTCATGCAGTCAAGGGTATAATCTGATGCTGAACTAGATTCTGGAGTTGTATCATTCAGAGTTCTGGCAGGGAACACATCGCAACTCAACTCAAGGGTGCATACAGAAAGCGGAGACGAGAGACTTGAGGAAGCCCTTGTCTCAGCTAGTCGTAAAGTGACAAGAGGAGAATCCATGTTACTAAAGAGCACTGGGTGCTGGAAGGTAAAGGAGGCTTCTAGGAGAAGCGGATATGACAGTGCATACCGTAAATCCAGCTCCTCAAGAATATGAGAGTCACCGGTTTCACAAGCTCAGGGTCAGCCTGGGAAACTTAGAAATACTTTGTTTTAAAATAAGACAAAAAGTGATTTGAGAAGGGAAAGAAGGGAGAGGAGAGGAGGCATGGGAGAAATGGCAAAAGGTAGGTTGGATCTTTGGGATCTCAAGGTTGTGAATAGAAAATACCCTCAAAACAAAGTATCTGAGGCAAACACCGGAGAACATTTGCCTATCCAATCCTTCCTCCTCTCCTATGTTTCCTGCTGGCACTTCCCTTTACTGGCCCCAAACACAAGACAGAAGAAATCTATCCCATACACAGAAGGCCACCGATGGTCAGTCTACAGGGCACAGAGCAGAGGACAGGACAGAAAGGAAAATGCAGAATAACCAGTTTAATTTTTTTTTTGGAATAAGAAACACCTATTTGTCCATTCTCTTTCCTGAAACACATTTAAATAGGGAAAGTGATTACAATTCCTTTCTTAGAAAATCAGTTTAAAAATGTATGCTCCTTTGAATATTTCTGGCTCTTGTTTTACAATGAGACCTTCACAAAGGAAGTGTTTACTTCCTTTTCTATAGATGGATTGTCTTAAGTAGTATGCTAGGTCTGAAAAAATGCAGACAAGAGGCGATGCTCATTCTGTACATTTGTTTGAAAGTGTTAACAATAAGTACTTGTCCATTCACATATCTTTTCATAAACAAGATACAGGCTGGGCAAAGCTACATCTTGTAGCACTCTTTATATCCATGAATAACTGGAAGAGGAACAAAGAATGTATCTAAAAGTAGCAAATCATGGCCTACTGAATAACTTGCTCACAGGCATGTTTCACTTGCATCCTGTGAGTGAGATACACCTGTACTGTAAGAAAATAATTTAAGAAAAAATTTTGTTACCTGTACACATTAATTTCATTTTATATACAGCTCCAAACAATTCCTTTTCACTTAAGGCAGCCCAGGCAAGCCACGGTAGGCCTAACTTTAGACACATATACAGATACTAATAAAAAATGAAGAATTGAAAAAGATAATCTAAAATGTGTAGCTACATACAAAATGTAGACTTCTAGAATAACAATAACATGCCCTTGTATACCACAATTTTCCTATTCCCAATTGCACATCTTCCAGTTCAGTTGTATGTTTTTTTCTAAACTTTTCCTGATTCTTTGTTGTTCTAGCTTTCTAAAGTTCCAGAAAATCTATATCCTAATTATAAGCAACACAATATTTGAACGAGAAGACAGTCGTAAAATAAATGACTAGACTCAACATTTTTCTACTGGACTCATTTTGCATTTAAAGCAAGAAAGATGGTTGTCCAGTGAGGTGAAGATTGTAAGTGTAGCCCTATTAAGCTGATACAAACACCCCTGAAATTCACCCCAGATGAAAAGGAACATACCAGACAAAAACAAAAGAACACCCCCAGACAGATACCTCAGATAAAACACTCCACACAGTATCTTCCCCTCTAACCACTATCATCCCATTCTCATCAACTCTTCCAGCCGGTGGGTTTTCCATATTTGTATCCTCAGGTAATGGCCTCATGAAGTGTACCGATTCCTTAACATGGAGCAAAATGGCATGGAAGGTATCAGATGGAAAAAGATACCTGTAGAATAGGTGGAAAGGGTTGAAATAGTCAAGCGGAAATTATTCTCTTGAGTTGATGTGGCTAAGTTTTCTGACTACTTAGTTTTTAAGGAAAAAGTTAGGGGCCAGGGATTTAGTTCAGCATTGTAAGTGCTTGCATTGTAAGCATGAGGTCATGAGTTTGATCCCTGGTACCAAGACAAAAAAAGAGGAAAAATTAAATTTCTTTTAAATTAGGCCATCATTATGGAATATTTCTCTTTTAGGAACATGGAATTGAGTTCTTATAAACTAAGCATTTCATCTTTGTAATGTAATGAGTAAAATGACCATTTCAGATATTGTTTTAGCTCAGCATTTCCCCACATACATTTAGCAGTACTTATTCAGAGGAACAAAATTAGTATTGTCTAAAAAGGCAGACATTTGGGAAACTTGGGGATGGTTGGGTCCTCTAAAGTGCTAAAATGTACTTTAGATTCCTAAAAGGAGTAAAATTCACAATGATTTATTGAAGACATTCTTTTCCTTGAACATTTATAAGGACTAGTATTCTATGTGTCACACTTATGAAAAAGCCGTGACTATGTATTCCAAGATTTTTCATAAATATCATAGAATGAAATACATGGAATAAAAAAAATAGATAAGTGACACTGGTTACAAGAATGATGTTTTAAGTAAATTCGGTTCTATCTGGACATTTTAGTGATATTTTCCATTTTAAATCAGGATTTCTATTTGCATGATATATTATACTTTCAGTATAAAATGGCATTTATTAATTATCAATGTACTTGATACTGTTTAAATTTACATTTGATGATACTTGCATATTTTCATGTTTATATGTGTATTGCATACAATACATACATTTATATGAGCAGATGCACATTCGAGGCATATTTTCTTCTTTTTGTTAGTGTAAGTATTCATTTTGTTCAATCAGTGCAGATAAATTTTCTAATCCTGAAATTTTTGTCTCTTAGCAACCACTCAGTGAAAAACTTTGTATTCACTAAAATTTGCATCATAGCTTAAGGTTTTTTGAAATAAAGAACTGATACCTGTACATGATACCTGAACATGATAAATGATATTAAAATGTCTTATCCAATGTAATGATTAAAATGTAAGATAAATAAATATTTATTATGAGGCGATACCATCTTCCCTGAAGTTGACTTATTTCTGATCGATTGCTGCTTCATGTTTGATTAAACCAAACCTAGAGTTTGAGAAATATTTTGGATTTCTTTTATAGACTTTAAATTTGTTTATCTTTACTGCACTATCGGATTATCAAATTTGAAGTCACAATTCTGAGCACAATACTCCAACTTCTGAGCCTACCTCCAACTTGTCATTAGGTTAACATTGCATTAGAAACGCTTTGTTCATTAGCTAGAATAAACATTTGTTAGAATAGCCAAAAAAGTTACTGGAGTGGTAAAGAATACAACATCTCTTTTTAACCAAGTTACATAAAAGTGGATAGAATTAATAAGCTTTTTTAACAAAAAAGATAAAATATGATTCCAAATTCTTTAATATCAAAAAAATAGGAAGAGAGAAGTAAGAGAAAATAGGCTCCAAGCACTGCCAGGCTTGCTTGAGGCCTGACTTTGATACTCAGCACAGAAAAAAACAAAAGTAAAACATTCTAAGATACCTAAAACACATCTTCTAGCCTTTTTATTAATCTCTTTAGAAGTCACTGCTAAGTAATGACTAATAAAGATATTTTTAGTCTGATTAGTTCACTGGTTCACTGAGGTCAGTAAATGTGCTCATCTTTGTATATTTAGAAAGTTTTTATGGAATAGAAATTAATATCATGCAATTGACCACTTCATGAAAGTGCTTTTCTCCATTGCTTTGACTAGGAATTGAGTACTACCTACTTCTCCATAAAATATTACCATGGAACGTATTAAGAAAAGATAATTGTTTAGAGAAAGGAAAAAATACAATGGCAGAACAATATAATAAGAAGACTTTGTCTTAGAAACTATTCTTCCCTTTTTCTTTGAATTTGATATGGGCTTTATAGCACCTAGAATAAAGACTGTAGCTCCAGATTCCTTTGCAGCTAAATGTAGTCCTGTGACTAAATTCTGACTCTGAGCTATAAGTAGAAATTTTTATCCAATGTCTAGTATACCTTCCACAAAAGACAGATTGTGTGCACACTTTGCCTCTCTGCTCCACTCATTTATTTCATCCTTCTCTCTAAAATGCAAATGCTGCCATCTAGAACAACAGTGAAAGCTTGGATATGATCATTCTGGGTCGTGCAGAAATTACTGCAGCAGTGTTCCCACACAAGTGCTGCTATGCTGACCTCTGGATTTCTGGTTAAGTGAAGATTGGCTAAATCACCATTATTTTTTCTTAATTTAAAACTGATAGTCTGTTATTTTGAATTAGGACTTTTGTTTTCATTCTGGAATCTGCAAATGGATGATTAATGGAAGGGCCTAAAAGAATATTGGCAATGATTCAAAGGCTGAATTAGATTGCTATTAACCCTTGTCAAGTCATGAAAAAAACATTTTGAATGGGGTGTTGCTTCACACAACATGGAAACCAGGCATTTCCTGACTCGGGGAAAATAGAAAAAAAAAAAAAAAAAAAAAAAAAAAAAAAAAGAACTTCAGGAAACGCTACTCCAAAGTGTTTGGAGACATGAAGTCTAGTCACAGTTGTGCCAGCAATAAATAAGGAAGAAAGGTGATTTCATATGTTATAGAAAGTACTTCCTGTCTTGGCCAGGTAACAAAATTGATAGATTTCATAAATTGGTGCATGGAAGGTTTGAAAAATCTAATTGCGTTTATACCCAAAATCAAAGTCTTCTGAGGAGCTTCAAAATGGGAAACTTGAGGGATACCGACACACTACCCTTTAGTGAGTCCCCAAATTTAATGACAGTGTTGAATCACAGCTGAGGCTTTCCTACCTCCCTTCCTCTGTTTCCTGCTCCTGTAGCAGATTTCAAGAGGCTGATTAACTCAGATAATGATAGTTATTTGGTTCGTGGTTCTGTAGGGTAGAAAGTCCAAGAGAAAAAGCCTTCTTGAGCTATCATCCTATGACGTAAGGTAGTTGAACAGGAGAGCATACAGAGACTAAGAGGTCTTTTATAACAAACCTACTCTTTCCATAACCCACCCCATTTCTACATTGATGAGACAAAATCCCTCATGCCCTCATGCTGTCATTACTTTGAAAACCCAACTTCCAAATGCAATTGCAGCAGCAATTAAATTTCAGCATACACTTTGGAAGAGCCATTCAAAATACATCACTATCCCATGGCATTTTTTGAAGTAATGTGAAAGTAACTAGTGCTAACTGAAAGGCTTGTAAATGGATAGAGTTCTCACTTGAAAACTAAATTTAAACAAAATCTGCTAAGGGAACATGAATGGGAAATCAATTGGAAACAAATAACTAAGTTTATAGAGTTATGGTATTGATTGTCTTGTTACAGAAAGCATTAGATAGGCTGGACTGCAAAACTTCAGTAAGTTGTCTACATAATAGCAGTGGCAGGACTCATAAGTCTGTATCAGCTGAAGGCAGGCTCTAAATCTGTGTAGTCCCCAAGCAGGGCATATTTACTTTATGCCCACTACGCACCTGACCACGGACAATAAAGAATAATGAAGAACCTAGCAGAGGACCCAAAAGTACTTAGAGAGCAATGAAAAAAGGAATTCTTCACACAGACTGTAATCAGGGTTTGGTGGATATAGTGATAATGAAATTTACAGCTCAACCTCGTCTGGAGTTTACTACCCCTGACTGATTGAGTGGCTTGATTGGATTTCACTATTGCTATGGCCTTCTCATTGTTGTATGTTTTTAGTATGACTTCCTGCTTTATTAGTACCTTTGTTTATTTGTATTTGATGGGGAATTTCATGCAATAGGAGAAGAGATAGTCGTCTACAATCTGGCTATGAAAGCTGGAGGAAATTCTAGGGTCTTTACTGTTGAGGATTGTATGTCCTTGTCTTTTTGGTAGTAGATTTTGCAGTAGCGCATATTTTTCAGTTTTTCCTTAAGGGAGATGAGGTAATATAGTTAACTTGTGGAGGATAAAGCAGAAAGAGTTTCATAGCCACAAAAATTAGTTTTATTGACTTTTCTAAGTGAAAAAAATAATACCAATGATACAGAATTCAAAAGAACATAGAGATTAAAAGTGGTTAATATATTATGTATTGTTATCTTTAAAGTAGTTGCTCAGATTACAAGATATAGGCATGAAAGAAATGATCAAACAATGAAAGCACAAACATTCTATTTGATGAATGAATACAAATTAGTAGTATAATTATCTATTTTATGTATTTGAATATATATATATATATATATATATATATAGCATCTTCCCTTCTTTCTTTCTTCTTTTCCTCGTTCCAGTTGTCCTTTTCTTTTAAACAGTTCATTCCCTTTTCATTTTCACACCAGTTTTAATGAGGTATAATTGTTATATTCACAACTACACATTTTTTATTTTCATAACTGGATGAATTTGTATGCAAGCACTATCATACCATCACCAAAACCAAGGTAATAGGCAAGGCTCAAAGGATTTTTTTTGTCTTTTTGGTTTTGTTTTTCCTATATGTATGTGTATTAAGAAACATGGCAAGATGACAATAGCTTGTCATGTACACTCAAGTAATTTTGAAATGTACTATAATTGGTAAATAACTACAAGCACTCTGGACTCTGTCACACAACAGATCTCTACAATTCATTCACTTAGCATAACTGAAACCATGCACTCATTGGATGGCAGTTTGGGTTCTTCCTAACACCCACCTCTTGACAACAGCCAATGTATCTCAGGTTCTATGAGTCTGACAGTTTATGTATTTCATATAAATGCAGCATTTGGCCATAACTAACTTATTTTACTTATCATAATGTCTTCTAGGATTTACCATGTTGTTAGAAATGTTAGGCTTTTCCTCTTTTCTGAGGTCGATCATCTCTTTACACTCATGCTAACTGCAACATTGTTCGTAAGGCCAAGTGTCCTTGAACAGGTGAGCAGACAATGAAAAATAATATCCTTTGCCTTCTTTCATTTTGTTTGGTAGATAGACATGCTAGAAGGACCTGAAACATCCATCTGGTTTTGGAATACAGCACACAAACTTATATTATAGCATAGCACAGCAACCCAACTTTGTACAAAACAGATGTAAACATTTAATTTGTTTAAACCAATGCAATATGGTGTTTCTTGTCATTCACAGACAAAGACAATATAGCTATAACTTACCACTTTAATTTAAAATGCAATGAATATGAATGAAATGTGTTTTAAATAGGTATAGTTCTATTGGTAAATAATGGAAAACACAAGTAAGAGTATATTCATTATAAAAAGAATTTGGATTTTTTGTTAAACAAGATTAGGCAAGATTGTATTAATCAGAGTTCTACAGAGAAACAGGAGAGGTATAACACACATAAGAGAAGATGATTTTTTAGTAGATTCACACAACCACAGAAGCTAAGTCCCACAGTGACTACCTGCAGGCTGAAGAATGAGGAAGGCAGTAGTTGCTCAGCCACAAAAGCTACCTCAGTTTCATTTAGGAGTGACGCTACAAATCTAGTCAATTTAGAAATAACCGTCTCCCTGGCCCAAAATTTTCTCAAGGGTTGATAATAGAACTCAGAAGTAGGAAGTAGAGAGCTTGTGTAGCATGCACATGATTATATATTATGTCTCCAAGACCACACAAAAGGAATCTTTTTAAAAAATTTCAGGTATTTGAAAACCTTGAATGAGCTTTTGCTTGTCTATCAGATTATTAATGGGAGAGGGCTAGCACCATCTAGCTGTAACACATAGAGAATAATATTACATTTGAGCATTCTGTACAACCTAGACACTGGAACAATCCAAAGTGAATTGGGACCATAATAGTATTAGCCCAGGAAGAGTACAATTGATAAAATGTAAAAAGTAGTATTTATATGTGTGCGTATGTGCGTGTGTGTGTGTGTGTGTGTGTACTCATGCATTTGTGGGTGTAATATTAGCTTGAATTATAGCATCGAAATTTTGTTGTTTTAAATTTCTGAAGTCCTGAGGGAGCATTAGGGGAAAAAAAAGCCAACCAAGTAAATGTTTTGCCTCAAGCTGAGCAATAACTCATTTTGTTTTAAACGCAATTTTTCTTCTATGAATATTTATTCATGATTATATACCCTCAAATACAAATGCTCTGTAATCTTGAAATTCTCCTGATTACAGTCAGTGCAGTTTCCTAGTCTAATACTTAACAGAATACCTTCTAAATCTCTGCAAATGTTGCAATAGTTTATGCTTTAACAGTGTGTAAAATCTTGTCCCTTTAGGAAAAAATAGACTCTAGCAGGCCTTCTGTGGAACTGGGAGAACAGGCTCTAAAAATGCATTGCACGTTATCTCTTTAAATGGTCATCTAATGACAATTTGCCATAAATATCAATTGAATACAGGGTTTTAAACACTCCCAAGATTAAAACATTTGTTTTTCAGATTAGCACCAATAGGCATTATCAGAGTAAAATAAAAATATGCAAAAAAGCAGTCATACAGACTGTTCCCTGTGGAATGAATGAAATTTAATACATGTGTCCACTGGCTGTTTTTATTCATGACACAGGAATGTATTTATGCTAGTAGTTCACATGAAAAGTCATGGTTCAGAAAAGAAGTGTTTTTCACTAGGACAAATAGCCTACATTGGATGAATAGAAAAATTGCATAACAGAAACTTGGCAGAAATTTCTGTTAATAAATTAGTTCATGAGAAACACACAGAGAGACAGAGACAGATATAGACAGAAAGAGAGAGAAAGAAAGAGGTTTTGCATTGCTTCTCTTTTACTAAATGAATGATCAAAACATTCCCTATACCAGTTGCCCCAAGGTTGTCTTGACCTTCGCCCTCATCTGTGTTTGCAGGTGCGTCTTCAGCTTTTCAGGGATACACAAAGTCTTTTGATGCCTCCGTGAGGTGTAATTTTAGTGGCATGCATTGTAGATGAGCACAGTCACTTCTCTTGCCATTACAGCTAAATTTCCAACAAGAGGCTTCAAAGTCTCATCCATAAACGCAGGATGTGTATCAGGGGAGCTGGAAGAGATGCCAGCATTTGTATGCACTCCTTTGCTATGGGTATGGAGCTACAAGCTCATATTTACATTCATTTGAACTAAAAGGAAGAATTTAAATTTGGTGGAATATATTGATATTATGTCTGATGTCTTACAGTGACTTTTAAAATAGAGAATGTGGGAAAGAAATAGCTGTATTTGAAGAACAACATTGCTTTAAACTGATACAGCATCAGAACCTCAATTATAGTTATAAATTCATACATTGACCTACTAAATATATACAGCTTAATATTTTCCCTATTGTGGTTGTTACAGAGAAAGAGGGAGGGAACGTGGGCGGGAGAGAGAGAGAGAGCAGTGCCAATTATCAACCTTGTGGGAAGGATTTGGAAGGAACTTGCTTTGAATTGGGCTGTAGGTAGAAATTAGATTTGTGATAGAGAAGAACTTGAGTTATTCATATATACTATATATGAATAACTGATTTGACTTCTGAAAACATTAGTGGTTATTTTTCCAATTGAACATGGTCAAGTCAGTGTTTACAGTAAATGTACAGTTTTTCCATTATGTATCCACAATACTTTCTAATAAATTGGCATTGAATAAAAGTAGGCTCACTTTCACTTGCCCTGAATCAGGGGAATGTTTACAAAATGAAATAATTTATTCTGTCTTAGGACTTGGCCTACCTAGCACAAGAGTTGAGCTTGGAATCTCAGTAGATCTTTCTGTTTTAATATTTTACTATGCTGGAATGTCATACAAATTCTTTACCAGCTTTGATTATGATCTCTATTGAAAATGTACCAATATGGCTACTTGAAATTTCCTATAATCCCTTTAAAAAAAGAAAATGTCCAAAAAAGAAAGAAAGTAAGTAAGAAATAAAGAAAGAAAACCTTACCATGATTCTATTAGAAGAGCATGAACTTGCATTATGGTGACCATGTATACAGAACAAGGCTCTTTTCCTTGTGGACTGTATTATTGTACAGTACACTAATTAGTGGTGTGTCAGCACAGAGATTCCCAGTTGCACACATGAGAATTTCAATGCTTAGTCGCTTATTTATAGCTTCCCATTGTAGCATTTTGTCCTAATTTCAACCGGTAATCCCTGCTTAACAATAATTCTAGTAAAATTCAGGTTACAGAAAATCCAATCTGAAATACTAATAATAAGCAGTGAAATGCAATTTCTACCTTAAATTTGAGCAGAAATATAGCATGAAATGGCTGATTAAGGACATATGGAGATGTAAGTTATGTCAGTAAATTAGCTTCCAAATATCATGTACTGAAAAATTTTGATTTATTTTTAAAGGAACAAAATAAGGGACATGAACAGAATTATGACATGCTTCAGATTGGATTTAACACAAACATATGTGTTGCTAAGCCTGATCACATCTTTCAAATTCATATAGCTTGAATAGTGTTTATAAATCTGCAAATTTATTAAGATAATATTTCTCATTAACAATATTATAGGTTCTTAAATTTTAAAAATGAACCTAGCAATGCAATTAAAGAATTTTCATAGGATAACGTGCTATAAAAATGTCATGTAGTAGACATTATCTTTCAATGACTTCTCTCAACTATACAAATTTATAATGAATTATCAGATATTTAATTAAAAAACCTATATATTTTACTGTTTTTTCTTTCTTTAGTTTCCATTTCTTTACTGTTTTTATTCTCACATACTTTACATACTTTGATTTCAATATATTTGCTCAGAGTTTAGACAATTTTTAATCCAAAATAATATTTTTGATTATTTTCCATGACATTTCAGCATTTTTATTACTGATGATCATTTGTTTCTTGAATAATTGTCTTTCTTCTATTGCCTAGAAGCCATGATATCCTGATTTTCTTCCTTTTCATAACCCTGATCATTCTCAGTCTATCTTGGGCACATTGTATTCTCAAAGTAAAAGCTGCAGCAGATAAAGATATGAGATTTGCAATATGAGAGAGATCACCAGAATTTAGCCTGAATGCAATTCCTAAAAAGCAAATGACACCACCATCTTGAAGAGCCAGAGAAAAGGGGAGATGAGAGGCTATTTGAAGTTGCTAAGGAGCTCAATCCAAAGAAAAGGCAGATTTTCTCATCTCTTCCTGGCAGGAGGTATTTTACAACTTGGAGCAAGGTCTAAAATTTGTCTCCTACTTTCTTAAGTAGTCTCAGAGGTGGAGGTGCTGTCTTCACTGATATTTTAAAGGAAGAGTTCCTACGTTCTTGAAAAGGACAATATTGAATTGCTAAACTCAGCAAGGAGATTTCTCAAAAGATTTACATCTGGAAAAGACAGAGAAAAATTATAAGATTTCTGAAGTAAGTGCTCAAAGGAAACGAAGGTCAAAGTCTTCTTAGAGTCAGGAAGGAGCTGTCTAAATCTTAGACTGAGGGATCCATTAAGATTAGCGATCTTTGCCACATAATTGAATTTGGGCCTTTGTTTCTCTATGCCTTCACTCTGTTTTTAAATATTTTTGTCTCTTCCTGTGGTTTCATCATCTGTACTTGAATAACTCCCAGTCTTAAACTCAGCCCCACACTACCTTGTGAACTTTTAATCTGTGTATTCAGTCATCTCAATCTGGTCTTCACCTCAGTGCTCCATGGGGCTCCATAGTGTCTTCACCCCACATCTGCTCCTAGCGCTTCTCTCATAGCCTCTAACCCAAGTGAAACAGATTCCCTCCAGTTTCAAATAAAATTAACTACTAACTTGGGTAATGTTAGATCTCACAAAAGCCATGTCTCAATTTCTCATTATTAGATCAACAGACTCACTATGACACTGTGTGGCCTGCCTGCCACTGTTATTTCTACCCATCACTGTCTATGTACATCACCGTCTTCTGACCTCCGGTTTGTTTTCTTCACTGGGCCCAACACATTACAAAATCATACAGACTTCCCTGCTTGAAAGTCTTCAGCTAACCCCTTTGGAACAAAGTCCAGAATGTTTCTAGAGCCCGGCCCGTTCCTCTGTAGTAGAGCTCCAGTCTACATTCCTTGGCTTAACACACTGCTGCAACAGTGTTTGTTATTGTTATTGTTGTCTTCTCCTTTAAAATAAATATGGGGTACATTAAATGAGCCACATATTAAAGTAGTAGTTTTGACTACAAATTCTCATTATATAGACACATACATAACTTTGCAATTTCAACATGTTTTTCAACATAACTGAAGATTATAGGCAAGGTAATCCATATTATGACTTTACATAGTTACAGTAAAGTAGGTTTAGCAGATTAAGGCATATAAACTGCATATTTTCCAAAGAAAGAATTACTATATATATATATATTGAGTTTGAGAAAATATAGAAATATAGAAATCATGTCCCCTATGTCATCTTGCTTCTGTTGTCTTGGATAAATGACAACAGAGGTTAAAGATATATCCATAGGTTAAGGGGATGAAGCCTGAGAATGTCACTAAGCTCACACCCATATTAATAAATATTTATGACCCCGCAACATTTCTTTAAGATATTGTTTGACAAACTTTGCAGGAGAATGAGACTTTGTCACACTTCAAATATCACATGATTGATGGTTCCAAGGTTGTTATAAATGCAAAGCGTGACTTTTTGGAAGAAGTTTGTTTTTATCACTAGATACAGTTGTACATCTTTGAAAATATTTTTGCAATAATTTATTGATACCCTGATATGCAAACTTAATTCATTCCAGATTCTGGGGAAGATGACTGTGGTCCATTTGTCACTCTATGTGGAATTTGTGAATGTAAGCAAATTTTGCGGAATGCTTTTGTTTGCAAACTAAATTGATGTCTAAAAGAACCATTAGAGAACTGAGATACTACTGTAGTAGTTACTAGAGATCCCGTCTGACTACTTTACCATCACTAACCATCACTTTACAATCATTCTGAGCATGATTTGAAAACCTGAAACTTAAAAATTGGAGTCCAGAATTATTTGAACTAAATCTGTCTGGCAAAATCACACTTATACACATAACTTAGAAATTTTAAAAACACAGCATTATTCACACTTTGTGTTCTGAAAATAATTGTACATATCTAGCTAATTATATCCCTAAGATGTATGTCAAAATCTACTAACAAAAATTAAACTTAAAATGCACTGTGCACTAAATTTCTTCAGCAAAGGCACAACAATCTGTATTTAAACAAACCAATTTTCTCCTGGATAATGAAAGGAGATGGGGTATATTTCTAACACAAAATAGTGCAATATATTTTAGTTATTAATTAGATGTTTCAAATGATATATTTATTTGAAGAAGAAGGGAAAAGACATTTTCTTATCCTTCCAATAATAGGAAACTTTAATTTAATTTTTTGGGAGAAGCATTTTAGAATATTCACTAATTTTTTCAGGATATTAATAGCTTAAACGTTGACATCACTGATAGAAATCCAGTCTAATGAAACATTTATGATTGTATAAAGTGCTAGTATGGCTTCTTTGTAATACTCAGTAATTAAATCTATCCCAAATATCCAATAAAATTATGTAAATTATTAGCATGTTAAAATTTCTAAATGCTAGGAGAATGTGTACTTGTAGAGACTGTTTAATTAATAGTTTTTGATGGCATGCTTTTGTTTAGGCAGGTGAAAGACGAAATAACCTTCCAAATTACATATAAAATTTTATAAATTCTTTCTATATACAACATATCAATAATTTTAAATGTGTATAGAGGAAAATGAAATGAAAACTAAGCGTATGTGTAATTTCACATTATGGCAACACTACTTATGTGATCATGAGCAATATTTTACTCTATTCAAGGAAACTGTTTCCTTAGAGCCAGCTGGGAGGACAGTGAGAGCAGAAGGCACTGCATGGCGTCCCCATGTGTGCCGACTCTACATGTGCATAGGAGGCTGGTACTGTGGTCACTGTTATAGTCGGGGTTTACAAGGAAAACAATTTAATGCTGGCTGCATAATTTATTGAATTATTTTACAGTAGTCACCCAAGGAATCAAACACAAAAATGTGCAGGAAATCTGTTCACACACTAAAGACTCATAGAATCCAGCTGAAGGTCCGGATCCAATGGCAATGTTCTGCATGAGTCCAGCTGAAGCCTTAGAGCCTATAACAATGTAGCTTATGAAACTAACTGGAGGCCTAGAGCCCACAATAATGTCTCATGCAATTTTGTTTCACAGATCTGCGTTGGGAAGGCCTAAACGTCAGTGATGGAAACTAAAAAAAATCTGTGCCAGGGCGATGAAAGATCTGTGCCAGTAGCCTGAAGGATCTGTCCTGGAGCCAGGAAGTGATGTTCAAAATAAAGACCAGTGCTCTCCCTGAAAAGAATCACAGCTATCCTCAGCAGCAATGAGGTCCTGAGCATCTCTGATGATGAGTTCATATCAGGAAGCCAGTGCAATAAGCTTCTCTTGGAGACTGAACAGCACACTATCTTCCCCTCCAGGTCCATGCAAGGGTGGCTCAGCGGTCCCCAAAGTACACAGCTGCCATTCTCAGTGACAACAAAGTCCTGGCCTCCTTTGATGATGAGAACATCCAAGTTCGTATCAGGAAAGAAGCTCAACAAACTCCTTCAGGAGAACCAAGGCAACTACTTCTTCCTCTCCAATTCTTTACATACTGGCAACATCCTTAGATGAAATCCACACTCAGAACCACACTGATTCAGTTCAGCTGATATGACAAGTTGAGCACCAGTTGTCAATCTATTACTGTCACAACTGATGGACCTATGTCAACACATCTTCAAAGTCAATAGTTTACATTTGGGTTCTCTCTTCTTGTTTTATGACTGATGAGTTTTAGTAGATATACAATGACGTTTGTCCACAGTCACTGTATCATGCAAAACAGTTTCATTGCCCTAAATGACCTTTTTCCCCCTATTCATCCTTATCTGTTACTTCCAGCAGCTATTACCTTACTATTGTCTCCATGGTTTTGCCTTTTCCAGAGTGTCACTTGGTTGGAATCATAGTATGTATGCCTTTCAGACCCACTTCTTTCACTTAGTAATATATGTGAGATGCTTCTCCATGTCATTTCATTACTGAATAGCTCATTTCTTCATAGTGCTATGTAATATTCCATTATGTACATGTGCTATGAATACTCAGCAAATGCAAGTGGGTTTCAGTATTAATACATTTGCAATCATAAAATAAAATGTAGATTAAGTTATTACACAGAAAATGTAGTGAGAATTTGTCTTACTTCCCCATCTTGGGTATTCCTTAGCTGACACTCACAAGCTAAATGAGTGAAGGATTATTTTATCTCATAGTTTGTAGAGGTTTCAGTCTATAGTCAGCTGGCTCCAAAGCAGAGCAGCAAGGAAGATGAGTGTGATACAAGACAACAGTCCATGGTGTAGCAGGCAGAAAGTGGTGCGCAGTAAGTCTTCCTTTCCCTTTTTACTGCGTCCTGGCTACATGTCTATTGCTTGGTGCCACCTATACCCAGGATGGTGCTTCCCATTATCCACATCTTGCTCTGTGCTACACTAATCAGTGAGCTAATCCAGTTATCACATATATAAATCAGTAACATATATGCATGTTCCAGCCAGCTCTTCAAACCCCACCAACGAGCACCTGAGGGTTTAGGGGAACATCTTTAAGTCTATAAAGTCTAGATATAAGTCTAACAAACTTACTCCAAGGAAAATTATGGGACTGTTGCATGATTTATGGTTGCAACTTTTCCTTAAAAAGGAAGAAATTAAGAATGGTTAGTGAAATTGTTCACCCAAGTTATGCAAGGAATTTTTCAGGAAACAAATATATTTTATATAAAATATGTTCTACTGAGATATGTCAGGGTGAAAATAAGAAACTTCCTTACGTAGTATAATCAGTGTGCTAAATGGTTGTTAAATTTTCTTAGTTTTTTCCATGAAATTATTGTATCTCTTGAACACTAAAAGCATGAGGACAGATGAAAAGCATTTCTATACCTCACTCTAAGTCCAGAGAAATAAATCTACTACCCCAGCCAGATTCAAGGGGACTTTGACCCCAATACTGCCTTCAGAATCTCTGTATACTCCATATATCTGACTGAATTTTGTTTTTGAAAATTAAAGATTGTGATTTTGGGGATTTTTCTCTAATGAATTTTATAGGATAAGACTACAGGGAATTACTTTGTATGTGTTCCCAGTTACCACCACCTTATGGAACATGGCTACAAGTGTGTAATTCCCAACCAAAGAGATCTCAGAAGTCTCCAGTCCTAAACGCTAATGTTCTGAGTGGGGCATCTCAGAATGCTGGTGTGGGAGGGGTGTGCAGTGCAGGTTACAGTCAAGGCAGGCTGGGATATAAAGTTTCACAAGCACTAGCAGTGCTCTTAGGAGGCTTCCTTTAAACTCCATTCGCACAAATTCTGACAAGTTGAACCCTACAAAATCCAAAATGCACATATGGGTTTATTCCTACTGGTTCTTAATATTTCTTCATTATAAACTTTTAATTGAAAGAAATGAAAGAAAAATGCAAACACTTTGTTAATCTCTATTCAGACCCTTGACCTACATCAGACCAGCCAGTCTTAGGTTTGAATAATTAGTGCAGATGGTAAAGCTAAGCAAATAGGATTTACAACACTTTAATGAAACTATTTAATTAGCTTGAAATTATATAGGAACTGATCTCCCCACATAAATTACAGGATATTCAAACAGCCTTAGTAACTACTCTTAGAATAATTCTCTTCGATGCTATATGAGTTCCAGCATCTCTACCAGCAGGTAGGGTCACCACATAATAGCTAAAACAAATCTTTGAACTGTTACATAGATAAAAGTAAACTTCGCCATGCAACAGCAAGCTTAGGGACATATGTATTTCATTTTATAAAGGCTTCTAAGTCAACATTGCAAATTTCTATATGTGTAATCAAATTTGAGGATGACAATGGAATCCACCTGTGGTAAATTTACAAGATGACCTGAAGGGACAATGGAGAAGAAAAGAATTGTACTAACTATTTTCTCATCACTGGTTCAAATTGCTCCAACCTTTCTCAATATTTTATTTTATTTTATTTTTAATTTAATTTTTTTTTTTTTTTTTTTTTTTTTTTTTGTGCCGGTTATTGAACTCATGACCTCACGCTTGCCAGGCAGGCCCTTACGGCACTGAGTTAAATCCCCAGCCCTCTAATCTTTCTCTTTAAAGGAGTTCATTTTTGACCACAATTTTAGTGGGTTCAGTCTGTGTTCAGCCAGCTCACACTGCATAGTGGAGAAAGGCTACAGTAGGGAGCAGAGTGGTGGGGAGGACCTGGAGATGGGAATACATGTTCCTCAGTCAAACCAACAGTGAGCTGCCTCCTCCTACCTTCTACCAGCATAGTCAGCTGTAGACAAACTCATCAAAGGAGTAACCCATGATAAATGTGGCACCCCACAATGCACTTCAGAAATCCCCATCTTCAAAGTAGAGAATACTGAGGGTACTGTTGATCTAATTATAACAAAATGTAAAGTGATTTTGGGTCTTGACTGCTTCCTAACATGCACAGAGCTAAGATCTATGAACAAACCCTTTGAATTCTCAGTTAGAGGAATAGTTATAGAACAAATTACTGTAAGAAAATAAAGGGAAGTGCTCAAGAATTTTAAAATTCTCAGAGGAATACTAGAGAAGAAGATTGATTAGGTTGTCACTGAAATTATCTTCTGGTCCTCTCTCCTCTGTTATCAGCAACCTGATAAACATGAACTATGAAAGAATAGTACTTCATATAACCTGTAACATCAGCACAGAGAAGGCTGAGGCAAGAGAATGGCCATGAGTCTGAGGCCAGCCTGGGCTACACAGCGAGTTCAAGGTCAGCCTGAAGAACATAGGCACACTGTGTCAAAACAGATAAAAACAACAAGAAAATGAAATGAGACTTGTGGAGGACATTTTGGTTCTAGACCATAGCAGGAGGGTTTACTCTTTTTCCCTTTCTAGATCCTTTAGGCAAACAAGGCAGCCATGATACAGACTTGCTGTTTATGAAGAATTTTTATGCCCTAATTACATCTTTGACACCCCATCTTTCATACACACACTGCTTCCATTTATAAGAGCTTGTTCATTTTTCAATTTTTAAAAAGATTTTGTTATTCAAAACTTACTAATTTTCAGGCCAAGCTACAGTAAGCCATCATTTCCCAGCTTAAAACAGTCTTAATGCTAGTTAAAACCCCCAAAACTTTGCAGAGGAAAATGAGAAAAAATAGAAAACCATGAGTTATCAATGGGTGTGTTATCAATA
The DNA here is from genome assembly GCF_034190915.1 of Cavia porcellus. Taxonomy (NCBI): domain Eukaryota; kingdom Metazoa; phylum Chordata; class Mammalia; order Rodentia; family Caviidae; genus Cavia; species Cavia porcellus. The sequence goes on along the minus strand of NW_026947503.1, from coordinate 51,285,575 downwards.
GCTCAATATTTACTGAGGGTATTTAAGCCAAGTGGTGTAAACAATAAAAACTAGCAGAGTCCTTTTTCTTAAGAGGCCTAGAATCTGATTGAGAAATCAGTTTAACAGCACATGAAATAATTAGAAACAAGTATGTAATTATTTTGTACTGAGTAAATAATAGACACATTGGGAGCAGAGGGAGAGAAGATAACCTGCATAATTTCTTTGCTGTTGGCAGTTTTACAAGTCACTCAGAAGAAATCAGGTTGGAAAAGGCAGATAACATGCCACAGAAGAGAGCCTGTCATAAGCTGAAAGGAGGCGGAATGTGGGTTGATGAGGTATCAGTAGAAAAGCTTTACTGGAAGCAAAATGTGGCTGGTGCAAGTGGCTTTTGTTGGTCTCCTTTTATTCACACCCCTCTGACCTCTCTTATCTCTGTGTTCTTCTGTTCCTTCCTGTACATCTCAATATTGCCTAAATCCTCTCTGTGAGATTATTTTGCCCCACTTCTACAAGATCATTGATCCTGTGTGAGAGTTGTGTTACATTTGTGAATAGCACCCAGAACGAGGAACCGAGCAAGTGCTGGCATCTGCCGTGGCAGTTTCTCTCCCTGTTACCCACTGCACAGAGTCCCTAGACTTTGACATTCATGCCCTTTTTATCTTCAGGAGGGATATTGTTTGGGGACAAAGGTGAAAATTTATGGAAAGTATAGTTTATCAGAAATATTTTTTGGTTTGTATCAAAGAGAGGAGTCATTTCAGCTGAATGTTGTTTTAAAATTTAAAAATTTTAAATTCAAGCTTTACAATAGCAAAATAATAATTTAAGCAGTAAACATCTACGTTCATATTGTATATATTTAAATAACAACTGAAAACAAAAACATTGTGTCTTGTAACTGTGCCTATCCAAGAAAATTACATATAAAATTTTTGTGTAATCATGGACATTTTATTAATTTTCTAAGTAGGATGTTTTATAGGGAAGGGGAAGGGGATTATTATGATACTCTAGATGAAAATTTTCAAATTCTTAGCTAGTTGTTTGAAGTACATTTTACCCTTCCAAAATACTTTATTAATGTTCGTTTGTGGTTGTAAAACTACGTAAGATAATGTGTTCTATCAATTTTGAAAGTTTCTTTTTTATGAAAGCTTACCCCACAGATTAATGTTCTGTTTCTTCTGAGCTATATCTATATCTATATCTATATCTATATCTATATCTATATCTATATCTATATCTGTATCTATATCTATATCTATATCTATATCTATATATGTTACTGATGAATTCTATTTAATCTTTGCATTCTTGGCTGATTGAATTTTGTTTCTTGATAGAGCTTTACAATAGCATAGTACAATAGCATAGTTTTTTGATAGAGCTTTACAATAGTATAGAATCTTTTATTTATTCATAAAAGAAGCAAAACTGAAACAGAGACTAAAATTATTTGAGTAAACAAAAACAGTTTATACTATTTTGAAATCTGGGTTCTGGTAGCTACTAATTTTATATTATTGTCATATTTGATGTACTTAAAATATGCTTACAGTGGAAAAAGAAGTCAAATAAAGTTTTTCTTTGAGTGATAGATGCATATTTCAATAAAATAATAACACCTGAAAACATTATCAGATTTTTTTCCAACATCTTCTAAACTTGCTCAAAATTTAATCCACATGTTCTACCTAACATAAACAATGTTTCTACAAAACCACTTCCAAGGAAAAATACTATCATATTATACATGTAGTTTCTTTAAATAAAAAGAAAGCTACTGTATTTTTCATTTGTTCCTACTTTTGCAGTTGTTTGAGCAACATTTCCTTTCACATGGCCACGTGTTGGTTCCTCAATGCCTCAAAGAGACCAAAGGTAATTTTGTGAGGTTTGCGATAATAAATCTGTCACTTGCCAGTGATTAGCAACTAATTTTCAGACATTTCTAATGTAGCACAGATCCTATTAAGTTTAAAAATTCATTGAAATTTCTACATGCCAGATGGCACAATGTAAGAAATGTTTGAAGTACACAGCAATTAAAATCTTTAAACATAAAGTAGCCCACTAAGCAATTTGTTATATTTATATTGCATGCTAGAGCACCTCAAAATGCTGGCTACAGAATATACATCTGTAGACCTGCTGAATTTCTAAAAGCATAATAAATCAAGCGTGACACAATTCACATTTGGATTCCTAAGCACTCCAAAAGCATTCCCTTAATTCTCCAATATTATTCAGGCACAATTGCATTTCAAACTGGAAAAGTTCAGAAAGGTGAAGATGTCAGCACTTAGAATTTTATCTTCAGAGACCAATTGTTTTGTTTGTCAAGAAATAGAAGTCCATTTTAAAAAGCACTCTTGCAAATATCCTGTGAAAAGAACGCCTAGTTTATAATTAGAACAGCAATCACAAAAAGGCAAATTTTCAAATTTAATATTGCATTTTATAGGCTAGGTTTTTAAACCTGAAGAGCCATTTATTTATACCTATAATGGTTATATTCATCAAAACAAATGTACTGTTCACAGACAAAACTACACAGATTACCTCAATTATCTAATTAAAAATATCATTCATCCAATATTGAGTTCTAAAATTTATTTGAGTGGTCTGAAAATACATCATTCATTCTGTGCATAATTCAAATACATTGCCAGCATGAGCTAAAATAGTTTTTTTTATCCAGTCTTAGTAATAAGTGGAAATGTCCCCCAAATTCAAAGCACATTTAATCACCTCAAGTCTTCCGTTTGACTTTCAGTAGAGTCAAACTGAATCTGAAGATCAAATTTTCTTTATTTCTAATAAATAATCGACAAAAGTGTTATTTATGTATAAAGTCTACTACTCATCATGCACCCATTTTTTTTCTTTCTATAACATTATCTATGCAGTAAATTTTTTGATAGTTTGACAGATGTCTAAAGTTTAAGGAAGTTAATTGTTCAAGACCACACAGAAGGTTTAGAGACTATTCTTCCAAATTTTCTGAACTTATTTTCTGTAAAAGTGATTTCTGATCTAAAACCACTTGGTCTGTAAATCCAGGTGACACTATGGGCCACATCTCTGCTCTAATTAATGGGTAAAAATTTATAAGATAATTTCACTGATTGTTCTAAACTTCATATTATTCTGGCAAATACCATGATTCTACATTAAAAGAAAATTTTATTAAACATTTTAAAAAGATGTGATTATTTTGGAAAATAGACCTTCACAAAGAAGTGACTTAAAATATGTCACATAAGAAGCATATGCACATGTACCCCCACCCAAGCATATGTTCCTGAAAATCAGGGATACAGTTATATTTTTTCAATTATTATGAAAAAAGAATTGATTTAAAATCTATGGCATCTTGGCCATATAGTGAAAAAAAGAACCAAAATTTAGCAAGAAAAGTATCTGGTTTCTTTTTCTTGATCATTGTCTTAAAATATAGGTCATTTAGGAAACTGAGAAAATGATACACCACGTGGATACTTCTGTATCTCATAATATTGAATCCAATTATAGTATTACACTAAGAAAAAACACATTAGTCTGATGGATTATAGAAATACTATTTCATTTAGGGACTTATTAACTATATTCAGGAAAATTCCAACAGCATGCTACAAGCCACTTACTTTCATTTAAGCCATATGGTGGAAAAATGCAGTGATTACTTAAATTTAGAAATTTTACTACAGTAAAAGACAAATTGCTGTTAATATCCATTAAAATACTTCTCCTTTTCAAACAGTCATCCTACCATTCTTTCCACTTTCTTTAGCATTCTCAAAGTCCTTTCACCTGAGTGTCTTCAGTTGCATTACTGTGACTTCCTCAATATCCTGAGTGAATCGTAAACATTTTCTTTCCATGATTATTGTGATTTGGGAGAGAAGCCTGAAGCCATACTGTGCCTGATTTGGAGAATAAGGTGAATGAGAGCACAGCGAAATGTTTTTACAATCTTGCCTTTCCATTGGATGGCACCAGGAGCAGTGTTACTGTGGTTTTGAACACATCTGGTAAAGACATTCATGAAAGAGGGCTTAAAGAGCCTCAAGCGAATGTCAAGAGTGATGGTACAAGTGTATTTGGAGTGAAAGAGTATCTGTGGGTGGGTTAAGGGTAATATGTCATTCACTGTATTTGATTACTGTATATTGTTTTACTGAATTTATATTTACCATATGTTTTGAACATACTGCTTATTCTGAAGACACCACCCAGGGCTCTCTTACACTACCAGAGATGCTGCAAAAGTAACCCCAAAACATATTATTATAAATATATAAAACTGGATAATAAAATTTTATTTTGTAACTCAGTCATTTATCTATCCATCTATCTTTCTAACATCTATCTACCCATCTATTCATCATGTATAACAAAATCATTTGTAAGATATATTAGGTTCACATGAATTTATAATAAAATTTCAATTTGAAGTATTTCAATTTGAAATGTGTTGCATTGAATAGTAGTAACAAGAAAAATTCCAAAAATGTTTCACAGATATTTCTGAAAATTATACTTTTTGTAATAAATACAAAGGCAAAATTGACATTATATGATTTATGTTTAGCAACCTGGAGAATCATCAGTGTTTTAAAATGTTTTTGAATATAATAATTAGTACCAAAAATTAGTACCAAAGTATAATAATTAGCACTCATTGTTGACAAATCAATATGGTAAAATCATGTCTTAAATAATTAAACAGCAAACTCATCAAATAAAAATGTATGACAAATTTATTCTCAAACACATCTAATACTTTTAAGAGTGATTAAAATTATTTGTCTGTGTATAAATTAGAGCTTTTGTTTTTATTTTATTTTATTTTTCAAAGAAGACTGAATTTTTCAAAACTGTCCTCAACAGCAATTTTCATTCTGTATGCGTTTTGAGAACCTTGGCATCCACATCAAGAGTAACAGTGTATTTCCTTCTGTGAATAGTAGTCAACCTTATAATCTCAGCACTCTAGAAGGCTGAGCCAGAAGGATTGTACTTTTCAGTTCAACCTGAGGAAAATATAGCAACTCAGTAAGACTCTATTGAGAGAGAGAGAAAGAGAGAGAGACAGACAGACAGACAGACAGACAGACAGAAAGGAGTAGGGAAATAGTGTTATGCAAAGGCCTTGGATATAATTCCCAGTATGGAAAATAACCACAACAAACAACAATCAATTTCCCTCTTCTTTGACATTCACATTTGTTGTAAAGACATTTTTCTTTTCTTGTCCACCCTAGTGAGTTTCTTTTCCAAGAAAGCTGGATGCTAATAACTCACATGGTGGTTCACAGTTGCTTACTGGCTTAACCTCCCGCACTGTATGCTGGTGTAAAATTATCCATCAGGAGGCTGTCTAGCTGTGAGTCACATCCACCACCATCTCCATGTTTGTACCAGGTAAGTGCATACTCAACTGTGTGACAGTCATTGTGCAGTATGTAGCATGTTTACTTTACAAGTCAATATTTTGTCCTTGTATTGTATTTCAATTCCAAGAAAACATACTAAGTCCAAAATTAGCAAAATTTCAATGCATAGTGAATAACTTAGTGGACCTAAATTGGGTTTCAACACAAAAAATACTTGGAGCCACCAACATAGCTGTCATTCAAATAAACACAGACAATTAAACCAGTATCTGCACCTACTGACCTGTGTATCTAAGGATGTGGTCTGGTAATTGGCCATTTTAAATAAGTTCAAATATGGTTATGAGACTCATTCTGGTTGAATTACATCATGGTGCCAGTAGTGCTTCTGGAAATTTCACAAAATGATATCATATTGTCCATGAATATCATAGGTCCAATGTACAAATAACAAGCGTAGTGGTTTCAGTAAATGTAGTATAGACATAACGAGTATAGTACTTTCCAAAGTAATAAGAATAATGTTTAATAATTTGAAAATGGGAATGAATTATTTTTTAGTTTACTAAGCTGAAATTCTCATGAAATAAAATAAGCTAAAATGAAAACTTCAATGCTTTTTAATGTATCTACAATAGTGCAGCTACCATATCATGTATTTCTAATTATTTTTGTGAATGGTCTATCTTCTTTTTATTTCTTTAATAAATGCTATCATCACTTGGTATTTAGCTCAGCAGGGAAAGTGCCTGCCTGGAAAGCACGAGGTTGTAAGTTCAATCCCCAGTACTAAGAAACAAACAAACGAAAATAAGTGAATACTATATTCCTGATCCTTCTTAATCCTTCTTTTTTTTTAATTTTTCATCTTTACAATTAATACCAGTTATTCCAGTCCAATATTCTGTCTAATTTCTTTTGTGCTGTCTTTTTTTTTATTCATGTAAAATGACAGATATAAAGTGAAGGATTTAAGGGCTAACTTTCTGAACTGGATTCAAATATTTACCTGTCTTTATTTAGAGAGAATAGAGATAAGGAATCTTGTGAGGAACTCTGATACAGAGAAGTGTCCGTCAGGTTTTCAATCCCATCAGTCTGCATCCTGCATTCTAAAATATTCTAACTCATGTCAGGAAATATGAATTTCTAATTGAACATCAGCCATAAGATGTTATTTAGTTTTGGCAGAAATCATAAGAAGAAAAAACTTGTCTTTTGTATACTTAATCAACATCTGAAAAGGATCCAGTTTGTTAGTGTACAGCGAGTGCTGACCTAGGAAGGAAGGTATTTTATGCTCTGGCCCAAACTTTGGCTTCATTACTGTGATGAGTGAGTAATTTATCTTGTACTTCTGTTTCCTTCTCTGCAAAATGGATCAAAAAAGGGTTGCACGGTAGGGTAGTGGTTATGACTATGAGTGAGTATGACTGAACTGACGCTATCTCTGTCTGTTTGAGGTAGATTTTTAGGCTTGTGTAGCACTATCTGGAAGTGGAAATGTTGGTCCAAACTAGAACATCTTGCGTAGAGAGAATTTCTGTGATAAAGCAGAAGCAACAAATCCCTTAAGTCATTGGATTTTTAAATAACATGTTTTGAGCAGTTTTTAGTTTACAGAAACATTAAGCTGAACACACAGAATTTTCATCTACCTCCTCACTGTCTATTCTTATTTCTTGTATTACTAACATCTTGGTTTAATAGGGAACACTGATGAAATCCTGAACCAACACTGATGTGCAATTATTAAATAAAGCTAATGGCTTACACTAGGGTCCATATTTTATGTTGTAAATTCAGTGAGTTTTGAGAAATACATAATGTCATACACTCACAACCATATGATCAGAATGAATAGTTTTACTGTCCTAAGAGTACCCTGTGATACACTCATCCTTCTCTAAGTCTCTTTTTGCAGTCCTTTCCTATACTTATGTTTTGCCTTTTCCAGCAATTGTGTAATTGGAATCAGATTCTGGGACTTTTTCAGATGGTGTTTTTCCCTTTGCAATATGCTCTTAAGATTCCCCCAGTCTCAGGCATTGACAGCTTACTTCTTTTTGCTGCTGAATAGTATTACCGTGTATGGAAGCACCACAGTGTGTTTATATACTCATCTGTAAAGAAGAACTTGTTTCCTTCCGAGTTTTGGCAGTGTGAAGAAAGTTACCATAACATACATTTTCAGATTTTTGTGTGGCCATAAGTTTTGAACTCATCTAAGTATAAAAGATACTTCAGGTCATGGGATAAGAGCATGGTTAGTTTCACAAGGAGCTACTACATTGTCTTCCAATATGACCGAGCCATTTGCTTTCTTTGCAAACAATAAATGCATTTTGTTGTTATGTTTCCTTGCCAGAATATCTTCTTGCCATTTTTTTTGCTGCTTTTGATAGATTTTAAGCAGTCTAATTTGTGTAGAGTGGTATTTTATTATTTTCAAAATTGAGACTTTTTAGAAGATTAAAGCCCAGAGTAAATCAGAAGAACATTTGTTAGTTTTTATTCAGTGCATTTTACTTTGCTTTCCCCTATGGAGGCGTGCTTTATCATTTCTAGTAGGTGTTATCACACATATTACAGGAATTAATGAACTCTCTGTCTCTTTGCATACTTCGCCATATAAAGATACTGATCAGAAGATAAAATGAAGTAATCAAGTTAGAATTATATTGATTACCACTATAATATTTTAAAATGTCATTACATCTGAGCTATGTGTAGGAGAATATACATTCTCTTACTTCTTTAATTGTTGATTACATCAATGTTTAAATTTTGGTAATCTTATGGAAGAAAAAGTGCACTGTCATGAATTTATTTTTCACTTACCTTACTATCAGTTTAGCTAAGCATCTTTTCCATCTTTTTTTTTTTATTATGGGTTTAACCTGTCATTTAAGTCTTCCATGAGTTGCTTGTTAACATTCTTTAGTCTTTACCTAGAATTCCATTTGTTATGAATAATTACACTTTTGTTATTTTTCTTATTTGGTCTTGGTTATTTTTCTCTTGTTGCCAAGACAAAATGCCAGAAATTCAAAATAAAAGAAGGAAATGTTTAATTAGCTTATAGTTTATGGAGATTTCAGTCCACAATCAACAGGCCCCAAGGAGGGTGGTGTGGCAGAGAGACAATAGTTCCAGGCAGCAGAAACATCAAAGCAACAAGAGAGACCATGGGGAAGAACAAGGATCTTTTCCTCTTTTGTATTTTAAGCAGGTACCACCACCACCACTAGTCCCAATCCCATCCCATCCCAGGGTAGGTTTATCAGTCACAGCACTTTGTGCCCTCCTCTTGCAAGGATCAGGATATTTACAAAGTAAGAATTCTGGCTCTCTGCTGAGTCTCCTAGTTAAATTTCTGAACTTCTCAAATTAGCCCAATTTATCAACTGTGACAATCCACCCCTTGTCAACTTGGCAAGCAGTCACATTGCTTTAAACAGGTGTCTAGATACAAAGACATGCTATTCTTACCATTTCACAATTTGAACATTATAATACAGGTTTAACAACCTTTAAGGGCCAGCATTAAGTCTATCAATATTATATTAAATTAGAATAACATTTTGCCATTGCCCCCCCAAAGACTCATGCATATCCCTTTATGTAAAAGGCATTTAGTCCCTAAATGTTGCCAAAGTCCTAATAGTTTCAACACCATTCTAAAGTTCAAGTTCCAAGTCTTCTATGAGAAATAAGGCAAACTCTTAGCTGCAACGCCCTGTGCAAATGAAAACTAAGTTAAACACTTCCAACATTCAATGGTACAAGATAAACATTTTCATTCTAAAAGTTGCAAGCAGGAGGATACAAAGGATTGGGACAAAAGCAAATCCAAAATCCAGCAGGGCAAACATTAAATCCTATAGTTACATCCAGCATCTGAAGCAATCTGAGCAAATCGTGAGCTCCAAAGAGCATGTGTGACTCGACCCCTATGGCTTTGCTGGTGGTTGGGTCTCCCATAGTTTCTCTCTTAGGCCCACTTTGCTCTCTCCTTGCATCTTTCCTTAGATGATCCACATTCCTGACTTTTCCAAGCTTCTAGGGTCCCACTGTACCTTTGTCTGTATACTAACAGACGCATGCACTGCCCTCTCAGGGGAACACTGCCTGGTCTCTCAGGGCTTCTGGAATAAGGGCAGAAACCTCATAAGTCTTGAATTCTGGATGCACCTGAAACCAGCACCGTGTGGATGATGTCGAGGTCTCCTAGCTGGAGCAATAATCAGGCTTTTCTCTCTCTTGGCTGTAGGAGTCAACTTCTTGGATTGATGGGCACTTGGAATTCAATGCTGAGGAAGAAGTTTTCTGTGTTGCCATCATTCTGGATCAAGGTGCTCTGTAGCTTACTGCTCATAGCAGAGTCTTTCACTTTTGCAGTTGTGTGGCTGCAAAGGCTACTGAGGTTATCTTTTCTATTCTCTTCCTTCTCAGAAACTGAGATTTCCTCTGTTCTCTCTTTGCAACCCACAGCTTTATTGGAGCTTCCTTTCTGGCTAAACTGTGTTTTAAATCATGCTGCTCTTTGCTCTTGATTCTCAACATAGATCTGGCCAACCACTCTCAACGATAGCCATGCCACAGATCCAATATTTGACTGTCTTGAAATTTCTTTTCTCATATTAGTTAGTCTGTTGCCCTTAATCTTAGTCTCAGGCAAAGTCTCTGGACATTAGGTCAATGCAGATAAACTGTCTTTGCTTACTTTTTTTTTTTTTAACACATCACCTCGAGTCCAACAGATAAACGTTCTAGCACACCATAACACATATCTTCTGGAGTCCAACAACTAATAAAATCCTTCCTCCCAGCAGAAACCTCTCAATTCAGGTTTTCCCAAAAGGATTTCTAACTTCTGGTCTTCTGAGCTCTGACCAGAGTATCCCATATGGAACAACCTAAGGTGTTCTAAGTCTACTCCTTCAGGTGACCTCTCCAAATCTTTCCAAATTCTTCCCACAAGCCATGCCTAAAGGCTCTTGAAACAAATAGTAAATTATAGTCATAGCAACAACTCACTCCTAGTACCAAATTTTGTCTTGAACGTTTCTCTCATTGCTAGAGACAAAATTAAAGGAGGAAAGATTTATTTAACTCTCAGTTTGTGGAGGTTTCAGTCCATAATCAAGTGGCTCCATCAGCTTTGCATGGCAGAGGGGTAACAGTTCCAGGAAGCAGAAGACAGCAAAGCCATAAGAAGGAAAGACAGGAAAGAACAAGGCTCTGTTCTTCCCTTATATTGTAGTCAGGCTATCAATACTACCATCACTCCCCTGCCATCCCAGGGAGGGTGTAGCAATCACAGCATCATGTATCCTCTTTCACAGGCTAGATATTTACAAAGTAAGGATTCTGACTGGCTGCTGAGTCTCCTAGTTAAATTTCTAAACTTCTCAAGCTGACACAATGTATCTACCAAAACAACTCTGTTTATTAAATCCATGATTTAAAATGTCCCAGCTTTGTATACAGAAGGTACACTGCCTTTCACATACATATCTCATCAGCAAAGAAAAAACTCTACAACTACATTAGAAGCACAAAGTATAGGATGAATGGAAAAAGAAAAACACTTCAAAAATTGTAATTAATAGCTTTAGTGAATTAATGCATAATACTTTCTGAAATAAATATAAAAATTATTGAAAACATAAAAGTCTCCAGAAAATATAAATATTATGGAAGAATATTTTAAATTCTTGCACTGTTTAAAATTATAACCCTGAAGACACTGATATAAGAACTCTGAGTATAAACATAACAAAATAGGAGGAGCAATGTATTTATCTAAAGATTCAAGTTTGATCTCCAGTACAAAAATAAATAATTAATAATAAAATAAATTTAAAGATCCAAAAATAGAAAAAGATATTACATAAAAGTAGAAAAATCTGAGAGAAATAGTGAAATAAACTGTTAAAAATTGAAATACATTTGTTTTATATTGAAAGCTTCTTGAATGTGCCACTCTCTTCCACTAAACTGATTAATACTAAGAATACCACTAAACATTTTTAGAACATTAGATATAAAGAAATATTGCCATAAGCTGATATAAAAGATAAAAAATCAAGAATAACCATGAAATATAATGAGGATATACTCTCTAGATTCAATAGAAAAATTAGTTTCAGCTTGCAATTCTGTGCTAAATCTTAATGTAAATGCAGAATCTCAAAAAATTTTCCTGTGGCTTTTCAAAATACTAAATAATATATAATAAATAAAACTGATGGTTGGAAATGTGGGTAACGGTGAAGGAAGGTAAATTAGATGGAGAAGGAAGGGGGAACTCACAGTTTAATTATGCAATGTTGACTACTGATGTGACATAAAGTTAGAATCCATATCCACTTAGAAGACAAAGGGGCATCCTCTAGAGAGATGTAGGACCATGAGTGTAGAACTGATAAATATTGTGATAAATACCAAATTAAACAATGAATGTCCCTTGCAGTGTTTTACTCGTGATGTGAAATGCAGAAAGTACAGGACTGAAATAAGGATTCTGGTTTTAACTAAAAGTAACAGGGAAAACATTAAAGCTATGCATGTATTATCTTCATAAAAATAAATTTAAAACACCTGAGATCCGTTTGATCCTCAAAAAGTCACAGAGTGCTCTGGGACCCTCGGGAGTCAAGAGCTGACCTCATTAACACAGAACAAACACCTAAGCTGTGCTGTTCTTTTGCTGAGTGTAAATTATTTCCCAAAACATCCTGCCAGAAAAGGTATTTTAGAACTGCAATAGATCAAAAACTGGAGAAAGTTCACTGTGTAACCACACCTGAAGACAGGAAAACGAGAACACTGCGTCCAACAGAAATTGCCAAATGGTAAGTGCTGGTTCCTCATAGTCTGAGTTCTAGCCATACTCTTTCTCTGCACCTTCAGTTAAAACTACTAAGATACACAGACCTTTGACCTTTTGACAATTTTTCCCTTTATCTGTTTTAGAACCTCATAAAGAGACATTTCTGCTTTAATTTGCTAAAATGAAAACTTCAAACACTTTAAATTTAGCAGAGATTACTTGAACAAAGAAGAACTTACAAATCAGATGTTGCTCAGACCCCAAAGCTGGTGAGGGATCTCTGTCCCACAACCTGGGCAGCCGTATTTATGGATGGAAAACTGAGGTACGTAAACAGCTTGATTGCCTTGTTGGATCATGAGCTGATCAGATGGCTGCCTGTGACTGACAGAAGCTTGGCTGCCATCATTGCTTGAGGCCAGCTAGTTGTTACAAAAATATGGTAGGTTAAGTAGTTCACTAAGTTAGGTGACATCCCCTTACGTAAGGACTCAAGGTGTAGGTGCATGTGCATACTAAATGGAGTCAACAAACGTAAGATAGGGTAGCAGAAGCCAAATGTGTCCTAGCAATGCACAGGGAAAAAAAATAAATTGAGCAATAGTTTCCAAGACTCAGGCAATGTGGGCCAAGACTACTTGAAAAGTAAAACAAGAATCAGATAAGCCCAATGGTTTGCCAGCTTATTTTGTTGAGAAAATATTCAAGAAGAACAAAGAAGAGAAGCTGGATGAAATGGAAGAGATTAAGAAAATGAAATCTAAAAATGGGTGGAGGAGGGTAGCAAACCAAAGCAGCTAAAGCTCACTGTGGCAGTCACAAGAATAGAGTGGTGCATAGAAAGAGAATTCCACAAAGCTTCAGAGGAGTTCTCCAGAGAGACTCAAGTTAGTGAGCGAGCAGCATCAATAACTCAAAGCCAAAAAAAGCACTCAGGAAGATTAGAGGTAGCAGTGGTTAGCAATACAGTAGAAGAAACAGCTTATTCCCACCTGGTAGAGAGGTAACATGCGCCAGTGAAAATTGGAGTCACTGTACCTTCAGGAGAGCAACAGAGAAATGTACACCAGTAGTAGGAAATACTTAGATTGAGATCAGGTATTCTCCATTGGGTACTTTTAAGGGATTGAAATACAGTTCTTGAGAGTTAAGAAAATCCTATATATCACCATATATATGCAGTGTATAAATGAATATCCCTTTTGTGCAGCATAAAAATTTCACAGGAGGGGAGCAGTTCAGGAAAATAATCCAAAAATGATTCCTAGAAGATAATAAAGACAATTTAAACACTGCCTGTTAACCAACCATTTCCTAGTCTCAAGACAAAGTCTGGAAAGGTTTAAGATTTTTTAAAGAAATTATATACATTTTAGAATATATCTTTAGGATAATTACAAAAATATAAAACACATAGCACTGAATATTTTGTGATCGTTGTAACCTTACTAAAGATAACCAGAAAAGAAATTTAGAACCTTTAGTTTTTAAAAGACATTATTATAAGCCTGAAAAGATAAGTCTTAGACTGAAAAGTATATTTGTAAATCATATATTGAATAAAGAAACTGAATCCCTCATACATAAAATTTTTAAAATGTAGATTTTATAATTTATGAAGCAGATAGCTAATAAAAAAGGACACTTTTTGGAGCAGACACTTGACAATGATTAGATAATTAGATATATGGATAGATGCAATGATGGAAAATGTATTAAGCGCATTGAAAATGATAAACATCAACACTTAATAATAGTGGATTACAATGGAAAAGTAGTATATACATTTTACAATGCCCAGAACTTAACCCATTACCTATATTGGGTTCTGGAGATATAAAGTAACAAAAAACATTTCATTTCATGATAATGCAAGATGTAATATAAGCAACTTGGAAACAAATTTAATACTTGTACAAACATAAATACATAATTACCATTTTACTAGGCTTCCAATACTAAGGCATCTTGCCAATAGAAATGAAAGCATATGCCCATACAAGGACATACAGAAAGGTGCTAGGCAACCTATATGTACAAGAATGTCTTATATTGAATAACTTTTGGCTTTCACTCTTTATTGTCATTGTTAGCATACCATAAATATCCTCCATTCATGTCTCTCTTGTTGTTTATTAATAAATTAGAATTAAAATCATCAGATTTTTCACTATGCAATTATTAGTGTTTAAATCACTTAAAAGACAATATTTACTCAACTGATTTTTAATTTTTTTAGTTCATAATCTTTTTCATGGTTTGAACAAGTTGATGGTCAGTTATGAGTTAGAAATTATGAATAACAGGTGTGTTCATGTTCCATATGAGATCATTAAATTAAATTCATTTCTCAATTGTTGTCCTGATTACTATTATCTACCGCTTTATTTCTAATATTTTGATGTTGAAAGGTCTAAATCTGGGTATAAATTCCATAAGTTTTCTGAGTAGTGAACATTTAGAGAAGAAAAGCATTGATTCTTTCAGTGGTTTTCAGAAACCATGAAAGATCGTGTAAACCAGTGTATACCAGCTACTAACCATAGGAGATATAGATTTTTCTCAACTGCAACCAAAAAGTAGCTTAAATAACATTTTGATTGAGAGAAATCAAGGTGAAGACATAATAATCAGAGGAAGACATAATTGCCTTCCAAACCATGCGAAACTGTTAGTCTTTAAGTGTGAATGACTGAACATGTATCTTCCAAAAGTACTTTATGAATCCAAAGGGCAGCAAATTTTCAAATGTCACAACAAAATAAATTTGAATAATGAGCAATTATCATTTCCTGCTTTTTAGTACAATTTAATCATAGGTGCAAATAATCACCATGAAGAAAAAGTTCTTTTTGATTTTGCAATTCTTCTCATGAAAAGGCATCCTTATAAATTTATAAGAAGCAAAATCTGTTTCAGAAAAAATCTTCAAAAGCAAGAGAAAATTTTTACAGGCACACTTTACAGGCAATGAAAAAAATCAAACTGAAAATGGTCAAGATAATATAAATACAGACGTTTCTAGTTACTTGTGTGAAAATTCAAATTGTTTTTTCAAAGTTGAGACAAAGTTGGATGATTCTCTCCAATGTGTTGGCCTTCTTTCCACTTTTTGCATTTACTATCAGATATTCTTTTTATTGATACTGATATAACTGCAGTTAATATTACTCTGATTTGATAGATACATTTTGAATAAAGCAGCTGTAAGTCAACTTGGGATGTTTTCATCATTTTGTATTCTAAAATTCTTTTGAATTCAAAACGTCAGTTGCCTCCCTTTAAAAATTTTGATGAATGAGTATTTTAAGTACTGCAATTATGCTCTAATTCCACAGGTTAATAAAGTTACTGTTGACTTTTAAAGTAATCCATTGAGTAAAGCTATTAATTTCTTGTGTATTGATTATAATATCTCTCTAGCAATGAGATTGTATAGATTGGAAGAAAAGCAAAGTGGCATATTTAATTGCTTCATTGCTTGAACAAACTTGTTTAATATGATAAAGAATTTTAAAAATTGTGGTATAAAGCTGGGTTTTGTGGCACTTTGTTATCTCAGCACTTTAAAAAACACTGGGGCTATAACTCATTGCAAAGTCTTCAGTTAAGTCTCCAGTGCTACAAAAAGAACAAAATATAACATCAAGTCTACTCTTAAAAGGCAAAATATAGTTATAAGTAGGAAAATAAATTCCAACTTAGTTAACTAAATAATTGCTATTTGTCTCTGTGATTTACATTAAAATGAATTTTATCCCTGAAGAATTTGATGATTTTTTTTTGTTTTGTTTTGTATACTTGTTTTTGTCTTTTTGAGACACAGTTTTGCTATGCAACTCAGGCTAAACTTGAATTTACTTTGTAGTCCATAT
This sequence comes from Cavia porcellus, assembly GCF_034190915.1. Taxonomy (NCBI): domain Eukaryota; kingdom Metazoa; phylum Chordata; class Mammalia; order Rodentia; family Caviidae; genus Cavia; species Cavia porcellus. The sequence goes on along the minus strand of NW_026947503.1, from coordinate 51,269,472 downwards.
TGTCCTTGAACTCATAGGAATCCTCCAACCTCAGCCTCTGGGATTACAACCATGTACTATTATTGCCGGTGATTAGCAAAATCGTAACAAAGAGTGTTGAAGGAGAAGGGAATAAAAATTAATGCAAAGGCTTTTTGTTGTTATTAGTAGATAACATGAGATATAATATTATATGATGAAGGTAACAGATTAATTCATGAACAATGACATATAAAATGCAACAAATCAAATTTGAAGATTTGTTAATTTTATGGAACAAAGGTCTATATGCAAATTTATCATGCTAATGTTTAAGGTGTCTTCTCATTAATGAATGTTCATTGGGCAAAGAACAAAATAAGATGAATGTAACTACTTACAATGTAAATAGAAAATAAACTACAACTCAAACAATTTTATACGAAAATTATGCACAAAAGAGTATTTAAGGATGTTACAATACTTAGAGAAATAAAAGTAGAGAAAGAAGTTTGTAACTGAGGTGATTAAAATTTACTTCCTATAAACACAGAATAATTTTTAGTGTAAATGTAATACTCTTTTACCTCTGTAAACAGATGCATAACAATTAGAAATAATTCAAATTTAACTGGGCATCCTGTACTTTTCTTTGCTAAATATGGCTACCTTATTTATACCTAAAGAATGGTACTAGCTTTGATTTTTAATAGGAAAACCTGTAAACAACCCAAATGTCTATTGTGCTAATCCTCTAGGGCTACCATAGTAAAATACCACAGGATGGGAATCTTAAGCAACAGAAGCTTCTTACTCACAGTTCTGGGAACTGGGAAAGCAAAGATGAGAAGACTGACCTGTTTGCCTCCTGGTGAGGTCTCTCTGGATCACTGATGTCTGCCTTTCTCCCTGGGCAAGCACCTGGTCTCCTTTTGTAATCCTGAGGGAGAATTCTCTGCTATCTCTTCTTATAAAGACACAAATTGTATTGGATCAGAGTCTCATAGTTACAATCCCATGTAACTCCATTTGCTCACACAGCCACACTGAGGGGGAAGGATCCAGCATGTGAATCTGCAGAGGTTCATAAATATTCAGTTCATAACATCCATCAACAAATAAATAGATACCTAAACTGCTAAATCCATATAACACAATGCTGTTACAAAAAATAGATATATGGATGTGTGCTATAGTATGAATTATTATAAAATAATTATGCTAATGAAAAAGAATCAAACAAAAATTCGTACCATTTTTTACATTTATATGAAAATATAAACTTCGCAACCAGTCAACAATGCATGTAGAACAGGTGCTGTCTGGAGAAGCTGAACAGGAATAATGGAATTGTGGAAGGTAACAATTATAAAGAAGCATGGACACTTTTTGAAGTGGTGCATATATTCGTTGTTTTCATTCTAGATTTTATTTATTAATGCCCAGTTATAATACAACAGTAGAATTGTTTTTTAAAAAATCCCATGATAGCTACCGTTGCTTACCGTTGGAATATGAGTCAGTGTTCATACCTGGGAAAGTTGATCTTTTACAAAAGTCCAAAGATACAAGTTTGCACACAGCCTTTGTACTCTGGAGTTCTCGGCGAATTTTCTCAAGGTGAAACTGCTCCTCTTCTGAGCAAAACATCTGCTTCCTTCATGTTTCCTCTGTTAAAACCTTTAATTTTTTTCTACCTGGCCTATTTGCACCAAGAACAATTTGCATTTTATGCTGTTGTTTTGAAAAATGTTGAGTATGAGCAAAATTGATTTGAGGAATGCTTTTAGACTAAATGGAGAAAAGAAATGTGATCTATCCAATCGTCCAGTTTTTAATTGAGATGAAAATCCAACTTCAAATCAAATTTTCTCTCATGAAAAGATTCTTTAGCTGCATCAAACCAAATAGTGAAAATTAAAATATCATTTGTTAATCCAATGAATCCTGTTCTATTCTTGGCATTTTTTCCTTTCATCTTTCTTCTCCTTACCCACAAGTGCTATTTTGTTGCACCTAAGGATGCATCCTCTACATAGAAATGATGTTAGTTTTTCTGTGACAGTTCGTCTCACTGCTAAAGAGCCATAGTTTACAATAGAATGCTGGAAAGAGTTCAGACTTGTTCTTGACTTCTATCTTCTAAACCTCACTAATATTTACCAACTAGGATACCCAGACAGTACAGCATTGGAGCTGAGAAAAGTCAACTGTCACAATCCTGTGGAGAATTAAAAGTCACCGAATCAATAAAACTAAAAAAAAAAAAGTGAAGAAAATTGAAATACTTAGTTGTCTGCATTAAAATTTGAGCCTGGTAGTTTACTTCTATAATACCAACACTCTGGGAGAGTCAGAAAGAGCACAAGCTTGAGCCCAGTCTGGGTAGTTTAGCTACTTAGTGAAAATCCGTCTCAAAAACATTTTAAAAAATAAATTCCTAAAAAAAACTCTGGGTTCTTAGCTCATTGCAAAAGCCCTGGATTGCAACCTCCTTACAGAAGAAAGCACATATAAAATATGTGTTTAATACATGCATATAGCATACTGTTCATTGTTTAAAATATATTTAATATATACAAATATATCAAACAAAGAAGAGCAACTATATAAAAGAACACACAGCTATAATTCAAAATTTGTTAATTTTGTCTGATACTAGTAAGGCTTGCTATTATGGTCAAAAAATTTGTCTCAGCATTGTTTCTTCTCTCAAAAATTTAATAAGAAATATACTAACATCTAATACTCCATTTTCCAAAGTTGTTATTAAATTTTGTTGAATCTGAAAACAAAATTTTTGATAAAAAAGTTTTTGATGCAGCCATATACAGATGAAAGTTATTATTTTAATTAGATTAATGAACAAGTAACAGGTAATTTTTATTCAGCCATAAAGCAAGAGTGTAACTCTTCCTAATGAAGTGTGTGTGTGTGGGGGGGGGGGGTGTTCTGGTTTTCAGTTTTTACTGTCCTTGTAAAAAAGTTCTTTTTTTTGAACTACATAGTCAAAGTTTTATAAAAATCAGTTGGTTTTCTTAAACGTTTGGAAGTGTTGATTCAACAAAATTTAATAACAACTTTGGAAAATGGAGTATTAGATGTTAGTATATTTCTTATTAAATTTTTGAGAGAAGAAACAATGCTGAGACAAATTTTTTGACCATAATAGCAAGCCTTACTAGTATCAGACAAAATTAACATTTGCTATTTCTATACACGGAAACTGTAACCGTATCCACTCAACTTTCTACTCAAAAATTCTCTAAAGAGCTTGCTGCTCCCGCTGAGTCCTGTGTCTGCACCTGTACAGAAACCCCTCTCTTGATTTCTCCACCACCTTTTACTTTCCAAATTTGTCTCCTTTTCCTGTATTGATTGCAGTGATTTCCTCGGGGCTTGCTCAGGTCATCGTCTCCCGGTGCGGTGCTGATCTTCAGCGTCACCTCAAGCGCTATTAATGTTTACGGATTCCTTTTGTCTGTATTTCTTTGAATCGCAGGCGGTCGTGTGCTTTTCAATTTCTCTCTTTGCTCCACGTGTTCACTCCCGACCCCTCTACCTCGCCTCAGCCCTCAGTGAGCTCTTCACCCTCTGAATTCTGGCACCTTCTAATCAGTATCACTCTTTATATCTTCATTGATCCACATGTATTACCTCTTGGTCTTTGTGGACAAAGACATCACCCTGAATTTTGAGCATCTGTGTGCTGTATATAGTGTAGTTTTCACAAGTCCTAGGTGGTTTATCACTTAACTTATAGTTCTGCACCTATAAATTACTTATGTCTATGTAAAACTAAGAATTTAGAATTTAGTTATTTACTTAATATAACAAATTTACTAACAATTAAGCTGTAATAAATATTGTGTCAACTAAGCCATAAAAATGAATTCTTTGAAGGTGATTTATATTTTAATTTCTGACACAATAATTGTACATATTTATGAGACAATGTGATAATTTGTTATGTGTAAGCAAAGTGTATGGATTAAATCAAGGTAATTAGTATTTTCTTCGTTTTAAAGTTTTATCTTTCTTACTGTCTTTCTGTTTCTCTTTCTCTCTCCCATTTTCTTTTTTTTTTTATTTTTTTGTATGCAGAAAAAAAATGAGGACCTCATGCTTTCCAAGCAGGAGCCATCTGCTGAGCTATATCCCCAGCCTATGTCATTGCTTTGCGATAAGAAACCTCATACACCTTTCCTTCAGGTTTTTGTTTTTAATATAGTATATAAATAATAATTATTATTATTATCATTGCCATACAATTGCACAGAATGTTAGGACATATTCTTCTTATCTAACATTATTTTAGTACCTGTTATTCAAATTGCCATTGTGCATTCAACCAATAATTGCTAATTCATTGAAGTAGGAAGAGGAATTAGCTTTTTTTACCATCCAAATATGAATGAGGACGTGCACTAAGTTTTCGTTTTTACCTGGTTTATTTCATGTAATGTATTCAAGTAATATCCATGTTGCTACAAATAACAGAATTATATTCTTTTTAAAGTAGTAGTATTGGAAATGGTTCAAAAATATTGGTTGAATGGTGACATAATCCAGTCCTGAACAGGTGTGCTTTTCTATGTTTGATGCAAAGTATTGTGTTTTCCAGTTGTTCTGGTTTTTCAGAGTATTCCTGTATTGGAGGTTCCATTAATGTAATGTGACCATTAATTTCAATAACAGTTTTAAATACAAAGCCCTCCCACTGTTACCACAATAGTAGCTCTTAGGATATCCCAGAGTAAGTCACTTAATAGAATTATCTTACAAAACTTCTGTCTGTGTATTGTTACTGATTTGCCTCACAAAACCAAAAGTGACTTTACATATCACTAAATAATGTTTTGTTTTGTTTTTGTTTTTTTAATACTGGAGATTGAAGTCATGACCTTGTGCTTGCCAGGCAAGCACTTACATTGCTGAGCTAAACCTTCAGCCCTTTAATAATGTTTTTGTTTTAAACTGCCTAATATAAAAAGAAGACTTGAGTTTCTTTTTCTTTCAATTTATTTCTTCTTTTCTTTTTATATTAGGCAGTTATGTCACTAAACAATAACACATACTAAGGTGAACCTTCAGATAAAATGGGGAGGTGACTATTAAAATGGATAGGAGATTAGTTCCTGTGTTTTTCAAGATGATAGCAAGATATAGAAAAGTTTAAAATAATCATTAAAGGTTCAAACTCGTAAATACTTTCATTGATTCAAATTCCAGTTTTGCAGCTGGTAACTATCTAACCTTGGCTAACTTATTTTTCTTTCTTTGTCTTCGTTTTCATATCTATATGAGAATAATTATGGCACTACTATAAATTAAAATATACAAAATGTCATTTGTAATTAAAATATTGAAAGTATCATTTATAATTGTCTCTGACCTATAATGAGCACAAGTATTTGTTATGAATTATTCATATTTTAAATTCTTATTTGATTATATGATATAAGCATGCCCCACATTTTTTTTTTATTTCAGCTACGTTGAAAATTTTCCTTTAAGATACAAATTGCTAGGTAGAGTCATTTTAGTGTAAGTTTCTGAACTAATAGTAATTCAATAAATTTAAAAGAAATCTACATTGATATGCTTTAGTAAGCCACAATCTTCCAGAATCAAAATGGTACCACTAAATTTTATTTGTTTCATGACAGCTATTGCATACTAAATAAGTTGGACTATGAAAATAAAAGCACAAATAAAAAACAAAGTAGTTATCATTCTATTTTGATGTATTTTTTTCTATCCTAGTTTTATACATACAAATTACAAACTTCACCATTTTCTACCAGTAGTGTATGTAGACAATTGGATCTGCACAAATAATTTTTATGGTGCTTAAAAGCTGATCAATGTGGCCTGATCATTATGTTAAAATCTTGAAGTTTCCAGCTCTGATGTAGTTTGACAAAGATGAGGTTTGAACGCTGCCAAATTTAAACTTTTTTTGCCAAACCAAACCCACTCTTCTTTGCTTGTAGACATAATGATAAGAGCATTGCAGATTTCTCCACGTCTGACAGCATATTTAAGATCATGCTTTTGTACATTTTGTAAATCATTTTGTTCCCCTAGAGATACACTGTCCATGTCAAATCTTTGATTCAAAACACATGGAAGCATCAAGATATCATCAATATGAACAGAGGCAAGTTCCATCAAGTAATTCTTCTAATCTCTGAAACTTAAAGCACTCATGAAAAATTTCTTACCATCTCACTGCATTTATTTTTTAAACATTATCAATATAATAACACACACATATATGAAATTAGAAGAATAAGATACAAATTCAAAGAAGAGACTATTTTCACATCATATTGTCATGACAGTAAAATGTTTTGACAGTTGATAAGAAGTCAGTAAAGTTCTTGTATCCTAACCAAAGGCATTTGAACTTCAAAACTGTCATAACCAAAGATTGTTTATATCCTTCAATTGTTTATATTGTCTCAATTGTTTATATCCTTCAAATAAGGCAGCCAGTGAGAAAGAATTTCAAAATATGAAGGAATACCTTATACAAATTAACAAATTTTTGTGAAAATACATATGCTTTTAAACACAGTAAAGTTGGTCCTCATGCAACATAAAATGAAATTGAAACCATGCAAGTCAGCCAAAATTATCCTCATTTATTTATTTGTTTAGTTCCCATGGTCAATACCCATCATTCTCAGCAAAAGCAATTCTACTCTCACAATCTAAGATGATGTGATTTTAAGCTCATTAATTAATTCATTAGGACTTAATGCTGTTGTGAAGATTAAATGAAATAAGGAACACAAAATAGTACACTTTCTGATACATAATAATGGATATTTCTTGTTCATTGTTATCTTCCCATTCCTTCTGCTGGTCAGCAGGTGCTATGAATAAAGGTGGCCCGAGTAGATGAGAACATTGTCAGTAAAATAAAAACAAAAAAACATAGCAACAGTGGTATGCTATGTAGAATGTGAAAAGAAATTAGAAAACTGTATAAATGAAACTCTACAATTTAGAGACAGGAGAATAATTGTGGTACGTAAAGTTTTTAGCTTCTATTGTATGAACTTTTGTCACAGTACCTTCATTTTTTTTCTTACAGGTACAGCTCAGCATAGCTAAAACTGTTTTGAACCTCATATGGTCTTCTATATTTTAGCAAAATATACTCTCATTATTCACTTCATTCATCTTTATCAATGAACATATTGAAAATTTCTAAGCCTGGTTGGAATGCCAATGTAAACTGTATATGTTAATAAAAACAGATAATTTCTATGTTACTTTATTTTGATATTTACCACTAGTTACATATAATCATTAGCTTTGTAGTGACATGTTTATAGTCAAAATGCTATTGATAATGTGCTTTTATAATGCAAATTGTCAACTGTTTCAAAGTTATCAATAAATAAGCATCATAAATGTTCAGAAATCTAAATTTCTACATTGAGATTATTAATTGTAGGTTTCTTAGATTCAGATAGTAGGTATATAATTTATGAACTATCAGCTCATTGAGCATTTGAATCACATTTTATCTTACTATACACATCGATAAATTGTTATACAATTATTTTTCAGATAAATAGGTTTGTCACAAAGATATCACAAAAACACATTAAAGTGCTTTTGAGTGTTGTTGATACACAATTTCAACTGAGGAAATTTCAATTATTAATATTATCATTTTTAATATTATTATTGATTGTATATCTGTGCTATCCACACTGGGTAATTGTTCATTAGCTGAAACTTAATACTACCAAAATTCTGAACTACAATAGTAGTCTATTGAGAAAAATAAACTAATAATAAATCTTATTTATTCCTTATGATTTATCTTTCTATCTTTTTAAAATTAAAGTATCTACTTTTGAAAAAGTATGTTGTTGCCTGTGACTCTTTGTGCATATTTCTTATCCCTGGGGTGTCTGTTTCATCAGGCCTGTTAGCTTGTCAGCACGTCTTTCAGAAAAAAAAGTAAACTCATGCGCTTCATCCTAAACTAAAGCTGTTTCCTACACAGTCTTTCTACTTCAAGACTTGTCACATTCTGGTACCCAGTTTTGCCCCTTAAAAAACTTTTGGACAAACCAATACATTTCATACCTACCTAGCAAACATTATTGGCATGAAGAAAGAAATTTCTTTTTCTAATGAACATAAAGATAATTTTTATCATTACTGAGTAAATCTAACGATGTTCTTGGCAACAGGAATAATTAACCAGTCTCTGGCTTCTGTGTTGTGAATGTGCCTGGAAGCTTTTCTACCACAATAGCAAAGAAAAAGACTTGGATTTTATTGAGGGTCATTCCACAGACCACAGTTTCACTGGCAAATACAAATGTCAATAATGTTACACAGCATGTGTGCTGAATAGCCAGTCCATTCATAGAATCCTCTCACCACTTTTGTCTGTATTTATTACATGATAAAGTAAATATGATAATGGATGTAACCCAATAAGATTTTTATTCATATCTTGTGCTGGTTAAATATAAGAGGAGGTGGAGTGAGGTTTTTGGTCAATTAATTCTCTGCAATTTTGTTAGATCATTTTAATAAATGTGTAAACTCCTACTTAAATTTATTTTAAAAATTTTTTAACATTTGGCATAATGATATTTTACAGTAAGAAAATCCATAACCAGGAAACAAAAAACAGTGTTTTTATTATATACTGTTATACAATCTGGTATTCTAACACAATGACACAGAGCACGCTTCAGCAGGTCGGGTTTATCTGTTTCAGTGTAAGATTTCACACATGACACATTGCAAATTATTACCATGCACCTCTATCGTGTAATCAGCTAGTGTTATCACACAGCAACCAGTGTGGTCAGGAGATTGTCAAAGGGTTATATTTCAGATGGGCATTTGGAAAAAAAAAAAAACAAAAAAAAAAAAAAAACAAGCAAAGGAAAAAACTTTCATTGCAACATTTTTTTAAGAATCAAAAGACATCGCACTATTTTTATTGTCTTAAGGAGTGATTTTCAGATACTTCTGGCTTTCAAGTAGCCTTGAAATGTTTTATTCTCAAAGTGTAATTTTGAAATTCCAAATTCACAGCAATATTAAAATCCACACTTAAATATCTTTCCTGGAGAAGGCATTGTGACAAACTACCACTTTAATCAAATTCTAAAGATGCTTAAGCCAAACTAAAGAGCCCATTTCAAGCCAAATATGTCAGCTTTCGTGTCTCAGTGAAAGTCTTTTCCTTACAAGGCTAATATTTCTCCCTTTGAAAATATACACACTAAACAGATATTTTTTGAGAAACACCTGTACAGATAAAGTATTATCAGGGATTTCAAATGTAAGAATAACAAGGGGTTGAATATATTTAATTTATATGTATATGTATATTATAATTTCTATTTATTAGTATTAATTTGTCTTTCTTTGGAAAAGACTATTATGTCAATAAGCAGACGATAATTATCAGAGGTATATATTTGAAACCTACCACATGATTTAGCACTCTGCAAATTAATTTTTCTCATGAAAAATTTCTCATTTTAAGTTTTGGAAATCAATCATTGTTTTTGGTTATCAGTTTAATTCCAAGAAGAGTATGTAAAATACTGATAAACACTACATGATTTGTTGGTTATAGTTTTCTTTAAAAGAGTTTGTGAAGAATATCATTGGAAAAGAAACTGTTCAGCTTTTGCAATTTATTTTTTTTTAATAATTTGTATTGGCACTATCATTTTTTGGTGACATTTACTGCCCCCTGCTGATTCACAGTAGAAAGACTAGCACTTTCCTTTGGAAATTGACAGAAAATGTCTTTGCATAATCAAGATGAGAGAGATGGTCATTAAGATTTGAAATTATTTGCATCTTCTTCATCTCCTTGCTGTGTATGAAACATATTATTTCCAAATGTAAGTCCTTAAACGCTTCTGTTCAATCTTCCTTTTGTATGTTCTCAAGTGATTCTCTAATGCTATCCTTTTGACCCAAAAGACCAGCTTATACTGTAAATCCAGAGCTACTGAAAACGTAATTAGAGAGCAATACTTGAAGTGTGAAGCGCTTAAAGTTTTAGGGCAATTGAGCCAGATTTATTCAGTAAATTGGAAATATATTTTCAATGGTTTTATAGTATTGCACTTTTGCCAGTCTCTTGGACAATATAGCCTCCTGCTAATGAATAAATCATATATACACAGAAAGCATGCATCCATATGAAAAATGAGAACACCTATATGTGTGCTTATTAATTGATATCCTAGGATTCATTTTTATGTTTAAAATGGTACACAATGATTTTAAAACTTCTTTTGATCATTTATATTATTTTCCAATAATTTGAGCGGACTGTGAAAAAAATTAACATGGTCTTTTCTAATTTACTTGAAGATTAATGAATATCCTCCCTCCAACACTGACCAGTATGTAAAATGGAGCTTATCCTAACTACACTGGAGTATTTAAACATTGGTATTTAAAAAGAAAATGTTATCCAAATTCAGGCCACAAGACTACATTAAAAATACAGAGTGTTCTAACAAATTACTGCTGAGGCTTTCAATAATTAGAGCCTAAGAGGAATCCATATAGAAAATGATATTCTAATAAGGCTTCAAGGAGCCAGCAACTAATTTTAAGTTGAGAATATAAATTTTCTTCTTATTCTAAATTACTAACCACATGAACTCTGTATGTTCCATTAGTTAAGTGAAAGAAAGCACATTATTGAAGATCTTTAGATGTCTATATTTGTAAAAGGCGGAAAATTTATACTATTTGAAGAGAAACCAGAGTATATGATGTCTATATTTGTAATACCTGTAATTTTTTAACTGAATAATGTTGTTAAAAATTAAAAGAAAATAGTACAAGACAGAGATATATAGTATTAAATTAATAGACTAACTTGAAAGTACAATATTTGTTGTCAATTTGTAATTAGTTATTTTCCAAGAATATACATTTGTGAGTTCGATCCCCAATGCCACAAAAAAAGAATATGCATTTTATGAATTGCAAATCTTTATTTAAAAGTAGCTGAGTAGTACTAAGTAAACACTCTCAAATTTTATCTATGAAATCAACTTTTTAAATGAGGTAATTGATAATTATATACAGTTAAAAATGATCAATAATTTTAAATACAAGAGTAATGAGGGCCTAAATATATTTAATTTATATATATATATATATATATATATATATTTCAATTACTGTTTCTTAGTTACATTTATTTGAAATAGAAAATTATGTCAATAAGCAGAAGATAGCTATCAGAAACATAGCTGAAGCCTATCATGTGGTTTAGCATTCTGTGATTTAATTCTTCTCATGAAACTGAAAGAATTGGTAGCAGTAATTATTCCAAGCTCTCGACTCATAAACACTGTCTGAATTTATATGGTATTTGTATTATCTGTATAATAAAAAGTTCTTCTGTGCTGTGGTGGTTTATCATCTACCCTTAAAATGAGGTCTTGTTTTTTCCATAAAGAACTGATTTTTCTCCTCAAACATTGGTTAAAAAATTTGTGTGCACACGTGTGTGTGTGTGTGTGTGTGTGTGTGTGTGTGTGTGTGCTGAATGTTTCCAAAATATATAGGTGGATTAATCTATATGTTTTCTTCAAAATTCTGGGAATTCAAGAAAATATATGTATGTTTACTCGGCTGCTTTTCTTTCCTGAAGAACTTATTAGTTTTAAATCATTAATTTAAAAGCAATCAAATGGATTTCTTAAAGTTAATTTCAAATTTCTACTGATTTTTTCTGAACATTAAAAAAGAATACTGAATGCTTATAGAATGGAAAATTTTTGCATGTGATTCTCAACAGAAAATGCTGAGAATTCAAACCTGGACCAAAGTGTTCCCTTGAAACAGTGAGTAGTATAATTTATGATTCTCTTCACAATTAATGCTATTTTTAGTAGAATATTGAAGAAATGCATTTTAAACACTGATTTAGAAAGTAGGAATATTGAATTCTAACATTTTCATGGTTTCTAACATAACCATGACAAAACCTTGAAAAATCACTCTTATGTTCTGATATATAATTTCTTATATGTAATGATGAGTTTAGATGCCTTTGAAAGTCACTTCTAGTTGTGTCTTGTGTTAATATTAGTACATGTTCCTAAATGATGTTATTTTTCAGAACAACCCTATAAGAAGTGCTGTACCCATTTTACCAGAGAGAAATCTAAAGTTCAGATGAAATGACAGGCTTGTTGAAGTCCACACAGAACGGGAATGACATAACTAGGCCTCTCTTCTCTCTTCGAGACAGTAGGAAACAGCACTGTTAAGGGACATCACTTCCTTTAGGACATTTTTGTGGTAGAAGACATCTTACTAAGAAAAACAACCAAAAACTTTAAAAATGAATAGATGAATCACTGTTATTATTCTTTTCAAATTTTAGTGGTCATTTATAGATTATACAAAAGATGACAGATGAATAGAGAAATAAAAGATAGATGATAGATAGATACATAGATATAGTCAGGGAGGGTTTTAGGCAAGGTTGCTCAGAAAAACAGAACCAATGAGATGGAAACTGGCTTATGTGATAATGGGGTAGGGTGTGGGCTCTTTCCACTTGTTGACTCCAAGCAGAAGTATCAGGAGACAATTCAGTTTGTAGGCTGAGAAGAAGAGGAAGAGGAGGACAGAATCTTGGCACTGTGATACAACCCAGAGCTTGAAGATCATTAAACCAGGAGTTCCAGTGTCCAGGTTCAGGAGATGAGGAATATAGTAGCCGCATGAAAGACAGTGCAATGTGCTTTTCCTATGCCTTCAGTTGAAAGCTCAAGACCGGATGGTGGCCATCCACCTTGGTGAGTGTGATCTTATCTACAGAGTCTACCAATCCAAATTCTAGTCTATCCCAGAAACACTCTGACAAGAAATAATGCTCCCTGCTTACCTGGGGAAACTGTAGCCCAGCCAAGCTGACACATAAATTTAGCCATCAGTTAAATAAATGATGGATGGCAGATTGATAGATAATCATATAGATGATAGATCAACTTTCACCGTTATGTAAATAAATAAAAATAAAAATATGTATGCTACAGTTGGACAAACAAACTGTACATGCAGGAAATGACTTATAGACTTATGTTAACATAATAAAATCTACTTTCTATGATAATTCAACCAAATACTACCAAAAAATTCAATAGGTTCAGATAAAATGTTCTTGGGTTATTAGACTTATTTTTGTAATTGATCAAAAGAGACTGCGCTTGAAATGGATTCATTGTGGTTTTCAGATACTGAAGTTAGGAGGCAACATCTATTTTGCATATATGGGGTTTGCTGTCTCATTTCATATAATTTCTCACTATTTAAATTATTTCTGGCATTTAGTGGCTTTTCATTTAACAGCAGAATCTCATTATGCTTAATTGTAACCAACCTGAAATTCCACCTTTTAAAATAGACTTTTCTCTTTTCCCCTGACTAATCTTCTCTAAATTTCTACTTCATTTGTAATTCTCTTTTTGGTCACTGAGGATCTCCAAAATGAAGTCCAGTTCATTATATGCCTCATTATCAATATTACCATAGGGCTATTATTGTCATTTACTCCAATGACCTTTGATGTCTTCAATTCAGTCTTTTTCAGAAGAATGAGGAAATGCTTCAGCCGGATCAGTTGGACCATTTTCAAAGCACAGACTGATTTAACCTGAGACACAGTAAATTTCAGGGCCCCTAAAGAGGAACAGTACAAAATTTGAAAAGGTAGTTGACTGTCCCCACTTCTGCTTTTCTCTTTATGCTACAAGAATTTAAATGAAATTTCTATAATTGTTTGTTTTTCAATTGCTGTTTTTATTTTATGTTTAAAATAGTAAATAACAAGGCTGTTCTTTGATATTAGTTAAAATTTTTTCAACTCTATATCTTTTTTGTGGTTTTAAATTTTTATAATTTGAAAATGAACAAGAAAGATGTTTTGAAGGTGTACCAAATAATTAAAAAAAAAAAATCTGTGTGATTCCACCAGCGGAAATTAAAGGGCTAAATGTGAAAAGAAAGATTTCTTGTTTCTCCTTTTTACTTGTATCAACAAGTTTTTGGATGAAAATACAGAAAAATAATCAGGGTTAAAATAACCAACAGTACCAAATATGTTGTTAATATGTACTTTTAAAAAAAATTTAAAATGAAAATGATAATTATCATTATTATTTGAATTTTCCAGTTTTCATAATTGTATTATTTGTGAAAATCTATGTACTATGAATTAGATTCCCAAATTGTTTAAACCCAATCCTGGTAATATTGATCATAATAATGAATTTATGATTTTTAAAATTAAAAGTATTCTTCTGTATTATTTTCCTTCAGTTAAAGAAAAATATAACCCAGTACCTTCCTCAGAATTATTTACTCACTGGCATTTTTTGTAATTGTATACAATAGAAGAAAAAAATAAAGGAAGCCTTAAAATATTGCATAGAGTAAAATTTGAATAATGAAGCATTATCATTTTTTGCAAAAGTGATTAAATATTTTAGTATTGTAATTTATTTTATTCAACTTAAGTACAATATATTACAGATGAAGAAGGTAGTAACATTACCTTGAGTTTGAACAATATGGCTACTTTTTCTAACTAAAGTCTCCTACTTTATATCTTCTATAATATTTGATGTAACAAATTTCAATTGTAATTTCTTTCTCTGCTCCTTTGAAATGTAAACATTCCAGCACAGGAATGTTTCCCGGAACTACTTGGAGCTTTCCTCTTGAAATACAACCATTGAAAGAGAGGGTAAGTCTGCCAGTGTTTATGGGGAGGCGGACTCAGACGTGCGCAGCACTAATTGGTAAATTCTGATCACCAAACATAATAATACACTCTTCCTATTGTCTTCCAGTTCTTTTCTATTAACTCACCCAAGAGTTTAAAATCTTCCCTTCCTTGTTTGTTTCACTGAAATTATCATTCTTGACCTTTATTTTAGCAGCCTTCCTTGATACTTAATAATTGTCCAGTGTAATTTCTCCTTGACAGCTCAATGGTCAATTCATTAACTTGAAACGTTTCCTGTATATTCATGTTAACAAAATTTACAACACACCCTAAAGCATGTTTCTCCATGTATTCATATTCAGCTCAAAAGTGCTTCGTTTATAACTCTCAAGAGTTGCAAATCAAGCTATTTCTGATTAAATCAAAGGCTCTAACATGTGTACATAGTTTCCTTCACAGTTTTTCTCTGTTGTCTCTTATTCATTTGATAAATCACATAAGGTTTGCCAGGAAAAAAAAAATGTTTGGTTTTAAAATCATATACAAAATGCTCTCTGTACTCCTACAACCTTGCTTTTTTAAAAATTGTTCTGTTTACTTCAGATTTGCTGTTGTAGTGGAACACATTTCTCATGTGTTTTACACTTTATGTTTTTGATTTCCAACAGGGAACAGCTTATTAGTGGGTGGCAGAACTGGGATCCAGACATGACTGAGCCAAAATGTGCGTGCCCAAGCTAACTGGAGCTCTTTTGCAGGCTGAAATATATTGCATACAATGAATTGGAAGGCACAGACTGTGAGTTAAGTGACGAAGCATCTGTGTGAAGTAAATATGTGCTGCCAGCTTACCTGGGCCTGAATTTTATCTCTGTCACTTATTTGTTGTTATGTAACACGCTGCTATTTTTGTACCTTGTGTGTATTTTATCATTATTTCTGTATTCTGATATATACACAGTAGTATTCCACCACATACTGTGGGGAGATGCTATTTCCAGATCATATTTTGGAATCAAATATGAAAACAAAGCAGTCTTCATGAAACGCAGCATCTCATGTTAAACTCAGATACCGACAAACCATAAAAGATTGCTTAAGTAAAAGGATAAAGATGTTTTGCGTATATGATGCTCCTGACTAATATTTGAAAAGTTGCCTTTTAAAAACATTTTACTAAAACGTCTATTAAATTAGGTTATCCCACAAATACTAAAAATGTAAGACCATGCTACCGTAACACATTTTAGATTGAGACTACAAGTGAACAAAGAATGCCAAATAATCTCAAGATACTCATAGGACAGAATTGAAACAAACTGCTAAAGGTTTGTGCAGGTTGTGGATAAAATAAGATTTGAAAGTGTCAGCAATAAAGGGGAGTGAACATGAGAGATCAAGAATAAATCAGACAAATAAGCTTAAATGTCACATGCTTTCTTTTATAGAAGAAACCCAAAGTATAAAAAAAATTAAACAACAAAATGCCAGATAGATAAAACAGAGAGAAAGATATTTTGTAAATGGAATGGAACCAAGGGATTAAACGAGGGGGAAAAGGGTCAAATGAACAACAAAGAATATGTGCTGTGTATGTGTTCAACTACCTACCACAAATGTATTCACTATGTCTTACAAATATATACTAACAAAAATGAAAAAAGCAATGAATACTTAAAAGAGTTGAAACCTAAAATCACAAGTAAAAGTCAGGTGAAAGAATGGGAAATAGGGCACTTACAGTCAGCAGGCAATGTGCACAAAAAGTCAGAAGCAAACACAAATCAAGGCACAATTTAATGACTTTCACAAATGAAATTTCCAAATGAATTAATGTGTGCACCACTTATTATTAACTTAAAATTTAAAATAATATACATGAATACAAATATGTAGGTCTAGGAAAAACATGTAAATACAAGATTAAAATAAAATTGGAAGACTATGACAGGAAAATAGCAATTATAGAGTAATAATTTTAGTTGCAGAAATGGTATATTACCAGAAAGACAAGACTTCTTTTTAAAAATCTTTTGAAGTTTTTCTTGTGTAAATTAATAAGGAAGTGACCATGAAGCAGTAGGTAAACTGAGCTTGCAATTCATTTTATAATCTGTCACCTCAAATATGTACAACTATATCTCTAAATATTAAACTCAGTCATAAACTTCACATCCTCCAAAGAGAACATAATATCTTTTACTCCTATTTTTCACCAGTATCCTGGCTTGTCAGAATTCAGGACTAATTCAATCTTCCTTCCAAAGATGCATTATCTGTGTTCACTTTGAGTATATTTTTATAAAATAACAACAGTAAATGGTGTTTTCCCTCAGTAATTTTCTCTTTACATCTGATGTTTTGTGTATTACTCAAAATGTTGTCTTATCAATGTGAATTAAAAATATTTTCTTCTCTTCTTCCTTTGTTCTTGATTATATTTTCTAGAAATCTAGTATCGATCTTTGGCTTAGATGAATTAATACCACACTTTTCAGTTTCTATCATTTAAAATCATTTATCACATTACAGTTCTTTCTGTAATATATTAAATATCTTATTTAACCTTGCAGGTTAGTGCTAGTAATAAAAAATATTAAAATGATTTAGACACTGTTCATTATGTTTTAATTTAAATTATTCAATTTTACCCTTAAAAATGTCAGTATTTATTTTTTATTGTGTTATTAAGAAATATTTTTCCTTAAGTAAAGCAAATAATTTTCTGTGCTGAATGCAAAGTTTATTTTGGATACTGCTTTTGTTTACTTACACAACTTTGGTATTTTAAACAGTTGTGGAGAATATTTTGGCGAAATGTAGGAAAAACTTTTATGTATAGATCACTGAAAATATAAATAGAGGTGTAAAAATATGAGTTAAAAGTAAGAATACCACATGGGCTGGTTTCATCATTTTGAACAGATTTACTAAATCCCATGCATTTTTAATTTTTGTATTCTTGTATAGTGCAAGCCAAAAATAATGAAGCAAAACTTGCCAGTACAATTAAAAATGTGCTGATTTGTCTTTAACCAGCTGACATATGTTTTAAATTTTATACAGATTAATTTAATGCATAAAAATTCAGTTGTTTTTTATTTACCATTGACTATATTTCACTTCCTACTGTTTTTGCCTGGTAGTCATACTTACATCTATTTTAAAATATCTCTTTGGCTTTAAGATACTCATTTCATTTATTCTAATTCTGTAGAAGCATATAGTAGTTCAGTTCAAGACTAGCTGCGTATAGGCAGAATTAAGACTATAAAATTTTGCCACATTTATAGCGTTTGGTCTGTGTTAAGTTTTCTGAATTAGAATATTTCTGAAATTATATATATATATATATATATATATATATATATATAATCTGTTTTTAATCCAACTAGAGCATACCTTAAAATTTATATTACAATTTACTGTTATAGATACATTTAGACAATTATGAAACATGAAAGAATGCTTTTTTGGCTTTGTCCTCACAGAAGACACACAAGCAGATTAATATTTTGTTTACTTGCATATTTATTCATTTATATATTTATTGGTACTGGGGATTGAACCTGATGTACTAGGCAAATGATCCTCCACCCTCAGCTTTTATTTGTTTTTCAATTCCTACATTTTCTTTCTATATTCTTATTTTAATGTATAATCCTCTCTTCAAATATCTTGTACTTTTTTGTTCGTTAAAAAAGTAGCAATTATTAGCATCTGAAATCATGTTAATGATAAACACACTTATTTGTTTTTGCCTTATTTTCAATGGATTAATCGCTCACAACTATCCCATAAATTGGAAGAAAGTTCTAGTCTAACACATCTCTATGAGTTTCCCAAGGTTTTGGTGCTTTTTGAATGAGGTTGTATAAATACTTGAATGAAATATTTTTTGAATCTTGAAAGTCTGAGAATTATTTATATTTTCCTGTAGAAGTATACTTCAATTGGCTCAACATTCTTAAATGACAACCTAGATACTGTAGGACTTTTTGTCTTTGTTTTTATTATTATTGCTTTTACTACTTGTTTTGGCTTTTGAGAAGGAGGTCTCACTAAGTTTTACAATTTTGGTGGCAGACTTAATACTTCATTTTTCTCTTTGTTTAAAACCTATGTTTGTCAATATGTCTGAAATAATAGATTGATGCATGATTGAAGTTAAAAGTATTTACTTAACTTAGAAGACTTTCTGCTGAAGATTTTATTTTTGTGTCTATGCCATTTTCTTTCTGGTTTTAGGAATAAGTAGGTTCCATGTACTGGGTCTCTGTAATCTTTCCTCTATTTATCTTCGGTCCTCTTATTTTCCATACTTTATTCAACTTTACCGTATCATCCACTGCCATCTAGTTTATGACGTTTGTATTTTGATGCCAACTCAGTCCTACAGTAGATGTTTTTTGTTTTGTTTTGTTTTAAAAGATATTTATTAAAATGTAACATACAATCATAAAATGAAAACACTTCATATACCAGTTGAGAGAATTTATACGGTGAACATAAAGATTGTGTTGCAGATATCTTGATTTTATTATGCAGGTGATCATCAAACTACAATGGTAAATACTATTTGGTTGCTCTTTGCATGAAAACAATTATTAATTGCCATTAATCCTCCTCGAAATACCCCCTACCCAGCACACTTATTCCCATCATTCTTGCCTATCTCTGAGGCAGTTCTGGAAGTCCTCTTTCATGAATGCCTTTATGAGGTAGGATCAAAACTACAGTGATTGCCAACAGGAACACAGGTTTGTAAAATGTTCCATGTATCCTCATGCAGCTAACTCACCAAGTCTGATGCTCTGGAGTGCTGGTTCCTTTTCAATGAAAATGACCACAAAAAGTAAATATTTTAAATCTGCTCAGGATATTGATGCAAGCACAGTAGGTCAACTAAAGAGAGAAAGGACTCAGGAGACAGGACTTCCAGAACTGCTAAAGAAAGTGATATGCTTGGCCTTCTTGCAATATTTTTGTTAGCCCTCATTAGTTATATAGAATATGACTTTCACTTTGCATAGTAGTCCATGTATATAACATATTTGCTGATATTTCTCTCCACATTTATCCCTTTCTTCCTCTCTTTCCTCTTCTCCTGATACTCTTTTTCCTCTCAAATAGTCATCATTTTCTTACATTTAATTTGTGTAAAAACCGTGATTATTTCTCTGACTTTTGTTAATATGGCTTTATGTTTGTGGGTGGAAATGATTTATGTTACAACCTGGAGACATACATGCTGGTTTTATAGTTAAAAATGAGTTGATGGACTCTGTCAGATAATCTTGTATGATCCTACATATTTTTTTCAGTAATCATCACACATTTTTTTAAACATATTATTCAACCAGACATGAAGCTCTGTGAAGATTGGTAAAAAGAACTCCTAATTTATCAGTTTATTCCAGTGTATTTCATGGTGCTTTGAACATAGGAAAATCATAATGAGCACTTGTTGAATAAAAAATGATCAAATAATTAGAACAATAACAAATCAATGAAATAAGTTTCTTGTTGAAACTAGATGTTAGTTAATCATTTTTATAGATGCTCCACTATCTGAACTACTGTGTTAGGATACAATAAAATGTGAATAACCTTACTGTCTATTTACTTTCTTACCATACACGCTGACCCATTTGAAAATGTATAAAAATTATTTCTACACCAGTTTGTTGATATGAAGTAAAGAAAAAACCATTTGCCAAACCCTTGTCTGTATTTAACTGTTATCATCACAGACTTCTGTCTTTGATTTACTCTGTGCCTCCATAGGAGGGGTTTTAGAAATATAGCATGTGACAGCATTAAAAAAGAAGAATCACCTCCAGTTCACAGAGATGCAAGATTTGCGTGAAGTAGTTGATAACGACAAATCCTTCCCTTCAAGTTCTGTAAAGCATTTCTTTTTCTCTACTATGATATTTTCCCGGACATCTTAAAACATAAAAAATATATTTCAGTCAAGTGTAAAGCAACTAAAATGATGGATTTTCTCATTCTTTTCAATGATACAGAAGTTAAACGACTCCAAGAGATACATGTGAAACATTCGACCCAATTTTTCAAATACAACAATGAATCAGCAACCTGGAAATGATGTGATAACTTCAGGTTTACAATTGGTGTCATTCAGATGGTACTAATTGCAGAAATATGTCTTGCACTAACTTGCATCCTGCTAGCATGCATTTAAGCTCCAATTTAATTTGTGGTTTTTTTTAACTCAATGAATACATGCAGAGTTTATATACTTAAATTTCTGCAGAGGAACATAGCGATACCTTTTATAACCAAAACAACTGGGTTTAAACTAAATTTTAAATGTAAGATTTTTATCTCTGACATCTCTAGTTCACTTATTCAAGGGTGTCATGTAAACTTTTATATATTACAAATATACTAATCAATAAAATTTAAAATAATAAAAGGAAGTTAAAATTATCAAATTTTATTTGGAATTGATAAATAAACATTGTAAATGTGTTTATTTCACAGTGTCTGATGTGTGCACCATGTCACACCTCCAAGATTTGATTATTTTAAGTTATATAAGGGTTCCTTAATCTAAAATCAGAACACTGGAACATTGTGAAAATCATGCCATGCATTTAAAAATGAATCACATGAATCAGTATGTTATCTTGCTGTTTTAAAAGAACATTGCCGTTTTTGTTCTAATCCCATAAATATTACTGCAAGTCTGCTGCATTTTTACTCAATTTGTTTTATTTAAAAGAAGAGCCATTGTAGTATGTTGTAAAATTTCTATTAAAAAAAAATTTAAATCACTACTTGTTCTCTAATACTATAACTGCAAATGATATTGTCTACTATGTAAACTTGGCAATTTTTACTTAATTGCTTCTCTGTTTATAGGAGACATAAAAGATGATTAATGCCTGATCTACTGTGAAAACGTCTTTGGAAATTACTTAAATAACATTCTGTTAATACCTTGGGCCATAATCTTAATGGCTTATGTAACTTGCAAATGATCCATTCATCTTTCTACAAATATTTAGAAAAATAGTGCCAAAGATGTGCCATAGCCTAGAAATTTCATGTATTTTTAAGGCACTGAATAACTTAAGCTAATTATGACTGCTTTGGATAAATGCATGACTATGCTTCCCTTTAGCTCCTATAATGTACTTTCCTCAAGTTTGCTATAGAAACACATGAATGATCTTATTTTAAAGCATTGCAATATAATATATACCTTAATAAGTTGTGTCATTTCTACCCTCTCTTATTTACTTATTTATTTATTTTTGGAACTGGGAATCAAACTCATGATCTTACATCTGCCAGGCAGGCGCTTGTGCTGCTAAGCTAAATTCCCAGCCCTCTGCTTTCTCTTTAATTTAACTCATAGTGAGTTATGGAATGGCATGATGTAATATGGATATCAGCAATAAAATAGATGAGATTTAACCCCCAAATAATGACTTTTTAGAAGCAAATATGAAGTATAGTATTAAATGATTGGAATTTAAGGGAATAATTCCAATTAAAACAGTGACTGAGTAATGAATTGGGAATATCCAGTGACTCTACTTTTTGCCTGATAGGCCATATCTAGATACTCAGCTGGAAGCAATCATGGCATTACTGATGAGAGTTGATGATCAATATAAAAGGAAAATATATTAAGAGTTTCCAAAGCATTATAAACCATTTAAGATTATTGTGTACATATCACATTTGTGTCTCTTGGATATTGCATTAATCAGCTTATCATCACTTTGACCAAAGTGCTTGTCATAAAAAGTTTAAGTAAGTGATTTATTTGGCTTGCAGTTTCAGAGGTTCATTCATGGTGAGTAGCTCCAAAGCACAAACATAGCAAAAGGATTGGTGAGGCAAAGCCATTTAGTGCATTGCCACCAGAAACAGAGAAACAAAACAGTATAAGAGAGCAGGGGACCAGGAATAATACATAAATAATACCAAGGGTTATGCCTCCATGACCCACCCAGACACACAGAAGTAACCCTCACCAATCTCCTTAGTTTCTTTCAGACTAATCAAGTTAACATAGCAAAACTTGCCAGTCATACTCTACTCTTTGCAAATGTAACAGTGAAAGACATCTTTTTAAACCATTTTAATCTCCATATACAAGATTAAAATTCCACTTATGTGATGTAACTATTACATGAATCACTGAAAATGCAGTTGTGCCCTCTCAAAATCTCAACAATTCAAACATTGCTCAAAGCTTTAAATCTAATGTCACTTTTGAGAATTAAGGCAAACTCTGAGTTATAAATCACTGAAATTAAAGCAAGTCATATTCTGAATATATAATGATACAGGATAAACATTCCCATTCTAAAAGGTGGGAATAAGCTAGTGTGGTAAAACTTTTTTATTGCAAAATAATAAATGTTATATGTAATTTTGCATTTGTCTATAAATTAATGGATTGTAATAAGGCAATGACAAATATGTGATTATGGTATGTGATCTAGACAATGAATTTTCAATTTTATATTGTGAAATCATGGCTAACAGTCAGATGGCTCTGGAGTGAGCCAATAAAAATAATTCAAAGAAATACAAATTTAGGAATATATTTTCTACTCTATAAGATATGAGTGAATTATAATCATTGTTAATTCGATTAAAAATAATACAATAAACTTTAGAAATTCCTTATGTCACATCCATCAGAGTTGCATATTGGTTTTTAATGAGTAAGACTTATTGTGGATTTGAATGCATGATGTGCAACAAAACAATAAATTTAGACATTTATTCTACCTAGAAATGATTTTATTGCCCTACTTGTTTTGAGGGATAAATAGAAACTCTGAATTAACTGTATCTAATATGATCAAAAGTGAATTTCATAACTATTCACTAAAGTTTGCAATAGACTCACTGAGTAAATTCATTGAAAATCTCAGTTGTATGCCTTTTGGTTGTCATCCTGAAAGATAGTTATCAAGAATTTAAAAGTTTGCTTTTTGCAAAGGTATGTCTAGGATATCTGAAATTCAAGTGAGACAATTAATTGATAAGTGTCAATTATTGATGTTTTATTTAATGTTATATATAATATTGGCAAAGACCAGTGTGTCACAAAACTTGCTTCTTGAAAGAAATCTTTAGTGTAACTTAAAATGTTGCAGTTCCATGTATGATTTTATGTAAACAGTGGATTTTCTTGCTGAATAATAACCACCTAATCATCATTTTTGTTATCCTATATATAAATAATGTCCATATCACCTTTTTTTCTGGCATACTAAACATTGAATCCAGGACCTTTGCACTGAACTACATTCCCAACTAATTTCTAAATTTTTATGTGACACGGGATCTTGCTAGCTCACTATCTTTTTCAGACTGGACTTGAGAGTGTGATCCCCCAGCTTCACCTTCCCAGAGTACTGGAATTGCATTTTTGCCACCACAATTGACTCCTATCACTTCATTATCTAATTCTGACATACATTTCCGAAGGAAAAAATGGAGTCTAAAATATCAGTTTATTACTGGGAGAGGTCTGGCTGAAGAACATGACTTACATATACACAATAAAGTATTTCTTAATACTGAAAAGAATATGTTGGGCTTATCCACGGGCGGTGTGAATAGGGCCACCTTCACTACTCATCCCGTCTTACATGCTGAAGTGCTTGGGAGTCTAGAGGAGCACTTGCTTCCAGAGCTGATTGTTCTGAAGTAAAAGAAATGAAAGGAAAAGAGCAGATTGGTTTCTCCACTGAACTTCTCAGAGAAGACACTGCTCCTTCAGAAGAATGCAGTACATACAGAGACAGGAGGACGATGAATTTTATACTCAGGAAGCTTCTTTCTCAAGGAAGAAAATATCAGGACTTGGGAAGAGACACCTATGTAAACACAATGTGTTGCATTGTTCAATAAGTTTTGTATTAATAAACTTTTGAGTACAGTGGTACCTCAGTTCACAATCTTAATTCTTTCTATAGTTCCAAAAGAGGTGGCCATGTTCATGTTGGTATGGGATGACTGTTCTCGTGTTCATCACCTGATAAAAAATTTGAAAGAAAAACTTCCAAGCCAAATGCTTCTGTTTAGGAACCACATGTTGAAAACAAAAAGCATTTTTTAACTGCAGTTTAACTGTAAATTTGTTTCTTTATTATTACTGGATTCTGTGGGTATATGCATGTTTAAACCTCTGGTTAAGAAGGGCTACAAATATGGTCTATAATTTATAGCAAAATGATAATGTAGGGTTAACAGGAGTGTTTCAAAGTAATAATTTATATAACTCAAATTACCTAAAAAACAGTTTAGTGAAATGACTGGTCTCTGTACTTGTAGTGATTCACTGGGTTTTAGACAATACTTAAAGCCCCACATTCACACACACAGATTAGAAAAATAGGAAGTATAAATTCAGAAATGAAATTTTCAAGTCACATTTGCCATATCTTACTATTTTGCAGAAGAGAGAGGTTAAAGTAAATCCATGTGCTGGTATTGTATTAATGAAGTCAGACCTACAGAGAAGGTATAAGAAGAAAGATGAGGAGAGGAGTTAGTAAGAGGTTGCTATTAAGAAGCAGACACAGAGAATTAGCAATTGTTGGATTACACAGGAGTGTATGTAGAACAACCAAGAAAAAATACAGTATTTTAAGCCAATCCACCAAGTGATGTGAAAGAGGAAGGATTTATTCACTGACTTCTGTGTGCATTGTAGAAGGTTTCACCTTATGAATTTTTAAGAGTTCTGCTCTTCCAGGAACTGTATACCTGAGGACTATGCTTACTTCTGCAGTGCCTTACACCTCATTACCTGCAGCAAAGCTCCCAAGTGGGGGTAAGAGCTCATGACATGAGCATAAGATGAAGCACTGTCAGGTCGTACCTATGTGAAGTTGCAAAGCCTGCCTATGAATGATTGCCCAACAAAACAGGAATGCAGTCAGCTGAAACAACAGATCACTGCTTACCTAAATAGGTCCATGATAAATACACACACACACACACACACACACACACACACACACACACTCACATATATATGTATATGATGCTTAAGTGTCTGTCACTCAAAAGTTATACTGAACCGATTAATTTAAGGGATTTCAAAAATCTCTATAGAATTTTAAAATTACAGGTAAATAAATAATTTATCCATCCACTGGAAAACACTGACTGTAAAGGTCCTGTGCACCTCAGTATTTGGAATACAGACTATTTTTCTTTAAGAAATTAGAAGACAATTGGGGAGAAATTAATGCTATTTTCTGAAATAGTATGTTTAAGTTGGTGCTGTTATTTTTATTACCTTGAAATTTTTGAACTTTTTTTCCTTAATTACCTCTGATATACCAAGGATTTTTATCTTTTGACTTTTTATACCTCCTTTTAAAATATTGCTATGTTTTTCTTCTGATGTTTATAGCTGTATAGTAATATTCTCCCTCTGATTTAAAAAGACAAACCTAATGATTAAAATAAACTATGCTAAAACAAGTAATTAACTGAAAGCCACCAAACAATTCTGTATAGGAAGTAGGTTAAATTTCACTGCAGAACTCTGAAACCAGCAAAAACAATCTCAGTTCAGCACTTTCAAGATTCCTGTTTCCATTTCTGACTGAGTAATTCCTTAATTTGCCCCGATTTCTCAGCACTTGGAGGAGGTGAAAATGTATTCAGGAGATAGGTTGTTTCAAGTCTTCCTCAAGGATCCTCTTCATGATTTCACAATATGTTTGGGGAAGGAGTGTGTAGCAGCTGAAAGAATTTATCTGTTTTTCAAAATGAGCATCAACAGTTTCACAGCTATGATGCCTCTGCTTAACAGATGACTCGTGTTAATGGTGATCTGATAGGAGTAAATCTGAGAAAAAGAACCACAAGCACAGACACTTGCCATGACAATGTTTAGTTTTCTATCCAATTTTGGATAGACCCACTTTAGACCACAGAGCTGGCTGCTGCTCTTTCCTTCATCTGTTTTCTGAGGAAACCAGTAAGAGTTAGGTTTTTGTCTTTTCTGCTCACTTCCTCCAGCCCTCTGATACTATTCTTCTCCTCTCACGGTTAAAAAAAAATAATAACAACACTTTAAAACAGAGGTAACAGGAATGGGAGGAAAAGAACAGAAGGTGTGAGGGAGAGGTAAAATAGTTAGAGGAAAGAGAACAAATGTTTTAATAGGAATATCCTAGGTAATACTCTAGTTGTGTCTGGGTTTTGTAGCTTCATTAAAGTTTCTGTGTTTCAGTACTCTTGATTAAAGTCCAGTTTGAATATGGTCATTTTAATCTGCATAGGTAGTGATCTGAGAGAATGCTCATTTCTTATCTGTTTTCAACTTCCTCATTCTCTTTGACAGGACATTTGTAAAGTGTGCTTTCAAGTGTGCTTCTTAAATGAAATTTTAATGTGGTCTTACCAGATGTGGAATGTTTGGAATCCGTAGAATGTTTAGCAGTTTTAATGTCCAGTCCTCTAAATATTTACTCATAAGTGTAGCTATGACTGAAGCATTCGCAAACTGTTAATCAACCAAATAAACATTCCTCCTTTAAGTTTCGATGCCAGGTATTTTGTTTCAGCAGTGAGAAAAGAAACTAAGACTCAGGCATAGGCAGACTTTGTGGAAAAAATAAAAAATCATGGTTGCCCAAGAAATAATACCAAGAATCAACAAGTGGCATCACATTAAATTATAAAGCTTCTGTATAGCAAAAGATATTATCAGTAGAGTGAAGAGACAAGCTAGAGAATGGGTAAAAAAAGGTTCTGCCAGCCAGTCCTCAAAGGACTAATATTTATAAATTATAAGGAACTCAAACTAATGCTCCAAATTTAAAGGCCCAATCGAAACACAGGCATCTGAAATGAACAGAAACTTCTCAGATGAAGAAGAAATGATCAATAAATTCCTGAAAAATATTTGGTATCAATGAATTTTGAGAAATGCAAATTAAAGAGACACTGAGATTTCTTCTCACTCTTGAAGGAATAGTCATCATGGAAAAGTCTAATAGTAATGAATATTAGTGAGGCTGCAGAAAAAAAAAACACTTTTGCACTGTAAGTGGAAGTATAAACTAATGCAGCCACTTTGGAAATCAATATGGATATTCCTCAAAAAAACTAAAAAGAAACGTTCCATTTGACACAGCCATTCCTTAACTAGGAATCTTCCTGAAAGAGTTAAACACATTATGTTAACTTGACACATACTTAATAGCAGAATTTATAATAACTAAATCTTGGGAGCAGCCTGTATCCATCAACAGATTGATAGATAAAAATGTGATAAAAATGTGATATTTGCACACAGCAGAAGGATGAATTTGAGTCATTTTCAGGGAAAATGGATGTACCTTGAGACTATTAATGTTAGATGAAGTAAATCAGACACATATGCTTAAATATTGCATGATCTCACTTATATAAGAAACCCAATGTATAAAAGAAGTGCACAATCAAAGACAAACTATAGGAGAAAAAAGGGACGAAAAGCTATTGCAATTTAGCAGGACCAAATTATTTCAAACTGTACTTCTTTTGGTATAATTTCGTTACATGTTTTGTATATTTTTGGCCAGTTAGTCTGGCTGATAATCTGTATTTATGGCAATTAACTTAATAACAACATGTACAGTAAATGAATCTAATGCTGGTAAACATATATTTTAAAAAGGATTGGGAAGGAAGGCAAAATGAAGAATTGAAATGTGTTATGTGTATATACCAATCCCATATAATAACTGTAATAATTGTATAATGCAAATATACACTCTTGAAAATTAAAACATTTTTAAAAAATAATAAAAGCCTGCAAACAGAAAAAAAGACCTTAAACCATGGACATTTAATTCAAGGCATGTAATTTGTGAAATTCTGGAACACTGACTTAAAACAATAAATGCCCGTGTCTAAGATACTAAGTAAACAAGCGAGGGATTTCAGTGGCGTAAGCAGCCCTGGTACTTTTGAATCATACATGCACATTGAATCTCTTTTCATCCAGATTGAAATTGTGATTTAGGAAGTGTCTGTGTGCTCTCCTGCACATGATTAAGCAAGAAAGCATAATCCCTTGCCGTAGATAGCAAAATAAAATTATATATTTAAGTGATCAAGTCATTGCTCGAAAGAGGGAATTGGTTTGTATCCAGATGTGTCTAATTGCAATTTCATGTTCCTTTTACCATCAATCACATGACTTAGTTAAAAATCTACCAATAAAAAAGTGTGAGACACCAAGAGAATGAGAGAAAGCAGGCAAAAATAATTTATTCTACTTCAAAGTAATTATTAATTGGAAATTTTGAATACAAATTATGTGCACTGCAGTGTTCTATATTTATGTTTTATTCATATAATTGTAAGAATTATAATGCTTCATGTATAATTTTAATGTGTGTTTAATAAAAATATGAGAATTTTTACACCTAACTAGTAAATGTAACAAAAGATAATTAAAATTGAAGATCCATTTTTATATATTTTAGCATCATGAATTTCAAATTACCTAGACATTGCAATTTTTGAAATAAAATAAGGAATCTACTTTCTGCTATATGTCAAGAATGTATACATATATTTGTATACACACAAATACAATGTGTATATATGTACATATAAAATGTATACTAGTTTTCTGAAGTTTGTTGAATGTGGGAGGCCACAGATTTATGAAATAGGGTAACAAAGTTTATTTCAGAAAGTCTGAAGTCTGAATAGTCTTTTGATCCAACCCATTTCATTACAGATTGAGTATACTTTCTGGAGCCACCCAACACATTCGTTTCTTTCTTCTCAGAGCTCTCTCATTCCCCATAGTCAGTCCAAATTTATCTAGGGAAATAGTGACTTATTTGTTTACATATGAACTATCCTCCGGGTGAAACATTTTCTACCCAAAGCTACTTAACCAAAGCACTTTCCTAAACAAGATGGTCATATATCTTCAGAAAAAAATGATGTAAATTTTATCTGAGGCAAAAGGAAAGGTCATGATTTGCCCCATTTCCTTGTAGAGAGAGAGAATGGTTTGAATCAAAATTGAGATTTAATCATTGTAACTGTCCTGCTAAAAGGTGAAGTTTAGTGATTGTCAGGTACACAGAACTCACATGTAGCCCTCTGACATTTCTTCTCTGCCAGAGAGTCAAGAGGTGGCAGAGCATAATAAATCATATTTTAACATTTTACAGGCCACATTGACTTTACAAAAGAAAATAATGTAGATGGCAAGATTTCAAAAAGATATTTTAAGATAAAATAAAGATAATACTCCAAATGATTGTAATTTTTAGACCTGATGTTAGAGTAAATAATACATTATTAACTGCAGTTAAATAATTTTTAACACAGTAGAAAATTGTAAGGTTCTAAATATAGAACAAGAAACTACTACTTTTGAATTATCCCTTTCTCTTTAAAAACATGAATTTAGAATAGGTCTTTTTTTCCTGTCTTTCTGAATTATATCTGATACTAAAAAGTATTATTTTCACAGGTAGAACTATAGAAGCTTGTTGTGATTTTTATTCACTTTGAATGATGAGTAGTATGTTTATTTGAAACTTTGGATGTACTAAACATAAAATGATTTGTAAAACTTATCTTTAAAGTAATAATTCCAAAAACACAATTAGAGAATATTTTAAGTCTTAATGTGAGTGTACACCTCCACAGTATGGAGAAAATGAACAAAAAGAATTTTCAAATTATGGCATTGTAAATGTATTCTAAGTTTCTGAAATTGTGTTTACTGGTGATTTGTACTATGTTCTTCAATAATAATACTCCAATAATAGATAATTTTTCTCAGTCACAATCTTCTTATTTGCAAAATGTTAATAATGATCTCAAATAGTGAGTGAGTTCTCTTGAGGCATTTATTTTTCCTGTACGAAACTGAATTGCTGGTAAGTTTAGTTAGATGACAGTTGGTATGACCTAAGATTAAAAGCGTTTATGTCAGTTTAATTCAATTATGTCAATTAAGATTTTTGGTGAAACATGTCAGCCCACTGCAGGGTCATTTTCCTCTGAACCATTGAAAAACTCATGTTTATGGCCCATGCCTTTTTCCTTCATCCTTTACTAATGGTGTTTTTCCACCTTTCCAGGTCAAAAATAACAGAACTATTAGAAGTACCTTATGTCTGACCACGTACGTGTACAAATTTTACATATAACTTTTTCCATTTTTTCTGAATGTTGGATACTTCAATAAACTGCTAACTCAATTAGACTTTCCTCTTAAGATAACAATAATACAGATTTTTAAAATTTCTAAATCATTAAAAAATGAAAAATAAGGCTGGGGACACAGCTCAGCAGCATAATTACCTGCCTGGAAAGTATAGGATCATGAGTTTGATCCTTGATAGCAAAAAAAAAGAAAGAAACAAAGAAACAAAGAAAGAAAATGAAAGAAAAGAAAAATATTAAGCTTTTTCAAAGCCTTTAGAAAATCAACTAAATTTACCAACACTGATTTCGCACTTTGTCTATATAATAACATTTCACCCACATTATGTGTCCTTATTCTATTCTTAGCTTTTCAGAAGAGCAAACACAGGAAGGGGAGTTGAATGATATTACTGGATTTATAGAGGGCTGAACCAATAATTGAATCATGGTAATTTGACTTTCAAGTGCTATTAACCACTGTTCTCTACTTCCCATCTAATGATCCAGATCTCCATTTTAAATTAGCTGAAAAATCCAAATTTGTTTTAAAGAAGACTCTAAACCATAGAGAGAGTAATATATGTTCACCTGAATTTTTAGGAGTCTATATAAATCTATCTACTGATGTTTGTCCAAAAATGTACTATGGTTCTTTATCCTCTATAAGAAATACATGTCCTGAAGCCAAAAATGAGTATTTTAATTATTTATTTATTCAGCATATTTCACTCCTACTTTGATTAAAAAGCTCCTACAGGTTTATCTCTCTATATATATCAATGTTATAGAGATGCATTTGGTTGCAATTCTTCAGAGAGTAGCACATACCAGATTTTGAATTATCAGACTATTATTTCCATCTTTTATATTTTCTAAGAGAAAAATATGTTTTAATGTCACAAAATGAGAAATGCTTACTAAACTGTACATATAATCAATGCATGATTACCCTCTAAAAACATATGGTATAGCTTTCATCAACCAATAAATCTTCAGGGAATAAAGCAAGCTGCAAGAATTCAGAAATTGTTTCACTCCTGTGAACAGCCCCTCCTTATGTAGATCCAAAGGGACATCATTTTATTGAGTATCACAGGAGAAAACAAAGAAGCAGCAAGAAATCTAAAATAACAATGAATGAAAAAGTTCACAAAAAGAAATATATACCCTTCAAACCCAAGTTTCGGTACCAAAAGAAAAAAATATATATATGCCCATTAAATACTATAGACAACATTTTCTAAAATTACAAGAAATCATGATAAAATTTACTTAAACTGATATATTAAAGAAACTCAGAGAAAATATAGCTTCAGGATTAAAATTTATGTGATTTAAGTTAAATTTTTTTTAAAGTCCCTAGAAAAGCTGGCTCATTGAAATTTCACTAAACGGTTGAGTTTTTCTGATTATATGTGAAGAGACAAAACACATAAAATATTTTTGTCTTTTTCTTGTGGAATCTTGTCATTTTCTTAGGAAATATCCCATTAAAAACTAGTAGGCTGAGATTTAGTTTTGCCAATTCTAATACAGTAGTATCTCAGTTCATGAACTTAATCCTTTCCCACATTTCTGGTCACAGAATTCATTTCAGTTGCAGTCATAATTGTGGGAATGACGTTTTTGCAACAGGTATCACTACATATAACGTAGTGGTGGCATATCTATGGCTTGCGTGCGGTAGTGGGCTGTTCGTAACATTGAAATCTCTAAAAGGTTAGGCATCACTGATAAACAGAAAAAAGTCAATCGTAAATATTCTGGAATCACTTGTTTTCATTGATATTTTTCTAATTTTCTTTTCAAATAATAGCCAGAGAATCAGATCTTTCAGTCACTGGGAGAGAGAGTGTTAGATTAAAACAGTTGAATGAGCTTTTGAATCTAAATCAAAGCCAAGCATAGCAACTTGAGTGTTACTGTAAACAATGATCTTATGTAACTTACAACCTGATATATGTCAGATGTGCCAAGTTCATGTAACAGGACAGATGAGATTAAGAGTAGAGAAGTTTCATTAAGAACTCCTAGAGACAGGAGAGGTCCCCAAAGTGAGTTGCCACTGAGGTTCTTGGTCAGAGATAATTTATACAGCAAAGTTACAGGTTCAGTGTAGATAAAGCTATAATCAACCAACAGAATTACAAGTATAGGATTACAAGTGCAGTGTTGATCAGATAGGGAAGCAGATCATGGTACAAGGATACCTGGAAAAAACAAAGGATCAGAAACATGCTCTTGTCACCCACGTGAGTGACAGTTGTCTAGGTGGGGACTTCATGGTGCTAATTATAGTGTAATTTATACTGCATCTGTGTCTCAAAGCCTGGCCTTGTTCAGATGCACCTCCAACTGCAATTCTGATATCTTAATTTTTTCTTCTAATTTCCTTGAGAGCCCAGTCCCTATCTGACTGTATATTAATTTCCATATTACTCAGTTGAATATAATAAAATCACATTATTTACAGGAAAATGGATTGACTTGGAAATTATCATGTTAAGCAAAATATACTATACCTAGAAAGAGAAATAGCACATGTCTTTTATGGGCCATATCTGACAGAGAGAGGAACAGAGACAGGGATGAGAGACAAAGAGAAAGAGAGAGATGAGAAAATGGAAGGGAAAATGCCAAACAAGAGGAATTAATTGAAGAGAAGAGGGCTAGACAAGAGGTGAACAGGAAGGAGGAGAAGTTCAAAGCATGTACAAATATACCAAAGTTAGATGAAATAATCTGTATAATTGTTACACATTAATATAAAATTTAAAAGACCTCCTGAGCAGAAAAGATTCATTAATTTTGATGTAAGCATTTTATAAACACTGAGAATGAAACTGAATAGAAATATTTTAAGTACATGAGGTGTTAGCTTTATTACATAACTATAAAGTATGTAAAATAAACACTCAGGGTAATTGTAAGTAGAACAAAGACAAACAGTCCACAAAATAAGTTCACAATACCAGAAAATTATAGAAATGATGCAAACTATATCATGATGAAACCTATCTCTTAGCCAAAATGTATATGCTTTCAAAATATGATCATGATAGTTATAGAACTATCAGAATAGCAGTGATTACACACTGCTACTGTAAAGTAGCACAAAACTAAGTATTGTTTGCAAGGACCAATCATGATCCCCCACATAAATTTTAATGCCTTTCTGACACTCTATCTGTACAAAATTATAATAGCAAAAATGACTGAGTCACATAATGCTTTACCTATATTGAGTAATTACCTTACAAATTGATTACAGATACATATATAGCTTTTGTGTTCAGAGTATACATGAATACATGTGGAAACATTCATTAGTATGCAATGGATGTAATAAAGGATAATGTATTTTTTATTTTAAAGAGAGTAAAACTAAACATAACAAAACAGATCATAAGAAAACAATTTAAGAAACACAGATTTCAAAGCAAGACCAGTGGAGATCTTCGCTGTCTATCACATTGTCTTTTGTTTTCTTCTGACTAGTTGTCCATATCTTCACACACAGTGAATTTATACCAAGCAAAATAGTACTAAACTGATCAGAACAGGATAATGAAGGCATTTTAGGTCACCAAGGTCAGACAATAGGGAAGTCAACAATGGCTGTCATAATGTCTCTCATTCTCTTAAAAATAGCTGCTCATATCTTTTGTATGTTGAAATTAAACAAAAGAAAACAGACTAATATCATTCTGGCTAGAGAATAACAGTATTGCTAGGTTTTATATCATGACACTATGGAATTCCACTGGGTGTTTTAGTCTTTTTCTTCAGAATATCTGTTCATTACATGATAAATTATATAATCTATTCTCGTAAACTGTTTAGAAGTTCTACACATGTGTGAATCTCTACATGTATATCTATTCTTTCTATATTAAAAGGAAAAACAAATCAAAACAATAAAACAAAACAAATTCCTAGAAAACATGAAACAAAAAGACATATAAAACCAAAATACTAGATGATCTACAGTAGTTACTATGATGTCTCTTGTTATTTTTCAATACAATGTCTATCAGGAATAATATAATTGAACATAGCACTACATAGCAATATTAATAAAAACAAAACATTGGAGACATTATAGGACTTCAAAAGAAGTTAATAATCAAACCAGAATTGGTATCTTATTGCATCTCGTCTTAAGAGTAGTTGCCTCTGCTCTTAAACTTGATACTATCATGCATACCAAATTCAAATAATATCAGTCAAGACAAAACAGCAATTTCACAAACCAGCTTCAAATAAGATCAGTCATAGTAAGACAGTGTAAGTAATACAGGACTTCAGGTTAAGTTAATAGGAAATTAAGGATATTTTCCATAGTATACCCTGCTATTTTTATGATAGCTGTCTGTGCCCTCAAATCTAGTATGAGTAGACAGACTGGACAGAATAAAATCAAACTAAACAGAGTGATAAGACTAATGTGGCTCTTAAGTCCTGATACACTGTTAATAATGTCCTCTACCTTCCTTTTTTTCTCCCCTTTCCCTTTCTCAGGGTACTTTATACATTTTGGATCCCAATAACTCCTTAGTTTTTAGAGTAGGGGCCAACCCAGTATCTACCTAAATGGTTCTGAAACTTTTTACACCTGAGATTGATTTAGAGCTGTATTCCTTTACCTACTAAAGCCTCAAGGTTTTCCTTCCTTGTACCTGAGTAGTTCTCCACTGCATAAAAGTGTCATGACTTTCCAACTATCTGCAGCTGCTGGATGAGCTGTCCTTATTTATCTCTGGTTCCCTGTCACATAGAGTCTTGTTTTCTCATCTTTGACTTTCAGTTCATTGACCCTCTTTCAAGTAGATTATGTTTCCTATTTAGAGCATCTCAATGGACTCTATCTCTTGATCTACCTGCCTGTGTTTCTTTTTGTTAGTGTATCAGGACATCTGTGTAGAGATTATATCCAGTCTTCTCTGCTCATCTCTGCTATGCTATTTTTCTCCTTTCTACTGTCTGTCCCATTCATTGAGGCCTCTCTGCCACTGTTTCTGGAATCCTAGTGAATTTTTTTCTCTCTCTCTAGAATGTCCTTCAGTATTTTTTTTTAGGCTTGGACTGCTGGTCACTAACTCCCACAGTTCCTCTTTGTCATGGAAACTTCTTGTTTCTCCATTAATTTTAAGAAACTTTTCAGGGTACATCAATCTGGGTTGGAGGTTATTTTCTTTCAGGGCTTGTATTACTTCACCCCAAGCTCTTCTTGATTCAATAGTTTGTGTTGAGAGGTCTGTCATGATTTTGATGGGCTTTCCTTTATAGGTGATGTTTCTTTTCTCTGACTGCTTTTAATATTCTGTTATTGTGATGAATTTCTGGGATCTTGATTACTATATGTCTGGGTGTAGATCTGTTTTGATTGTATCTGTCTGGAGTTCTGTATGCCTCAGTAATCTGAATATCATTTCCTATGCTTGGAAAGCTTGCCTTAATTATTTCTGTGAATAGACTTTGTATTTCATTTGTGTTTACCCTTGATTCTTAGCTCATGGTTTTTATTCTTAAATTATAGATCCTCTTGTCATCTTCTAGTCTTTATATTGTCACTTTCTGTTTCCTTGTTATTTTTAAGAGATTTTTCCTTTCACAATCACACATTTCAAATCTATCTTCAAGTTTTTAAAGTCTAACTTTAGTCTCTGTCAGGCAATTTTGCCAGCTTTCAATGGAGATTTTAATTTCCTGGCAGTCTCTTTGGGTCTGTTTCATATATTCTAGATTTCATTTATATTCTTCATCAAATGTTTCTCTCCTCCTTCTGGGTTCCTCCATTCTTACATCTGTGTCTTCTTGAGAGGTGCTTAGCATTTCTTTTATTAATCTTTTTATATCTTGCCCTACTTGAATTAGAATTTCAGTTTTAATTTTGTCTATGAGGTCATAAAATTATTTCTTTATGTCTGCTGATGCTGTGTCCAATATTGCATGTTTGCTGCCCTCAATCTCTTCTATATTTACCTATCCTGGACTTATTTTCCTGTGTCAGAGGCCAGAGGCTTCTTTTTTTGTTGTTCTTTCTTTTGTCATGTTTCTGGTTTCTTTCAGACAGGTATATGCTGGAGGTCTCAGACCTCCATATTGCTTATATTTTTTCTGAAGTGTGCTGGCTAGTGGGCTGCTGCCCTCTCCAGTTTACTATTGATCTCTGAGGTGCATGCAGGGTCAATATGGGCTGACCCCTCTCCTCTGAGCCACTCAACCAGTGAGTACCTTCAGCACATTAGTCTGTGCCATGCAGACCTCACAGTTTCAGGACAGTTTTGTCCCTGGCTATTGGGTCCCTACCATGGATGTGATCCAGCCCAAGCAGATCCCACCAGTCCTTTTTGGGCCAGAAGCAGCTGACTGATGCCTCTGTGGGCCCAGGTTCAGGCCTGTCCTATCCAACTCCAATGTGTCATCCAGCTTCTCACCCACTTCGCGGGACCCAGTTTCTAGCATTCAGCATGGGTTAATGTAGCTCTGCACATGGATAACACTCTCCCTTGTACTGCATCCTCCTACCAAGGGCTTTGGCCTCACCAATCCCCAATTTTAGTGACCACCACTTCAGCACCACCATGATTCTTCTGATACTGGGTCATGCCTAGCACAGTCCGGGACCGGCTCCAGTGACAGTGCATCTGATTCTAGCCTTTTGTCCATGTTTTTTCTTTCTTTCTTTCTTTCTTTCTTTCTTTCTTTTTTCTTTTTCTTTTTCCTCAGTTTCTTCCTGATTCTTTTCATCTGGTCTTCTTCATGCTGTTCTAGGGTCTGAGTTGTTTTTCTTAGAGAGTCTCTCTACCCTGCTACCTATCAATCTGCCAACTTCCCAGGATCCAAAATAATACATTTCTAAATTTTAATTGTAATACAGTATCACTAAAAAATCAAGTTTTTGAAAAGGTTAGTGACATTGAAAAAGAATTTTAATTGCCTAAATTTAAAAAAGCTTATAATATTTGCTTATATCATTGTTTATTTGAAATTTGCATTTTGAAAATGTATATGTAATCAATTACATTTAATCTATGGCTATAAATGTATATTTATAACTAAAAACTAACATATATATATATTTGTTGTATGTAAATGTATAATTATTTCCTGTAAACCTTTACAAATTATATATTTTGAATTTTTGGACTTTCAAATTTTTGTTGTAAACATACATTCTTTTTGGTGATCAAAGTAAGGTGATCAGAATTGACAACAAAGTAATGTATAGGGTATGTTATATTTAGAAGAATGAATTTCACATAATGTCAGGGCAAAAAATGAGAATGTGGAATGTAATATTAACTAATTACCTCCATGTAAAAAGCTGTGTTATTTCTTTTATTACTGTTATCATGGCTAACAGTGAATTCTAAGATGAGTTCCCATATTGCTGCAAATTGAAGGATAAAGAGAATGTTGAAAGAGTAAAGACAAGTGATTGAAAAAATTAAGAGATTTGAAGAACTCTCCTCAGTGCTAAATAGCCAGCTTCAAAAATCTGTATCACCTCTGAGTTTACTAAAATAATTCCTTAATGTTTAAAAGTGTTCAGTGAATAAAAGTTTCTATTTCTCATATCCAGAAGCTTCTTAATTGATTGCATAACTTATATATCACAGAAGCTAATTTTATATTTTAAAGTGAAATTGCCATTTTTGGCTCTTTAAAGGTGGAAAAAAGTTGGGAAATTCTTTCATTCCAGATCAAAAAGTGTTCTCTATTAAAAGCCACTTTTAGTATTATAAAACTCACAGATACTCTTTTGATGTAGCTCTTGCTTGCTGGTGGGATATTCTGTCCTTGAGCCTATAAAAGATTATTTTTGTGACTCTGGCTAATCACACTTTTACAACATTATTCACACTGATAAAACTTACTTTGCTTATCCAGAGTTCTAGTTTAATTCCTGGCCCTTACTATTTCTCATTTTGCCCTCTACAGTTACAGCTCTAATCATAAATGTTTTTCTAATCACATTGGAAAATATTCTCTTTTGACATTAATGTATCAAAAGGTCACTTCCATTATGAGTAATTTTTAAGAATCATTTTATATTTCTTAGTACATGTTTGCAGTACATAATGATTATATTCATTTTAGAGAATTCATATATATATATACTCTTAATTTGGTAAAGAAGGATTCCTGTACGGACACAAATTTAGATAAATTTTTGTGATTATTAGAAATAAATTAGAAAAACTTGACTTATATTGACTGTTTATTGAAACTAAACTGAGTTAACATAGAAATAATAATATTGAGGACCAGATTATCATTAAATTATAATTAAGGGATTTCATTAAATTATAAAATGATAAGAATATTCTATTCTATATAAACTCTAAAACTAAATCAATGATTTACTTTACACCATACTATAATTGAATTTTAAAAATACTGAGTTGTAAAATACTACTATTTATTTAGACATTTTTTGTTATATGATGTGCTTATTCATTTAATATATATGTACATATGTATCACACTGACAAAATTTATGCAAACATACAAAAGTCAACACTTTACTTGTTTTTGTTACTTATGCATATCATAAAACAGCAACTTTTTTCAAACTCTTAATTCTAAAATTGCTAATATGAACACTGATCATAGAAGACAAATCTTTGGTGGTCACTTTTGGTTTAGGAGTCTACAGATCATTGTAAATTTTGAATGATCTAATAAACCTATACTTTTCAACTTTTATGTGCTCAGTGTGTTAAAAGCACTACAATGAGCTAAAATTGTAATGTCAATAATGTATAAGATTGTTTAACTATATTTGGTCTCTATACTGACTTCCTAATAGTGGCAGAGATACAAATGGTGCAGTCAGTGATAATGCAAAACTGAAAATCCTTTTGCAGAAGGAACTACAATTCCATTTACACATTTACTCTTCCATTTATAGCATACTGTCCACCACAGAGAAGCAATTTTTAAAGGGAGTCTAAGAAATAAAATATTTTTAATTATACATTTACTGAGTGCAATTATAACCCATGACTACAAAAACGTAAAATCTTGATGATGTAGATCTTTATTCATGAAAGATTGCAAATATCTATACTCATATTAAGCCAATTTTTGACACCCACTATGGTGTTTACAATACTTATTTGTAAATGCACAGTGACCTTCTCCCAAACTGGGAAACTCAGCTGGTGCCTGGGATAAGTCCACACGCCATCTGGAGTCCCGGGGAAACTATAAGATCATCTCTTCTGGAGCTCAAGGACCCTCCCAGAGCCAAGCCACACTGGGCTGCACTTGACAGGTTTCAGGTCTGCCCAGGACATGCCCAGTGACCTTCTCCCAAACTGGGAAACTCAGCTGGTGACTAGAGTAAGTCCGCACGCCATCCGGAGCTCCAGGGAGACTTTAAGATCATCTCTTCTGGAGCTCAAGGGCTTGCCCAGAGCCCTGCCACACTGGACTGTGCTTTTCACGTTTCAGGCCTGCCCAGGACAAGCCCTGTGACCTTCTCCCAAACCAGGAAACTCAGCCAGAAGCTGGGGTAAATATGTGCAACACCTGAGCCCGGGAGACTTTAAGATCATCTCTTCTAGAGCTCAAGGAGCCGTCCAGAGCCTGGCCACACTAGACTAACCTTGGGAGGATTTGTGGACCAACTATATTATTCCCAGTGACCTTCTTTAATTATGGGATTTAAGAGTAGGTGAAGTAAGTTCCAAGGCATTGGTCTTCTCCCAGGGAGAGCTTTAACCCATCACCCACAGTGGTGAGGTGCCTGCCCAGCTACCTAGACAATGAAGGTGGCATAGGAGGGCCTGAGGGCCTAACTGGACCAGACTCAGCAACTTCCATTCAGTCCAAGGAGCCTAAGGCACAGGAGATGATTTCTAACACATCCAGGGGAAGACTTGGAACAACACTTGAAGCACAGAAATATAGGAAAATGACAAAGTGAAAGACCAAAATGCAATCGCAAACCTCCAGACCATCCCAAGAAAACTTAGGAGCTATGTACATAGCAGAAAATATATGTAAATACACCTAAAATACCTGAAATAATAGCAACTGAAATAAAGAAGCAACTCTGGGAAGCTTTAAAGGAATTCAAAGTAGAAATAATCTCCCAGGTAAAAGAAGAAATGACAAAAGAAATGAAAGAGATATTGAACATATCTAAAGAAGACACAGTTAAAAAAATTGGAGGAACTAAATAAAATGGTAGAATCCCTGAATGAACAATATAAGAAACAAACAGAATGCATAAAGCAGATGCAAAGAGATATACAGGAAATCAAAAATTCCATTGAAAGTTGTAAAAACCACAGCAATGAAAGTGAAGATAGAATTTCAGACTTTAAAGACAGTATTGAAGCTAGTGAACAGGGAAGGCAAGATCTTTTAAAAATAACAAGGAATCAGGAAATAACAATTCAACAGATGCAAGATGATGCAAAGTAATACAACAGTTGATTAATAGGGATAAATAAAAAAGAAGGGGACAACACAAAGAATGTCAAATGGATATTTAGAGAAGTAAGAGCTGAAACTTTCCCAAACATGAGAATGGAAACTGACATCAGGATCAGTGAAGAATATAGAACTCCAAATAGCCATAACCAAAATAAAAGTACACCCAGACATATAATAATCATCATCCCAGAAATCCAACATAAGAATAGAAGATTAAAAGCTGTCAGAGAGAAAAGACAGGTCACCTATAAAGGAAAATCTATCAGAATCACAGCATACTTCTCAGTGCAAACAGTAAAGTCAAGAGGAGCATGGAGTGAAGCATTTCAGACCCTAAAGAAAATTTGATTTCCAAACTAGATTAATGTATCCTGAAAAACTGTCCTTCAGAATTGATGGAGAAACAAGATACTTCCATGACAAAGAACAGCTGAAGAACTTCATGATCACCAAGCCAACCCTGCAAAGAATACTGATACACTTAGGAAAAAAACACTAAGCAAAGCAGACAATTAAACAGAATGGAAAGGTAAAGATTCAACAGCAGAAAGATAACATATCAATAATAAGCCAAGATATAAAAGTTATAATCATTAATGTAAATGGTCTCAATGCATGAATAAAAAGAAACAGACTGGCAGAATGGATCAAGAAACAATATCCAACAATATGCTTTCTACAAGAAATCCATCTAACACAAAAGGACACTCACAGACTGAAAGTTAAAGGATGGAAAATAATACTTCATGCAACAGGAACCAAAAAAAAAAAAAAAAGCAGGGGTAGTTGTGCTGTTTGCAGACAATGTGAACTTCAAATCAAGAATGATTCAGAAGACACAAAGAAGGTCATTACATACTCGTTAAGGGAAAATTTCAAGATGAAGAGATAACAATCTTAAATATATATGCACCAAATTCCAGAGCACCCAGTTATATAAAGCAAGTATTAACAGAAATGAAAGACCAAATTAGCAGTAACACAATTATAACAGGAGACCCTAACACACCATTGACACCAAGGGACAGATCAACCAGACAGAAGATCAGCAAAGAAATAACAGAACTGAATCACACTTGTGAACAAATGGACTTGATAGATATATTCAGAATGTTCCATCCAATAACATCAGAACATACATTTACCTACCTACCTATCTTTGTATCTATCTATCTGTCTATCTATCTATCTATCTATCTATCTATCTATCTATCTATTGTTGTATCTGTTGTATCTCTAACATCTCAAAACCAGGATTCTAACTCCAATTTTATTAGATAAAATTCTTTGACACTTCAATTGTACTCTACTCTAAATTTGTCTTTATTCTTCAAATTTTCCTAAAATCATCAATAGCTCTTTTCCTTACATATGAGAGTTGGATGGAGTAACAGTCTATGTCCACATCACCCTGAACGTTCCCAATCTTGTCTGAAGTAACAAAGACTTTATCTTAAAAAATTGACACTGGAGTCTGAACTCTGCATTCTTGACCAAAAAAATGATTATAATTTCATTTAGGTCACTGAAGAAAGGATGTATCATCTACTCTATAGGCACCAGTAATTCACTGAACTACTTATTTCATGATTCAGGCAAATGTATATTTTAAACATAAATCACCATATAAAAATAATGCCTCCCAAACTAGGAATGATAACATAAATTAAACAATGAATGAAGGATAAGGGACATGAAAATCAGTCTTTAAAAAATCAATATATATTTTCCACAATGGTTGTAGAATCAGTACACATATAGAGCAGAAAGAATAGTATGGAAAAGTTATTTAAAAGGTGTAAACTATCTTCAGAAATTTGCTTACAACGAGACTTAAAAATTGAAGAATTTGTAATTTTCTAAACATTTCAATTGAAACTAATAACTCAAAATGTATTAAATAGTTTGTTTTCATATTTTGGTATATGAATTTGTTTATTAAACATGTGAATCTAATTAATGACTATCTAGATTCTTTCCCAAAGTCTAGATTTTTCTATTATTCTAGAAATATAGTATTCTTTATTTTCACAATATATATTTAAAGAAATGAAAAAAATATTCTCTTTAATGAACAAACCCAGTAATGCATCAAAATCATGAATAAAATCATATGTAAAGCCAAATAGTAAATTATCTAAAAATAGAAAGTTTGTTTGCTATTAAGTAGTGCTTAAAGAAATAGTAAAGCCAGCATGATATAATATAAAAGCAGTTTTTTAAAAGACTTGACAGCAATAAAATGAATTATAAAGAAAATATAATTCTAAAATAGTAAATACAAAATAAAAATAGAAAAATACTATTATCTTATATAGGAAAAAAAATAGAAAACCTTTTAAATGCATTGCTCATTTTGCTCTCTACAATGTACATTCATCATGTAAGTAATCACAAAACATATGCAATTAGAAAGAGGTGTAAGGAAAATTTATAATTATTAAGTACTTTTTCCTGTAACAAATGTTTACATATTTTGTTCCATTGAGTGATCCTGGACAATTTGTAAGATTCCTTTATGGACAAAATCCGATTATACAATTTACTTAGTTACCATGCTTTGAAAATGTGAACAGCTGGATTAA
Source organism: Cavia porcellus (assembly GCF_034190915.1). Taxonomy (NCBI): domain Eukaryota; kingdom Metazoa; phylum Chordata; class Mammalia; order Rodentia; family Caviidae; genus Cavia; species Cavia porcellus. The sequence goes on along the minus strand of NW_026947503.1, from coordinate 51,225,510 downwards.
AATTCAGGTATTTCCTCACTCAACATGTTTATATCTGATCCACAGTGTCTGTGAAAGCAAAACCGGGCACTGCCTATAAAAACACCTAAGGAGTTTTATTTGCCAGTTACAGTAAATACAGAATATTTATCAAGCAATTACTATTATTGGTGGAAAAAACAAAACAAAAAAAGCTCTTAAAGACAATGGAAGAAACAAAAATGACTGGTAACTTCCAGTAAGGGAGAGTAAAAAGTGGTATACATTCAGGAAGTAGTAATTTAAGGATCTGACAGAATCAGTAGGACTCATCAGCTTTAGAGAACTGCAGTTAAGATGAGGCATATAGGTGAGCAGATGTGTTGCGTGGCAAATGAGATAAAGCACATAAGTCCACTCAGTGAGTTGCGGCAGTTTGGATTGTGCTGAAGTGCCTATTTGAATTACCCACAGTGATGTGTTGAATGAGTCACTTGGCCTTATAAATTATTTTAGTAATGCATTTATTGAATCATTAAGAATCCAAAAGGGCTCACTTAAGAGCTTCATATTTTACTGAATTTATGAGAGAAATTGCACTCTATAATAGTATTGGGCATTTAAAGATTCATAATATGATCTGCACAGGTCCCTCAAGGAGAATATCAGTGGTCTACTTGTAATGAAATGCCACTTTTTAATACTGGGACTCTGAACCCTCAATTGACAGCATGGAAATCAGGGCTGATTGCCTGACAAAGATAATGGACTGATACTATCCTGATGCAAAGAAACAAATTCATTTGAATAAGAAGCAGTAGTTAAAAAAAAAAAAAAAAACACCAGAGGGAAACTAAAATCATTATTTTAGACTTACAGAATACCAGCAGGTTTGCACTTAATATTGGATGCAATCTGCATTTTACTTTTCATTGGTGGAAGAGTTTGTACCAGGAAGCTTACTTATATTGTCATCATTTGATACAATGAGATAAGTAATCTCTTGAATCACACGGGCAGAAATAATCATGTTAATTCTCATAGCAATCTTATTAGGTAGGTATTAATTATGTTTATTTAATTAGGTATTAAAAGGTAAGGAAACTGAGACTCAGATGTGTGATTTACTGAAAATACATTCTCCTTCAGAAAAAGGGAAAGAGAATCTTAAGAGAATGCTAAGCAACTACTTTAAAAATAACAATGTAATGCATTAGCCATTGTTATTCTCCTATTATTTTGTTATATAATTTTTAAAATATAGCTCTGTTTTACCTTTTTTCCATAAATTTTTCAAAAAGGAGAATGCTGAAGTGGCAAAAATTATCTAAGCTATCCATCTAACAACTGTACATAAAATAAACATGAAATTACTAAAAATATTTGGCTACTGATAGGGATATATATATATATATATATATATATATATATATATATATATAATGAATTTTATGTTAAATATCATCAATATCACTATAATCCCCCACTAGGCATATAACTACTGTTATATCTAGATGTCCCTTCAGGAACTCATGGGATAAGACTGGATCATGGGGACATACTGCTATCCAGTGAATTAGTACACTGACGAGTTTAGAGCTAGATGTAGTACTGGGAGTTGAAGCCTGATAGGAGGAGGTGGATCACTGGGAGCATGGCCTGGGTCTGTCTTCCTTTTTATTCTTTCAACTTTCTACCATGTCATGAGCTGTTTATCCTCTGGCATGTCCCACTGCCATGCTGCTCTACCTTGGTGCCAGCCAACTGTGGACTGAAACCACTACAAATTGTAAGCAAAAATAAAGCATTCTTCCTTTAATTTGTTAATGCACTGTATTGCATCCCAGAAAAAAGAAAGCAACTATGACAACTACATTAGAGTTATGACTAGATAATATTGCGCAACACAGATGTTTGCAAGGAATGACTTTTTGAGAAGGGCAAAAGTAAGAACACAAATATTTCCTTTGAAGATATTTTTATCATCCTTCTGAGATGGAATGTTTTATATATATATATATGAAGAATTGACAAATTATCATAGTAAGCTGGAAATTTCACAACCCTAGTAAGAAGGAGATCAAGCTTATGTTGTAAAGTTGGTTAAAATTATTTTTTATACCAGCAAATATTTATTTGATTTCCTACCAATGCTTGGTTCTATGCTATGTAAGTGCTGAGTTTGAGAACAGTAAAGAAGACTTTAACTTCCTGCAGTTTCTTAATGTCCGTAGGGATGTTGGACAAGTCATACTTTGTTTTAGCAACAGTTTGCATGCTTAGAAATTATAAGATTGGGATGAAACTCAATTCTGTTTGAGTAATATTAATAATTGTGACTCCATATTGATATCTAAGCATACAAATTCATACTTCTATTAAATCAGAACTGTTTGGGAGTCTGTATCAGGGACCATTCTATGAACTAAGGAAGAAGAATAAATGAGTTAGTCTATTTTTATTATTGAATAACTAATGTAAAAAAGAACAGAATAATTATTAACTGTAGAAATAAGTTTGGAAAATAGGTATCAGTGAAAGTACAACAAACCAATAGCTAGTTCCTTGAAAAGACTGATTAATTAGAAAAATATTCTAGTAAGATTGACTGAGTTGAAAAAGGAAGAAGGTAGAAAATTCCAAATGCATAAAAAGAAAAAATCTTTAAATACAATTTTACAAAAATAATAAAGAATAATAAGAAAATACATAAATGGTAAAAAAAAAGTCAAAAGTTAGATAAAATGAAAAACTTGCACAAAAATACTATAGTGGTTTCTTTCTAGTTTAATCCTTCTTGAATCAGAATCATTTCCTTATGTCGAAGATAATCTCAGTTCTGTGGTCTAAAGAAACAAGTGTGTGGAGCAATAGTGCAGAAAGATTGAGAAAACATTTCAAGAACACTATTAGCAAACTGCAGAAGGGAATGAAGATGCAGAGATGCCAAATTGTGAAAATTATTTTTAAACATCTTTAAATGTTTGTATATTTCCAGGCATAAAGATATTTCCAAAAAATTGGATCTTCCTATTATTACTCATGATCTTGCTAACTTCTCACAGTTTTTTTTCTTATTCCATCTAGAACTGGGGATTAGAATCCTTGTGTGAATTATTTCAATTAATTCTCTAAGGACTTCTATCACATTGATGCAAATATTTTAAGAATTTTAAAAGTAATTACACAGCAAATGTGCTAAGTTCATGTATCTGGATAGTTTCAGAAAAATAGAATTGTGGAGAGGTAAATTTGACTTTACTGAGGATGATTAAGAGTGGGAACAGACTGATGATGCCTAGAAAAGTTATTAGACTTTTTTCACTGTTATAGACAAAATATAACACAACCATTGCACAGATGCAAATAAATTAGATTTTGGAACTATTTATTTGTACTAAAAATTAATTTGGATAAAACAATGCAGAGAACAATATCAAAGAAAATATCAAAGTATCAACTTGATCTTGATGGTTCAGTGCTCAAGATTAAGAAATCTGGGGAGAAATGAGTTTAAAATCTATGTAATATGTGAGGTGCCACTAAATTGATTATTCTCAGTTTAAAATGCATTGTATTTTAATTTAAATGATCATAAAGATTTTAAAAGAAATAAATTGATTTCAAGAGAAAATTAAACAATATAGAGAAACATAAGGCTTACTTTAATAAATAATTGATATGAGAATGGATCACATTATTAAAAGATAATGCATAGGTAAAGAAAATATAACATATATCAAATATTAGAGAAAAACATTTATATGTTATAGAAAAGATAAAATGATCAATTAAAAGCACAAGAAAATCTACCAGAAATAGTGTCAGGGAAAATAAGCAAAAATACCTTTGAAAATAAAGCCATTATCACTAAATGTTATAAAGAATTAGAAATTTAAAAAAGTTATGCATCGGCTTTGACCAAATATAACAAGGGTGATCTATGATAATTTATTTACCAGAACTGCTGTTAAAAAATGCAGATGAAGATATGAAAATCAAATTGCAGTGGTTGAAAGTCAGTGAGAAATGCAAATTTGAGCACATCTTTAGAAAATTTGTTCAACAGGATTAGATATAAAATGAGATGAGATGAGATAACAGGAAAACAGATTTTGCCTTGGGAAATGGTGCTGTAAAGACTTTATGATTGCCTGCTGTTTGAAATAAACTGGTAGGATCAAGAAACATTTTAAGATACAAGTATCTTTGTGAGGCAGTTTGGTTATGATTCTCAAAGGCTCAGAGGTCAAAGGAATTCTGAAGAAAATCAAAAGTTTTCATCTTTGATGGACTGAAAGACACTTTTTATTGTGAAGCAAGATTTATGTGCCTACAGGTACATGCAGAGGCAAAATTACACGTTGAGAAGAAGAATTCTTTTGTTTTTGTGAATTGTGAACGAGGCTGGATTGTTGACTGGATAGATGTAAGGGAGCTTGAAGGAATATTGAAAAATCTCAGAAGTGGCTTCCATAGGAGCTCATAATATTGATGTAGGTAAGTAGAATAATACAACAAAATGCCAATGTGCAGGTACATGGTCACAACATTTGCATGCACAAAAATGTAAATGCTTAGGTCTAATAAAATATATGCTTAGTTTTCTGGAGTATTTAAAATCTATTTAATGTTTATTAAGGAATACAAATAGAATATACAATAAACAAACTAATCTCAAAATTAGCTTTGAAAAATGAGCTAAAACATATAAAACTGCTTTTGTGTGTCCTTAAATTCTCTGCCAAAATTCAGAGGAATAAATTAGCTAAGTAATATTAAACTGTGTAAACATTTAAATGATTCAAAGTAAACATTTGCAGCTTTAATATTCCAGAAAAGATGTAATCTGTAGTTCAGTGTGTCTTATAAACCTAAGTGACTACAAAGAAAAGATGCTGTGTAGATTAAAATTATTGAAAGTTAATGAAATCAGCTTGTTTTACTCTTTTCATATTTATTAGCCTTTAAGAATCATGTCCGTGTATTTTCTCAGATATATTAACTTTTACAAGTACATTTAAACCTAGAAGTAGCCTAACAAATTATGTGCATTTTAAGCATGTGTGTGTATATATATATATATATATATATATATATATATATATATACTGTGTGTGTGTGTGTGTGTGTGTGTGTATTTTTTTAACAATACTTCCCAGGAGTGATCACTTTTGTCCAGCTCCTTCTGTGATGTCATATTTAGGTTGGTGTTGCATTTTTGTTCATATACTTAAAGTCTTATCAGTGAATGTTCTTCATTATTAAGATTCAAAATGTTCAGTAGATATTGGAAAGTGAAACCGGGAGAAACTGATCAAAAGGAAAGAACAACTAGGATGGGGACAAGGAGAAAAAAAAGAAGGGAAAGGAACATACATGTGGCAGATAATTATACTGTTGATCTGTCTTAGTTCATCCAAAAGAACAGTTTATGCTTTCAATATTTGATCAGTTTTTAGTCCGTGCATCCTACAATTTGAGCAACTACTTTAAAGATAACAATATATGATTAATTGTTATCTCCAATTATTAATCTCCATTGTTAATCTCCAATTATTTTGTTTTGAAATTTTGTATCTTTTTTAGCTTTTTAAAATATAAATAAATAAATAAATCCAAAATATCGCAGAGATAAAATAGGCAAGTATAACACTTTCTAGCATTTCTACTAATGTATAAAAATTTCTTCATAATATGTTTATCTTTATATTTCTTAGGAAATTACTGTGAACACTGACCCTTTAATTTTTCTTGGAATTTTCTTTATTAGAATCTACCTCATTTAATATTTAACATGAAGACTCATGAAAACCTGAAAAATAAGTATTTTGAGAAATTTCTGAATTCCAGTGAGTGAAATGAAGAAAAAGTAATTTTAGGAATAAGGAGCAGGAGAGCAAAAACAAATAGAAACAGAGATAGAAAGTGTATAGGGCAAGTGTATTCACAGATCTTTCAGGCATACAGGGTAATTGGATCATAATGAATAGGAATAGGAGAAGATAAGAAATGGGGAAGGACTAATAGTCTTTCTCCAAGAAAGACTATTAAAGAATCTGCAATAACACAAAAAGTGACAACTACTCAGAGTTTATCAAATGTGTACCAACCATTGTGCGAAATATTCTTGAATATCATGCCTCTTACAAAAAAATTAGACAAAATTTTGTTTTATTGTGTCAAATTAAGCATCTAAAGATACTTGACATTATTATTTTACATCAAAAATGAGAGAAGGATGTAACAATCCACCCAAATTCATACTTCTTGTAGTTTTTACTTGTAGTATTTCTTACATAGTTGAGTTTGAACTCAGAGCTCAAATTTCTGAAACACTGTTTTAAGCATTCTGTTATGTTTTATCTCTTCTGGTAAACGATCATACTATTATCTTAATCTGCATGTCTTACTGTTTCTTTTCCTTTTCAACCTACTTCTACTCTCACTTCTTTTTCCTTTCTAAACACCTGCAAATAACCTGATAGACAAACAAACTTACTTGAAATAATGTAATCAGAGGATCTGAGGCACTAGGCAAAGCTAACGTGTGGCAGAATATATGAAGCACTGTATTTGCAACCTATTCTGCATATCTATATATATGAAGCTTTTTAAACAGCACCACAGCACAATCTTGTAACATATAAGAATTGAATGCTGTATACCTGGAAATAGATGTTTATTATTGATTTTTTTTCTTATTTAACCCTAAAAGCCATTTTCAATACTATTTTCTTTTTAATCTCTTTCATTTAAATAAGCTATAGAATCTATTTTCTATATATGTGTTCAGAGGTTATAGTTATTATTACCCTTAATTACTTCCTTGTGTGGCTTTAAATTGAAGTTGCCTCGGTAATTACTTGCTCTAGAAATTTCTATGGTAAAGTTCAGCAGCTAAATGTGAATGGTTTCTAAATGGCTTTGGTCAGGACTGTGAGCTGGTTTATTTAAATCTAATCATTAAGCAGGTAAAATGATTTTAGCTTTGGGAAGTTTAAACACTTCAAATAGCTCTGTCATCTCTTTTTATTCATGTAGCTCTGATTCAAGAAATAAACACTAACACAGGTATTTAGAAATGTTTGATTCTTTGTGACATACTGTTACCATAGCAATATTGGTAGCTTAAATAATTGATATAAAGATTTAAATTAAGTACTTACTTGTGTTTGCAGATAGTTTCCTGAGACATTAACAACTTTCAAAATCCTCTCGTGTTGTAGCTGATACCAGGTAATCACCTAGCACATTTCTATTGAAATGAGGATTTTATATGAAGCATAATGGCCACCAGGTCATAACTCACAAAGAACATGAAAACTTTTCAGGTCAACACAATCCAGATAGGGTAAGAAAAACTGTGCATACTATTTTCACATGGCCCAAGTATGCAATAATTATTTTTCACACACATTCTCAACTGAAAAACCTACACTGATTTATGCATACATGTCAAATTATTCTTCCTCCTCATTCACTAGGCTAAATCTTCTGTGTCTGTTGTTAAACATCAAAGGATTGTGAAAATAAAGATTCAAGTAACACCAATTCCATTCACCAAGTGGAACCAGGAAAAATCAAGATTACTTTTGAAAATCAGTCATTTACTTTCAAAGTTCACTATCCTCCTCTTATTTATTCAAGAATTTTACTTGCTAAATGTTAAATAATTTGAAGTTTGTAAGCTATGTAATTTTTAAAATCTTTATGTCATGCATCAGTTTTTGTAGAAATGTGCATACAGTTCTGAGAGAATAGTAGACTTTTGCTTAAAAATGGCTGAGTTTTCATATTTAGGATACTAATATTTTTACTAAAAGTTGAATGAACTCATCAAAATTGATAGTAGGATTTTTATATGAAAATAGGAGGACATAGTGCATTATTAGTCAATTGTAGAAACACTGCTTCAATATTCAACTTTTCATGTAAAAAAAGGAAGATTTGAAATGTGTTTCAACAGAGATAATTGGATTAACAATATCGAGCGAGTGGTAAAATTAGGATTCTCATCTTGAACTTATGGGTAAAAAGTAGAAACCACAAATCTATTATGTTTATGAACAAAGAAAACCTGTGCTTTTTAAATTACGACAGAAGTAGCATTATAGAAAATACTGATCTCTAATGTTATGAAAACTACCATTACAAAAAATGGGTTCAATTTGTTATACGACTTTTAGTACCTAGGGACAAACTCTGGATCATGAATGCTCTAGAATGTCTGATCCTTGTCTATTAAAGCAGTCTAGAATTCATTTCTTGTGATTATGTTTTCAGAATACCATCTATTGGGAATTTTAGTATATATATATATGTGTATATGTATAGCATAGAGAAATTCAATTTTTATATGTATTTCCTAGAAATATGACCTTTATTACCGTATGTTGAGACTCTTTAATAGTGATTTATGAGCAACATATAAGACTATTGAAAAATTTATTTTTATACAACAAAATATTCTTTCATCAGCTTTTTTTTCTTAGTGGAAAACAAATTTCAATTTTCAAAGTCTAATGACTTCCAAAGCCCTAAATTTCTAATGATACCAAATCTCCTATCAAAACTAGAATGAAATGATATATCTGTGTACTGAATTATATATATTCCTAAGATTAGGAAATTTTAGTAAAGCATAACAGGAAAGAATAATTAATGACTATTATATTTAATAAAATGCATTACTCAAATCTATTGAACAGTATTATAAATCAAAGGAAACTATAGACACCAAGATATTAGGTGACTTAATTACTTAGGAAATGATCTTAATTTTATTTAAATTTTTAAAATATATGTACCAATTTAACAATTTATTTAGAAAAATAATTACACATATTGAATGTAAGTAGGTAAATTTCCAAATTACAATGAATATCAAATATTGCTTTGAGTAAGTTAAGTCACATAGATAAGCCTGAAAGTGCTGAATCTCTGTGGAACACAATGGAACCCAATTATTTATAACTCACTCATTAATTATAATCACAAATGATTATATGTGAATGAAAATATACAGTGGGAATATGATTTTTTCATGAACTGTGGACCAGATCATAGTTTTGATTTCTAATTCACTTGCAATATAAATTATTATTGAATGGTTTGAAAATTAGTTTTTATCATCCTCTGTATTAGATTACATTTTATAACAATTTTATTCTTCCCTTCCATTTCAGTGGTAACATAACATTTTTATACATTATGGAATCCTAGTCTTTGTAAGATGCTTTAACATTTGCATGGTGAACTAGGACTAGATTTCTTCTAAGAGCAGTAACCTGAAAATAAGGGATCCACAATTCAGAACATCACCTGCAGCTACGGAAGTAAGTCATTGTGACACTTTTTCTTTAAAATTCCTGTCTAGTAATTTAAATCATTTAACAATGCTTATAGAGTTAAATGTTTTTCAGGGAACTGGGACTCAGGCGTCACAATAAATGACCACTGTGTATGTTTTCACATGGTCCTTATTAAAGGGATTCTGGGTTATAAGAAAATTGTGGTTACTTATTCAGTAAAATTAAGAACTGACTTCAGCTGCCTATCAGACAGATCACTTCAACTTTCATATGGAAAGAATGCTGAACTATTGATTTTTGACTCAGAATCTACCAGTGTATAGAAGTGATCATCATTTTGTGTGTTTTCCATTGTGATATATTAAATAATATAATCTAAATAATTAAATTAATTTGAACAATTAATCTTAATTCTTCTGTAGCATTAGTTTTTTTAGACTAGCTAAAAGCTAATCAGAATATTAAAGAGAAAAAAAATAAGCAATATTGCCATCCAATGGTGAAACTGTAATATTTAAAGCACATATAATATAAAATGTGTTATGACTGCTTCCAAATTAATAGAAATATCTTTTGACTGCCTACATTTTCTGGTAAAACACTTGCAGGTTAGGAATGTGGTGAGTACAAACATAAAGTAAGAAACAAGCCATGGAGGATGAATTTATCACCTCTTTAAAGCACAAAATAAGAGAAGCTTTATTTCTAATATTTATTAAAATAGTAAGAGCATGGGTGCTTCAAAATATTAAAATTCTCACTTTAATTATTTATTTTATATCACACATGGCAAATATTTTTCTTCCACAATCAGTTAAGGATCTCCTTCAGTCTTATCTTTTCCTAAAAAAATCTCAAAAGTAACTTTTGTCTCTCCCAAGACCAGATGTTCTTTATCATTATCTTATTTACTTTAGAATCACTGATCTTTTTATCTGAATTGAGAAAATAGTGTATTTTGCTTATTTGTATTGTTTATAATTATTAGCATTTATTAAAAATAACTAAGTTGAATATAGCTCAAAAACCTTAAATTCTGAATGCCTATGGAATATGAGTCTATATATTCCTACATAAATAACCTGATTGTGATTGTGAATTGAGCTTTTCTCACTTATGAAACTCAAAGTATCAGTTTAAAACTCCTAATATGTAGACATCACTGCTATGTTGAAAACCAAGGGGACATAGCAATGATACATCAAATTATTATAACTGTGGAGCCATCATGTTAAACAGTGAAAATATTATGCAACACAATGAAATTAGAAAAATAAATGTATCTATTTGAAGAAAGGAAATATTTTTCAGCCACAGATAAACCAGAAAATCCATGTACAATATTCATAAAGAATCTGCAAAGAGCCTTCTAGAATTAATCTAGAGGGTTAGGTTGGAAGATTAAGGTCACTTTACAATACTCAGTTATACTTTGGCGTATGCAAAATTTTGTATAGAAAATGCAAAGAACTAAAAAGCAAAAATTGTTTGAAAAGGAAGCAGTGACGAATGATGAACATTGCCTGATTTTAATGCTAACTACAAAGATACAGTGATATTTGTGAAGTAAGACTTTGGGTTTACTTGAGAGACAACCTCATGCCTATTTGGCTGTTTGGTTTCTGGTGTGTTGACATTGTTCTTGTTCCAGAAATGAAACCTCCTAATTGCATTTATATTTCAGTACACCACCAAAGCTTGGGTCCAAAGGCCAACTCTGAGTTAAGATTTTCATATGTAAATTATTTATTTAGCATTACATGGAAAACCGTTATAATACAACGGAGAGCAAGCTGCGGTAAATTACTGAACATTTTAACAACAACAACAAAAAAAAAAAGGGGAATTTAGGCTGCACAGCAGTATCTTGTTTTTATTTTTTTAAAAAGATTAAGATAAAACAGGACATAACAAAACAGGTCAGAACAGAACAATTTAAGCAACATATTGTTTCACCACAAGACAACTCGACATAACAGTAGCTACCATAGTGTCTCTTTCCTTGAAATATTTGAGTATATCTTCATACACTATAGTATCAAACATAAAAAGACAGTGTAAAACCATTCAGAAACTGAAAGTATTACAGGGTATTCAGAACCAACTAAAAGAAAATGAACAATGGTTACTACATTATCTCCTTGTCCATAAAAAATTTTGTTAATACTAGCATGTATAATAAAATCCAATAACTTACAAAGTGATAAAACCAATGGAGGCATAAGAACAAAAGCTTGGTGGGACTTCAAATGAAAGATACTATTAAATCATCACTAGCTATTTTAATATCTTCTTTTATTCAAAATAGCTGTTCATACCATCACAGACAATAAAATCAAACAACAAAGAATAAAATTATTCCAATTAATGAATGAAAATATTATAAGGCTTCAAAGCAATATAATGGGGAATCATGATTACCACATAATTTTATGTATTCTTACCATTTCTTACACTAGGGAAACTATTCAGTATTTATACATGTAAGTTTATTTCACTTATGAGTATGGTCTCAAGCAGTGTCCATTTATTTACAAATATCTCAATATGATCATTCTTTGTAGCTGAATAGTGCTCCATCGTATAAAAATAACACAACTCTATTATCCATTCCTCAGTTGATGGACACTTGGGTTGTTTCCAAGATCTGGCTAATACAAATTGTGCTGCTATAAACATGGGTGCACATATATAATTGTGGTATGATGTTTTCAGTTCTTCTATAAATATGCCTAGAAGTAGAATAACTAGAACAAATGGGACTTCCAGTCCCAGCTTTTTGAGAAATCTCCAGACTGACCTCCACAATGGTTGCACCAGTCTACACACCCCCCAACAGTGCAGGAGAGTTCCTTTTTCCCCACAGCCTCTCCAGCATTTGTTATTGGTAGTTTTCTTCATCCTGTCCATTCTTTCTGGAGTGACATGGAATCTCAGTGTGATTTTAATTTGCATTTCTCTACTGAGTAATGATATTGGATATTTTTCATGTATTTATTTACCATTTGTATTTCTTCATCTGAAATTGTGTATTGATCTCAGTTTTGGATTGGATCTTTGAATTATTGGGAGTCTGATTTTTTAATTCTTTATATGTTTTAGACAGAAGCCTGTTGTCTGAAGGACACTTACTAGGACTTCTTCCCAGTTTGTGGGTTTTCTTTTCACTACACTGGAGATTTATTTCCCTATGCAGAAAATTTTAGTAAGACGTGATCCCAGTTATTGATTCTGGGAAGTATTTCCCATGTGCTTTGATTCCTGTTCAGGAATTCTCTACCTACCCCTATGTCTTCAAGGTTTTTAGCCAATTTGTCTTCCAATAGATTTAGTGTTTCTATTTTAATATTCAAATCTTTAATCCATGTAGATTATAATTTAGTACATGGTGACAGGCATGGGTGTAGTTTTAGTTTTTGGCATATGGAGACCAGTTTTTCCAACACCATTTATTAAAGAGACTGTCATTCTTCCAGTGAAGATGTTTGACCACTTTGTCAAAAATAAGGCAGTTGAGTTTGTTTGTAGTTCTGGTTGTATCTTCTAATCTATTCCATTGATCCTCGACTCTGTTTTTATTCCAGTACCATGTTGATTTTATTAGAGTTGCTTTGTAGTATAACTTCAAGTCAGGGATTGTGATGCCTCCTGCCTTGCCTTTGCTGCTTAGTACTGTCTTTGCTATTCTAGGTCTCTTCTGGTTCCAGATGAATTTTAGGAGTGATTTCTCTAGATCGATGAGGTATGTTGGTGGTATATTTACCGGGATTGCATTGAATCTGTGTAAGAGTTTTGGGAGAATGACCATTTTTTACAATATTTATTCCTCCTATCCAAGAGAAAGGAAAGTCTTTCCTTTTTTTGAGATCCTCTTAAATTTCTTTTTCAGTGTATTATGATTTTCCCTATATAGATCTTTTACTTCCTTCATGAGAATAATTCATAAATACTTCATTTTGGGGGGAGTTGCTAACGTGAAGGGTGTGGCATCTATTATTTCTCTCTCTGTGATTTTTTTGTTAGTGTATAAAAATGCTATTGATTTTTGAGTTTTGAATTTGTATCCAGCTTGTCATGGTTTATGTCTGTATCCCCTAGGCCTCATGAGTTTGCAATGTATATTTGTGATTGGTTCATTGTCTAGTGCTTGAATTGATGGTGTCAGTGCTCCACCCACATAGGGGTGAAGCCCAGATGTGATGTAATGACAGGAAGAAGGTGTGTCTTGCTCTTTGCCGGTTCCGGATTGCTGTTTTGCAGCTGCCATGAACTTCGGCCCAGCCATGCCCGCCTGTCTTGGAGCCAACTGAGTGTGCACTGAAACCTCCAAAAACTGTAAGAAATAAACCTTTCCTTTCCCAACCTTGGGCTTCAGGTATTTTGTCTCAGTGACGAAGCGTAAAGTAGCTAAGACAGAATTTGGTACCGGGAATGGGGCCGTTTGCTGTGACTATATCTGGCCATGTTTTTCGAGAGGCTTTGGAAATGGCTTGTGAGCAGACTTTGGAAATGTTTGGACATGTCGCCTGGATGCATAGAGCTGGAGCAGCTTAGGCTGTTCTGTAGAGGAGATTCTGGTCAGAGCTCAAGAGACCAAAAAGCTGATAGAAAGCCTCATGTTAAAGACCAGGCTTGGGAGGTTTCTGCTGGGAAGAAGGACTGCATTGGTTGTTGGACTCCACATGATGTGTGTTATGGCTTGGCAGAAAGTTTGTCTGCATTTTGTTCATGCCCAGAGATTTTGCCTGAGACTGAGACAAAGGGCAATGTGCTGATTAATCTTGAAAAAATAATTAGAAAGCAATTGAACATTGAGGCTATGGCATGGCTATTGTTGGTGGCTTTCAGCCAGCTTTATGTTTTAAATCAAGAGCAAAGAGCCCAGTAATATAATTCACAATGCTGTGAGTTTGGCCAAAAGGAAAATTCCAGGAAGGTTGTGGATTGTAAAGACACAGTTGAGATTTTGATTCTTGAAGAGAAACAGAGAGATAAGAAAGATGGCTCCGGGGCATCCCAGGAAGCGGGTCCCCACCCTGTGCAGCCTCACAGCAAAGGTGAAAGAATTTGCTCAGAGGAAAAGGCTGCAGAGCACCATGTTCCAGAATGGCAACAGATGCCACGTGAGGTTCCAAAATGGTGACAGAGGCCACATGAGTTTCCAGAATGGCGTCAACACAGAGAAGCATTTTCTCACAATCAGGCAAACCAGAACCCTGATATCCAGGCAACTGACCCTTACAGCCAAGAGAAAAAAAGCCTGGCTACTGCTTCAGTGGCAGCAGACCTTGGTGGCATCCACAAGGTACTGATTTTAGGTGCAAGGAAAATGCACAAATTCTGAAGGTAAGTGGCTTCCACCTCAATTGCAAAGGGCCTGGCTGGCCAAGCAGAGTGCCCCTGAGAGGGCAATTTGTGAAGATGTAGGGATGAAGCCAAAGGTACAATGGAGATCCTAGAAGTTTGAAAAAGCCAGAAACGTGGGTGATCCAAGGAAAGCTTCAAAACGTGAGCAGAGAGGATTTAAGAGAGAAGCTGCCAGAGCTGATATCCCTAAAAGTGCGATGGGGGTGGAATCACCCAAGCTTTTTGGAGCTTGCAACCAGATTGCTTCTGATGCTGAGCATGGAACTCTAGGACTTAATGTTCATCATGCTGGATGTTGGACTTGCTTTATTTCCAATGCTTTCTATTCCCCTGTTTGTAACTTTTGGAATGGTAATGTTTATCTTGTGCCTTTGCATTTCAGAAATGTATAACCTTGTTTCATTTGTAGAGGGGGTTACAGTTAAGAGTTTACAACCAATCTTGGAGGAGATTTGGGACTTGGACTTTTCAGGGATGCTGAAACTGTTAAGACTTTGGCAACTATTGGAGGCAGACTAAATGTCTTTTGTATAAAAGATGTACATGAGTCCTGGGGGCCATGGGTGGAATGTCATGGTTTATGTCTGTGTCCCCCAGGCCTCATGAGTTTGCATTGTATATTTGAGATTGGTTCATTGTCTAGTGCTTGAATTAATGGTGTCAGTGCTCCACCCAAATAGGGGTGGAGCCCAGATGTGATGTAATGGCAGGAAGGTGTGTCTTGCTCTTTGCCGGTTCCAGATTGCTGTTTTACAGCTGCTATGAACTTCAGCCCAGCCATGGCTGCCTGTCTTGGTGCCAACTGAGTGTGGACTGAAACCTCCAAAAACTGTAAGAAATAAACCTTTCCTTTCCCAACTTTGGGCTTCAGGTATTTTGTCTCAGCGATGAAGCATAAAGTAACTAAGACATAGCTACATTGCTGAATTTATTTATTATATCTAGGAGTCTTTCAATGGAGTTTTGGCGGTCTTCTATGTAGAGTATCATGTAATCTGCAAAAAATGATCATTTAACTTCCTTTTTTCCTATCTTTACCCCTTTTATTTCTCTCTCTTGTCTAATTTCTCAGGCTTGTATTTCCAGTACAATATTAAATAGGAGTGGTGATAAGGGACATCTTTCTCTTGTGCCTGATTTTAAGGTAAAGGCCTTCAGCTTTTGGCCATTTAGTATGATACTGGCTGTTGGTTTATCATAGATGGCCTTTATCACATTGATGTAAAGACCATGTATTCCAATTTTCTCTATGGTTCTTAACATGAATGAACGTTGGACCTTACAAAAGCTTTTATTGCATCTATAGAAATGATCGTGTGATTCTTATTTTTGGCTTTATTGATATGGTGGATTACATTGATTGGTTTATGTATGTTGAACCATTCCTGCATATTTGGGATGAATCCCACTTGGTCATGGTGTATAATCTTCTTGATGATTTGCTGCCTTCTGTTTGCCAATATTTTATTGAGGATTTTTGCATGTGTTCATTAAGATTGGCCTGTAATTCTCTTTTTTAGTTGGGTCTTTCTCGGGTTTTGGTATTAGAGTAATTTTTGCTTCCAGGAGTGAGTTAGGAAGGAGTGCTTCCCTTTCAATTTCATTGAAGAGTTTGAGGAGTGTTGGCATTAAGTCTTTGTATTTCTTGTAGAATTCCACAGTGAATCCGTCTGGGTCTGGGCTCTTCTTTGTAGATAAGGATTTAATTATATTTTGAATTTCATTAATAGAGATTGGGTTATTCAGCAGTTTTATATCTTCTTGACCTAGCTTTGATACTTCATATGTTTTTAGGAATCTGTATATTTCTTTGTGTTATCAAACCTATGAGAGCAGATGTTTTCAAAATAGGTGTTGATGATCTTCTGTATTTCCACAGAGCTTGTAGTGATTTCACCTTTATCATTACTTACTGCATGAAATTGAGCTTTTTCTTCCCTTTTTTAATAAGGTTGGCTAGTGGCTTATTAATTTTATTTATTCTTTCAAAGAACCAACATTTTGATTTATTGATTCTTTGGATTGCTTTCTTAGTCTCTATTGCACTAATTTCTGCTCTGATTTTTATCATTTCTTCCATTCTTTTGGCTTTGGGCTTGACTTGCTCTTCTTTTTCTAGATGTTTGAGGTGTAGCCTCAGGTCATTTATTTGTATTCATTCTGTTTTTCTGATGTGAGATCTCAGTGCAGTAAATTTTCCTCTTGAGGACAGCTTTCATTGCATCCCACTTGTTCCATACATTTTATTTGTATTTTCGTTTGCTTGTAGGTATTGTTTAATTTCTTTTTTAATTTCCCTTGTGACTCACTGATTGTTCAAGAGTGTGTTATTCAATTTCATGTGTTTGTGGGATTTTTGCAGTTTCTTTTATCATTAATTTCTAGTTTCATGGTGCTATGATCTGATAACATGCATGAGATAATTTCAACTCTTTTGCTTTATTCAAATATGTTCTGTGGTCTAGTATATGGTCTATTTTAGAGAATGTCCAATGTACTGCTGAGAAGAATGTATATTGTGATGTTGGATGGAACACTATATGTCTATCAAGTCCATTTGTTCACAGGTGTGATTCAGTTCTGTTATTTCTTTGCTGATTTTCTGTCTGGTTGATCTGTCCCTTGGTATCCATGGTGTGTTAATGTCTCCTGTTATTGTTGTGTTATTGCTAATTTGGCATTTCATTTCTATTAATGATTGCTTTATATAACTGGGTGCTCTGAAATTTGGTGCATATATATTAGAGATTGATATCTCTTCCCACTTGAAGTTTTCCCCTAATCAGTATGCAATGACTTTCTTTATCTCTTCTGATCATTCTTGGTTTCAAGTTCACATTGTCTGCAAACAGATAGCTACCCCCACTTTTTTGGGTGTTCTGTTGCATGAAATATTGTTTTCCATCCTTTGATTTTCAGTCTGTGAGTATCCTTTGGGTTTCTTGTAAGGAACATATGGTTGGATGTTGTTTCTTGATCCATTCTGCCAGTCTATTTCTTTTCATTGGTGAATTGAGACCATTTACATCAATGGTTATATCTGTTGTATATTGGTTTATTTTTAACATGTTAACTTTCTGCTGTTGTGCCTTTATCTTTCCATTCTGTTCAATTGTCTACCTTGTGTAGTGGTTTTTCCTAAGTGTATCTAAACTGTCTTTCAATATTCTTTGTAGAGCTGACTTGGTGATGATGAAGGTCTTCAGCTGTTCTTTATCATGGAGGTATCTTGTTTCTCCATCAATTCAGGGTACATCAGTCTTGGTTGGAAATCATTTTCCTTTAGAGTCTGAAATGCTTCACTCCATGCTCCTCTTGACTTTACTCTTTGTGCTGAGAAGTCTGCTGTGATTCTGATAGATTTTCCTTTATAGGTGATCTGTCTTTTCTCTCTGACAGCTTTTAATATTCTATCCTTACGTTGAATTTCTGGGATGGTGATTATTATATGTCTGGGTGTACTTTTATTTTGGTTATGGTTATTTGGAGTTCTATATGCTTCACTGATCCTGATGTCAGTTTCCATTCTTATGTTTGGGAAATTTTCAGCTATTAGTTCTTTAAATATCCTCTTGACATCTGTTGAATTATTATTTCCTGGTTCCTTGTTATTTTTAAAAGATCTTTCCTTTCCTGTTCACTAGCTGCAATCTTGTCTTCAAGTTCTGAAATTCTATATTCACTTTTGTTGAGGCACTTTTGATGACTTTCCATAGAATTTTTTTATTACCTGTATATCTCTTTGAATCTGCTTCATGTATTATGTTTGTTTCTTATATTGTTCGTCTAGGGGTTCTATCTTTTTGTTTTGTTCCTCTAATTTTTTCACTGTGTCTTCCATATATGTCTTCAGCATCTCTTTCATTTCTTTTATCATTTCTTCGTTTACCTGGGAGATTATTTCTAGTTTGAATTCCTTTAAAGCTTTCCAGAATTGCTTCTTTATTTTAGTTGCTATTATTTTAGGTATTTGAGATGTTTCACATATACAATTTTCTATGTATATAGCTCCTAAGTAAGGTTTCTTGGGATGAACTGGAAGTTTGAGATTGTATTTTGGTCTTTTGTTTAGTCATTTTCCTATATTTCCATGTTTCAAGTGTTACTCCAAGGCTTCCCCTGGGCCTGTTAGAAATTCTCTTCTATGCCCTCAGATCCTGGCACTCTGGTTGCTCAGTTCCTTGGATTGATAGAGGGTCACTGGAGGTGGAGCAGGCAGGCCCAAGACCTGTGGAACCACTCAAGTGTGGAGGGAGCTGTGAAGTTCCTTGGCTGGTGGGAGCAATGATCTTAAACTCCTGGGGCTCGGGATGGTGTGGGAACACCCACCTCAGGCCACCTACTTTCTAGAATTGAGGATGCAGGGAGG
Organism: Cavia porcellus; assembly: GCF_034190915.1. NCBI lineage: Eukaryota > Metazoa > Chordata > Mammalia > Rodentia > Caviidae > Cavia > Cavia porcellus. The sequence goes on along the minus strand of NW_026947503.1, from coordinate 51,206,502 downwards.
CCCAACGTCCCTGGAGCTGGCCAAGCTTTGCAGGAAGCTGGGGAGTTGGTGCAGGCAGGCCCAAGACGTGCTGAGCCAGTCAAGTGTGGCAGGAAGCTGGGCAGTCCCTTGGCCGGTGGCAGCAATGATCTTAAACTAGTGGGGCTCAGGATGGTGCAGGGACACTCACCTCAGGCCACTCAGTTTCCAGATTTGAGGGCACAGGGAGGCTCAAGATTCCTCAAGAGCCAGACCAAGCATGGCAGGAAGCTGGGAAGTTGGTGCAAGCAGGCCCAAGGTCTGTGGGGCAGGTCAAGTGTGGCAGGAGGCTGGGAAGTTCCTTCACAAGCGGAGGTGATGATCCCAAACTCCAGGAGCTCATGATGGTGTGAGGACACTCACCTCTGCCCTCCCAGTTGCACAATAGTATCATACTGAGGCAGATTATTTGCCTTTCTATACTCCCATTTCCATTTAAGGTCAGTGACTCCAATGAGAATTTTGCTGGTTTTCTATCAATCTATTGCTCTTTCTTTTTGAGTTGATTTGAAGTTGTGAAGAACCACCATACTTCAAACACCTATGACTGACCATAAGTGGAAATATTTGCACTCACGTCAATAGAGCAGAGTATGAAGTAAAGAGGTAGAAATAAAAGAGAGTTATATGACATTATTTTTACACTGAATGTGGCTTTACTGAAGGACAGATTTTCCCCCAATGCTTTAGTTTCCCTAAGTTACGTGATCAAATATACTTTGCTTAAACCATTTGAATTGAGTTTGTAGTCATTTCACAAAATAATAAAAACTGATTAGAAAAGATTCAGAGAATTCTTTGTAAAAAGTTTCCAAGAACCATTTTGAAAAATACCAAAGAATTGATTTACTCTGACTTCTAGTTCCTGGAATCGCAATTCTGAGAGTAAAGAAATAAAGCTTGCAGGCTCATCATGAAGGAGTTTATATGTCTGTTTATTTTCTATTTCACTCTGGTGAAGGCAGATAAATTCGTGGGAAAATGTCTTATACATCAGCCTGTTAATTTTATGAGATGTCAAATTGCCATATAAAATTGGCGTATTTTCCATTCAAATTATTCAGTCCAATTCCCAATCCCCATCTCCAAAATGATAAACCACTGTGTCAAAGTTGCTTTTTATCTCTCGTTTTCATGGCTTTAAAATTACCACATGGAGACTGAGTGTATGCAAGAGAATAACACATATGATATATGATTTTAATATATTTCAATCAATATTATATTTAACTTACGCATTTTACTTTTAAATGCTATGGAATTCTGTCATTCAATTACTTTCCAACTTATGACTAACAAATGCATCTTTTCAATTTTTTTTCAAATTTCTGTTTTAAGTAATGATGTCACTTGTAATCTGCATAAGAACTAATTTAAAAACTTCAATCTCAGAATGTGTTTCTTCTAATTAGAGATGTAAATTTTATTTTAAAAGTTAGTTGTAGTTGTGGATATATTAGCAGTTATTACTGACATTTTATTTTGGAATTTGGATTTTTCACACATTGCTTCCTTTTTCACCTCCCATATCTTCTTTCTGATTGACTAATTTTTCTCCTTATTTTCCTTTTCCTAAGAAAATACTTCCATTACTGGACTTATTATTCTAGTAAATTATAGCTAAGTTTTAACATTTATGTCTCTTTTGTCATAAAAATAAGTATTCTAGAACACAAATTTTAATGAGCATATCAGAAGATGCTTATTCTCATAAGTCTACAGGCATTTTAAATATTTCTGGTGGCCAGATATTGTTGTGAGAGGGCTCACATTTACAGAAGCCTGCCTGAGAAAGCTATCTGTCTTCTTTATATTAGGCTTTATATGAGGAACTGAGCAACTTGATAGAAAAACTAATAGAAAAACCATTGCCAAGATTCTGTGTGCTGCTCTGTATGTGTGTGTTAAATGTGTGAATTTAGGATATACTCCCATAAATGGAGTTAAATGTCAAAGAGGACATTTTAAATGTTACAAAAGAACAATCATGTCTGCAATAAGGGACATACCAGAATTACTCTGCCATATCAACTTAGATCATTCTATCTACTATCTCTGAAACTCTGCAGAAAAGAAATCTGCTATCTACTGTCTTATTTTGTATCCATAGTTTTTTCCTAATATGGATAGACAGAGTTAGAATCATGCAAATTTAGTATATCTGTGTGGGAACAATATGGGCAAGGATTAATGTCTCAGGTCTTCAAAACACATCTTTTTGTAATGCAATTCATTTAGCCCTTTATAGCTCTGTTTTTTTCAGAAAGGAAAACATCCACATTTGCTCCAAAATCATCTACTCACATGAAAAGATCATCTTTAGGTGTCTGGTCAAATGCAAATGTAAAGTATAAAGTGATTCTTCTGATGGAGTAATGTGTGGAGCTTCTATTCGTGCATGCAGGCATCTCTGAATTTGTTTTGTTATGTGAAAATATTAAGAAGGCATCTGTGTATTTACTATAGTGCATAGACATTTTAAATCTAGTTGACATTATTTAAAGTGTGCTTTTTATGAATAATAGAATTTCCAAACTAACCCTTTCTGCAACTCATGTTTACGCCATGGGAAAAACATTGAGCCTAAGCAATAATGTGCTTTTTAGACTTTGAAAGAGAAAAGAGAGTAGGTGGTGTACTCTGAAATCATATTTTGTTAATTTATCTGTTGCTTAGATATTTTATCAAATACAAAGAAAGCAACAGCAGATTTGACTTTGTCCATAAGAGAGAGCCATAATTCTGGAGAGACAAACATCAAAAATTACTAGTGTCTAAAGAGTTAAACAAGAATCCCAGTTAAAGACATGGGCAAAAAGAAAAGATTGAAGAGATTTCCATTGAATGAATTAAGGCTTACATTTCAGTGAGTTCCTGGACATTTAGTAATTAGAGAAGAAGGAAGAAATGGAACATGGCAGAAGTTTACATAATGACCGCAGTGTAACTTCCTTCTCTTGAATTGTGTTTAATGCAAATAGGAAGATAGAGAAGCTATTTTTCCTATAAATTCATAGAATAGCTTGGTAAAATAAAGAATCAATAAATGAGACTTCATCAAATTAAAAATCTGCATAGTAAAGGAAATAACAGAGTGAAGAGACAATTCATGGAAAAGGAAAAGTCTTTGCTATCTTTCAATACCCCAGATTAGTATCCAAAATATTAAAAAGTCCAAAATATTAAAACTCCAAAGAACCAAATAAAAAAGTAAACCAGTGAAGTAGATACTTCTTGGGAGAAGATGTACAAATGTCCAAAAAGTATATGAAAAATGTCCAATATTTCTCTCTAGCCATCAGAAACACGCAAGTCAAAACTACTATGAGATTTCAGTTTTCCTCAATCAAAAGGATTTTCATTAAGAATACAAAAAATAAAGCTGTCAATGACCCGAGGATAAAGGAACCCTTCTACATTGTTGGTGGGGATTAAACTAATACAACTACTATTGAAACCAGTCTGGAAATTCCTAAAAAATTAAAGTACAAAGCATCATTTAATCAAGCCATATCATTCACAAGCATATTTTAAAGGGACAAGACTGCAAAGTGATACATGTGTACCCATGTTTATGGTAATACAATTCCCAATCACTAAGCTTAGAAACAAGCTAGATGCCACTCAGCAGCTGAATAAAGTGGTATATATACACAATAGAATAGTATTTAACCAAAAAGAATGAATTAATAATTTTCAAGAAAATAGATGGATGTAGAAGTCATGATATTAAATGAGATCAGCCACATTCAATTAAATATCTCATGGTTTCTCTTACACACAAAAAAATTGAGTAAATAGAAGAGGAAGGGTGTGGCGCATGGTTGAAATTTTATAGTGACCACTGTGTCCCTGCCTTCTTCTGGATCATGTGTAAAGCCAGTAGGAGCACAGAGTACTTACCTCTGTCCTAAATACTAAAATAAAATAAGACAGAATAAAATTAAATCAAAATAACAGGAAATGAGTTAGAATTTTGGCAACAGAATGGGACTGATGAAAATGGAGTAATGAGTGATGGGATGGAAAACAGTTCAGTACTAAATTCTCTAGCACTAAAGACAAAAACAAAAACAAAGCAAAGCACCCCTTTTGAGCCATGTAATTGCTTCATTTGAAATTTTGCAGAGTTTTCTTTTAAAAGCATAATCAGTGGCATAACTTTTTGAATTGAGAAATATGTATTGTGTGCCTACTAAATTTCAATGATGGTTGTAGGTGCCTGGGATTGGTCAGTTAAGAAACAAAAAGGTACAGAGCCTTACATTCATAGAGAAGGGACCCTAGTTGGAAATATAAGACAGTACAGAACATAACTAGGAAATTACAAATAAAAATATGATTGAGAAATGCACACTCTTTGTAAGAAGGTGGCACATAATGTGGAGGAATGCAGACTCCAGTCAAGGTGAAAGAATGGGTTGGTATCACAGCAGGCCTCACATTTTTGGGCAAAGATTTGAAAAACACAGGAAATGAACCACGGAACTCTCTAGCAGGAGCATTCTGTGCAACTGTCATGAACAGAAAGTACATCCAGCCATGTGTTTAGTACGTTTAATAAACAAATCCATGTGTCCTTGAAGTCAAATGAGCTGCAGAGACAAATACTTATTTGGAGGTGAAAGAGATGATACTAGGTAAGGCTCTGCAAAGTGTGTATGTAATTTAGCTGTTGTCCTGAATAAAATGAGGACAATTGGAAAGTTTTAAATGTATCTTTTTGGTAGATCTATTGTCGTGCAATAAAATTCTTTGGCATCCTCATCCCATAATGTTTTAATCAAGTATTTAAAATGTTCCAAGATAGAACACAGTCTGAGAAGCTTCAACAGTTTTGTACTCTAGATCAGTCTCCTCATCAGAATTAGTTTGTCAGAGTTCAGTCTTCTGAGTGATTTACTCTGCCTCTACTCTTACTTTAAACTCTTTCTATTCCTGTCTAAGGAATACCTCCATTTGAAGAGAATTATCTGTTCTTGAGCTCAGGATCTATTAGAGGATTCTAATTGACTTGTCTTTTTGATGACCTAAGTTAATTTATTTTAAATAGAATATATTGAAAGCATGCTTTAAATGAATGAGAACCCCATTCCTTTCAGTGTACCAATTAGGATCCTATGGACATTAGGGATTAGGATATATCCCTGAAAATCTTACCTGTGACATGGCAAGATCACTGGCCCTAAGATTTCTTCTTTATATATTTCATCTTCCACCATATTCTCAAATACTTTCTTTAGTCATTATATAAAAACATAGAATCACACCCTACAATAGAAATGTGTAAAAACTCATTTGGTCTCTTTCAGTTATGCTTCTCTGGAATTTTTCTCAATTTGCATAGCTGTTTAGGGGAAAAAAAAAAACTAATTCAATGCTGGCAGGTGTAGTCTATTTCTGAATCCAAGCACATGCTTTAATTCAAATATATGGGATTTCTTAAGATTTTGGACCATGTTATTTTGAAAATTTGATGAAAATAGTTTATTTCTCTTAACTACAAATCTGACCTGTTGTTGTATATTAAAACTGGTGGTCAGGGTTAACACCAGCTGAATTAAATCAGCACGGTGCTGAGTGTAAATGCCTCACACGAGGAAAGTTGCCAGCATAAGAGACATGGAGAGGAAGAGTAAGGTGTTGCAGCTTCTCCTAAGTTTCAGCCTTTGTTTCAGCCCTTGTTTCTCCTAAAGGAGCTCGTCCTGCTGCCTTCCCCAATATGAAGTTAGCCATTGGCATGGTAGGAGCTCAGGACCTTGTCACTGAGAATGGCTGCAGTTCACTTTGGAGGATCTCTGGACCTTACATTGAGCATTGCTTCCTGGCTCAGGATGGGTAGATGTTTGCTGTTTAATCTCCAGGAGAAGTTTATCACTCGGACTTCCTGATATGTACTCATAATTAATGATAGGGTAATATACCTTGAATAAGTTGCAGAGATTGTATTTCAAGGCTTGGTTCAGAAACACAGATCGGTTATAAAATATGTCATTAACTATTAGAAATATGACAAGTTTGGCTTTAAATGAACAATCAAACAATTTGAAAAAAATATGATCCACATAGTAACAGCATAATATTACTTCACTCCGAACTATAAGATGAAAACATTGACAAGGAGGTAGCCTGATTATATCACACAAGCTGAATTAATCTGGAAATATTCAGTGTCCCAGCTGCAATTTAATAAGAATTTGAAGAATCAGCTTTTTCTGTGCCTCATCTAATAGACACATTTTTACACTTATATTTTCCTTTTTTGAATAATTTATATATTTTGGCATTTTCAAAATAATGTAAGATATTCTATTTTTAAATGATATTTTTGGACTTGAAGAAATGTCAGAGAAGTAATTATAAAGTATAAAGAAAAGAGTCTCTGATAATGTAAAAAGAATTGCTGCTAAAACCTAAGCTACCCAGAATTTTACCATCAGTAAATTAAACTATCAATCCAGCATTTAGTAAAAAATGCAAATAATAAATACAATCTTCTAGGATATCTACTGGAAGAATAACACACATCACAGTTTGCCAGTTTGCTAGAGAATAAAATATTTCAAACAGAAAATAAGCTCATTGCTTCAGAAATTATTTCTCAATATGTGCTTGCAAGGTGAGGGTATCAGAGAGCTCAATAGTTCACAGCCTGGAGACATACTATTTGGAACTAGCCCATAGAATCAGGAGAACTACAAAGGTATTCTCTGGGCAGACTCTGATCTCTGCAAAGATACAATCTGCAATCATCCAAGGGCATGATAAAATGCTTCCAAAATTGTTAAATCAAGGAATAATTCTAGCTGGATAACTTTTATCATTTCAAGATTGAACACTATTGAGCAAGAACTGCAGGATGCCAGAAAAATGATAGTTTTTGAGGTGTAAAGATGAGACATTAAATAGTTGCAGGTTCTTATCAGCATGTGGGTAAGTTAATCATATATACCTCAAGGTTTAAAAGTAACTGATGTGATGGTAACATTACATTATGGGGTAAGATCAAATTTCTGTCAATTCAGTGAAGTGCCTAATTCTGAATTACATAAAACTGTAGTTCAGAAAATATAATGGTATGGTTTCTCTTCTTATATAAGACGTAATTCTAAATCTTACTGTAAGTGGGTAATTTATAAATTTGCATAATTATTTTTGTATAAGTCAAAAAAGTAACATATTTTGAACTACTTGTTTAAGTTTTTTTTTTAAAAAATCAGTTATGGATGATGGCTCACTCACAAAGAAAATAGTCAAAATTCAAAGAAAAAGCTATCATGGGCAATGTATACTGCAGTTCAAGATTAAGACAATGACATTTTACTACTTCTTGTTATCACAGTATGGAATATGTTCTACACAAATTTTGCAAGTCCAGGTTTTGTACTCCTCTTCATTCACCAAAATGCTGTATAAACTCATATATAAAACTGCTCAAAGAAATTATACTGCTCGATCAGTCTTGCATGCCTGTACCTGGCAGCCTGAGCAATTACTCTGAGGAAAACTATGCAGTATAACAACCATTGTTAAATTCCTATCCCATTGTTTTGAAATCTTATATCGCCCACATTTTTTGCTGTTGTCACCATTTTACTTTTTTCATTGTTTTTTTAAGTTGTTTGTTTGCATCTTGATTTTTCTACTTTGTCCTCTTTAAAATAAAAAAAAGAAAACACATTTACCAGATTTTTTTTCATTTTCCAATTCAAAAATGTTATATTTACTTACAAATATGCCCACCGTAGTACTGCATTTTCAGTAAAAATTTTTGCTCGCAGAGTAATTACCTACACTGGGTCCTCATATTTATAGTACAGTTGGTTAGAATGAGGAGTAGACTTTATTTCTAAACCCTTCAGAGTGATCAGAGTTTTGTCACATGAGAATAGAACTTAAAATTGCATCTACACTCAGCACTCTTCTGACCAAAGTAGCATTAAGTACTAGAAATATTCAATTAATCTTTTACCTAAGAATGTTCATTACAAATGTTCATCAATTTCTTCAAACGCTTGTCTTAAAAAAAGACTTTAATTCCTAGTTATAATTCTGCCTGCTATGAAATCTAAGATGAAACAAACTCTTACTTCTCTCTAGTTCCATTTCTTCATCAGAAAAATAGAAAAATTACACTAGGTGATTTCTGAGTTTTATCTCTGAAACAGAAAGTAATAAAGAGGTTGAAATATGCTTATTACTCTGTTTGTACACATTTATCCCCCTGCTGAGAAAATAACAACCGTCCAGCTTTGAAATTAAGTGCACATTTTATATGTATCAAAAGGGACAGGCACAGAAAACCTTAGGCAAAGCAAAAACTCAAAAGTGGCAGATAATAGGTAAACCTAAACAAAAATCAAAAAGTTTTTGACATTTTAGAATCTGTGTAATCCATAGCGAATACTATTAATCTCAGAGTGAATTACATGTGTAATGTATCAAATGTCATGTTAAGTTGTCTGAAGCGCTCTTGTATCTGTTGCATCAAAAGTATCACTACAGTTTGGAATTCATATTTTTACAATGTATAGTGTACTTGAACTAATGCTATATTCTATTAATTACATTTAAAAAATCTCATTTTATTTAAGTATGTAGGAACTTTTGGTCTAACTGCTATATTTTGATTTTATACCAATGAAATTGTATAGAGTAAATACACTATAAATTAACTTTCATTGGTTGATTTAACCCACAATAAGGCCTACTCATATAGGCTTTGTGACTTCACACATGCCTAAAGAGAGTGATACATGAAGGTATCGATAAACAGGCAATTGGTAAAGGTCAGTAATGAATGCACATTTGCCAAATATTATATTCTCTTACTTTGTAGTAATTTTTAAAATTACCCTCACTTTGCTACTGATAGCAGTAGAGTATATATAGATCTATATTTTATGTTTGTTTCACAAACATCCTTTTCAATCTGCTGCTTCTAACACTTTCTACTTCATTTAGTAAATTTTCACAGATCACCCTTCTTAAAGCATTTTCTTGATGACCCTTCACAAAATAAAATGTACTCCAGAATCTCCAATATAGATAAAGCAAGGCTTCTATTACTTTATCTAAATTAAAGGACTTGTTCCCGGTAGTATCTGTTTGCTCATTTCTCCAAGGCAAGCTGAATTTTCATCAATGTCTCAGCAGAAAGTACTTTGTAAAAAAGGATGATTATTATGTGTCCATGGAGTGAGACCCCTGTCTTACCCATTTCTAAACAATTAATTATTCACAAAGACAATCACACTAAAAATAAATGCAATCATCCTTCAGCTTCACGTGTCACATTAAAACCTTCCCATGAGATACCAATGAAACTGGCTAGGCTACACCAGTTACTCATCTCCAGTGGTTCTTAAAAATTTATATATGTTAAATCATATATTATCAATTGGCCTTCCCTGCTTGTTATCTCTTTATATCTTCAGAGTCCTGACTGACACATCTAATATGAAAAGACTAGAATCTGTATGTGAAGAGATTTTTTTAGAACAAAGGATTTAATAATATTAAGCAATGCTCTATAGCATCATAGTCTGCCTGCATTCATTCTCAACACACACCGTTCTCCTTCCCCTCTGGGCACCACACTACCCGTTCCCATCAGGATTATATGCATGCCATTATTTCTGCATAGTGTGTTTTTGCTCTTCCTCTGCCTTTGGCTACTCAACGTTTAGGTGTCAATCTATGACACTTTCAAAGCAAAATTGCTAAAAGATTTGACTATTTCGATTATCCACTTTTTGCCTTGTCATAAAACATGCATGTGGCTTATTTCGTTCTTAATACACTTAATCCAAGAACATATACATACTACAGCAGTTCATAGTACTAATTGATGTCCAGAAGAAAATGGCTGACACTTTGAGTACCTTTTGTAATTGTAGAGACCAATGAAAATTTGTGTTAATCATATAATGTCTCAATAAATTTAGCATCAAAATATTTATACAAGCTTTTCTTCTCCCCATGTATTCATTTTTCATGGAGTGTGTGTGTGTGTGTGTAAAATTATGTGTTTAACTTTCTTACACAAGTGGAAAACTTTCATATCTATAACTGTCATCTAGTAGTATCACTTCACAAATATATTTAAACTAAGCTATAGTGATGTAACTCACTATATTTAGAAGTATGATAGTTATAATATCTCAAATGAAAAACTTCCAAATAAGGGGCATGTGTCCCTATTTGGTCGGCCACCAACTCCCTGTTTATTTACCTTAATTTCTCTCAATTGGAGTGTCATTAAAAAAGAAATCTTTTACGAGACAGTAAGAAAAATAAAATGTACATGGTTTACATTTTGACTCTATGTCCAAAATGATGTTCATTACAAAATAATGCAAGTTCTAACATGAGTCTAGATTTCTTCAACATTTAAGTAACATCAACGAATCTCATAAATAGAAAATAGCAAATAGAAAATAGCAAAATTCTATTTCAACACATAGAAATTATTATCCTCCACCCTTATTCTGAGAATTAAATACACATATTTTAAATGTAGAATGCTATTCAGATATAATAAAATTATTATCCTAAGTGGCACATAAGACTGTCCTCAATATCCATTAACTTAAAAAAAGTACTTTAGATTCATTGATAACTAAGAATGATGCCAAAGTACATTATTAAAGCAAATTGTCCTCTACAGTAAGAAGTGCTACAGTAAATTGTTGAAATTTCTAACATTGAAACTGATATGGTATCAGGCTAAATACAAAGACAGCACAGAGTTTTAAACCCCATTAGATGGTGATGTTCCTGGCAGCAGGGAGAAAGTGTTTTATTTCCCTTGTAATCCTCTACCATTCACTATATAGGACAGGATTTTGCAGAGCAAAAGCTCAATAGCTCTTATTGTTGTAGAGTCAGCTATATAATGAGTCATGAAGAATAGCTAACTGTAAGTCAGGGAAAATCCATAGAGCTGTAGCAAATCTGTGTGTTGCAATGAATATCAAAAGAGAGACTTTCAAAGAACAATGAGAGAATAAGATTTGTCCTTCTAGTAAAATGTTGCTACATGGCTATTCAAGAAGTAACAGAGTGACTCAATCTAGTGTAAGTATAAATTCAGGAATATTAAGTAAAAAACTTATGATCTGTTGTTACAAATTTCAAAGTAATAATCACAGCTAAAGGAAATAAAGCCTTGCTACGTATCTTTGAAATTATATCTTCAAAAGTCTTAGCTATCTTCACCTTCGTACTCATATGCTTTAAATAACATTTTTAGTGAGATAAATTGAAATGCTTATTGTAAGGAGGAAGTTGTAGAAAGAATTTATGCAGCAAAGAAAAGTGGAAACCAGACAGATTTTTCTTCCTGAAAACCGAACCAAGGACCAGCTGGCTTGGTATCTGCAAACTCCAATGGCATTTTTCCATTTAGTTTCTTTAGTATTTAAGTATATATTTATTCTTAATAGTAACTCCAGTGCTACCTAGGAGGTGGGACTATGTGTTTAAAAAATACTAATATCCGCTTAGCAACATAACAGTTAACATGACTTCAAGCATTTTCATGTCAATTTCAGCATTCCTGGGTCAAAAACTGCAAAAGAGGAATGAATCCTGAAGTATTTTTCTGTCAGCATGGCATTCAGGTAAGCACTCAGGTCAAATCAAACCTAACAGAACAGCAGGACTGGGAAAAAAGAAGCTGAAACTTTCAGATTCTCTCCTTAGCTACCTCAAAATGTGTCGAAAACATGCCAAGGTCAGATCATAAATTGTATATCAGGTACTTTATCCTTCAATGTTGACAAGGCAAGCAGTGAGTAAAAGATAGAAATATGGCTAAAAGGAGCAAAGAAGAGAACCTTCTCTTATAGGCCAGTGACTTGTGGAGGAGTGGAAAATAGATGAAAGGGGGGACAGCAGTTATCACTGATTCAATCTGGAAATAATCATATGAGATATGGTAGAAGAATGTAATGAATTTTTTTTTTTAACCAGAAATCAAACTCAGGACCTCATGCTTACCAGGCAGGTACTACACAAAAAAATTCTTAAATCAAAAACATTACTATAATGGGCATATTACAATTAACCTACACCCCCTCCCACCCCCAAATAGTCCACTGCTCTTTGAACACATTTGTCACTTTCTGGAGCAGTTTTAGAAGTTATTTTTGTGTTCTTAATTGCGCTATTATGGCTGTCTGGATTCCTGTCCTAAGTTGATTCAAAACATTTACCTTTCATGGTCATTTTCACTTTGGAAAAGAGCCAGAATCTTCTCTAGATCTGTTGAAAAATTGGATGAGGATGCACTGTAATGTTCTGACAAATTCAATTTTTAATTAAATAGTATTATGTAGCAAAATTCCCTGTATTTTTGATCACACATCATAAAACACTTAGTATGGCTTATGACTCAATGTCCCTTCAAAACCTCATGGGGTCATATGTGGGGAGTTTTGAAGGTGAATGGATTACAGTATGTGAATGTAACATACAGATGCTGGATAATGTAAGATCCCCCTTGATATGGATAACATCAATCAGTAGGCACGAAACTTGGTTGGGATATAAAGCACAGAAAAAGGAAGGCTTGCCTCTGATGCTGCTTGCTGCTTCATTGTCTGCTTCCTGCCACATCATGAACTGATTCTACTCTTTAAGCTCCTCCGTCATGTTGCTCTGCCTTGGAGCCAGCTGATTATGAACTGAACCTTCCATAAACTGAGAACTGCAATAAACCTTTCCTTCCTTAACTTGTGGGAGTTGGGTATTTTGTCCCAGCAATTAAAATAACTAAGAGAAAACTCATGAAAGAGGATTTCTAGAAGTACTCAAGAAAGTGTCAGGAACAGTAGGATGTGTTTTGAAGTGTAAAAAAAATATTTTGGAGTTGTTAATAAAAATGTTTATTTTACAATGACAATATTTCTATTTAAACATTCATTATATATTTTAATAAAACCTAGTAAATGCTTTAAGGAGAATGTATGATAAAAGTAGATTAAAATTACCACAAGATAATAAAATTATTGTTTCTTTCCACCTAATAGGTTAGGGGTGATGAACCAGAGATGAAAATATTTTAACATGCTGTTATGATTGTACTGTCCACATTTGAATATTATTTACATTTCAGTTTTTCTTCCTTTTGACCTTGAAGGGGAATTGTTAAATATTATAATTCTGTACAAAGAATTATGTTTGTAAGCATATGAGTTCTGAATAAAGACAATTGCAGAAACATTATTAATGTTTTTTATTTTAAAAAGCAAAACAGAAAAGATAGAAACAATACAGAATTTCAAAAAATAGCAGGAAATTAACCCTAGTTAATATATTGCATTATTGTTATTTAAGAAATAGTTATTCAGGTTATAAGATTTAGGCATGAAAAAATTATCAAACAATGAAAGCCCAAACCGTTCGTTTTGATGAACTAGCAGAAACTAGTAGTACAGTTATCTACCTTGTATCTACACATACATACATGCATATACGCATACCTATATATACATGATCTTTTTGCTTCTTTTCTCCTACTCCCTGCCCCAGTTGTCTTTCCTTTTGAGTATTTTCTTTTGCCATTCCACAAAAAAGCGAAACAAAAATCAGTGCAATACAAAACCAGAAAAATTCTTACATTGATTTTAAATAAAATGAGTAAATAAAATGGGTATGATTACATGGTAATATTTTCCAATTCCTCTTTCATACTATTTTTTCATATTCTAAAAGAAATGAGTAATTATTGTTCAAAAATTTGGGAAGGACAGAAAGTAGTACCAGTGAAACAAAAATTATCTATAGGCACCTTAAACATATTTGCAGGTTGCTTTATTGTATTTTCTATAAATATTTAGTATGATATTAAATACATACAACCTATTGATTTTATTATCAAAAATAATCTCAATTATGATCAAAAAGAATTTTGTACATTTTAAAGAATGTATGGCCTCCCATCTTTTATGCATAGCAGGATTTACTTACAAATTATCATAATTTGGACATATTTCTAAAAGTGTTATATCTATAATATTCAGTGAGATCATTATTAACCTAGTAAAACTCATATATAAAAACTTATTTTCTTCCACACATCTTTCAACAGGAAAATTGATAAAGTATTGAAATGAGAAAAATTGGTGATTCATTTTTGTTACTTATATCCTCTTCATTTTGCTAGCCACATGTCTAGCTTCTCTAATCCATAAGCTAGTTTCTATTCAACTCTAGATTTGATAACATTTTACATGTTAAGTGTGAGTGCACAGTATTCTCTATAGTATCATGCTTGAATAAAATTATTCCCAAACTTATAACAAAAAATGTTCTCAAGCTGCCACGAAACTGTGTCCTTGTCCTACTGCTCCAGTGCTGTAGACAAACTTTCATTTCTCACATGCCCATAGCTTAAAAAAATCTAAGGAACCACTTGAATAAATGCTATTTTCATATAGTTAGAGGACTCAGTCAATAATCATGACACTTTCTAAGAATTCTCTTCATGATTAGTAATGTTTCATTTTTGGTCATGCATAATCTACCTTTGACTCTATTAACAATGTGTCTCTTTTTTTAGTTAGCTGTAAGTCACAAATTATACTGTATTGGAAACACATTATAGTTTATGGAGCATTGCTTTTCATTTTTAATTAACTTAAGTAGTTAAAACATCAAAATTTTTCAGTTGTAAATTTGGACCAGATATTTTTCTATAGTCATTTCTCATTTAAAGGCTTACAGCACAAATATATTTGACATGCATAAGGAGATACTTAATTTACCATTAATTAGTGGTTCCCTAGTACTAAAATATGGTTGCTTTATTTTGAGATAACTTACTATTTCTCACTTAAAGGAGATGACTTACTATTTCTCACTTAAAGGCTCACAGCACAACTATATTTGATATGCATAAGGAGTTACTTAATTTACCATTAATTAGTGGTTCCCTAGTACTAAAATATGGTTTCCTTATTTTGAGATGACTTATTATTTCTGTGTTAAAACTTTGTGATATAAAGAACTAATCTGTTGGCATTAAGATGAATTTTTGCGAGCTAGTTTTTTGAAATTTTGTGCATATATGTGGTATAGTGTAGTCATGTATACTATTATTAATACTTAATATACTCAGTATTATCTGTTTTATATACATCTCCATTATTAAAGTATAACTTATTAAAGTATAACTCATGTGAATTCTGGCTTCTGAAACACCAAAGTTGGAAATATAATTTACTATAAAAGTGACACAAAGATTACATTATGCTGAAAATGAAAACTAAAATTTCTAATTGTGATTCATGTTTCTTAGTATTACTAATTCTAAAAGGAATAAAGACTTTTTGATAAGTGGAGAGGAAAAGGAAAGAGAGATCAAATGTTCTGATGAAATTGTACTATAGTAAACAAATATTTACAATCATTCAAGTTTATTTTTCTGCTTATTAAAATTTACACTGCTATCCATATATGTAAAAGATTTTAAAATATTTTTAAGGAAAGTTACATATGTGGCAAGATCATGAAGTATTTTTTTAACATGATGGGGCAGGAAAGTGTGGAAATTTATTATAAACAATGAGAACCTCAGAATCTAAAGCACTTTGCCATGATCCTTACTTCCACAAATCCTGTCCTTTGAAAATGTTTGAATTGTTCAACTATAACACAGTGTAAGACATTTTGAGGAATGCAAGTTGTATTCAGAAATGCTATTTATTCAATACCTACTAAGCATAGGTCAGGAAAAAGTTAACATGGAGTGTTAATGATTTATTGATGTGTAAAATGTAAATCTCTTCATATTTTAATTTTGGTACTTGAGCAAGACTCTGATTTTTCTGGTTCTTCTTTTCAACACAAATGAACCCAGTACCTGTAGTCAATCAAATTCAATAAATTTAATTTACTGAG
Organism: Cavia porcellus; assembly: GCF_034190915.1. NCBI lineage: Eukaryota > Metazoa > Chordata > Mammalia > Rodentia > Caviidae > Cavia > Cavia porcellus. The sequence continues at coordinate 51,190,578 of NW_026947503.1, read as the reverse complement.
AAAAAATTGTAAGAATGTAATTATGTACTCACTCTAAAGAATTAAACAACAAATTATCTCTTTGCTATTCAAATACATTTCAAGGATGTTAAAAAAGTAGTTGCATGATTAAGATAAGGAAAAGGTCTTTATTTGGATAAAAAAAAATTGGCATAAACAAATGTCTTTGAACTGTATCCTGCCAGAAATATGCAAAAAAATTTGACAGAAGGAAATGTAGAAGATAATATTATAGGTAAATATTGAGCACAAAGTAACAGATGGTTTGGTTTTACACAAGGAATAAAGGAGGAGAGGGAAATTGGCCCAAGATTGAGGTAAATACAGAGTTTTTCCAAGCCATTGATGAGAATTTATACTTAATTTGGTAAAAAATAAGTTATTACACGCTCTTTACATATTGACAGAGTTGTTAACATGGCGACTGTTGGAGACGACAATGAAGCAGTTCTGAGCAGGATTTAAAATGAACTAATTGGCTTCCTGTGTTTATCTGTGAGTCTGTCCTAGGCCTCGGCCCCTTGCCTGGCTATGGCAACTGACTCATAGTAAATGAGCCTGTATGAATCACTGGTCCTGACTGAGGCTTGTAGTGGCCTGTGAGGCCAGAGATACCTCAAAGGGCAAGAGAAGGCCACAGCCATGGATACGTGGATCCAACTCCAATTAACAAGGTAGAGACTGCAGCTGCAGAAATTTCTCCTACAGTCTCACTTCTACCATGTCTTCATGATAAGACAGTGCTACTGAATTGACATGATTCATTATGTGGAGATGTACTTGACTCTCAAGTGACTCTCAAGGTACTGCTCATTGCCTGCACTTTCCTCAGTTTCCTGCCCCTTGTTGTTGGACCTAATAAATAAAATGGATTTTCCAGGTAAGGCTTTGTCTTAGCCCTTGGAGTCACAAGCTCAGCTAAAGGGTATTGATGTTCCTGGAGCCCTAAAATCATATCACTTGTTGTATTTTATTTAAGCCTCTGCTGTACACTGTTTTGGGAGATTGGGGATCTAGCTCAGGACCCAATAACTGGTGCCTGTAACAAGGACCTAAAATCCTTGGACTAGGAATTTTAGCCTGAATGAGTAAGTCCACCCAGAGTGGAAAGGTTTGGATATCAAGGAGGCCTTCACAGGATGAAAATTTCATTAGGGATGCCTGGAGAGAAGAGAGGGAAGAAAAGGGTGAGTCTTCCTGCTATGAAAAGCCATTTTATCTGGGAGTAAAATATGGGGCAAAAAGTTTCAGTGCAGAAGCAAAGTTTCAGTGGATCTCCTCCTCAAAGGAGGAGCAAAGCAAACCAAAGCCTGCTTAAATGCTCAGGGGCTTGTGTGCCAAAGGAAGACAACAAAAATGTTAAAAGAAGTAACCAAATATAATCCATGGTTTCCTCAAACAGGCACTATAGAAATTGATATTTGAAAAAGACTTGGAAAACATCTTAAAAAGGCACATATGGCAGAACAAATCATTTCCCCTAAGATGTTCTCAACTTGGAATCTGATCCATTAAGTTTCAAGTCCCTTAAAGAGCTCACAGTCAATAGTCTCTGATTTGGATATGGAGGGAATAAGAGAACTCCCTGCTGAGATGCCTGCCAACAAAACAACATCCTTAGAGGGATCACTCAGCATGGGTCAGAGCCTTTATAAACACTACCTCATTGGGCTCTGTCCAAAAACATACAGGTAGTATGGGAAGAGGCAACAGCAAAGGGAGCAAATAATACTCTTGCTGCTTGCTTCGCAGGTGAAATTGAAAAATGCTAATGATCATGAGTATTTTATTCATATGCCTTTTGAAATATAACTGCTAAAAAATATTAAACAAAATGTAATCAACAGTGGAGTCCAAAGTCCATTTACTCTTGAAAAATGCTTTGGATACATATCAATTGACACCTTAGGATCTCAAACATCTGGCACAAACATGCCTGACTCCTGCTCAATTCCTTTACTTTGATGTAAAGCTAAAAGTTCTTGTTTCAGAGAAGCCTCATAAAAACAGGGTGGGTCCCAATCCACATCCAGCAATAAATGAGGAAATGCCTTCTGGGACAGGAATGTTAGGATTTTTGGCACAATGAAAGAGAAAAAATATAAAATAAAAAAGTAGCTTTTATTCCAAAGATGTGAAGAGGAGTCCAATGACCACATATCGTCTAGCCTCCTTTTACTGGAATGTGGGGTAAGAGATACACATACAAAATCTTAGCAGTAGTGGCGCTTATGGCAGGCATTGATGATGTGCAAGGAGCTGATTGGAATCTTTTTTCATGCCACTGGGAAAGGAAAAAGGAAGTTGTCATAGGGAAGAAGGAAGTAACCTCAAGGTAAACATTCCTTGTTTCTGCCTCCCACCACCTTAATATCCTGAAACCAATTCTAGGGCAAAATTCTCCCGTTCCTGTCTTTTTATTATTAGTAAAAGGACAAAGTGTCTCTTTTACTACTTACTGCTGAAAGAGGGCACCATATTGATGTTTAGGAAGGTTGACGGGATGATGGTTGATGTCCATGTAGAAGCTGGGACCAGGTATTTCAGCCATGATAACTTTATCATTGGTGAATGCCTGCATCCTAGATTGGAAAAACCAAAAAGACAAGGTGCTATGAGGAGGCAAGCTACTATCATATTTAAGGACCCAGGTGAGGTAGAAGGAAAGGTGTTTTTGATTTAAATATGCCATTCCATCAGGGACATGGTGAGGTAAATCTACCAAATAAGTGTGGGGTTAGGAGGAGTGAAGTTATAAGAGGTAATTATTCTCCCATCTGAAAGGGTAAAAGTTAAAAATGTGGGTATGTAGGGCTTGTCTTTGGTCCAGGAGTTGAGCCAGAGAGAGTAAGAAGCATGAGAGATTTAAGGTCTAATGATTGAATCATATTTGGGAAATTACAGAGTAGAGGAGGGAAGGGCCATAGGAGTTACTATAAGGGAGCTAAGAGACTAAACCCATGGGGTCTCATGTTTAACTAAAGAGCTGAGAGTAGAGAGAACTAAAATAGTAATAGTAAAAAAAAAATTAACTAATAGAATGTAAGGGATCAGGAACCTAATAGGATAACAAAACATTATCTAGCCTGAAAATTGTGGCTGTGGGGCCTTGGTGAGATGGAGATGGGAGATAGGAGATGAGATGACCTCTCAGAATGTGTAGAGTCAGGGGAGTTAGGGTTAGGAGGGCACCGCTTAGCTTGAGTGATGTGGAACCACGATCACAGTCTAGTGACCTTGATTATCATTGAAGTTCTGAGGAAGACCAGGTAGAGGCCACTCCATTTAGTTGTAGTCTTTGGGATGATTTCCTGTAACAGGACTTCAGTAAGTACATCAGCAGTCTCCCTGATTGTGGGAAAAGCTTTTATCCATCCTGAAAAAGGTGAGAAGATATTTGAGAGTTTTGTGGCAGGGCATGTGTGTAAACTCTCCCTGCCAGTCCTGACCAGGGTTGTGTCCACAAAATTGATGAATAGGAAAGGAAGAGGGTGATATGTTTCCCTGAGGAGAGGTTTTACTATAGAAATGACAGGTGTATGTTGTTGAGACCTCAGAGTGTCTATATCAGTCTACAAAAACACAAGGAATCCTGACAATTACGATGTAGGGAATAGTAAAAAAAAGGCATTTTTAAGATCTATCATTGTAAAGTGAGCAGTGGAGGGAGGGTTATGAGAGAGCATGGTATAAGGGTTTGGCACCACTGGGTGGATTGAGGTAACAATGTTATTTATTACCCTAAGGTCCAGCACTAGATGATAAAACTCATCAGGCTTAAGTACCAGGAGAATGGGAGTATTATAGGGTGAATGGGTAGATTTAAGAAAACCATTATCTAAAAGATGCTCTAGGAGTAAGTCCCTGTAAATGTTTGGGAGCTATAGGATATTGGGGAGTGCAAGGAAAATTGAGGATCCCTAAGATGAATTAAAATAAATGTGGCATGGGTAGCACGGGTGGGATTAGAGATATCCCAAACTATGGGATCAACTAGAGAAGAAGGAAGGGGAAGGTATGACTTTGCAGTGCACTATGAGGTGGCTGGTGGATGAGAGCTGTGGGGAAAGAGAAGGAAAAGGAGAAATTAAGCTTTTCAAGAAGCTCCCTATCTAAAAGGGGTGTGGGACATGTTGGAATTGCTAGGAAGCCATGGGTAAAGAAGAGATTCTGGGATCTGCCTGGAATAGGCCCTGTCTGCAAAGGCTGAGTGGGTTGGGTGTCAACACCCCCTATAGAGGCTGAGGACTTAATATATTGGCCTGAAAACTCAGGAAGAACACTACACATGGCCTCCATGTCCACAAGTACAGAGAATGTCTTACCTAAGACCTCCAGTGGGACTTGGGGCTCTGAGAAGGATACCTTAATGGAGTGCTGTGGACCCTGAGCTCCATTAATCTTCTGCAGTAAGTCTGAGTAGATCAGTCTGTGATGAATCTGGTGGTGATGAGATCTCCTATGAGGGCAAGGAGTTAGAGGATGGCTTACCTCCTCTCTGACAAGTAGCACAGCTGCTCTTCCAATGGCTCTTGAGATTGCAATAGAGGCAAGGCCATAGAGGAATGCTGGAGTTGGGGAACTCTCTTGCCCAATGTCTTTCTTTATTGTTCTTGAAGCATGGTTTGAGAGGGCCTTGGGCAGCTCCACCTTGTCTCAGTTTACCTGTCTCAGAGGTCTAAGTATCACTGTTATAAAATCAGACTGTTATTTTTTCTTTTGATTTTTATCTCTGTTGTTGAAAACATGAAAGACCATATTAAGAAGGTTTCCCTTTGGGATTTGAGGCCAAGTTTAGCCTTTTGTCATGGAATCTGGCCCACAGTGGAAGGCATCTGTCTCCTCCAGTCACAAGACTGTTTTTGTGCTGGCTATTTTGAGGCCCTATTCCTTTGTGCACTGCCTATAATATTTTTAACTGATTTATCTGCCTTTATCAATTTTTCTCTGAAGAAGTAACCCAAACTGCCATGAGGGATAATGGGCAGAGATTGATCTGACAGGCTGAAGTGGGTTGAAGTTGTTGAATGGCAGTCAGGAATATTCTGCAGAGTTTTTATCTAGTAGCCCTCAGTAGACAGCAGGCATTTTATACAGCTTTAAGTCTAAAGGAGACAAAGATAAAGAATCAATTAAGTATGCAGAATCAACAGAGTATTTATTAGTATAATTTTAGTAATGGCTTCCCATAAGGATAATAAGGATAAGGTCTAGGGAATTTTAGAAACCGACATGTCATTCATCTGTCATATACACATTTAGGTTTTACAATTTTATAAGTACTTACTGTGCCTTTAGAATATCTAATGTCATCTGATTTTTGGAGGATGGCCTATTTTATCAATTTTACCTTGAGAGAAAAGCTGTGGTGTCATATAATGCCAGTTGAGTATAGTTAATTATGGCCCCAATATGCATCTTGTAACCTTTTTCTGGAAAAAATCTGGTGGATTCAAGCAAAAGGAATCCAAAAGGAATTTATAATTATTTCTTAACTTAATTTGTTGAACATGCAGATTGATAACAGTACAGTGCAGTAGAGGCAGTAAGCTTAACATAGAACATTAAATGGAACTGCTATTTTTTATTAACCATAGGTGTTTAACATTTGAGCACTGAAGAAATTTTTGACATTGGACTGCTCACTATTTAAGCATCTCTAAGTATAACATATACATTACATAATTTTTTGTTTAAAAATTATTACTTGACTGGTGGCCTCGTGTTGGTCTGACCTGAATTTCCTGACTGGAGCACAAGAAAAAGGCAAACACTTGGATCTGAAAGAAAATGCTTGTCATTACAAACAATCCAAATTTTATATTTGAAGATATGAATATACCATCAGATCAACAACAATGAATTTTCTTAGTCATATGAACTTTAGTTGAGGTGTCTCTCATAAGGGTAAGGAAATTATTGGGGCCTCCAACTAATGAACAAGAGCTGGTTAAAGTTACCAGGTGGCCACTTTCTTATTCACCAATTGAAGTGCTATTCAATGTCTCCTCACCCCAATACATTTGTCTGTCCAATTCTAGTATCATTTTGACCAGCTGGCAACCTAGGTGGAAGCGTGTTTGTTAAATCCATAACCCAAATAAACTTTTATTAAATGATATGAAAATGTAAAAGAGGAGGAAAAAAATTTTGAGCTCAAATAAAAAGGAACAGCTGTTTACAGAGCAGGCAAATGGACAAACAGACAACAGATATATAGGCTGAAAATCATATTATAAAATCAGAAGGCACTCAAATATATTTGGCCAAGTTGAATCATAATAAATAGACTAGTGTGAACCTTTTTGTAGATTAAGTAATAGAGATATTTGGAAACAAGAATGGCAGAAAAGGAACCTAATTTGTTTTGACTGTCCTTTACACATGCTGCAGCAAGATGGTTGCTGAGAACACTCGGCTTGTAGGAATGCTGGAATACACAAAACCACATATTTGGACTAGCAGGGAAAATGACGATGCAGGGTTTAGGGGAAAAAGAACTGCCCAAAGGAATAGATGGCTCAAGTGGAGAGGATTGAGAATTTGGAGACTGGGGAGAGAAACTAAGGGGAGGATAGAGGCCACTGAAGGTGAGGAAGGGGGAGAGGATGACTCAGGGGTCACAGAAACCTCTGGATGAGAAAGCTGCAGGATTTAGTCTGTGAGATATGGGGGAGAAGGTGTAAAGACAGGAATCACATTATATAAGGGGTCCTTTGGGGAAGGAGGAGGAGTTCCTTTTGGAGCGGAGCAAGCCAAAAGTATCTGGGCCATTATATACACAGAGTGAGAGAAAGACACGTCCTTAAAGTGAAAAGGGCCTAAAAATGAAGAGTTTTTGGCAACTTGCTGTCATCGTGACAAAAGCATAAATAAAAGATCAGCTTTTTTGTTTTTATAGCCTTTTAGAAGCCAAGAGCACCAACATTATGAACCAGGCAGCCCAGAGGTATGTTTTTCAAGGGACAGAAAATAGTATTCCCCATCACTGAATTAAAAGTAAGCCAAAAGAACAATTTTGCCTCAGGATGTAAGAGCTCTAGCTCTCCCCCAAGGAATGTGAAAATTGTCCCAGAACACATTTAACAAAAGAGATCATCACTTATTTTGAAAGTGTGACATGCAAAGTCCCAACATCCATTCTCCTCAGGGTCACCAAAGATTGCCGGGCAGGGTCCCGGAGAACAACAATAAGTTCTGCCTCAGGCTGTACAGCTTAAGGAGCATGAAAACTGGTATCCCTGTTCAGGGATGGCAGGATGGGTTTTCTGAAGCAAACTTGCACATTTTAGGAACAGAAAACCTGGATGGTAGCTCACCTGTGATGAGTGAGGAAGATCGCTGTTGCATGTGGGTTAGCAGCAAGTAATAGTCCCAGAGGGGGAAAAAAGGTGTTTCATGGGCAGGGAAGCTCAAGTTGGATGGAATTCCATTGATATACTTTTTACATATTCTACATGGACCCAAAGAACCCTTTACTCAATTTGTGGCAAAGTTAAAAGAAGCCATTCACAGACAGGTATCAAACCCAGAAGCTAAAAACATTTTAACTTTACAGTTAGCACATGAAAATGCTAATCAGGATTGCAAACAGGCTTTAAATTCTGTAAAATCAGATAGTAATTTAACAACATATATTCCAGCATGTCAGAACATTGGGACTGAGTCCTATAAGACAACTATGATGGCTCAGGTTATGGTTGGTCTTGCAAATGCAAAAAGGAGTAATGAAAAATGTTTTAACTGTGGAAAAATAGAACATACTAGACAAAATTGCAGTTTTTGTTAAATCTGATAGGACAGACACAGATGCTCCACCTGCAGCACATCAATATAATAGTGCCTCTTTCAAAGAGCACCCAGGTTCCATGCTTGGACTCTGTCTGAGATGTCAAAAAGGGAGGCATTGGGCCAAATATTGTCATTCTAAATTCCAAAAGGATGGTTTTTGCCAAAAAAACAAGATGAGGGCCTTTCCTCAGGCTGGCAAAACAATAGAGGAGTCATGGCCTGTGAATCAAAATGTCAATCAACTTTACTCAGTGCAAACTCGACAGCAAATACAAGAACAACATCAGAGATGGCTCCCTGGAGAGATGTTAACTCACTCCCAGGGGAACAATTCAAAGTGCAGAATAAGAACTTCCTGCAACTTGCAGAGTCACTCTCATTGGAGGTGACAAGCCCACCCCAAATCCCACAGGAATTTGGGGTCCCCCACCTGAAGGAACAGTTGGTCTTGTGCTGGGAAAGACTGATCCAAATTTAAAAGGAGTAACTATTGTGCCTAGTGCAATTGATGGTGATTGTAGAGATGAGATACAAGTTCTTGCATGTGCTATAGATTTCTGGGTTTTTGAACAGGGAGACTATGTGGTGCAGTTGATTTTGCTACCTATAGAGAAGCCTTCTTTTGTTAAAAATAGACAGTTCAGCAGGGAGCGAAACCCTCAGAGCAAGACTACAAAGAGAGAAATTTATTTAACACAGGAAGTGACTAAAAACAGGCTATGTGTTTTATAAGATTAAAGGGAAGTACTTTGAAGGTCTAATAGACACCGGTGCAGACGTGTCTGTAATTGCATTAGGAAAATGGCTTGCCCCATGGCCAACACAAAGGGATCCAACATCCCTTATTCAACTGGGAACCCATCAGCATGTGTTACAGTGTGCCTCACCATTGCCTTATAAGGGACCAGACCAACAAAAAGGTTTCTTTTTTACCTTATGTGGCACTCATTCCAGTTAACTTGTAGAGAAGAGATTTGTTACAAAGTGGAAATTAATGTTGACTAGTGATTCTGATTTTAAAGTTAGACAAACAAGTTCCAATTTGGAAAATGAACAAATAGATTTAGATCCTATAATTAAGAAAATGATGATTAAAATGAGATACCAGAAAGACAAAAGACTAGGAAAAAATTTACAGGTAATCAAAGAGCCTGTTAAGATTACACCTAAAAATGACTGGTAAGGTATTAGATATAAGTAGGTTGTTTTGTCAAGGCCCATTGATGCTTCTCCCCCCAAAATGGCTCTGCCTTTAAAATGGAAAACTAAGGAGCCTGTATGGGTATATCAATGACCCCTTAAAAAGTAGGAGCTAACTCAATTACACAAATTATTTGAAGAACAATTGTAGCTAGGACATTTAAAAACCTCAATTATCCCTAGGAATACTCCTGTCTTTGTTTTCTCAAAGAAGTCAGGTTTTTACAAGATTTAAGATTTTACACAGAAATAGAGGTTTTTACATGATTTAAGAGCTGTAAATGCTTGCTTACTTCCTTTGCGGGCCCTGCAGCCAGGACTGACAGATCCAACTGCAGTTCCCAGAAACTGGCCACTCATCATAAGTGATTTAAAAGATTGCTCTTTTAACAATCTTATTTTTCCCACAGAGAGACCAAGTTTTGTGGTTTCCATGTTTAATTTAAACTTTAAAATATCAATAGAGCTAATAATGTGGAAGTGAGGTTCTGCTTGTGTCTGAACAAGTGAAAGATCCATGAGAAATATGCAGCCTTGATGGAAGATACAACCAGTGCTGAGGACAGCCTTAGGTAATGGCTCCACCAGGCTGGGCCCAGGGAGACCTGCCAGTCAGCCAGAAAATCAACCTCCAGCTCCCCTAAGAGATCAGGAGAGAGGACTAATGATCCAGGGGAACAACATCCAAGTAGCGATTCATGGGGCTAGAGATATAGTCACAGAAGGGGAATTCCACCAAACCCTGAAAATTTTAGTGGCCTTAATGGCTCTGCTGACAGTATCTGTATATACGACACCTGTCTCAGGAGTGGAGTAATAGACTTATGTCTCTGATCCACCACTACTTAGACCCATTATTTGGGCAGATTCTCCATCTAAGATTTATCATGAACTGGATTTGAATTCCTAAATTGTGCCATTACAAGGCCACTCATTTCTGCATAACTCTCTTGCATTACAACAAATCTTTGCAACCTTGAGAGGACATAAAGAAGCATGGACAAGGAGCTATCTGTCAAAATGATATTATGGATATTGATGCACTCCAGAAGGAGGTATTGGCAATGTACCAAAAAATCCAAAAATTTGATGGATAAATTCAAGATGGGTACAAAGTTTCTGATGCTTTAGATCAATTAAGTCTATTAAACTCTCTGAAGGCACATTTGTGGTTTCATGAGGGTATACTTGGAGTAGTCTCTGTTTCTCTTTATCCTATTCATAGTCTGTCAAAGAGAAGCCAAGACAGGCAGACTCCTACATTCAACCATGCCTTACCCTGATCCAGCTGTTGTTACAAAAACAAAAGGAAGGAGATATTGGAGACCACTACGAAGCCGCTCTGAGCAGGATTTAAAATGAACTAATTGGCTTTATATGTTTATCTGTGAGTTCACCCTAGGCCTCAGCCCCTTGCCTAGTGATGGGAGCTGATTCATAGTAAGTGAACCTCTATGAATCACTGGTCCTGTCTGAGGCCTGTAATGGCCTGTGGGGTCAGAATTACCTCAAAGGGCAAGATAAGCTGCAGACACTTGGCTCTAAAATCAATTAAGTAGATAGAGACTGCAGCTGCAGAAATTTCTCTTACATCTCACTTTTACCATGTCTTCATGATAAGAAATTCTACTAAACTGACATGATTCATTATGTGGAGATGTCCTTGAAGTGACTCCAAATGTTCTGCTCATTGCCTGCATTTTCCTCAGTTTCCCCATATCTTGTTGTTGGACCTACTAAACAAAATGGCAGTTCAGAGAAGTGTTTGTCTTAGTCCTTGGAATCTCAAGCACAGATCAAGGGTTTTGACTCTCCCAGAGACCTAAAATTATATCACTTGTCACACTTTATTTAAGCCTCTGCTGTATATGCATGTAGGAGATTGAGGATCTAAGTCAGGACCTGATAGGTGACCACTATAATGTAAGATTTTAGAATGAATTTCAAACATTTTATATCTGATTCTCAATAAGAATTACATTATGACCAGTATACTTGCATATGATCATCAAAAATATTCCATGAGATCTTATTTTCACTAACTATAAAGCACTTGATTTTTCATTCTGTCTTTTATCTCTTTCATTGAAAAAATGCTGGTTTGTTCCCATCACATCTGTTTCACTATGGGTTTCTTGAGTTTAGAAAACACTGTACCAACACCAACTACCAGTGGAATATGCAAAAGATTAATTCCCAAGAAAACCTAAAGCTGGGAAGCCTGGTTATGACATAATAAAAGTATGAATCAGAATGTTCTGACTTTAATACAATGAAAGAAGTTATGATATGTAAAAGAAAATATATACTGAACAATATACTCAGATTTACTATTAATTATTGCTTATAGAAATAAATGAAATTGTTTGACCTACAGCATATCTTTCTATCACTCTTAACTTTTCTCTCATCAGAATAGATGTTTTATTTGCTATAGCAGACATTTTCCATTACTGTTGGCTCTTATGTCCCCAAGCGCTAATATGCATCAGCCATATAGTGAGTGTTGAATTAGTATATGCTGAGTAACAAGAAAATCAAGTAAGATATTTCAAATTTTAAAGTAGCAAACTTTTTACCCTAAAAGCTCCAAATGCTTTGCCAATGTATTGTATATTTTGTTTTGTTGTGTTGTGTCTATCAATGTAAAGTTTTAATATTTTTAATGTTTCTATCATTTAACTAAAGATATTAAAACCAAAATTGAAATTGGATATGTAAGCAAAAATTTTAAAACTAAAACTTCATATGCATTATGTTATAAAATAAACTTTGTTCTGTATTGATATCTTCATACTGTCAACTTCATACTAAGTCTTAAAAGTGATGAAAATGCACCATAATATTTGAAAAATGTAAAATGTTATATATTAATATAATCAATCTCAAAACTCCATATGATTATGTTGGTCAAGATATTCTTTTGTAAAGTAAAATTAATTAGTAAAGAGGCAAAATATGATCTTATTTACTTTAAGATTCACAAAATCAAAAACTATGTGAGTATACAATGAAAACTGAACAAAAATTTCCTATTTTAAAGGCCAAGTTGTCTTTTTCCTCCCGGAAATGTATCATGCGTGTTATAGAAGATATCAATAAGCACAAAGAACAAGAGAAATATGATGCTATCATGAGAAATAATTACTAACATTTGTTTTTAAATGTATATGTGTGCTTGAATATTTACTTTTTCTTATTTTCTAGCTCTTTTGTGTGTATGTATGTACTGGAACTCGGGGCACTTTTGCCACTGTGCTACATACGCCAGACCATTATTTTCATAAGTACTAGTACTATAGTCTATTCTAAAACCTTCTGGTGTCACTACCTTATATTACAGTATTCTATTATAATAATCAGTGCTCATTACTAATCTAAATTCTTAGGCTTCACCATGGCATCTGTAAATATGCATATTACGTGCTTTTATTGTGTCACACTCCTCTCACCTCTTCTAATCTCCCTCTCTGCCTCACTGCCCCAGCACTATTAGGTCCCCTTACAGTTTCAAGTTGCCTTTATTTTTCTCCTCACTCTACATATGAAAGAAAAATGTCTAAGACCAGTTAATTTTGCTTAACATGCTGCTCTTCAGTTTCCTTAATTTTCCTGAAAATGGTATGGTTCTCTCCTTTGTTGTAGCTCTATAACACACCATTGTGTATATGCACCACACACCATGTTTTCTTTGTCCCTTCATCTGTTGGTGGATACCTAAGCTGGTTCCATAATTTGGTTACTGTAGATAACGCCACTAGAAAGATAGAGATGTAAGCATCTTTTCCATACATTGACAATGTAACCAAGACAGGTATAGTGGGATCATATTGTAGTTCTACTTTTAGCTTTTTAGCAAGTTCCACACTGTTTTACACAATGACTGTACTAGCGTACATTCCCCACAACAAGGTATGAACATTGTTTACCCTTCACCCTTGGCAGTATTTCTTATATTTTGTTTTATTTAGAAAAGAATCTAAATTTAATTTGACTTAGATTTCATTGATGATTTTAAAAGTTACCCATACATACATATATTTATTGGTGCTTTATACTTCTTTGGAGAAGCATCTGTCTATTCATGTCATTTGTCATTTATTGATTGAATTACTTATTCATTTGGTTTTATACTTTTGAGTCCTTTATAAATTCTTAATATTAATATTCTGTTAGAAGAATAATGGCCAAATTTTTTCTCCCATTGTAGATCATCCTTTCATTTGTGGATTGGTTCTTCTCCTGGGGCAGAGGCTTTTTACTTTGATTAACCTCATTTTTCAATTCTTGCTTTCATATATCCTGAACTTTCATATTTATGTTCAGAAGATTTTTGCCTATACCAGTGTCTTACAGTTTAAGGTTTCTGGTCTAAAATGCAGGTCTGTAGTCAAATAAATCAAAAATTTCTTGTGCAGCATTTTAAATACTTCAAGTATTTTCTGCTTGTTCTTTATCATAACATTTTATGCAGTCTTTTCTCTTTTAGAGCTTCCTCGTAGAAGCATTTTGGAATTTATTTATTTATTTTTATCTGTTGGCATTAGATATACTAACTCTTAGATGTTCTGTCAATTTTTTTTTTTTGCTGTTTCTTTTTGTGTGTGGATCACATTACTTAGTTAATACAGTTCATACAGTTTGTTCATACAGATAGTCAGCTTTATTGAGACTGCAAACCTGGTGGTTTTTGTTTGTTATTATATCTGACTGCCGTAGCTTGATATACAATGTCTCTCAGTAACCATGAGGAACTGATTTCAGCTATCTCTTCAGACAATAAAATTTACTGATGCTCAAGTCCCTTATGTAAATTAGCTAAAATGGTAGAGTATTTACATATAACCTTTGAGTATCCTGCCATACATAGGTATCTCTTATCTGTCATATACAGCTTTTAATACCTCATATAATGCATGTTATAGTCAGAGATTGCAAGGAAAACAAGACAATACAGGACCCATAATTTATAGTGTTATTTTATGATAGTCACCCAGAGTCAAATACAATATGTGCAGGAAATCTGTCCACACACTAAAGATCTAGAATATCCAGCTAGAATATCCAGCCAAAGATCTAGAATATCCAGCCAATGCATGAAACTGAAAACTTAGAACCCATGTCAGTGCCTCCCACAAGTTCAACTGGAGGCCTTAGGTTCACAACAATGACTCATGCAGGTCTATTTCATAGATTTTCCTGGGAAGGCCCAAACTTTCCAATGGAAGTTAAAAAGTCTATACCAATAGAGTTAAGGATCTGTGCCAATAGGTTAAGGGTTCTTCACTGGAGCCAAGATATGATACACAAAATGAGTACCATGGCTCCCCAGAAAGTACCACAGCCATCTTCATTGTCAAGGTCCCAAGCTCCTCTGATGATAGCAACCAAATATGTTTCAGGGAAGCCATCATGACAAGCTCCACTAAGAGAACCAACAGCTTCAAAAGAATGAACAGCTCCAAACAGCAACACTTAGAAGAACCCACAAATGCTACTTTTCCTTTCCAGGTCTCCTTTTCCTGCTGGCAACTTTCCCCAGGTGGGCCATTACACTAAGCACCTGGAAAATTCAGTTTAGTGGGTATTTAAATTGACCACCAGTTTTTAATCCATCACAATGCAAATGCTATGCAAATCATTGATATTCACTGCTTAGGGAGTAATGACTACAAAACTAATCTGTACATATTTCATACAAATGTGAATTTTTAAAAAGATATTTTCTATGCGCATTTGTTTGTATCAGCAAATGCAGAGCCTACAGATAGGCTAACTGCATAATCTAAAACTGAAAATAAGCTTGCTCTGAGAATTACAGTGTTACTTCACTGTCCCAAGCTCTCACAGAAAATATCCAATCATTTTAAAATCAAAATGTAAGTATATTTGGGATTTTCTATGTTATGGTCTCCCTCTCCCTTGGTAAATTAATAAATAGATAAATAGACTCTGGATTAAGGATTGAGAGCTGAAATAGAAACAAGGACAGTTGTCTCTCTGTGGACACCTCCATCTCAAGACCTCGGCACCGATGCGAGTCTGTGGTCTCTGGTCTTCCTGGGTTACCTTTCCCAAGACTACAAATAGAGTAGGCTGGTGGCCACAATACCCACAGCTTTCTCAGTGCACTGTGCCTAAGAAATCATTTTCTCCCCACGTGAAAGTTAGCCACAGGAAAACTCTCTTCCTTTCTCTGAAACAGGAAGCCACAGGATGTGCTGGGCAACACTGATAAATATGTTCTGTGAAGATGCTGTAGCTCTCACTTGGGATCTTAGAGGAGAGGGAACCCTGTGTTCTAGGTTGGAATCAGCAGCAACAAAGAGTGAAATCTCTATCTCTTCTTTGGGCTTAGGACCCTGCCATGGTTCAAATACCCAGATTCTCTCTGTTCATTCCAAGTTACAGCAGATATTCTTGTGGAGACATTGTGCCTTCTCCTGTAGACTTCACGACAATTTCCAGGATTCTTTTCTTTATAAATTTCATCAGTTTTTCCATGAAAAATGTCTGTGAAAAAGCTGATATTATTATCCTGGTGGTGGAAACTTTGGTTATGCATGTTTAATATAATTATGATTGCAATATATATGGATACATTTTTCACCTAATGAAGTATTTTGTATGCATTAATATACTAATACATATCAATATGGCTTCATTTTAATGCTTGAATGGCATTCTATTAGATAGATGTGGTACAATTTCATTAACATTCTATCTAGTTAATAAATACTGTAAGTATCCAGCATGGGTAAAGTCTGTTTTCAATAAAGAGTGGGGAAGAGGAAGATTGAGTGCAGGAATCCTAGACTGCTCTGCATCTAAATATTGGTGAAGAGACCCAGACTTAGGAGCCAATGCTGACTGCCAAGGAGGGACCAGGATCTTGATAAGAAGTCAGTCTCTGTGCTTCTGCTTTGCTCATTCACTGGCTGGTATTGTAACACAATATCATAGTGTAGTGGAAAAACCACAATCTATTTTCAGAATGAGGTCGGATTTCTTGACTAAATAATTTGTTCGAGCTCTATAGCATATAGCTTTATTATTTACATAAGCATGCAAAATAGCCTATAAATTAATGAAAAAATTTTTAGGGATAAAGCATTCACATTTAAGTATGTTCATATTGCAAGGAAAGTATACAGTGAATATAGGGGAAGACTTGAACTACTTCCCTGTTTTTAACTCTTGCCTTTTACATATGTACTGTGTTCTTCTTATGGTATTTAAAATATACTTATATAAAATGTACTTATGTGATTTAAATTTTACTAAAAAGATATGCACAAATATTAACAATTATTTCTATGTATTATTTGTGGTTCGTTTACAAATTTCTTTAACCATCAAATATCTACAGTGAAAATACCTCATTTTCTAATAAGAAAGTCCAACTTTAAAACTGATATTTATAATAAAGTTCACTAGTACATTATTTTGAATAACTTTAAGCATTGTAGTTTTTCTAGAAACTGAGTGTTGAGCCCTATTATTTCCCTGAGGACGAAATGGTAAACCACTCCACATTCAAAACAGTCATCACGGTGGGGGGAGGACGTGCGAAGTAACAAGCTATTAGAGAAAGCTTATATCTCTAGAAAGAAATTTCTGCAGGGTAAGAAAAAAGGCATTAAGCATTTTGCCTAAAATATTATCAGCAACGTGATCTCCAAGAAGAATGAGGCTTTATGCAAATTCTTTTTCAAAATGACTTCATTACTTCATAGGGCACTAAATAACATCTTGTATGCACACTTCCCTACTGCCCGTTGTATGAATGTACTATCGAGAAGAATACATGAACAGCATTATTTTCAGAGCAGAGTAATGAATAAAAATATTTATATAATAGCTCGTGTCTTCCTAGTAGCTCACTTTTTTGCATATAAGTTTGCAGCCAATTCAAAAGACCGTCTTGGGGAAAGCACGGTTTGCCTGTGGCTCTAAAGTCTGTAATAGCACCCTGGGGCTATTAAGAATTGAATTCTAGTGAAATGAACTGAAGGGAAACTTCCAGAGTTTCCACTTCATATCCTTCTTAACTTCAGTTATTTTTCCCAAATGATGTAGCAACTGCTTTGAAGAACTTGCAAATATTTTCTCCTGAGACTTAAAAGTTTTTACAGTAAAAGGAAAAGGGACTCAAATGCATTCTTAAAAGCAAGGTATAAATCACTAGTGGTGAAGAAATGGACCAAGATTCTCAAGTAGCCTAAGTAGAATTCATTTAGTTACATATTAATTCATTTAGAAAAGAATGTTGTTAAATTAGATCCCCTGCCGACTCAGGATTAGAACCATGATAACCTACATGCTCACCCAAAATACTTTCATCACGGACTGTATTTGAGGGACTGGATTAAAATAATCTCATAGGCTTTATCTTCTAATAACAAAACAGATACAAACAAAAGTTTCATCTATGAAATCCATTGAAGGAAATAAAATGTGATAAGGTAGTAGTTCTCAGGAGCCAGTGGAGACAGTACATTGCTCAAAGCAGGTCCCTGAGTAGGCGACATCTGAGTTGAGTAGGGATTGCAATGGCCTCCTGATTTAACTTTGCATAGACTAAAAATGCAAAGGAGACTGAATACTATGAGAAGGGTATGTTTGGGAGGTAGATTGTGTATATAAATGACTAAATTGGAGTGAGAATAAAGATCAGCAATGAAAAAATAGAAAGAGTGATTAAAAGGTATGAAATAGGAGCAGTCATCAAAATAAAAATCTGTAAAACAAGGATGAGGTGAAAGAATAAACAAATGGCATAAATATAACCATCATGGAGCTAGTCTTTTCCAAATAACATCAGAGTCCATCAGCATGGTTAGAACTTAGAGCTGGTATTATTTCTACCATTTTTTTTAGTTTTCCTTTTTTTCTCTAAATAAAAATAATAATAATAATAAAGAAATTAAAGCTGCTATTGCAGAACTATGAGGTGGGTAACCACAGGCAAGTTATTCATCTAAGATTAATTTTGCTCGTATTTGAAATGGGAATAATGGTATTTATGTCATAGGGCTGTTAGGCTTAAAGAAATAATGCAAGTAAACCATGTAACACATTGCCTGGCTGGTAGTGAAGGTATAATAAATCCTATCTAATACTGCTATTTAAATGCCATAGGTAGAATTTAAGTAAGACAAACTGCATACATTTTGCCTCCTCTTTTCCCTGTAAAAACAAGGTCACATGAAACAGAGCCCTGTGTAACTCAATCCTGCTTTGAAATGGATTTATATTAATTTGTTTTTGTAGACTTTTTTTGTTTTTTACTTCGTTAAATCCGATTACTCTTGCAATTCCCTGTTCTATAACCACTTTGTGGCAATTTCATGTGTAAGGCCCTGTGTGGATTTATACTAATTTGACTAGATTGTACTTGGAAGGCTGTAAAAAGCTATGAAATCCCAGTTTTATCTTTCCCACAGGTTTTGGCCAACATGACAGTTCTTTAGCACTATAGTTGGAGATACATATATATTTTCCCCTTCTGCCTCTGAAGTCACTCGGCTGTAGAAATTGCAGTCCCTGCCTATTTGGACTGGCAAATCCTTCCTAATTTCTTGCTGTCTTTGTGCTCAGGAGAGAGTTTAACACTGGCAAACCCTCTTATTAGAAGGAAGGCCGCTGGAGAATGACTGGCTCCAGAGGGGAAGTACAGAAGCCAAGAGAATATCGATTTCTAGTACATAGATGCTTAGTCTAATCAGATTTGGAGAATATCAGTCAGTGACATTTTCTATGATTAATGAATTTTGTGCATCTTAACCCCCTCTTTCCTGACCACTTTGTTTCCTGTAGCAAAAGTATCAGAAAATTGCAAATACCTAATTAGACATAATTTTTTAAAAAATACTGGGATTTCAAACAGGGAACCCTGAGTGATACTATCCCAGACCTTTTAATTTTTTTTTTAATTTTGAGATAAGATCTCACTAAATTGTCCAGGCTGGCCTTGATTTGAAATCCTTCTGCCTCAGTTTCCTAAAACCTGAGATTATTGCTGCAATCTCACCCAGCCCTAACTGGATTTTGCCAATACTTTTGCTTTATAAGGAAAAACAGTAGCATTATTTGTCATTTATATACATTTTTATCAGTGCTAGATATTATATCCAGGTCCTAAAGCATGCGAGACAAGTAATGGATAACTTTACCACTGAGATATTTCCCTAATGTCATCCTACATAGTTTTAAAGGAATCTATTGGTTACTGTTTTTCCTCTTCTCTCTGTTTACTCAAAGGAAAGCATAAGAGCACCAGTGAGCATGTGTATGCTTTGATCACGAATTTATTAGAGATTACAAAGGGCAAGGACATGTGTTTCTTGCAGTGGCGTTGGCCAACCTCGTGGTGGAGTCTGACTGTGTACCAATCAGGATCTTAGCCATGGCATCTTGGGCATCATCATTCCCAAGAACTAATCCATGAAATTTCACATGTCTGAGCATTTTGACCTTGTGGGTAGCTGTAATTTCATAATTACTTTTGCAAGAATATCCAATCAATATTTCTTTGCCATAGGTTTGTGTATGTCTTTAGAATCACTGTTCTTGATATGGTACTTTAAAAATCTTATTTGTTTTTATCCTTGTCTTTATTTCTAAGTATCACTTTTAGACATATATCCTAGAGCAATTTTGAGTGCCTTTATCTGTGATGTGAGATAATTGTTAAATCTTATTTTTTGTTTTTGTCCTATTGATTCACAGCAGATGTTGTCTTTCATTTACAATACAGGACTGAAAGTGGATTTAATTCTTTTCCTTTTTTTCATGAGCTCTGAAGTTATCAAAGTTATTTTATGTGGCATTTTATAATTTTGCTTGAAAGAATGACCTTAGCATTAGAAACCCAATCCTTACTCAGATCTTTAGTTTGAAAAGGTGTGTCTTCAGAGATACCATAAAATCTCCAAACTTGGATTAGTTTAAAATTTTTTTTCTATAGAAATATTCAGATTCTTCAGTGTACTTTTGGGTTTCATTCATATTCATGATGCTGAACAGACCATCAGAGAAGAAAAATTCCCAAGACAAAATATAAGAGACAACTGTCTTGATTACTAAGCAATAGCCTAGGAAGGTAACTAGCATTTATTTCCAAATGCATAAGTCTTAAAATGTATCCAAAGGTGTCTGAAAGGGTGCCCATGTGTCTGGAAGGAAAACTCAGTATTTTAAAGGTTCAATTTCTTTGAGGAATGTCTAAGAAATCATAAATATTAAATGCAATTTTGGAAAACTACCAACTTTTAAAACTACTTTTAAAAGTTAAAATCAAGTAAAAAAGGAATGGGATTCTGAGTTAGCAGTAATAGATTTTTATCATATCGAGATAGGAGAAGTAAAGCGACGTGTCATTGAGGCTAGATGTATGCGGTGATAATAGAAAGTCCAGCTAGGGTGTGTGTCAGAGTATGTGTGTGCGTGTGTGTGCTTGTGTGTGTGTGTGTGTGTGTGTGTGTGTGTTTCATATGACATAGGAGAGGAAGTATGAATCATATTAATAAAATCATGTTGTGAAAATTTAATGCTTAAGAAATATTAATTATTATGAACCTATATACAACAGAAACATAAATTTCAGAAATACCGTAACAGTACAAATAAGCCTAATGGATACTATTTAGTTAAAATATGTAGGAGGGAGATTATAAAAAGCTGTTACTGATGATATTAATAATGATTACAATTTTAACGGATATTGTATAGTTTTAAATGTACAAAATTGAAAAATGGCCAAGCATCATTGTGTATAAATTGACATATGTATGATAATGAGAAATGTCATAACAATTAACACAAATGTTTATGTATCAGAGTATATTTGCACATATTTCTCATTGAAAGAATTCTTAAAGCTCAATAGCAAATATATAAACACCCCAACCTAAAAATAGGAAAAAAGTCTTTACAAAGAAACAGCATGAATAATATATTTTAAAGATTTATAAACTGTGATAGTCAAAGAGATGAATAATACAATATTAAAATAGCTTCTATCCATCAGATTAGTCAATTATATTTTTCTTACCTTTATTTCCTCAGAATTCTCTGAGTCTTAAAAATACAGATAAAATTTACTTAGTAAAAAATACAGATGAAAGGGCACCACACAAGACAACAAAAAGAAATAATCATGGAAAGGGCCTGAACATCTGAACTTTAAATAAACAGATTAATTACTTCTGATGATCAGGCAAGCATGGAACTAATGACTTACACTGAAAGTAGGAAAAGATAATTAACTCCTCATGTTGGTTTTCTGACAGGTAATTTACTATAATGAAACACCTGAAATAATCAACTTATAAAGAGAACAGATTTATGTTGTGTCCCAGTTATGGGAGTTCCAAGTCATTGCTTGGCCTGAGGCAAGGCACTGGCTGTGTCATAGCAAAAGTGCCAGGCCAGCCAAACCCTCTCACCTCAGAGCCAGGAAGCAAAACAGAATAGACAGAAATTCAGAATTCCTTTCAAGGTTGCTCCATCAGTGCTGGTAAGACCTTAACACTGGGCATCCATCCCAGTCTCCATCCCTTCTCAATGTGGACACACGACAGCCCAAGCCTGTAACACATGGGTCTCTGAAATGATTCAAGACCCAAACTATAGCCATATTTGTCTGCTTCTCTTTGTGTTAATACCTAATAAAATTCATTTTATTAACTCTCATGTTTCCCTCGCAAGTCTTTCCAAAAGACTTTCCTATTACTTTAATAGGAAGAAAATGCATTGAAGTTGTATTAAACACGTCAGATGAAAACATGAAGGAAAGTAAAAGTTGGAGTGAATAAATAGGAAGATGTAAGTGTACAATAATAAGTAAAATTTAAGTGAGAAAATGAGGAAACAGCTGTAACAAATATTATATTCATAGAGTGGCATCTTAAATATAAGACTCTTATAATCCAACATGGGAAAATAAACCAAGGAGAAAAATGTGCAGTTAAATAGCCTGTGTACACAGATACATAAAAGTGGCCAATGTATGTGTGTTATGCAAGCTCCCTAGCAGTATCACACATGAAGATTAAAACAGTGAAAACTCTTTTAGAAATCAATAAGCAAAAATCTTGAAAACACTGGTGGCCAATATTGGCAAGCTCTGAGACTGTAACCATACATAACATGAAAAACACCTGAACTCATGCAGATTTTATTTAAAGGTTTTTAATAATATATGCCTAAATTTTAACTGTTGATTTTGCCTTTAGGAGATATCCTTAAACAAAGGACTAGCCATGTAATCAAAAATTTTCATATTTTGCCTAAAATACGTTATTTACAATTAGGAAGTGTTTTAAATTTTCTTTTGTTTTGTAAGAGGATATTTGCGAATTATAACATGTATGATGGAACTTTTTAAAGACACTTTCAGGGATACTTAGTAATGTAGAAATGTGCAGAATAACTCTAGCTAAAAATAAAATCAAGAAACAAAATTGTACACAGAAAATTTTGAATTCAAACCGTATGTTTTAAAAAGCATACAAAAAGAAGTGCTCACTCTGCTAGGTTGTAACTTATAGGAGTTTAACACTTCATTTTATAACTTCTTATACTCCCCACACTTTTAAATAATTGTTCATACTCAGAAAATAAGAACAGACACAGTAATAAAACAGAAAAATAAAACTGAACAAAGCAACTATTTCACAAATTTAAGTACATCCTTTTTTTGATGAACCAATTGCTGATGAAGATTGAACCTCAGATCAATAGCAACTTTCCTAGGAAAACGTAAATTGTCTAACAAATCAAAGTCCATCACAATAACTGGCTCATCAGATTTCTATGTAGAGAGTTATGTCTTCTGTCGTGAACAAACAGATACATTCAATTATTTAATAAAGGAAGATTTCAAGAGGAGTTCAAGGATTAGACTGGATATTAAATATCAAAAAGTATGGCATATTTAATGCCCTAGAATGGGTATTATTTTCCATATATGGCATTATCAGTAGTACAGAAGTAACTTGACAGCTCCTCACCACAATATTTTGCTGTAGATTTTGTCCTTCATTGAAGAGGAAAAAATGTGTAGGAAATTTGTTACTGTTCATCTTTCTAAATATCACACATACGGTAACAATAGTAGGTTCTTAGACCATTCTTAATGAATGAACGAAGATAAGTCAAGGCATCTAAAGATTTAAGGGAGCTTTGGAAAGCAAGTTCAGTAGAAAACATTTTCAGTGATATTTTGGTCTCAAAGGTGAATAATGGCTATTTGGAAGGAGAAGATATTTAGGGAAAATAAACAAACAATATTCTAGAATAGTAGTAAAATTTCTAAAACCTGTGAAAATCAGAGTGAGAGAATTATGAATATTTGATTAACATGAAATTTCTGCAAGTATCTTCAATGAGACTGAAAAATTTGCAATTTGGCTAAGGGTTTGTTTGTTTAACTACTATAGAACTTGTATTTCTTTAATTTATGTTATCCATTTTACTGCTAAATACTACATGTAATAAGGTAAAGGTTTTCATATGTTAATAGGACTTCTATTACTCTGAACTATGATTTACATAGAAATTTATTATTTTTCATCTAAAGCATGCATTTGCCTGACTTCAATAAATGGAAAACACAAAAAGCTTAATTTTAAGAGGCATTTGTAATTAACAGGTAGAGTAAACCATAGCTTATCTTCCTTCTTGTTTTGTATTGTAAGAACAAACAGCTCTGTTTTGCTCTCATGAATAGTTGGTTCCTTTCTTTTGTCCCTTTTCTCCTAATTTAAGTCTGAATTAGCTGTTGTTTGAACACATGACTGAATATCGGATTTTGATCATTTGGAAAGATATTCCTTTATTATAGAGTGGAGGTGAAGGGGGGCACATGGGAGTCGTGATCCAGAAGGTTTCATGGGTCTATCAGCTTCAGTTTCCTTTAGCATGGTCCTGATGGTTCATTACTAGAAGCATGACAGTGACAAGTTTATTTCCTTTTCCTAAACCAGGCCTAACTACTGGATGTGGCTATCATTTCCAAGGCACCTCATTTAACAATTAAATTATAGTATCGGAGTATTCTACATTTCCAATCTTAGAGATTCATATTTTTTATCCTTATACTGTAGCTATTTTTTCTATTGCTTTTATTCTTGTCATATTAGGAACTGCATGCCAGGTTCCAGTCAATGTATTAATTTTCTCATGCAATAAAATCACTGACACTAGTGATCTGACACGAACTTCAATTGGAATCGCTCTTAATTAATTTCATAATATCCGCTCTAGTTTTCATCTGTCTTATTCACAGTCAAAAAAGAAAAATTGGATGAGGATGAGGGTGTAATCACTAATTATCCTTCTCCATGCATTTTTCAAGTATTTGATGATAGCACTAATATCTGAGATCCTTCCAGAAATGAGCTAATGATTGAGATTTACTATTTTCCTAGATAGAAGCAGCTATAGTGTCTTGTATTTGGTTTTCCCCAGAGCAAAAGTTTTCTGAAGAGCTCACTGTGAGGACTCTACCAGGTGCTGAGTGCATCTATTTTTAATTATGTGTTCTGAAACCATCGGGGTCTGAGTACCCATTGGAACCATGATGGAATAGACTTACACTAATTCATCCATGGTTACCTGTCTCCTCTGTATCCCTGCTCTTGCTGAAGGTAGACCACAGACCTATTTTGGATCTCACAGAATCACTATCTTTAGAAAGTCAGCGTCCAGCATGCCCCAGAAAGTGCAATCAGGACACCATTACCTGGGTAAAAGTCTGTAAGTCTTTTTGGATGAGATTGAACAAAAGCTCAATAATATAAAATTTTAGCCATTTACCAGTTCTGAAGCTCCAATTTCTCTTTCAATCCGAGTTTCTGAGTCTTCACTAACTCTTTTGGGAACTCATTGAGGAACTGTTAATCTTGTTTATGGTTCATATTAGTCTTTGTTCGCTTGACTTACAATTTTTATGCTTATACAGGTCAAGTAAGCATTTAGAAGGCTTCCTTTCTCTTTCATTTCTAAGAAAACCATAATCAACCAGCCAGTTCCAGAGGTCTGTACAAGACAGATTACTATGATTTCTGCTTGACTATACAAACAGAGAGAAAAAAGAAATCCAACATAAAGGTATTACAAATTGGTTTATGTAAGTTTAGAGAATGGTAAGTGCAAAATGTATAGGATAGACAGGTGGTTTGGAAGACCCAATGAGAGCCACTGTTTCCAGTCCAAAGGCGATCAAGCATGAAGAACTCACCTTGTAGGTAATGTCTGAAATCAGTTAGATGGAAAATTTTCTCTTAGTGGAGAAGGATTGATCTTTTTATCTTCCTAGGCCTTCAATTGATTGGATGAGTACAACTCCATCACAAAAGGTAATATGTCTTATTCCATTGATCACAATGTCAGCTCAGTGTAATGTCAAAATCTATTAATTTAAATGTTAAACTCATTCACAAATTCCCTAGAAGAAACATCCAACATAACATTTGACTATCTTGGCACCTGTGGACTGGTCACATTTATAAATGAAATTAACTATAATATCTGATAAGTAAAACATCCTTTAATCACTCAGGAAGTATTCTGTACTTCCCAAATCAACTTTTTAGCTGTGAAGTAACAAAAGAAATTATCCACATTTTCCTTGGTCATTAGTGATACAGAGATACTTAGCTTAGCAGGCTTTTAGTGAGAAATGAAGACTTTTTTAAAAATTTGAATGATGTTTTCTCAAGCTTACTGCACAGAGGCATTCATTTTGTGACATTTACTAATACTTTTAATTGTTCTCCTATAGCTGTCTGTTATCACTTCATTCATTTGATCCAAAATGCAAATATTGGCATTTGATATTGTTAATATCACTACTATGTCCATAGCTCCAGATATTTAAACACCTATTGGTGATGTCATGTTTGTCTGAAATTTTCATCTAAAAATGTAAGGAGTTTTGGAGAAGCTTATTCCTACTGGAGTTTAATAAGTATATCTTCAAATATAATTAATCAAAAATTCATGAGACATCAATAGCAGAAGTTTCCAATTCATATGCATCCCAATAATATCCAGAGATGCCCATAAACACCATTGGATAATATATTTATATTTATCAAATAATATGCATATTATATTCTTCTGATCTTCTACAAGGAGTGTATCTATGGGTATATTATATAAGAAATAATCTCATTGAATTATTTGATATTACTATTCTATTGCTCATAAGAAGGATTCTATATGAATTAACAGGAGCTACACAAATGATATCTCTGCATTTTTCCACTTTCTTATTTTGCTTTCAATGATATTTATTAAAAACAAGAATATTCATAGATACACACAAAATATTTTTTCTACCACCAATGTCCTTATAATAGGAAAGTTATTTAAAGAGAAAGAAAATCACTTAGTACAGAAAACTGACACGCTGTTCTCAGGAAAATGTTTCTTGATTGTGGCATGACAGTTTTTCGACCCCATCATGGCTGGTGGCAATAAAAGAGTCACAGTAAACCTGGAGAAGGGAAATATAAAATAATTGGCTCTGGGCCAAGCTAAGCTGCTTCATGCCATCAACCTCTTCACATTTGGATCCAAATTAAAATCTAATTTAGAAGGAGCTTAAATTAAAAAAGCACACTTAATTCCTTCAATTTGCAGAACGATTCCATTTCATTAGGCAACTAATTTCTACCTGTCAGATTTGGAATGGAAGTAGTCTTTCTCAGGAGGAAACTTTCCACTTGTAGTAATTAGGTGTAGGGAGTCCATGATGATGCCTGTGCTTTGATAGCTGCTTGTGTTTAACTCTGAGCTTCTGAACCCTTGGGTAAATTCAACTGAAGTGTCAGCTTCAATACTTGCCTGATAAGGAAAGCTAAAATGAGGTTACATCTTTCATAATTAAATAACACAACTATTTCAATTTTTATTAGAGAATCTTGAAAGGTTACCCTGTGTAAAGTCCAAGAGCATAAATTCTTTTGTTGATGTATTATTGTAATAAGCTCCTGAAGAAAATCTGAAGAGGTCTTGATTACACTTACATAAAAGCTAGGGGATTGCATGTGTTGAACAGGATCAAAGTAATAACTAAAATTAGCAGGTGGGATGAACTGCAACTGCTGTGTCAAACCCCTCTCTTTGATCTTATTCTTGACTTGTGCAAGGAGACAGGTTCTAACGCAGGAGCCCCAGGCAGGCAGCAGGAGTCTAGAGTCCCAGGCTCTGCTACCCACCACCTGAGAAACCTTTGCCAAAGCTTTTGCCCTCACTTAGCTTCATTGTATCTATAAAGTGAGTTTTTTTCCTGCAAATGCAACAGAAACCTAACTTTTTAAAATAAATGTATGATTTGAATACTGCTTTTACAAAAAGCACTTGTCATATTCAGTGACGAATTTAACTTTTTTACTGTACAGCCATATTTTACCATAAGCTGTTTTCATCCAAACTGAACCAATAAAGAAAACCAATCTAGTCATATCACACTCTTCATTATAAAACAGTTTCTTCCTTCGTTTCTTTAGTTTTCTGATACGTTAAAGTATGACGTGAAAGCTGTTAGAAATAGCAAAATGATCCATTGTGAAAATACTATATATTCAATTTGTTGTTCACGTTAAATATTGTTTGGAAAGAAAAGTGTGTTGAATGATGTTTAAATTCAAGCTGGTTGTTGATTTAGACTAAATACTTTAAAATACAATTGAATGTGGATTGATCTAAAGAATTTATAAATTTTCCATAATTGAACAAACTAGTATTTCAACTAGCAATTTGTATAAGTTTTTAGCTAGGTAGTAAGAAGAAGAAGGGGTTCTGTGGCACAGTAGAGCCATGTGGTTAGCAGGAATGAATTTTTTTATTTCAGAGTAACTACAAGAAAGGTTTTTAATGTGTTCACTGTAAAGAAATACTAAAGGTTCAAATTAATATATGCCAATTAAACTACATTGATCATTGTACAATGTACGTATAAACTAAAGCATCCCATACACCTCATAAATATGTATAATTAGATTTAAATCAAAACCTTTCTTCAAAAGGAAAAGAATTTATAACACACACAAGTGATTTGGGAGCAGAGGATTAAGTTTTGAATTTAACAGACAAGAATATTTTCATCAAGGCTTAAACATTTTTGTATTTCTGAAGTCTATCTTTAAAATATCTGAGCATCCACATCAAAGTAGCAATGGGCTTTCACAATTTAAGATATAAAGGACATTTTTGGGTACCAACTGGATTTTTTTGTGTATCAACTGGGCTAGATTTTATTTTCACATCTTCTGATTCTGATTCTGTCAAGAGGAATGAACAATGATTCATGATCTTTATTCAGAGTGCTTTCATTTCCAAATTATTCTTACATAGTTAATTCTGAAATAAATAACTATTAAAATAAAGACAATTTGAAAAAAGCAATGATGGCATTTAAATGGTAACTTCTGAAAACAGGGCAGGAAGTAAGAGATGTCTTTTGCTTTTTTCTAGCATTAAATATTTATCTCTAATCTGATTTTTTTCTGATTTTATATATATTAATATATATTTTAGAATATATGTATATAATATATTATAGAATATATATGTATATATAATATATATTATATATTTATATATATTAATAAAATGAGTATCAAATGAAGACTTTAAAAGAGGGATAATTTTAAATCTTAAAAATAATTATAATTATTAATAAACAAATCAGATTATTTTGGGCTGAAATAATGTTTGAAGTTACAGTTCTAATATCTCATTACACTCTAAAATTACTAAAATGTTCACACAAGAAGACATATAATATACGTATTGGTTTTAAAAAACTAAGGACAAGAAGTGCCCACATATCCAAAATCAGAATTTCTTCTCTATAAAATTGATAGGATTTAGCTGATTTTTTTTATTCAAGACACTGGTAAATACTCATTTCTTAGTTTACTCTTGATCTTAGAGTTGAAAATTAGTTGAAACTTTCTATTCCACATTTCTTTTCCTCTTTTAAACATTCATTTCATTGGTATATATTTGACACATATAACTGTCACATTTATATCACAGGGAATTTGTATCTGTACATAATACATCTTAATTCTTTTCCCCCTGTCCTTTCAATCCTCGTACTCCCACACTTACAAAATTTGATTACTATCGTTTTCCTTCCATTCTTTTAAAATCTCTATTCCTACCTTTTTTTCCTCTTGTTCCCCCTCTCATTTGAACATTTTGCTCCTAAGCTATCTGTCCTCTACTATGGTCCTTATTTACATCTTGAGATTCTCATATGAAAGAAACAATGTGATATTTAAAAGTGTGCATCTTACTTATTTCATTTAAAATTATGCTCTCAAGGTGTATCTATACACCTAAAAATGTCTCCAATTTATCCTTCTTCATGGCAGAGTGCTATTGCATTGTTTATAAAAAACATTTTCTTTTTCCATCCATCCATTGTTGGATGTATGAGCTGTATTAAAGATTTAGCTATTATAAATTGTGCTGGTATAAACATCAGTGTTGATGCTGTAAACTCTTTAAGGAAGACAACTAAAAGGGACATAGTTGGAGCAAATGGAATTTCTAGTTGTAGATTTTTGAGAAATATCCATAGTGATTGTAAAAATTTATACTCCCATCAACAGTGGAGAGGGTTCATTTTTTCCCCACAACCTTGTCAGTATTTGTTATTGGTTGATTTGTTAATGATAGCCTTTCTTTCTGGAGTGAGATAGAATTTTAGTGTTTCAATTTACATTTATTTAATAACCATTAATGGAGAACACTTTATCATACATTTATTTGCTGCTTGTACTTCTTCACTTGAGGAATGTCTTTTCATTTTAAATGCTCATTTTTTGATTGGTTCTTTAAATTTGGTGATCTGATTTTTTATATGTGTGTTCTTTATATATTTTATATATTAGTCCTTTGTCTGAAAAGTGATTGCTAATTTTTTTCCAACTTTGTTTGTCTCTTCACTCTGTTGATGGCTTTTTATGTTTGTTTTTGCTGTCAAAATTTTTTTTAATATGATGCGATCTCAGTTGCTGATTCTTTGTAATATTTCCAGTGCAATTTGGGTATTGTTCACAAAAATTTTGCCTAACTTTACACTTTAAAGAATTTTGTCTATTCTGTCTTCCAGCAATTTGTTTCTGTTTTAATATTTAACATTTTAGCATTTGGATTTTGATCCAATTCAATTTTAATTTAGTACATGGTGAGAGAGATAGGTCTAAGCTTAACCTTCAGCGGATAAAAAGCCAATTTTTTTCAGTGCCATTTATTAAAGAGGCTGTCTTTCTTTCAGTTTTGAAGTGTGGCCTTTTTGTCAACAGTAAGGTGACTGAGTGTATTTGGAATTGCATCTGCATCTTATATTCTATTCTGTTGATCCTCTGGTATGTGCAGCTTTTGATTTGTTTTGTTTTGTATCCTGTTGTGTTTGTCACAGTAACATTATAGTATAATTTCAAGTCAGGGATTGTGATGTCCCAAGACTGATTTTGGTGCCTAGAATTACTTTTTTTATTCTAGTCCTCTTCTGGTTCCATATGAATTTTAAAATTATTTCCTGTGGTTCCATGAGGGTATGCTATTGATTGTTTGATTAGCTTTGCATTAAATATGTATAACACATTTGGAAGTCCATCCCATATTTCTAACTGACATTATTTACATTATTTGTTACATATACTACTTAAGAATATAAGCTTTATTTCCACTGTTCAGTCACTATTGGATCTTGCACTTAGCATGTGTATAGTGTACACTTCAAATAGTTACTAAATAAAAAAAAGAATGCTTCATGTACCAGGAAACCATTCACTCAGGAACTAATAACAAATACATGGTCAGGGCTGAACTCAGAAATACCTATATTATGTTGGGGTGGGGAGATGGTAACTGAGATGGATTGGACAGGCTACCTTGGGAGCTATCAATTATCTAAAAACAACATGCCAACATCCTAGATGAACATAGATATAAAATACTGCAACAAAATATTAGTAAAGAGAATTCTCTAACACGTTGAAAGACCACACAACATAATCAAATAGGATTCACTCTGGGATGCAGTGGATGTTCAAAATACATTCAAATCAACCAATGTGCTAAGTCACATAATAGAAAAAGTGGCAAAGGCCATGGTGCAGACAAGTACCGTGAGTCTGAGAGAGATCCACACACAAACTCAACAGGAGTCCAATCCAAACCTTTACTATTGGATACACTACCAAAAGTTGTGCACTGAATCTTGGCTTCAGAAGAATGCAAAAAAAAAAAAATTCTCCATACTGTATTTTTTGTCCTTCTGATTATATAGACATAGGATACCTAGTATAATCCATCAGCGTGCAAATTGACCTTACACACCACTCCTTCTATCTTGCCTGGCAGTCAAGTCACTGATTTCAGAGAGAAGGATAGAACTTTCCAAGTTTTTCTACTTATTAGTTCTCTGCACAAATGCTTCTTGAAATTTTAATTCATAGTACATAGAAAAAATAACCTATAGAAAAATATCCTATAAAAAATTATACTTAGCCCAAAAATGCAACAGAAGCAGACTTTCCAAAAAGTATTATCAAAACCTCTTTTTTCCCAATTATTACTGTTTCATAAAGTTTTTGTAATAGTTACTGTTTTAAACCATGTTGTCATATTTTGAGCTCTGTGGTCCTAAGCCTGTGACTTGGTTCTTACTTGGTACCTTTCACACCACTGCAGTCAGCCAAGACCTGAGATGTGGGGCTTGGGGTCATCTCATATAAATCCGCAGCTACACATGCAGAATTAGGCGCTCTCTAATGGTATCTGCCTAACTATTGATTGTTCTGTACATGTTTTTATATTCACCTCTGTTAGAATAGACTGATAAAGTCATGTAAAACATGTTCACACCATAAGCAAGATACATTCATTTGTTATTTGGGGAAAAAAAAAACACTGACTGCTTGATTTACACTGCAGGTCACTCTTTTTGCTTGTTTGTCTGTTTTATTACAGATTTAGTAAACTTTAAGATTCTAATTAGAAGATATTATTGAGGTTCTTTACTAATCAATAATAGACAGCTGATTTTTTTAGGAATAAGAGGTGGACAGAAAATTTATAACCTGAGACCTACAGGTAAAACCTCTGAACAAACATGACAAATTTCAAAATATTAAAGAAAACATTTCATTACACAAATCTACTACAGAAAAATGTCACCAAGGGCAGAGTTTACTAATCATTTCTTTGTCATTAACTTGTAGGAAATTAGTGCCAAAGTCATTAGTATGCTAAAATTGGCTTTTATGAAATTAAATCAATTTAAGAATACACTACATAATTTTTTTAAAAATTAAGTTTTAAAAATAGCACATTTAACACTGTACAATATAGAGGAAGGCAAAAAGAGCTAGATGATACTATAATGTTTAAAAGAATTGTAGAAATCATAGAAAGATTAAGAGATTAACAATGAAGTAGAAGACCGTATATCCAGAAGATGAAGTGTAGTAGTCTTAAGGAAAAAACAGAAAGCCAAACTGTGTTTTAAAAGTAAAATAAAATATAAATTAGGTAGAAAAAAACTACCAGATCAAATTAAGTTATTTATATTGAATACTGAAGTGATTTTGGGGAAAAATATAAATCAAAAAGAAACAATTCACACAAAGTATATTTTGTGAAATTTTTCAATTTAAGTAACCAAAACAGAAATTTCAATGTTGATATAAAAGTAAGTGTTCAAAGATTAATTCTATCAATACTTGTTAATGTATAATCATTTTATTGAGATATTCAAGATAATGAGTACTTTTTAAAATTTGATCATGTAATACTATGTTTTGAACATAGTATTAAATTAAAATAGTGGAAATTAAATTAAATTAGTGAATTAAATAGTGAACTGAATTAAAATAGTGAATTAAAATAGTGGAAAATAACATAATGTAAATTGTACGCACCTGTAGCCACAAATACTTATAAGACTCAGGTAGGAGTATCACATACATTTAAGAGTTCAAAACCAGTTTGCAAAACTTAAAGAGATTTCTTCTCACAAAGTTAAAGCTACAAAAATAAAATAATTAAAAATTCACTTTGCGAAACCTGTATAAAATTCTAACAATAAGCAAATCTCTAGAGTGTAACAACAAAGAATTAAATAAATTAAAGCATGCCATGCTTTTACATAGAAATTTTGAATATAAAAAAGTCTAGTCTCTGCATTATATGTTAGTACAACATAGATTAAATTAGAATTTGGAAGGATTTTGCTTATAGGCATAACAGAATCATTTTCCCATATACATAAAAATTTCAGTTTTCATCTCCAGTAATACTAAAAAAGAAAAGCAGAAACTTTTTAAATAAAATGCTGTACATTAATGAACTGTGTAAGGTATCAATATATACAGATATGCAACAGGTAACATCATGATACAAAATCAAAGCAAAACAGTAAATAATTATACTTATTTACAGGAATAGTATGCTACATTAAAAGGATAACGCATTAGTCAGCTTGATTTCTATGCCAACATACTAGAGAGGGGGTCACACCTATGGTGACTGAGGAAAAAAAGCCCAAGAGTAACTCTGGTCCCACTTAGCTCTTGGTAAGGACTCTTTGTAGACTTATACACAGTTGCCTTCAAGCTGTGTCCTCATGGGTTTGGCCCTTTGGTAAAACAAACTTTTATGAAAATTCACAATTATCATTCAAATTTATTCAGGTATTTTAATTTGTTTTTGGAAGAGTAAAGGTCAAAATGGAAATAAAGATGTTTTAAATTACTTTTTAGTTTGCTAATATATCTATTAGCCTTATGTAAAATACAGCAGACTTAGATATTTAGTGATGAATTTTGTTTTGTTTTGGTTATTTTTTCAATCAGTCCTTTCTTCTAAATAGTTTTAACATTCAAATTACCATTCTTTGGGGAGGGAATTATAAAAATTATAATTATAAAACAGCCCACACTTTTTTATGGAATGAATTTACAGTTTTGAGAATTATTTTTAGAAAAAGAAAGCTCTAGTTTCTAAATCTATAATGTAAGAATTTCTTTTGTTTTCTTCAAAGAGTGTGCCATGGACTTGGAGGAAAAGAAGTCCCAACCCAAGACCCCACCACCATCAGGGAAGCATCAGTGAGCCGCCATCCA
Source organism: Cavia porcellus (assembly GCF_034190915.1). Classification (NCBI taxonomy): domain Eukaryota; kingdom Metazoa; phylum Chordata; class Mammalia; order Rodentia; family Caviidae; genus Cavia; species Cavia porcellus. The sequence continues at coordinate 51,156,430 of NW_026947503.1, read as the reverse complement.
TTGGCTGTCTGCCACCCCAGGAACCTTGGATAGGAGAAACCCAGGTGCCTCCTCACTCAATCTCCTGCACCACGAGACGGACATCCAGTGCAAGAAGTTCCTGAAACTAGGAACCAGGTGACTTGGAGGAACACAGAAAAATATCTAGACGGAGGAACAGGGTGCAATCTCAGACCTCCAGCCCACCCGGAACAGGTCCAGATGACATAGACACAAAAGAAATTAGAAGTCACACAGTTGAAAGTTCTTAAACAATAGCAACAGAAGGAACAAGTTAGTGCTTACATTGTTTGATTAATTTTGCATGCCTATATCTCACCCAGAACAAGTCCAGGAGATAGACATAGAAAAACTTAGAAGCCATGTTCATAAAATAGCTGAAATGATAGCAATTGAAGTAAAGAAACAACTGTTGGTGCTTATATTGTCTGATTAATTTTACGTGCCTATATTTGGAAGTCTGTGCAATTATTTAGAAGACAACAATGTGCAATATAGTAACTATTGTTGATTTCCAATTGTCTTATTTTTGAAATCCAATATCATTCTCATTATTTTGTTTTGTCTTATTTTATTCTCTTTAAAATAAAGAGTGAATGTGAATAATTTTACTAAGAGTATGTGTCTTAATGCAGTTTTTGGCAGGAAAAGTTACTCAAATATCCCAATGTTAAATAATGTAAGCTATGGGAAGTAAAAATTTGTATTTTCTCATATATGTCATATTTTAGTTCATCAAATTATAATAATGGTGTAATTTGACAATTTATGTTTTAAAACTGTTACATAAAAGACTAAATGTATGAAATTAAGTGATGTTGTATTTCAAGTTTTCACATCACACTTTACTGATACCAAATATCACTTCTAAAGCCAGCCTAATGGTTCCATTACAGGAGAAATGTCAAGTAGGTGTACCTCTCTATGCCAGATCCACTGTGAACATCCAAATAATGTGACTAGTAAAAGTCAATAATGAAAATCAAACGTTAGTTTCAATACAACATTTTCTTTTATGTTTTTAACCATTTCTTGCTTTCATTTTTATCCTACATCTCTTTCTTGCCTAATTATCTCTGATCTTTTATATCTAAATATTTTGCTGATGACTGAAGAAACCTTTCAATTTGTCCTTTAGTGACATTCTTCTGGTAACAAAATCTCTTAGGTTTTTATTTCTGAAGGAAAAACTGAATTAAAGTTCTTTTTAAATCATATCATTCTAAAGTACATTATTCTAAGTTGGTAAGTTTTCACTTAGGGTGTTAATGTTCCCTGTCTTCTGACCGGCACAATTTTTCATTTACTAGACATCGGTAATCTCTCCATTGTGCCTTGACAGTCATCTTTTTCTTCATTTGTTGTTATGATTTTTTCCCCTTATCTTCATTTTTTGGCAGTGTCACTGTAATGTCTCAGGTGTAATCATGTTTTGTTCTCTGAGTATTGAAACAGTGATTTGCTTTCATTATCAGATTTGTAAAAATATTCATTAAACCTAAAAACATTTCTTCTTGTCACTTGTCTCTCATTTCTTTCTGAGGCACCAATTAAATGTGACAAAGCACCTACTTATCCTGGCTTGGTATTTTCCATCCCATTGTTACTCCCTAATTCATTTTAAATATCAATGTGTTCGGTTTATTTTGCTAATTCTTATTTCCATCTTATCAAATATCCTTTGGAAACTATCAACTGCTAGTTTGATTTCTGTTATTGAATTTTAAATTCTAAAATTTCTACTTGATTTTTGAAGATATATATCTTCTTTGTCTTTGTTCTATGATAAAATTTGTAATCTCTCCTTTATTTTATATGCTCATGAGCATAATATGTAAGCATTTTCACTTTAACATGAGTTTAAGTATCCCAGTGCCTGTCATAATAACTGGAGTTTATTATATCTGATTATTCTCATGTATATGCTGTAATCTCATTATGCATCTAATTTTTTTAAAAAATAAGTTACTGGGGTGAAATTTGCATAACAAATAGCTATTACTAAATGAACATTTTAGTGACACTTAGTACATTTACATGATTTACAACCTCTTCTGCTTAATTCCTAAATATTTCAATTACTTCACATAAAATTTTTTTCTTTAAATTAGTTTCTCCTAATTCTTCCTTTTTTTCAGCTTCTGACAAAGTTCAATTTGCATTCCATCTACATATATTTACTAGTGGGAAAGTCTATAAAATTAAATTAAGCAATATATGACTTTTGAGTCTTTTTAAAAAATTTAACATAAGGTTCTGGGCCCATTTACTTTATAACCGATATCAGTGATTTATTTTTCATTATGGTGGGTGAATAACTCCTTTACATGTGTGTTCCACAATTTGTTCAGTCATTCATCTACTGATAGAGACTTTTCTATTTCCACTATTGCAAATAATGCTTCAATGAACACTGCTATATAAGCATCCATTTTATCCATTTTCTTATTATTTTGAAAATATTTCTAATAGCCAGATTTCTGGATTAGATAGCATCTATGTTTATTCTGTTTAGTTTTACTTGTTTTTTTAGAAAATGCCACACAGTAGGGGCTGGTGACTTAGCTCAGCGGTATAAGCACCTGCCTGGCAAGTGCAAGGTCTTGAGTTCGATCTCTGGCACCAAAAAAAAAAAAAAAAAAAAAAAAGTGCCACACACACTATTTTTGCAGTGACTGCATCATCTGCCAGCCCCATTGTCAATGTGTAGGCTTCACATTTCTCCACATCGCCATTTTTTTCCAGGTACTAGATTTTAGCCAGACAAATTATATTTTTTATTTGATTCAATAGGTCGTCTGTTCACCTTCATAATAACACCCTTTAATGCCTCTCATATTTTTCATTTAGATTTTTTTAAAGGTTTCATGAACCCCTGTATTGAAATTGATGGTCAAATTAAAGGTCATGAATCTTAATTTCTAGATTTTTCTAAGAATTTTGTGGCTTACCATGTATTTAGACATTATTTTTATTATATGATGTATGTACGAAAAATTGTTGAAATAGTTTGGTATGGAGTCATTTCATTTTGCTTTTATGAGGTGTTTGTTTTCTCTAGCTTTGAAAATATTTATTTTCCACATCTCTCTCACTCCTTCCTGACTTTCTGACACTTGGGTTCAGAAACTCAGTGCCCAAAGAGTTTACCAGGCATCTTACTGATGAGCTCTGGAAATCACAGTGTCTTCATCACTGATGTTACAAAGTCACCATTCATCAACAGTTTCTCAGCAAACCTCTCTGAAAGGAGCCATTGTTCACTGAGGAAATGCTTACGCCTTTGGATTTCTTTTCTTTAGGATTTTTAAATCACAATTCCTTATTATCTTTTAGCTCTCTGATTACTTTTAGAAGATCTTTGTCTTAGTATCTTGTCCAGTTAGTCTGTGTTACCTCAGGAGGAGAAGGGTTGATTTACATTTGCTCTTTCATTTGAAGATGTAGAATTCCAGTATACCATTTGCTGACTGCTTATTTTTTAATTATATGTTTAATCAAAAACTAAGATAGGTGGATGTTGCTCAACTGTTACCATTTCAGAGTCTATAGTCCCCGAATTCCTCCTTGTTATAAGAGGTGAGCCTATGTGATCTGTAACACCCGCTGGAGAAGAACACTTTGCTATAAAGTAAGTAAGCTTCTTGATGCCTCAAGGTAGCTTCTGTGGACATCAAAACTTCTGGCAAATAGATGCTCCATCAGGTCACCAGGAGGTTTGGGAGGCTGATTGATACTTTTAGTCACACATTATTTGAGAGAGTTTACTGGACAGCATTTTCCAGCATGTAATAGTTAAAAACTCCCTCCATCCTTCAAGAAGTTGTGTGATGTACAAAACTTTTTTGAAATAGAATAAATATTCTTGTCCTGGCCTTGAACGTAGTGACTCTTATTTCACTGGTACCTGAAACTTAGAAATATTTTCAAAGACTATACCACAATTTTTCAATCAGTTTTGATTGATGTCAATCATTGTTGATACATTTCAGGTATACATGCTGATCATATTCATCACAAAGAATTTATACCTATACACAATATAACTGAATTCTTTTCTTCCTATTCTCCTACCCTCCTTTCAACCCATCTTCCCTACCCATTTACAAAAGCTTTATTTCCACATTCACTAATTTTAATGTGTTTTGAATTTAAAGAAGAAACTATCAGCATAACCTTTATAAGAAATACTTTTCTATATAAAGGAGAAATAAAAAATTAATTGCTGGCTATATTTAATAGCAAAGTTGACCCAACAGAGGACTTTTCTAGAAGAAATGGGCTACTGGTTAAAGAGTACAGTTTTACAAGTTCAATTTATTAATGCATTAAAACAAGAATATTGCCATATTTTTAATTTCTGTTCTTCATTTACACTTATTAAATAATGCTATATGTTGTCTAACTTGTACCTATAATGCATGAGTAAAAAGTATTTTATAGTCTCCATGTTTAGGCCAGTGACCTCAGTTAAAAAACTAGTAGAAATATGTCCACTCATGTTTATAGCAACACAATTAGTAATAGCCACATCTTGGAAACAACCAAAATGCCCATCAACTGCAGAATAGATATAAAAGATGTGGTCTTTTTATATAATGGTGTACTACACAGCTAAAAAGAAGAATAAACATTGAATTGTCTCTCTAGTACAAAAAGCTGGAAGAATAAATAAGATTTAAAATTTACAATAGATAACTGTGAGGGAAGAGGAGACTGCTTGGAAAGAAAGAACTGGGAAGTAGGAAAGGAAAAAAAGAAGGGAAAAGATTTTGTGTGTGTATATATATATATATATATATATATATATATATTTGCATTAGATAATTATACTTACTAATATCTGTTTATCAAAAAGAAAAGTTTGTGCCTTCACTATTGATAATTTTTCCATGCCTGTGTCTTTTCATCTTAGCAACTATTTTGAAGATAACAAATACACAATGTATTAACCACTGTTAATCTCCTATTATTTTTTGAAATTCTTGATCATTTTTATTCTATTTCACTTTAAAATTCAAAAAACAAAAGTGGTAGGCACCACGTGAGTACCAACTCATTTCCTCTCCAGTTATCTACTTCATATTATTACTCATATTATTCATATTATTACAGTGTATGTTATGTGACAGTATGTATGTAACATGATCATATGTATTCAACAGGGAATGTTCTATGTGAGATAGACGGGGTATGTTTTGTTAAACCCAGGAAATGTCATCTAATAAATAATGGTACAATGATAGTACTAAATTGTAATTGTTGCATTCTTACAGATTTCAGATATTTTCTTAGAGCTTTATACTAGGGACTACTTTTATCTTTCTATATTGTTTCTTGAAAAATGCCCAGCATGACCTTTCCATGCTCTTGACTAACTGTAATGTTCTTGCCTAATGGGAAGGATGGCCCATACTAGCAAATATGAGAAAGAGAGAGACAGATAGAAAGAGATAGAGACTCACAGAGAAAGAGAGAGACAGAGAAGAATATGATAGTTGCCTTTGCAATCAAAGAGTTGATTTTTGCATTGAATTTCTATGAATATCAAGAGAAACATGTTAATAGACAAATGAGATAAAGGATAAGGAGAAATGAGGCCGAGCAAACTTTGCTTCCATGAAAAGCAAAATTCACATTTAAATTTGAAATATTCACTCAGTTCATTTGTTGAGCACTTTCAACATAATGCAGTTTGAATGTTAAATCGACCTGTTTCTAGTGTCATGTCTCTGTGTTTTCCTCTGTACTGTCAGAGCCATTTATAAGGAAATTTAAAAATACAGCCAACTTTCCCTTACGATACTGCTGATTTATAACAGCTTTATTGAATATTTAAGGCTATGTAGCTTTCAGCATTGGTAAATTTGTATTACTGTAGCTTACTTACGCATACTTAATTTAAAATTTTACATCAAAAAAGTCTAAAAAATTTTATTAAAAATTTTATCAGTTTGATTATTGTGATTTTTTCCATGCCACTTTCCAGGGTAAAGTGCCAGTTTGATTGTCATAACTAAACTTGATTTAGTTACTTCATTTCCTTTAGCAGATTATTTTAATTGAGAGAACACTTCAGTCAAATCAAAACCACACCAGTACATTTTGAGGATTCCTGAATAATCAGACAGGTTAAATTATGTTATTCAATTTGAATAATTTCTTGAAGAAATTAACTCTTCCTCCTTTATCCATCCAAAGTGGAGATTCTATGATCTGCTGAGATCTTCTGGTCTAAAGATGTTGTGTTAGTTATTTGTCTCTCCTTGCTAAATGAAATACCCAATACCCAAAATTAAAAGGTGAAAGGTTTATTTAGTTCAGAGTTCATAGGTGTTTCTGTCCATAATTGCTTGGCTCCAAGGCAGAGTGGCATGGCAGACAGGCAACACAAAGGAGGAGAACTCATAGTGGGAAGAAGGTAACAAAACAAAAAATCAAGAGGCCTTAGTCACTTCTTTTTTCCCCTCTTCTATTCTATCTAGGCTACTGGGATTAGGGTGTTGCCAAACCAATTTTTGGAGTAATTTAGTAATCACATACCCTTAATGCCAGCATCACACTTTCTAGATTCAACTGCCTCTGAAAAAGCCCCACCTATGAATGAATGAGGCTTGGGGGGACATCTGTTCACAAACCATAACAGGTACACAGGATGATTCATGGGCATCCAAGTCTTAAAATGTTTCAGTTGGGTGAACATTGCACAGTTTAAAATTATCTATAAATTTCCTTCTTAATTTTATCTCATCTAGTCATCCCATACACATTCCCTCATCTGTTTGTAACACCTGGGAATGCTGGTTTTCCTGAAGAAACTATTCTGTTGACTCTTCTATCTCCTCTTAGGAAGTGCTTTTGAACCCATGCAAAACCCAATTTTGCACCCATTTCAAAATCCAATTTACAACCTAGATCAACTAAAAGCTCTTCATATGAATATAGATGCCACTAAACTTTTTGAAGATCTCTAGGTAATTCCAGTGCATGACTCAGCTTAACATTTGTTGTTATAAAGCCATTGTTCTCAAAATTAGTGTGAGAGACTTGTTAAACTGCTTATTTTCAATCTCACTACCAGAGATCCTTTATCTACAGTGTGGCATGAAGCTTGGAAAATAATCCCCAGATGACTTCAGTAAGGTGGGATGTAGACTACTCTTTGAGAAACACTGCTTACAGTGAGAAACACTGTGAATTACCTCTTTCTCAATTGTTGCTTATACTCTCTGATATCATTTTTATGCATACAAATTGTTTTTTGTTTCTACCATAAAAAAAATATCCCTTCCTTCACAGCATTCTATTTCATGTACCATTTGAACTCTTGGTCTCTCAAGAAAATATTTTAATCAGAAATCTTAATTATATCTCTGTTCTGCCACACCCTACTCCTCTTTCCAGGCTGGACCAGCTTGGGCCAGTCTCCCTGGAGTGATGTCCACACTGTCACACAGGGCTGAAAGCTCAGAAGAGTCTTCCTTGCACATGATCTAATGTCTTTAATCTTAATACCTTCAGGACCAGGATGAGAGCATTTTCAACTGTGAACAGGTCTTAAGGTTTATGTTGCAGGTTCTGCATCCTTCACTGTCTTGTCACTGTTAAAATCTTTCTAACTTTCAGATTTTCTGGCGACTTACTCTTGTTTGTAGCGCTGGTTTTGATCATTCTGTTTGAAATGCCTTTGTAACTATGTTTCCTCTACTTTCTTCTCGTCCTCCTACATGGCAAGGTCCCTCAGAGACCATGTTAGGCTCTTCCTTAAGGTGTCTTATCTACTGTCCTTCCTCCGCATGCCATTCACTGTGTCCCAGAGACTTTCATAGTGCACATGCACATTCACTGATTCTCTCACGTGTGTAAGTGCACATTCAAAGCTGCCAGAGCTGTATCTGCAAGCCAGGGACCCAGCTGTCTACCTGAATGTCCTGCAGAGACTCATTATTCAAAAATGCAAACCAGAAGCAAAGCAAGCAAATAAAAAGAACCTGAATTCATCAGTTTTTCCCAAAATCTATTCTCATTTTTTAGGATTTAACTCAATTACCGCCTTCTAGTTACCCAAGTAAAAATCTGAGAGGCAAATACATCTCTAAGCTGATTCTGCAGTGTATTCATAACATATCTATTCTCTCTATTTTTTCTATTTTTCATCTTTATTTCTTAGCTACAATTACAATGTAATGTGTTAAGTGTTTTCCTTGTCTTAGACTCTGTCTAATTCTGTGCTGACAGAGAGATTTCTTAACAATGCAATTCTTGAACTGAAATTCAAAAATAGTCTCTGTTGATTATTCTCCACCTACTAAACCATCTATTTTTCATAACAAATGCCATGTAAAACTCACTTATTACCATAAAAAAATAGAAAGCACATACCTACTCCAGCTAGTTAA